>NC_139036.1:61410886-62010886 GCF_964662115.1 Mustela nivalis
CCCCCGGCATGGGCCAGACTCGCAGCACTGCCGCCCTTCCCCAGCGGGGTCCCCGCGCTCAGACGTGCTCCCGGCCCAGCACTCACGGTGCCCCCTCCCGGGACCCTCTCGGCGGCCTCGATGGGGTGGTCCAGGCTGGGCCGGCCCAGGTAGACGTCCTGGCTGGGCGAGAAGGCGGAGAGCAGCCGCAGCAGGCCTCTGGGGTTCACGTAGTTGTCGTCGTCCACGTGGCAGAACCACCTGGGAGCAGCGAGGGGTGCTCTGGCGGGAGCGGCTGGTGCCGCTGGGGGCCTCCCCCTGCTGGCTCCCGAGCGTGGGTGGGCCCGGCCCCAGCCCTGGGCTCTCCTGGGGGGCACTGGAGCAAGGCCACCACATACTTGCGTCCGGACTCGATGAACGTGTCGTACTCCACGGCCATCTTGCAGCACAGGGCCTGGCGGGTGTGCACGGCCGAGCAGTTGGTGTTGATGACGTGGCTACCTGCCAGGCGCGGGAAACGGGGGAGGTGTGAGGGCCAGCCCACCGCATGGTGATCAGGGCAAAACGGGGCTGCCCAGTGGGCATGGCCACCTCACCCTGCTCGAAGCCCCCAGGCCGGGTCCAACCGCGCAGCCCTGGCCGGCTGCTGACCCACAGGGCCCAGACCGGTAACAACCATCTGCACCACTGTGAGCGCAAAGCCGCCCCAGGTCGAGGACGTGGAGCTGCCAGGAAACAGTGGCCTCTGCTGGAGCGTCTTCGGGACCTGGACCGTTTGGGGACTGTGGCTCTGGCCCGAGGCCCTGGGAGGCCTGCCAGGGCTGCGGGAGGCAGAGCCCGGCCCGTGTGTGTAGGGGGCCTGGATGCTGGCCCTGCTCTCCGCCAGCTGTGTGACCCTGGGCAAGCGACGCCCCCCACCCCGCCCCAGACCTCTGTACACAGCAGGGAGACGGGTGTCACCGCACCAAAGGACCCATGAGGGGACCTGGTGCGCACCGGCTGGGGAGTGCGCTCACCTGCCCGGAGTTGCAGCTCAGGGTCATCCCCGTCCGTGAAGATGAAGGTCTGGGGAGAGACAACCTGTGAGGCCCCAGGGGGACCCGAATGGAGCTGCACAGATGCCCCTGGGTGAGCCTGGGCTTCGGAGATGGAGCTTCAGGATAAGAGGGTGCCCAGGACGGGCCTGGACGCTGGGGTTGGGACGGGGCGGAGGGGTGGGGGAGTGGGGTTGGGGGGGGGGAGTGGGGTGGGGGTTTCCCCAGCGATGGCCTGCTGCTGTCCCCAGTGTCTCCTGCTGCGGTTGGGGCCTGGCCTGCTCTCACAGGACGTCTGTGGGGTCTTGGTCCAGTGTCAGCTGAGAGAACCCACCCCAGAGGGAGGGCGGCTGCGCTTGGGTCCCCACAGACTCAGAGTGAGGGTCTGGCCATCACTCTGGGGACACAGCAGTGGGCAGGGGGTCCCGGGGATGGGGTCTCCGGGGCAGCCCTTGCGGGGACAGGGGTGTAGGGGGCGCGGACGGTTGCGGTCCGGGGTCGGGATCCGGGCTGTGGGATCGGGGGATCCCGGGGTGAGGCCCACCTGCTGGCGGGCCCGGGAGATCCAGGTGCTCAGCAGCAGCCCCAGGCGTGGCCCGTGGTTCTTCTGGGTGGTCTTGACAGCGATGAAGACGTCGTCGGGCCGCAGGCGGGGGACGGAGGCGGGTCGGGCTGGGGACCCCCGCCGGCCGGGGCTCGGACTGGGAGCCCTGGCAGGGGCGGGGGCCGGCGCCGGTACGCGGGGCAGTGGCAGGGGCAGCAGCAGTAGCGCGGCCAGGGCCGCGGCCAGCGCGAGGCAGGCCCGGCACAGCGCCCCCCGCGCGCGGCTCATGCGGCCGCGGGACCCGCGGGCACCGCCCGGGCTCAGGCCGCGCAGCGGCCCCTTTAAGAGCCGCCCGCCCGCCGCGACCCGGATGCGCTGCCCCGGAAGTGGACGGCGCTGCCCCGGAAGTGGACGGCGCGCCGCGGCGGGGTCGGTGAAGATGCCGCTGCCGGTCCAGGTGTTTAACCTGCAGGTAACGAGCCGCGGCCGGCGACCCCAAGGCGCCCTCCCGCACCGCTGCTCCCGCCCCCCCACCCCCGTCGCCGCCGGGCCGGGGCCGGGCCCCCGCGCGGCCTCCCTTCCCCGCCGCCCCGCGGCCTCGCGCAGGGGCCCCGCCGTGGGCCCGGCAGCCCGGCCGGCGCTGACGCTCTCTGTCCGTCCGGCCGCGGGCCGGCTGTGTGTCAGGGCCGGGGGGTGCAGAGTCAGGACAGGATGCGGGGCAGCCCGGCCCCCAGCGCGGCCTCCTCGCCAGGGGCCGCTCTGTACCTCGCCCCTCCCAGCGGCAGGTCAGCCCTCGTCCTGCCGGGCTCGGCCGGGGACTTCAGCCTGAGCGCAGCCTGTCGGCCCGTACGCTGCTTCCCGAGGTACCGTCCAGGGCGGGGGGCCCAGGAGCGAGCGAGCGCGGGGGGTGCGCGCCCACCGGCCGGGCCAGCCGGCGGAGGACGCGCGCCCCAGGACACTGCTCCGCCGCCCCCGCTGCCGGGCGCTGCTCGAGGCTCGGAGAAGCAGCGTCAGGACGGTGGCTGCGGCTGTGAAGGGACCGCAGGGGCACCCCCTCCCCCCCGCGCCGCTGCCTGCCCGCGGCCCCGGAGACCCGCGGTGGAGAGGGCGCCAGGGCTCTCGCTCTGCGGCTGCGGGGCTTGCGGGGGGCGGCGCCGGACACGGGCTGGGGAACGGTCAGGGACGGCCAGCGCCTCCGCACTGGGTCCCGGACAGGATCACGCAGACAGGATCCCTAGGACAGGAGCCTGCTGGGGACGTGGCACCGCGGGCAGAGCCCGACTCAGGGGACAGTGAGGGTTTCTTGCCCTTCCTGGTCAGTCCGGTTCGAGTGCCAAATGCCCGCTTGTGTTGCAGGGGGCCGTGGAGCCCATGCAGATCGATGTGGACCCCCAGGAGGACCCGCAGAATGCGTCCGATGTCAACTACGTGGTGGAGAACCCTACTCTGGTAAGGAACCCTGCCCGCGGTCCTAAGGCAGGCAGCAGAGGGCGTGGGCTGTCAGTCCTGGGGGGGGGGGGGCACCCAAGCCATGCTTTTCTCTGACCCAGAAATCTCTAGGCTGTTCGGTTGCCCACTGGTCTTGGGGGGCGGTAGCCCAGCCAGAGACCGTGTGCCCCACATCTCTTCATGGGGCAAGAGCCTACGTGCGTCTCTCCTCAGACCCAGGACAGGTCTTTCTTGGCGCCCAGCCTGCAGCACGGCTTCCTGACCGCTCTGCCTGGGGACTGGCAGTCACGAGTCAGGCCCATCTGGCTCTGGCCATTTGTCCCCTCAGTGCCCCAGGCAGGGCTCTACCCTGGAGGCCCCCGCCCTGGCTCACACCAGGTGGCTTTGCCGGCACCGGAGAGCCGTCTGGCTGGCGCCCGAACACCTCGTCGTTCTTGCCATGGGTGTAGGGCTTCTCGGATACCGCAGAAGGGTCAGTGTCTGGGTCCTGCTCCTGGCTCACCCGCCAGGACTTGGGATCTGGGGTCCCGCCTTGCACAGCCTCCGTCCACTCCCGCCTCCCCGACTTCAGGATCTGGAGCAGTACGCGGCCAGCTACAGCGGGCTGATGCGCATCGAGCGGCTGCAGTTCATTGCCGACCACTGCCCCCCACTGCGGGCAGAAGCCCTGAAGATGGCCCTGTCCTTTGTGCAGAGGACCTTCAATGTGGACATGTATGAAGAGATTCACCGCAAGCTCTCGGAGGCCACCAGGTGACACCCGGGGCTTGGCCAGAGGAGACAGGGCCCTTGGTGGGAGCAGACTACAGGGACTGGGCGTGGTGTGTCCCCTTGGGTCCGGCCTGGGCAGGGCCTTCCTGTGCTCCCGACTCCTGACACCGTCCCCGTGTGGGCACTTAATAGCGTCCCTGCCTCCGTGTGGGGACATGGCCTATCTTTGTTGAAGCCAGGCAGGGCAATGAATGGCAAAACAGGCCAGGTTCTCAGTCGCCCTGTCGTGGGGCTCTCTGCACCGCCCTGGCCTTTCTCTGCGTGCACAGGGCGCGTAGACGTCCTGGCGGGAAGCGGGTCTCCTGGAGAGGACACCTTGCTCTCCTCTGCGCGTGGCCGCACGCACGCGCCTTCTCCCGGCGGGCATGCGCTCCAGGCTGTGGGCCCGTGTTCCTGTGCTGCCTGGGCGCTCCCTCGGCAGGGGCTGGGCAGGGGCCCCTGGGGACACCCCTCTGCCTGCGCCTCAGCCCCTGACGCCTGAGCACTCCCTCAGGGAGCTGCAGAACGCGCCGGACACCATCCCTGAGAGTGGCGTGGAGCCGCCACCCCTTGACACGGCCTGGGTGGAGGCCACTCGGAAGAAGGCTCTGCTGAAGCTGGAGAAGCTGGACACGGACCTCAAGAACTACAAGGGCAACTCCATCAAGGAGAGCATCAGGTGCTGCTCTCGGGAGGCTGGAAGGCTGGCGGCCAGCAAGGCCCCTGTGGCCCTGGGCCAGGTCCGCTCACATCTGGCCCTACAGGCGCGGCCACGACGACCTGGGTGACCACTATCTGGACTGTGGGGACCTGAGCAACGCCCTCAAGTGTTACTCCCGGGCCCGGGATTACTGCACCAGCGCCAAGCACGTCATCAACATGTGCCTCAACGTCATCAAGGTGGGCCCTGCCTGGGGGGTGGGCGGCCGGATGGGCTGCGGGGCAGTGCCGCCCCTGAGCCAGGAGGGGGCGCCCCAGCTGAGCCCACCCCACCTGCCCACCAGGTCAGCGTCTACCTGCAGAACTGGTCTCACGTGCTGAGCTACGTGAGCAAGGCCGAGTCCACCCCGGAGATTGCCGAGGTAACGGCGGCGTCCCCACTCTGTCCTCGGACCTGGTCCCCGGACCGCGGCGCCCCGGTGGGCGGGGCCCTCCCCAGACTGCCCTTGCCCCTCAGGCTGGGGCAGGGCCCAGGGAAGGACCAGGGTGTGGAGGCTGGTGGCTGACGTGTCCCACTTTCCCCTGCAGCAGCGTGGGGAGCGGGACAGCCAGACCCAGGCGATCCTCACCAAGCTCAAGTGTGCTGCCGGTGAGGGCTTTGGGCCGGGAAAACGCCACAGAGGAGACCAGCGCTGGGGTGGCGCGTGCGGGTCCGATGTCAGTTCTCACTGCCAGGGCAGGGGGCCTCATCGCAGCGGAGGAAACGTCCGAGCCGCCCCAGGGGTGTCCGCCAGGCCTCAGTCCTGGGCGGGGAGGCCAGTGCGCGGCCAGTGGTCAGGGACGGAGGTCTGGCTAGCGGGTGGGCCTGGGGCTCCTTCGTAGGAGTCCTCGCCTCTGCTGCTCACGGCTTCTCCAGGCCAGGCTCACGGGTGTGGCCACGTTTGACCAGAGTCCCTGTCCTTGACCCTGGGAAGCGGCTGGGGTGGGGGAGGCAAGGGCACCGGGCTTCATTCTGCCCTCCCCCCGCCCCCCTGCCCCGCAGGCCTGGCCGAGCTGGCCGCGCGCAAGTACAAGCAGGCCGCCAAGTGCTTCCTGCTGGCCTCGTTCGATCACTGCGATTTCCCTGAGGTGAGGGACCGGAGGCCGAGTGGGGACGCGCTCTTGCTGGGACTCCGGAAGCAGGGGGAGGACTCATGGGTTACGCTCTTTTTATTGAGGGGACGCCCTGTTCAGGTGGGTGGTGGGTGGTGCGTGGGGCAGCGGTGACCCAGCCTCGTGTCTGTTGTCTCCTTGGACTCTGTCTTGACGGTCAGTGACCCCAGGTGTCTGTCCCAACTCTTCTTGCCCTTAGCTGCTTTCTCCCAGCAACGTGGCCGTCTACGGTGGCCTGTGTGCCTTGGCCACGTTTGACCGGCAGGAACTGCAGCGCAACGTCATCTCCAGCAGGTGGGTGGGGGGTGGGGTGCCGGCCCTGCGCCCCCCGGGCCTGCTCCCTTCCAGAAGTGTGAGGACTCGCGCCGGGCAGGCCTTTGGGGGGGCTCGGGCCCTCGGCCGTTGGCACAGGTGCCCGTCAGGGCAGGTGCGGGCCGGCTCTGAGGGCCATGCGTCTGCAGCTCCTTCAAGCTGTTCCTGGAGCTGGAGCCACAGGTTCGCGACATCATCTTCAAATTCTACGAGTCCAAGTACGCCTCGTGCCTGAAGATGCTGGATGAGATGAAGGTGAGGGACCGGCCAGCTGGGGGGCGGGGGCCGGGGCCGGGGAGCAGCGGTGCCTGAGCGGGTCCCCTCACCAGGACAAC
Source organism: Mustela nivalis (assembly GCF_964662115.1). Lineage (NCBI taxonomy): Eukaryota > Metazoa > Chordata > Mammalia > Carnivora > Mustelidae > Mustela > Mustela nivalis. Next base: position 61,417,102 of record NC_139036.1, read on the forward strand.
CTGCTCTTGGACATGTACCTGGCCCCCCACGTCAGGACGCTGTACACCCAGATCCGCAACCGCGCCCTCATCCAGGTAGACGCGGGGGTGCGGAAGCTGAGGCGGGGTGCTGCGGGCGGGCTCGGGAGTCCCCAGCAGCTGACTCGGCCTCGGCCCCGCAGTACTTCAGCCCCTACGTGTCGGCGGACATGCACAAGATGGCCGCGGCCTTCAACACCACTGTGGCGGCGCTGGAGGACGAGCTGACACAGCTCATCCTTGAGGGGCTCATCAACGCCCGCATCGACTCCCACAGCAAGGTGGCCGGCCCGGGGCCAAGGCCGTGGGTGCAGGGAGGGCCCCTGGGCTGTGGGGAGCACTGCTGAACCCCACCCCTCGCCGCAGATTCTGTACGCCCGGGACGTGGACCAGCGCAGCACGACCTTCGAGAAGTCCCTGCTGATGGGGAAGGAGTTCCAGAGACGCGCCAAAGCCATGATCCTGCGGGCGGCTGTGCTGCGCAATCAGATTCACGTCAAGGTGAGGGCAGGGGCAGCCCCCGTGTGGACACGCGGCAGGGTGGGCACACGCACGTCCCCTGGGCTGAGCAGCCCCGTCTCCACCCCAGTCCCCTCCCCGAGAAGGGAGCCAGGGGGAGCTGACGCCGGCCAACAGCCAGTCCCGAATGAGCACCAACATGTGAGGGCGCCCACTGGCCTCCAGGATCCGCTCGTGCCCTGCCCGCCCCCATCCACCGCCTCGACACACAGGCTCCCACGGCTCACCCGCTACTTGTGGAGGGGCTTGTGTACCCCCCTGGCCCCTGCTATGCAGGGCCCCCCACAGGGACGTCCAGGCCCGGCTTCTCGTGTTCCCTCGCCCCCTGCTGTGCCCTGGCGAGGCGGGCTGCTGCTGCTCAAGGCCCTTCCCGGAAGGAGACCGGCAGGGCTCACAGGTGTGACTTCCCGGTGTCACCCCCACCCCCAGCAGCACTCCCAGCCCCCTTGTTGTGTCACCGAGGGTGCAGGCAAGTTCAACGTCAGTCCATTAAAGGGCAGCCTGAGAACATTCCCTGGTGCCATTCCTTTCTGCTAAAAGGGCTTCCGAGGCCCATCTCCATGAGGTCAGGCCTTGGGGTCAGGGCTCCCCACCCCATTACACGGGCCGAGCAGCGGGGAGGGGCTGAGACCAGCCCACGCCCCCTCTAGGGGTTTCCCAAGGCAGCGGCTCCACCCTCCCAGCCTCGCGTCCAGGTCTCGCAGGCCCCGGGGGCTGCTCACGCTGTCTCTGGTTCTCTGCATCGTTTCAGAGATGCACGTTTATTGTTCACTTCTGAACACACACGTTGCAGGGAGGGGGCAGGTCCAGCCTGGGCACCTGCTCCCTGGTGCAGCATTTCTGGGCTCCTGGCGTCGGCCGAGGGGAGACCAGCTCTTCCTTCCGCGCTGAGTAGCGGGAGGCTCCCTGAGTAAAGGCATTTCCTTAAGTGGGACGCGTAGAGGTCACAGCGGCAGTCCCTGGGCCTGGGGAGGCGCTGTGTCCGGCTCTGGCTGCCCCTCAGGCCAGGGCGCTGCCCACCACCTCAGGAAGGCCGCCTGGCTCCCCGGGTCCTGCTGGCTGGGGCTCCTGCAGCCTGGACGGGGCCCCCTTCCAGGCCAGAGACTTCTCCAGTTTGGTTTTAAAAAGCAATCCGTGACCTGGCGGCAGAGGAGGAGGCTGGTGGGGCTCAGAAGGCTGAGGGTCCCACTGCCCAGTGGGGGCTGGGACTGCGGGGGGGGGGGGTGCGGGCGGCAGAGGCGCCCCTTACCTGGGCAGTCCGCAGCCTCTCTGAACGCTCGCTTCTTGCAGCAGCCCCGGCACAGGTTGAACACACACCTGTTGCCCTGGACGCGGGGAAGCCGGTGAGCCTGCGGCTGAGGCCCCTCCACCTGAGCCAGCCCCCCAAAGCCCAGGGTCGGCCAGGAGCACCGGTGGGCTGCAGCCTGGCCCAGGGCCTGCCTTCCACACCGCAAGCGGCTGTCGTGAGGCGGGCAAACAGCCATCCTCCCTGGGGCTGCCCCCCACGTCCGCACGACAGGTCCTGGGAAGTGTCAGCAGGGACCGCCCCGCCCGCCGCCCCGCCCGCCGCCCCCTCATGCTGAGCTCCGGCCTGGGCAGCCCGGCCAGACTCACCTTTGGGTTTCCACACTGATCACACTTAGCGTATTTTGCTGAGAAAAGAACAGAAGCAGGTGTTGGTGAAGCCGGGAGCCGGCCCGAGGACGCAGCACACGTGTCCCCACCGCATACTAGGTGCCTGCCACTAGAACCTTCTCCGGAGGGCGGCCCCAAAGCCCATCCCCACCTCCAAGCAGCAGCCAGGGGAGCAGGGGGCAGGCCGGGCCGCGGTCACTCACCGTGGCAGCCTGGCTCCCAGCAGGCCCTTACCACTGTGCTCCCCCGCCCCGGGGAGCAGCCCCTGGGGCCCCACAGGGAGAACAGCTTACGCTTCAGCGAGGGGTCGAAGGTCTTGTGGGGGTTCCTCAGCTGCTTCTTCTGCTTGTTCTTGGACAGGACGTCGGTGCCGCCCTCCTCCTCCTCCAGGGCCCGCTTGCCGCGCGCACCCCCATTCTCCTCGCTCCCTTCCCTGGGCCTGGGAGGGCAGGGCAGCGGGCAGAGCTGGCCCCGTGGAGGGGTGACCCACCAGCCCGGGCCCCAGGACGTGTACAGCGCCCCACAGCTCGGCTCCTGGGCTCCCGGGGCCGTGGCTGGGTCTGAGTGGCCCCAGATGACAGCCCAGCCACGGCCGCAGGGACCCAGGGGAAGCTCAGGGGTGCCTGCCACTTGCCCCCAGGACAAATCCACTGGGACTGCTTAAGAGAATCACCTTAGGGGACAGCTGGCATCCCAAGACCGAGCCGAGCCGCCAGCACCCTCCACCAGGGCTGCAGAAGGCCCGCCAGGCCCTGGTGCAGGGAGCGGGGTGCCCTCTCCTCCGTGTGTACCCCGGCCCGTGGGCTGGTGGGAAGCTCACCCTGGCCGCAGGTAGGGCTGGCAGATCCAGTGGAAGAAAGGCAAGCCGCCAGAGGGCTTCTCTCCCTCTTTCTGCCTGGATATATCCTCCTGCAGAAGCCCAGAGCAACCCAGGTCACGGAGCCTGGCCGCCCCGCCGCCCGCCCGGCCACCCCGCCCCCAGCCGGCCCCAGCACCTGCCTGACACCGCAGCTTCAGCTCCCGGCTCACGGCCGCGGCAGCCTCCAGGGTCTTCACCTTGGCAAGCTCCTCCCGGAGCTGCTGATGCACCTGCAGCCTGAGACAAAGGCTCTGTCCCCGAGCCGCCCCTAGGTCGAGCCCCTGCCCGGCACACAGACCCGACTCGGGAGCGAGCTCTCCCGACACACGCTTCCAGAGAGCTGAGCAACTCACGTGTGGTGCCACAGCTTGAAGAGGTGTGCGCGGACGCAGGACAGGGGGCAGGGGTGCTGCCGCACGATGTCCAGGTACTCCTCGGCCAGCTCCCACACGGCAGGGCTGCGGCCCTCAAACAGGGCGGGGTTGTGCAGGTTGCCCTCTGGGGAGAATCGGGGAAGGAGGGCTCAAGGCGGCAGGCGCTCACGTCCCCGGAGGGGCGGCCCCCACCATTCAGGCCACGGGCAGCCGAGGCCTGGGAGTGAGGCCAGCACAGGCCCCGGGCAACCCGAATGGGGCCCGGCCCATCGGCCATGGCCCAGCCTCACCTGCACTCATGACCCCCTGGACTCCTGTGTCCCGGATGCAGCGCTCCACGTCCCGTAGACACTGGATGTTCCCGTTGGCAAATACAGGGATGGCCACTGCCTTCCTGTCGGGAGCAGGGGCAGACGCTCAGCGGAGAGCCGTCTCTCTTTGTGCCCCATGCCAGGCACAGAGCTCCAGCCCCCACACTCCCTCCGACCCCACCGCACGGCTCCCTGCCAGCTCGGGCAGCGCGGCCCCCTCCTCGCACACTCACCGCACGGCCTTGATGTGCTCCCAGGAGGCAGTGCCCGACAAGGGCCCCTTCTGCTCCTTGGTGCGCCCATGCACGGTCAGCAGCTAGAACACAGGCCTGGCTCTACTGTGCTGTGACCGCAGACCCCAAACCAACCCTTGGGCCTCACATGCCCAGTGCCCTGGGCTGCAACTGGGGGCTGCTGCCTGTGGCTCCCGTGTCCCACGGATCCAGCCGGCGTGCAGAAGCGAGGCGGCACCTTGTTCGAGGGCCGCTCCTCATGAAGTGGCAGCACGCCAGGTCCAAAGGTGTTGGGGGGGCACCAACCTGACTTTAAGGCTGGGGTCAGGTAGGGGAGGGCAGCTGAGGCCTGGCCCCTCCCAGGACCGGCCGCCTCCCTGGGAACACGCAGCTCCCCCACCCTCACCAGGCCTTGCCTCGGGGTCACCACGATTCTGGCCCTCCCTGGCGAGTCGGTGCCTCAAGGGAGCTCCTGGGGGCAAGGACCCCTCCCTGCCTGGTTCAGGGTGCAGGGGACACGAGGCAGGGGAGTAGGGCGTGGACCTGCGAGCCCTCAGCCCCTCACCTGGCAGCCAGCCTTCTCCAGCATCTGGGCATACTTCACGGTCTTGTCGATCTCCGGGAAGACTCGGATTTTGCACGTGACGGGCACAGCGAGTTTCTCGTGGGCCAGGAGAACTGGGGAAAAGGAGAGTTGGCTTCTGACATGCGTGCTGTTCGCCTCGGGCCGGCCGCGGGGCGCCCCGCCTCGCACCAGCTCCCGTCTGCCAAGACACTGCAGGGCTGGGCCGGGACCCCTGCCCCCAGCTCCCGCTGTCTGGCTCGAAGGGGAGTGGCTGGTGTGGGGCAGTGGTTTCCCAGCCCCTCCTGCAGCCGCAAGTGTGCAGTGGCCAGGACCCACCGGCCACGACCTTGGGGCTCCTTTACCAACCACGACCCGGCCTGATCCCCGCCCCCGGCCCCAGCGCGCAGCCAACTCACTCATTCTCCGGAGCAGGTCCCACTCCTCCTGCAGGAAGGCACCGTAGTGACCTGCAAAAGAGCAGACGGTCCTGCCACATCACGCCTGGGGGCTGTGTGCCCGGCTGCTGGAGCTCAAGGGCTTGGAGTGGGACGCCCACCACGTCTGGCCAACCAGCAACCCCTCAGACTCAGCGAAGAACAGTGTCTGTGCCCCAGGCCGGGGAGCGGTCCCAACGCCTGAACTACGCTGGGCGTACAGCGGCAGGGCCACGTTCATCCTCCCCAGGCACTAAAGGGGGCGAGGAGCCTCAGGCCGGCAGAACCCTGTCACTCGAGGGAGGAGCAAAGACAGGACAGGGACACCACCAGGAGCGGAGAGCAGGCCCTCCCCTGGTCCTGTCCACACCCTGGTCTGTAGGGGGCCCCCTGTGATTTAGGGCCTTGCCCTCTCCCCACAAGGCAGTGCTCCGCACAGCGACCTGCGGCTGAACCCACCTCTTTTGGCTATCATCTGCGGGCAGCCCAAATTCAGGTCGATGGCATCACAGTAATCCTGAGCCAGGAGAGCCGCCTGGACAAACACCTCCGGGTCATTGGCACAGAACTGGGAGACACAGGTGGTGGCGTGAGCCCGACACAAACCCTGGGACTGCAGCTCCCCGGCCCCACAGGACATTCAGGGTCCCCGGGGCCGCCTGCAGGATGGCATCCTGTGCTAACGTTCACGCGACGACGCGGGCCCACACCACGAGGAGGGGACGTCCCAGACGCACGTCCGCCCCAACTGACACAACGCTGGCCTCCCGGACTTCAGGAGAGCAGAGCGTTCCTCCCCAGCGTCCGGTAACGAGTGCACACGTGGCACACGGGCAGGTGAGGGGGAGGGGCTGCCAGTCTCGCACCACACTCACGGCGTCCCCTCACCCAGACTGAGCCGGCGCCCCGGGAAGGGGTCCATCTCTGCAAGCCCAGCCCCAGGGGCCCCGGGAAGCCCGGAGCTTCGCCAGAGCATGCCCGCCCCCCCCCCCCCCGCCCCCAGAAGTTGGTTCTGGAAAGATGCGGCACCTGGCACTCCCGGCCAGGCCCCTGCCCACCTGCACAATGAGAGGCCGGTCCTCGGGGCACACCTCGCAGTACAGGTTCTCTTTCCGATAGTTGGCGTCGCGGACGAAGACCTGGGCGTGCAGCATGGGGGTGTAGCAGAGCTGGGCCCCGTGCCGGCGGCTCAGCAGCCTCCAGGCCAGCTCACTCTGGTCCACCATGGGCGCCACCACGTGGCGGGCGCCCCCCAGGGTGCGGCTCCAGAACTCGAAGCCCTGCAGCTTTGGCATCGCCTCCACACTGAAAAGGGGGAGACCAAGGGTCGGCCACCGGGCGGAGCGGCAGGGCAGCCTGAAGGCATCGGAGGGAGCCCGGAGGACGCACAACCCTCCTGGAGGCCGCTCCAGGGCAGCCTGACGGTCGCAGGCACAGACATCAGGGTCCCCCCTGCTGCAGACCCAAGGCCATGGCCTCCGGGCACCGCGTCCCCACCCGCTCGCCAGTGCGCCAAAGAGCCAGGGAACGCGCTGTCCTCGTCCCCCTCCCCCGGACACCTCGGTCGGGGAGGTGGCCCTGCCCACCTGCTCCGCACAGCGAACGCCTCGGCGCGCTCGCCGGCCCGTCGCACCGGTCCCGGCCGGACGACCGCGCGGCAGCCGCCCTTCCCCACAGGCCGCCGGGGCAGCCGCGGCCCCGCGGCCTCCCCCAGCGGATCCCCGGGGGCAGCGACCCCGCGCACCGAGCTCCGCGGTCCCGAGGCAGTCACCGGCCTGGCACCGACCGAGCGCGCCCCCGGGGGGCCCGGCACTGCCCGGCCGAGGTCGCACGGGGAGGTCGCACGGGGAAGTGGCCGGCGCGCGGGCGCGCGGGGCGCCGAGGCGCTGTCACCGTCGCTGCCGCCTCGCGCGGGCGCCCGGCCGGACCCGCGGGACACCCACCTGCCCGGGCCCCTCCGGGACCGCCCGCGGGCCTCTGGGAGCCAGGGCGCGGCGGGGGCTCCCTCGCTGCCCGCAGGCCGCCACGCCGGGGCCGCCGCCCGGCCCAGGGCTCCGCGCCGGGGCCGCCGGAAGGTGCCTCCTCCAGGGCGGTCCGGGCGGCCCGCGGTGCGGCGGGAAACGCGTCCCCGGGAAACCGCGCCCGGTCGCGGAGGAGCCCCGCCCCGCGAGGTCGGAGGTCAGAGGCCGGAGGTCGGCCGGGCCCCGCCGCAGCGCGGTTGGGCGGGGAGGGGAGACCCGAGGCCCGGCTCGCCCGGCGCCCGCTCTCCACTCCGGGCTCCCGCTTCTGCCTCCCGAAAGGGCCGCAAGTCCTCCGCCTCGGCCGGGTGCTCAAAGGCCTCCGGGGGCCCCCACAGGCCGGAAGTGCTGCCGTCCGCGGGGTCCCACCCCTGCACTTCCGGGGCCCGGCCGGGGTGCGCGCGCGGCGAACCCGCCTGAAACGCAGCGCGCACGCGCAGGGCGCTCCCCGCCGCCGGGGCTGGCGCAGGCGCAGCCGGGAGTCGGGGGTGGTCGCGGCGGGAGTTGCGCGCGGGGGCCGCTGCGGGGCGGGCCTTTCCCCCCGCGGCTTTCGAACCCGCTCGCTCCCCGCCGGAGGCCGTGCGCGTCCCTCCCCGCCGCTAGCGCCCGACGCCCTGCCCGTGCCTGCCGCGCGAGCCGTGCTTTAATTCGCGGGCCCCTGCGCACGAACCCGACAGTGTGGAGGGACGGGGCTGGCGTTTCGTTCCGGCCTTGAATGCGGCCGCGTCCCCGAAGGTCGGGCGCTGGAGGAAGGACAGGTCCAGACCGAAACGGCGAGCGCCCCGAGCACTTCCGCCGGGTCCGCGGGGTCGGCCGCGCCGGGACGCAGCCGGTCAGGGCCGGGACGTGCCGGGAGCGCGACCTGCGCCGGCTGCGGACGCTCGGGGAGGGGCAGAGGCGCGAGCGTCCGGTCCTGGACCTGGGGGTGCTGAGTCCGGGTGCACGGGACCGTTCTTCGCTTCAGCCCGTTAGGAAGAGGAAGGCGGTGCGGGCGCCTGGGGGGCGCCGGGGTCGAGCGTCCGCTCGTGGTTTGCGCTCAGCTGCGGGGGTCGGGTTCGCGGGATGGAGCCGCTTGTGGGGGTCTCCCCGGTTGTTTTGCTCTCCTCCGCCCCTTCCCTCCCGCCTGCCCAGAATAAGGAAGTAAATCTTATTAAAAACACAAAACAACCCTGAAATCAGTGCCATGCAGTCTTTAAAAATACAGTAACTAGGAAACTTAAAACTACCGACGTGGGCAGGATTTCTGGAACCGCAGATGGAGGGGTTTTCCAAATGCCTTCCCAAAAAAGCAACGATTCTAACAGGACGAATCGTTTAAAGCAACCATTCCAGAACCCCCTTTTTTTTTTTTAAAGATTTTATTTGTTTATTTATTTACTCGACAGACCGAGCACAAGCTCTCTCCCAGGTGCCCCCCATCCCGGGACTCCTGACCAAAGACATACAACATTTAGGAGCACTTACATGGAAGTTAGGAACATCAGGCAGGCCTGGCTAGCTGGTCAGCGGAGCCAGGGGCCGGGTGTGACCCTTGATCTTGGGGTTGTAGGTATGAAGCCCCATGTTGGCTGCAAAAATAAAATCTTTCAGAAAAAAAAAGGAGGGAGTGACTGGGGGGCTCAGTGGGGGGAAGCGTTAGGGTTAGGGTTAGGGTCATGATCCCGGGGTCCTGGGTTCAAGCGTACATCGGGCTCCCTGCTCTGCGGGGGTGCTCCCTCCGCGGCGGCTCTCCCTGCTTGTGCCCGCCCTCTCACTCTCTTTATCTTGCTGTCAAGATTCGGGAAGGAGCGCCTTTCCTTTCCTCCTACCCTCTGGTAATTCCACCAGAGTCCGGTGGGCCTCCAGGACCGGACAAGGGGGGGCTGATTAGAAAGCCTCCCAGGGTGTTTGTTGAGAAAACTGCAGTCATGGTGACAGACAGCGAGCTGGACACCCAGCTGCCCGAGGCCATAGGACTGGTTGAAGCAAGGACAGTTCACCAGAAATTCAACAAGGAGACTCAGTGGACAAAACAGCAGCCATCGGGGCAGCCGCCGGCGGTGCCCGGTAGCCTGCAAGGCCGCGTGTGTGCTCCGCAGGGACCAGGCTGCACTCCCAGCTCCACACTTCTCTGGCTGCATTTGAGGCTTCACACCAGCAAAACAGAAAAACCAGGGCTGAACTACAGACTGCTAGGACTTGGAATACGTCCCCAACCCACGCAGAACTGTCGGCAAAGGACGCAGCCCCTCCGGAGGACGCTGGTTCACGATGCTTACGCGCGCCGTACTGACCCAGGGAAGCGGTGGAGACCAGGGGCACCCAGCTGGCTCTGTCCACACAGCTCGAGAATTTTGATCACGCAGGGTGTGGAGCCTACTTAAGAAACAAACAACCTGGCAGATATCCCAGTGGCCACACCGGAGGGGACAGGCTCGACAGAACCCACCATCCAGGCGCGGTGCTACGTAAAGCAACACCAGCACCAAGAGCGACACTAAGTTGGGTGAGGGCAGGGGGTTCAGAACCCAGAGTTTCTACAGCCTGTCATCTAAAAATGCCCCATAGTCGATTGGAAACATTCTTTAAAGATTATTTAGTTTAGGGGGCACCTGGGTGGCTCAGTGGGTGAAGTGTCTGCCTTCGGCTCAGGTCATGATCTCGGGATCCTGGGATCGAGTCCTGTGTAGGGCTCCCTGGTCGACTCCCTCTACCCTTCCCCCCTGCTTGTGTGCTCTCTCAAATACATAAATAAAATCTTTTTAAAAAATTGTTTACAAAAATCCTGCAGCTAGCAGCAACCACATTGGTAAGAGTCTGGGGCCTTTCCCTCCGATCGGGGGCAAGGTAAGGAGGCTACTGCCTCTCTTTACTCGAAATAGTCCTGGGGTTCTCCCGGCACCAAAGGCAAGAAAGAGGCATAAAAGGCGTCCAGACAGGAACAGAAGAAAGAAAATGCCTCCTTTTGCTGTCACTGTCTAGGTAGAAACTCCCGGAAAACAAAAACGACCTACAACACCCCCAGCCCCGCTCCCCACCTCTCTGCCTCCTTGTGTTTTCTCTCTCTCCATCAAATGAAGAAATGGAACTTAAAAAAACAAAATACAAATATTTATGACCCGCTCGTGTTGCCTCCTGCCCCCCCAGCCCCCGTCCCTAGAAAGCTCTGATCTGTTTTCTGTCCCTAGAGATTGCCTCGCCATTCCAGCATTTTGCAGAAATGGACTCATGCTGCGTGGACTCTCCTGGTCTGGGGTCTGCGCTCAGCGGCAGCGTCTTGAGCCCGTTCACGCCACGCCGTCCTGGGCATCCGCGGGCTTCACTCGCTGCTGGGCAGTGTTTCGGTTCAGACAAGCCACCGTCCACCCAACCCGTCACCTGTGACGGAGGACTCCGTGTGTGCGGCTTTGGGCTTTGGGCTTGTGGACAAGTCTTTGTGTGGACCCAGACTCTGCTTCTCTTGGATAGATGCTTGGAGTGGCATGGTCGCCTCAAATGGTAGCTGAACGTGTCACTTTTTCAGAAACTGCCAAATTGTTTTCCAGTGCCAGCACCGTTTCACGTTTCCGCTAGTGACACGGGGATGTCCTAGCTGGTCCATACCCTCCAATACTTAATATTCTTTTATTTTTTAAGATTTTATTTATTTTTTTAAAGATTTTATTTACTTATTTGACAGACAGAGATCACAAGTAGGCAGAGAGGCAGCAGAGAGAGAGGAGGAAGCAGGCTCCCCGCTGAGCAGAGAGCCCGATGCGGGGCTCGATCCCAGGACCCCGGGATCACGACCTGAGCCGAAGGCAGAGGCTTTAACCCACTGAGCTACCAAGGCGCCCCGAGCATTGGACTCTTGATCTTGGCTCAGGTCTTGATCTCAGGGTCATGAGTTCAAGCCCTGTGTTGGGCTCCCTGCTGGGTGTGGCACCTACTTAAAAAAAAAGACAGAGAGCAAAAATAGTCAAACTTTGATAAATGTAGCAATTTATTCTTTTATCAATCATGTTTTTGGTATCCTAGTTAAGAAACCTTTGTCTAGGGGCGCCTGGATGGCTCAGTTGTTCAGCGTCTGCCTTGAGCTCAGCGGGGGGCCTGCGTCTCCCTCTCCCACTCCCCCCGCTTGGGTTCCGTCTCGCTGTTTCTCTCTCTGTCAAATAAATAAGTAGGTCTTTAAAAAAAGAAAAAGAAAAAAGAAACATTTGTCTAACTTGAGTTCACAAACATTTTATCCTATATTTACTTTGTAAAGTTTTATTATTTATTTATTTCATTTGTTTTTTATCTTTTTAAAAGATTTTATTATTTATTTGACAGAGAAAGATCCCAAGTAGGCAGAGAGGCAGGCGGGGGGTGGGGGGGAAGCAGGCCTCCCACTGAGAAGGGAGCCCCGCATTGGGCTCAATCCCAGGACCCTGAGACCATGGCCTGAGCCGAAGGCAGAGGCTTAACCCACTGAGCCACCCAGGTGCTCCTCCATGGATCTACTTCTGAGTCCTGATGTCAGTAAACACAGATTATTGCAGCTTTGTAATAAAGCTTGGAGAGTCTTGGAATCAGGCACCGCAGCTTCTCCACCCTGCCGCGCTCCAGCGCATCCCAGGGGAACTGACTTTCGGGTCTGCGTGTCCATCCACACAGGCTGCCGGGATTTCGATCGAGGCTGTACGATGTGTGCGGGCCGGGGGTGCCCGGGCGGCTCCGGCGCAGCTCATGGGACTCCTGGTCTCTGGGTCTTGAGCCCAAGCCCCATGTTGGGTACAGAGATTGCTCCAAGTTAAAATCTTAAAACAAACAAACCCGTAATGCTCATTCTGGGGAGAATGGACACATCAGCCCTGAGTTTTGCGGCCCCGAGCCAGGCACATCTCCGCACCCGCTGCCTTCACCTGGCTCAGCAGGACCGCGCCCATCTTCCGTCGCGCTGCCCCAGCTCTGCCTTCTCTGAGGGGCGACTGGCGCTGACTTGCTGACGGCAGCGTCTGCCGTTCGTGTCCCTTGTCGGTACTTGAGTGACGGGCTCAGACCCCGTCTCTGCTGGGGTCGTCCCAACTCACCGCCTCCATCTAGCAGGTTTCCGGAGGGTCTGTCAGCGTCTCCGCGCGGGGGACCATGTTGCCTGCAACCAGGGCCGGTGTCATTCCTTCCTTCTCCGCTGGACGCCTTTGGTTAGTCTCTGCCTCGTCCCCCGTCGCAGGGGGACGCCCGCTCTGCAGCCACTAGGGGCGAGGCGGCTGCATCTTGCTGTCTACCCGGCGCGGGGGTCTCGCGTCTCTAGCGGGCGGAGAGACGCCCCCGCAGACCCAGGGTAGGCTTTGCGTCTCTGTGTTCAGCACATGCTGTTTTCTGCATCCAGTGAGATGATCCTTTTCGGCCGTTAATGTGGTGAGTTGCGGTGATTGATTTTTGAAAGTCCAACCAGCCTTGAATTCCGAGGATAAACCCCAATTGGTCATGATGTATTCCCCCTTAATGCGTGACTCCGCATGCTAAAATGCCGATGCTTTGCTTGCATGACCGTGACGGATACTGGTAGCTTTCCTGTAACGTCGGGCTTTGGTACCAAGGGGATGCTGGCCTCGTAGCGAATCTGTACATTACCCTCTTGCTGTGCAGTGGATTGTGTCCCCACATTCATGGGGGAGCCCTAATCCCCAAAGGGACAGTATTTGCAGACAGGGCCCTCAAGGAGGTGCTAAAGGCGAAATGAGGCCCTAAGAGTGGCCCCTCAGCAGACAGGGCTGTGCCCTTACAGGAAGAGGGAGCCACACCGGACTTGTGCGCTCGCTCTGTGCTGCAGGAGGTCAGCAAGAAGGCAGCTGAGAGCCAGGAGGACAGCGCTCCCCAGGAACTGCGCCAGCAGGAGCCTCGACCGTGGGCTTCCCGGCTGTGATGAATTCCAGTCCATTGTGTCGTGGTACGGCAGCACGAGCCGACGACACATCCCCGAACTATTTCATGCAAATGGAATCCTCGCACGCGCGGAGACTGGTCTCCCTTCCGGAACTCGGGGAGCATCTGGAGGGACGCTTTTTCTCCTACGCGTCCCGCAGAACTGGCCGTTCCGCACTGGAGTTATCTCTGCGGACAGGTGTTCGCCGCAAACTCACGGTCTCCCACGCAGGTAGGGTCACTCGGGCTGCGACTCTTTCTTGGTTTCGTCCGGGGTGGGATTTCATCACCTTCCCTGGGCTGCGCGGTCGTGTGGCATGAAACCGTCCGTGGTTCTCCGGCACGGGTGGGGTCTCGGGGACGTCCCCTCCCGTCGCTGACCCCGGCTCTTGGGGTCTTCACTCCTCTTCTGGCTCGGTCTGCTTTAAGGGTTGTGCACTGCTGATCTCCTCCAAGAACTTGCTCTGGGTTCATTAAATTTCTGTTGTTCTGCATCTTATTCCACGGATTTTCACCCTGGCATGCATTGCTTCCATTATTCTGCTGAGCCTCTCATTTGCCCGCACTGCAGTGTCTGAAGGTTCATCTGAGCCGTCGGTGACTTCGTCCCTGCCGCGGCCGCCCGCCGAGCGTGGTGCTGCGCTCTCAGCTCTGACACCGATTTCTCTTTCCAGTTTTTCTTTTTTTAAGATTTATTTATTCACTTGACAGAGATCACAAGTAGGCAGAGAGGCAGGCAGAGAGGGGGAAGCAGGCTCCCTGCTGAGCAGAGAGCTGGATGCGGGGCTCGATCCCAGGATCCCGGGATCATGACCAGAGCCATCATAACCAGAGCCGAAGGCAGAGGCTTAACCCACTGAGCCACCCAGGCGCCTCTCCAGTTTTTCTTTAACCCGAGGATTCTTTAGCACTGAGATCTGAGGGGCGCCTGGGTGGCTCAGTGGGTTAAGCATCTGCCTTTGGCTCAGGTCATGATCTCGGCGTCCTGGGATTGAGCCCCGTCCTGTCCTGCTCAGCGGGGAGCCTGCCTCTCCCTCCGCCTGTGCCTGCCTGTGATCTCTCTCTCTCTCTCTGACAAACAAAAGAATAAGATCTTAAAAACAACAACAACAACAACAAAACATTGTGATCTGATTTCCACACACTTGAAGATAGTCTAGAGAACTTTTTGTTATTCTCGTTTTATTAATTGCGGCCAGAGAAAACATTTTCTAAAGTTGAATTTCTTTTTAACTTAACGGCACTGGTTTTATGACCCAGAATGTGTGCTCCCTTGGTAAATGTTCCACATCAATTTGAAAAGAACTGTTGTGCTGCTGCCCCGTGGGTGTTCTATCTCCACCAAGGCGAGTGGGCTGGTCACACCGTCCATCTGATTTACCCTGACATCCCGTCTCCGTGTCCTGCCAGTTCAGGAAGGACTTTTGGACTCTTCAACTTTCATTGTACATTTGTGGTTTCTCTTCGAATGTGTAACCTTGTCTCCTGTGACTTGGAGCCGTCACGGGGCATGGCGGCTCGGGGTTGTTACAGCCTTTCAATCAGCTGACTCTTTTACCTTTTTTCTCATTATGGAGGAACCCTTTATACCCCCAATGCATTTAAAAAAAAAATTTATTTATTTACTTGACAGAGATCACAAGCAGGCAGAGAGAGAGGAGGAAGCAGGCTCCCCGCTGAGCAGAGAGCCCGACGCGGGGCTCGATCCCAGGACCCTGGGATCATGACCTGAGCTGAAGGCAGAGGCTTTAACCCACTGAGCCCCCCAGGTGCCCCCCAGGTGTATTTTTTGCTCTGAGATCTGTTCCCTGTTGGCACATACAGAGCCATGTGCCAGAACAGCTCTTCCCAGGGCAGGAGATTCCAGGCAGGGACAGACCGCATCTGTGACTCTGTTGGTGGACGCCTGCTGGCCGTCCTGAGCAGGGCCAGCGTGAACACTGACACACACGTCTGTGCTGGCCCTGGTGTGCCATTCCTTGGGGCATATACCTAGGAGCATAACTGGTGGTTCACAGTAATTCTACGCTGAACTTTCTGAGAATACGGAAGAGCCCCTGTCTGTTCTGGTTTCAGCTCATCCCTCGAGAAGCCTGGTGGTAGACCTGATCCCCCGACCCTGGACTCCCTGGCTGCAGGGTCCAGCTTTCCCTGCTCATTCCCAGTTGGCCCAGAACTCACAGCTCTCCACACCCCACGGACCCACTGGGGTCTACCTCACCCCTTGGCTCTCGGGGTTCAGATACTCAGGGGACCTCCCTGCCCCCCGACTTCCTCAGATGCACCTCTGTCTACCCCAGCATCTTGGTCAGCCTCTTGTTTCAGCTTGGCTAGTTCTGCCGAGAGCAGCCTCGGGGTGGCTGGGAAGGCCGTGTGCCAACGAGAGTCACACGCGGGACCCCGACTCCGGGTCGAGAGCGCTCAGTCATGTGGGCGGGACCCTCAAGTGAGCAGAAGCCCTGGCGTCCCTGAGGAACAAGGAATCCTGGCCACACGCAGTGGCGCCGGGGACCCCACACTCGGCCTGGCCCATCTCTTCAGTCTGCAGCGGCGGACTATCTGCGTCCCCCTGGCTGTGTTCCCAGGAGAGCTCCCGCCTGGCCCTCCAGGAGCCAGGCCCTGTCCCTGTGTCTGAGGGCTGCGGGGAGCGGAGGGGCAGCCTGCCACCCCGGGTCCCCACGGCAGCTGTCAGAGGAGGGAAGGGTGACCGGAGGCCAGAGCTCAGGTGGGGTTCAACTGTGGGGAGGCCGGTGGGCGTTCACCAGGTCGGGGTAAAGACGCGGCCCTGGACACAGACAGTCACAGTAAATTCCAGAACTCAAGCAGCAATGTGGATCATGTTCTTGAAAAACGAATACAGACACACACAGACCGGGTGCCCGCGCGCCCTGGGCTGCTCCTTTCCACAGGCCCCTGCATCATGGGGGCCCCAGGGCTGGGGCTCCTGCACCCCCCCGCCTTCCCAGGGGGGACGAGGCCCTGGCGTCTCCCCAGCGACGCAATAAATAGGAGAACCGGAGGGACGAGCGGGGGCCAGACCCCCGCGGGCCCCACACGGCGCACCGCCCGCCGGCCGACCCTTCACAGACCCGGCAGGTCTCCGAGTCGGCGGCCCCGGCGGCCCAGGATGCGGGCGGGGTCCCACCGGCAGGACCCCAGTCCCCCGGGGCGTGGGGGCGGCTAGCCCTCCCGCACACTGACGCGGGGCTCGGCCAGGGTGCTGTGGATGATGCTGAGGATGGACTCCAGGCCGCTGCCCTCCAGCAGCGTGCGGTGGTCACCCTCGACCACGTGCACGGACACCTTGCCGTCGCACACCTGGGACAGGTTGTAGTCGGCGCCCAGGCCCTCGCCGTACAGGCTGCTGGTCTTGGCGCGCAGCAGCGTCACGTTGCCGTGGTAGGTGGCCCGCGGCGCGTACTGCTCCGCCGCACGCAGCTTGTGGTAGAAGGAGTGGGCGGCAAAGCTCAGCTGCCGGCGGTCCAGGCCGGCATGGCTGCGCACAATCAGGTCCACGGTGGCTGCCACGCGCTCCTCCAGGCCCCGGAGGGGCAGCAGCGCCTCGAGCACCTGCGGGCCGGGGCACAGGACAGCCGTGAGCGGCCCCCCGCCTGCGGGGTCCGCCCCCCACCCCTGAGCCCAGCCCTGGCCCCGCTCCCCGCCCCGGGCTCACCGACCCACCCTGTCGTGCTCCATGTCCACGAACTGCTGCACAAAGAAGCACATGGCCTCGGCCTCGGCCTCCGCCTCGCAGCCCAGGGTCATCTTGGCGCGGTAGCTCTGCGGAGGGACAAGGGGCCGCTGCAGCAGGGGGCCGGATGGGGGCGGGGCAGGGCAGGGGGAGCCCACCGACGCCAGGGGGGCCTCACCTGCGTGTAGGCCAGCACGTAGGAGTGCGAGCCGTCGAACAGGAAGAGGCTGTTGTGTGCGGGGGCAGGGCCGGGCTGCGCAGCCTGCAGCTGTGAGCACATCTCGAAGGCCACGCAGGCCCCGTACGAGTAGCCGGCGATGCGGTAGGGCCCCTCGGCCTGCACCTGGCGGATGCACTCGATGTAGTAGGCGGCCAGACTCTGGATGCTGTCCAGGGGCGCGGCTGCGGGGGAGGAGGAGGTCAGCGGCAGGCGGTAGGGGTGGGACGCGCCTCACTCGGGGTGGGGACGGCCTTGCAGGACGGGTCCCCACCTCGGGTGCACTGTAGGCCGTAGGTGGGGATGCTGAGCCTGGCAGCCAGGCTGTGGAACACGGTGACGGAGCCCTCGATGGGGTGCACCAGGAACAGCGGTCGCTCAGAGCTCTGCACCGAGTTGAGCCGCGTCAAGGTGGGGCCCTCCGGGTTCACCAGCAGGGTGCTCAGGTTCGGCTGGGTCTGCTGATGGGCCAGGCTGCTGTTCTTGGGCATGGCGTCCTCCAGCTCTGCAAGGAGGGGAGGGTGCTAGGGAGGCCCAGCGCTGGACAAGGGTGAGGCGCCCCAGGCCCCACAAAGGGCTTGCAGGAAGGGGCCCGATGGCCAAGCCCTGACCCGGGGGGTGGCTTCAGCTGCTCACGAGCCTGAGGGGCACCGGGGGCCGGGGGGGCCCAGGGACTCTCCCCTTCCTGCAGCTCCGTCCTCACAGCCACGCACCTTTCGACGGGCCACCCTTTGAAGAAAGCTCCTGCAGCTTGCGGAGCGAGAGCTGCCGGATGTCCCGCATGGACAGCAGCAGGTCGTGCTCGCGCTCCAGCATCTGCCGCACCTCGACGCCCATGAGCGAGTCCAGGCCCAGGTCTGCCAGCGTGCTGTCCAAGTTGATGGTGGCCAAGTCTCGGATGCCTGGGGACAGGGACTCAGTTGGCAGTTCGGGAGGCGGAGAGGGGGCCCGGGTGAGCGCAGCACGCCGGCGGCCGGGGCCCTTCCCAAACCACCGTTGGCCTGCTTCCCGCACGCAGCCCCCCACCCCGCCCTGTGCCGACCACGGGTGCCTGGCCTCTCCCGCAGCGAAGAGGCACAGCCTGTTCCCAGCCAGGACAACCGTGGTCAGCGGGGACGGTGGGCTCCCTCACCCAGGATGTGGGCCACGGCCTTCATGAGGTCCTGCTGGGCGCTGCTGTCTCCCTGGGTGGCGGCCTTCTTCTCAGCCAGCACAAAGCTGCTCAGGACGGGGTAGGGCTGGCTCAGGAACAAATCCAGCACCCCCAAGCAGGAGCTCATGCGCTGAGGCAGCGTCCCGCCGATGACCGTGTCGTTGGAGCCCATCCCCTCCAGGATGAGGCCCACGTCACCGATGGCGCCCCACTGCACGGCGAGGCCTGTGGGAGGACCAGGGCCAGTGGGCCAGGGTGAGAGGGGGCGCCCGTCGGGGGCGGGCGGTGGGGGCTGCCGGGCCGGGGGCGGGCGGTGGGGGCTGCGACCCACCTGGGAGCCCGTCGTGGCGACGCCTCTCGCACACACGCTCCATGGTCGAGTTCGCGAAGCCATAGTTGGTCTGGCCAGCATTGCCGCGTCCACAGCTCACGGACGAGAAGGCCACGAAGTAGTCCAGCTCGGGGCACGCCGCCCGGGTCACCCTGTGAGTGCTCGAGTCACACCCTGCCTGCTGGCCCGGCCCACCTGCCGCCACGCCCAGGAGCCCCCGCCTGCTAACCCTCCTCCACGGCCCTGAGCCCCCAGCTCAGGCCCCCGCAGAGGCCTGTCGCCTGGTCCCCGAGTGGCAGTGGGAATTGTGCTGGGATGCAGGCAGGGCACGAGACAGCTGCTCCCGGCACGCGCCAGGTCAGGGCCAGGCCGCGCTGGGGGACGGGGACAGGGCTGAGAGGGCTGGACACCTCACCTGTCCAAGTTCACGGTACCACTGTACTTGGGCTTGTTGACGTCCTGGAAGAGCTCAGGAGTCTGATTCTCTAGCACGGCGTCTCTCAGGACCTGGGAGTCAGGGACTCTTAGCAGCTATCCTGACCTCATGGCTCTGGAGAGCGTGGCCTGGGAGGGCCTTCCCTGGGGGGCCTGCTCGGGAACCCTTCAGAGTCACACTCACCACGGCCAGGTTGAAGACGCCGCCCACAGGCCCCAGCTGCGTGGCCTCCGCGATGAGGCTCCGGGCCCCGTCGAGAGAGCTGGCGTTGCTGGTGGACACCAGGACCTGCACGCCCTGGCGTCTCCACTCGCGGACTTGCTTGGCCTGGTAGCCTGCAGGACACGGGGCAGCGCGGTTGGGCTCCCTGGGCTTCTAGACCCGAGAGCGCAGAGCTGAGCGGGCGTCCCAGCCCTCAGACCCGCTCACCTGTGCGGATCCCGGAGCGAGAGGTCAGCACGAGCTTCTGGGCGCCGCGCAGCACAAGCCAGTGGGCCAGCTCCAGGCCGAAGCCGCCCAGGCCGCCCGTGATGATGTAGCTCTTGTGGGCTGGGCAGAAGGTCTTGGACACCGCGGTCATCAGTGTGGGCCTGGGCACCTGTGGCCCTGCCTCTGGCTCCTCCTTGAGCACCTGCGGCCCAAGCAGCAGCCCAGCTCAGGCCCGACCGAGGGGCGGGGCGGGCGGGGGGGCGGGGGGAGAGCCGGGGGGCCCCAGGGGCCGCACTCACCTGCACCACCACTTTGCCGATGTGCTTCCCCTGGGCCATGAAGCGGAAGGCGTCCTCCACCCGGTGCTTGGGGAACGTGGTGCACTTGAGGGGCCGCACCACGCCGTCGCGAATGCCCGCCCGCAGCAGGGTCGCCACCTCCCGCCAGCCGCTGCCCACGTCGTCCAGGAGCGAGTCCAGCAGGATGCCGTGGAAGGTCACGTTCTTCAGGAAGACCGCCATGCCTGCGCGGGCGGGGGGAGGGCTCAGCACTCGCGGCAGCCCCTCCGCGGCCGACCCTGCGGACCGCGCCCAAGTGCGAGGCTCCCGCTGCCCGCCGCCCGCCGCCCGCCTCACCCAGCTGGTGGTTGTTGGAAAGGTCGAATTTGCCGATCTCCAGGAAGCGGCCGTGCATGGCCAGGCAGCGCACGCTGGCCTGCAGCTTCTCCTCCGCCAGAGAGTTCAGAACCAGGTCGACACCTTAGGGGTGGGGGTAAGAGAGGTCCTCCCATCACCACCGGGCCCAGGTCCAGAGTGCCCGACCTGGCCCCCGCCTAGGCCCGGGCAGGAGGCGAGGGTGGCTGTGCTGGGGACACCGCTCACCCTTCCCGGCCGTGTGCCGTAGCACGTGCTGTTCGAAGGACGTGTCCCGGGAGTTGGCAAAGCTGGTCTCGCTGAGCTGGGGGAACCTGGCCTGGAGATACGCCCGCTTCTCGGCAGACCCTGGCAGGGAGAGGCGCGTGCCGCTGAGCCTGGCTGTGGGGCCGGGGTCGGCGGGGGGTGCAGCCCTGGGCTCCCGGGAGGGCTGGCGGGCTTACCCACGGTGGTGAAGACACGGCAGCCCAGGCTCAGGGCGATGGCGATGGCGGCCTGGCCCACACCGCCGGAGCCCGAGTGGATGAGGACCGTCTCCCCGCGCCGCATGCGTCCCCGCACCATCAGCGAGTAGTAGGCGGTGGCGTACACCACGGGCACAGACGCGGCCTCCTCTAAGGTCCTGCGGGCGCCGCACAGGATATCAGCTTGGCCTGAGGCTTGGCCGCAGCCAGCAGGGCACCGGGCTCAGAGTCCCCCCGACTCACCAGCTGGACGGCACATCCCACAGGAAGTCCTCCGACAGCAGGACGGAGGTGGCCAGGCCTTCAGCCGGCACGAGCCCCATCACGCGCTTGCCACTGGCGTCCCGGCCAGAGAACTCCATGCCCAGCATACAGTCCCGGGAGGACCATTTCCCTGGGGGCAGACGGCGGTGGTGAGCCCTGCGTCTCCCGGGGGCGGGGGGGCAGTGCACAAGCTCAGGCACCAGGAGCCCCCGGGTCCCGAATGCTGCGATCGAGGACCCTCCTCCTCCCAGCCCCTGGCCCAGAGCGTCTGCCGCGGCTGAGGATGTGCTCCGCACCTGGGATGGCGTCGGGGGACAGCTTGCCCGTAGCCAGCATGATGTCTCGGAAGTTGAGGGAGGCGTAGTTGACGGTGCAGAGATGCACACTGGGGTCAGTGGGCTGGGTGTGGCGCAGGGGCGAGCAGACCCAGCGGATGGAGGAGAGGTCCCCCCGGGTGAGAACGTTGACAAAGGCGTGCTCGGTCTGCTCCTCCGGCAGGCCTGACGGCAAGAGGGAAGCGGGGCTGCCACGGGGGCTTTCCGGCCAGGGCCCCCCAGGCCCCATCACCCTCAGCCCACCCAGGTACAATGCAGGGAGCTGGTGGGGATCAGGGAGTCATCTCGGGGCGCTCACCGTGCTCCAGTGGGAAGTGGCGGAAGGCCCCCCAGGCCCCGTCGCGGTAGACATTCATCACGAGGTCCCCCTGCAACACCTTCTGCAGCTCCGAGGAGCCTGGGTCCATCTTGGGGGTGGGGGACGTGCTGCTGAGGTTGGACACCAGGATGCATCTGGGGGCAGCCAAACAGGTGAGGGAGGCTGGAGAAGAGGAGGGAGTGGGGGGGGAGAGGGCAGAGGAGGGAGAGGGAGGGAGCAGTGGAAGGGTGGGGGCAGGAGAGGGAGAGAGGCCGGGGCCGGGGTGGGGGCCTGCAGCCCCGGGGCTGTCCCTCACCGAACCCGCTGCCCGCCGGGCTCCCGGCGGAGACAGTTCACCATGCCCACGACGCCCGAGGTGGGGCAGCTGACGGCCGTCAGCCACACGGGTCGGGAGGTGTCGTCTGCCAGGATGCTCTGCGGGATGAGGAAGGGTTGGCGTCGGAGTGGGTCCCCAGGCCCGCGAGGGCGGCGCTGGGCGGCCCGGCAGACACTGACCTTCAGGGAGTCCACCCAGCGGAAGCTGGTGTCCTCCACGGGCAGGAAGATGGGGCTGCCCTGCGGGGCCGGCCGGCGGCACAGGAAGAGCGCGGAGCCGTAGAAGGACCTCTTCAGGGCCACCAGATGCAGGGACGCCTGGGCAAACAGCCTCTCCCACTCATCCTGCGTTGGGGGCGGGGTCAGTGCTGGGCCCGCCCCCAGCGCCCGCGCCCACGCCCCCGGCCCCCAGCCCGCCTCTGCACCTGGCTCAGGAGGCTCTGCTGGCCTCCCTGCGGCTCCGGGCAGGTGAGGAAGGCGACGGTCTCACCCAGGGGGTGTCCTCTGAGCAGGGTGTGCAGCAGCAGGAAGCCACCCTCCTTGAGAGCGGCCGCCATGTTGCTGAGGGCCGTGGCTGGGTCATGGAGTGTGGCCACGGCACAGTTGCACACCAGCAGGTCAGCCGGGCCCAGGCTGCTGGGGACCGGGCCCGCAGGGTCCCACTGCTCCTGGGTCAGGTTGTACTCCTGCAGCTTGGCCTGGGCGGCCTCCAGGGCCTGCGGGTGGCGGTCCGTGGCCGTGTAGTCCAGCTGGAGCATGGGCTGGGTGCTGAGCAGCAGTGGGATGCGGGAGTAGAGGCAGCCGTCGCCAGCCAGCACCTGCAGGCGGGGAGAGCATCCTGGCCCAGCGGCCCCCCCGGCAGACACCCGGGTCCAAGCTGGCGGATGTCTGCCAGGATGGCCCACCCTGCTGCAGAGAACGCCAACGTGTGTCCTCCCCCCAGCCCACCTTCAACCAGGGCAGAAAGGTCAAGGACAGAAGGGCAGCCTCGGCACAACCTCCAACCGGTTGACACCCGAGCCTGCTTGGACCCGGCTCCACACACCCACCTCGACGACGCGCATGCGGAGGCTGGTCAGGTTCTCCAGGGAGGTGTCCACGCAGGCCTTGAGCGCCGGGGCGTCGAGCAGGCCGCAGAGCAGCGGGTCGTTGTGCAGCAGGGGCCTCTGCTGGGCCAGCAGCTGGCTCAGCTCCATCTGCAGGCTCCCGTTGAGCTGGAGCTGACAGGCGGCGGCCAGCAGCTGCGGCAGGCCCTGCTGCGGGGGCTCCCGGGGGACCTGAGCCCCGTCCAGTCCCGGCACCACCATCTTCAGCCCCTGCTGGGCCACCTTGGTCTGCAGGGCCTGTGCCAGCCCTAAGAAGGGGAGAGACGGCCACTAGGGAAGGGTCCCACCTGCACCAGTGTCCCCGGAGCCCCGCTCGGAGCAGGCTCCGTGGCTAACCAGGCCCGCCGCCGGGTCCTCCAGGGCCGGGAGCCAGGCTTCTGGTATCATGGAGGCATGAGCTCCGCAAAGGGCAGATTCCCTACAGAGCGCAGGCTCGGCGCCCCACAAGTTGTCCCCCACCCATCGGCGCCGGGGTGAGGACGGGGTGCAGTCTGCTGGGCCAGGCCACCCAGCCCCCACCCCCCGCGATGGCTGGCTGGGGACCGAGGCCAGAAGAACGAATCTGTCCTCGTGCCCTGGGCCGACCCTGAATGCCGGGGGCCTCTCGAGGAGGCGGGTTTCCACTCCTTGTGAAGCAGGAGGCTGTCGAGCTGGAACGGGTCCGGCGAGGGGCTGCGTGGGCAGGGGAGACTCCCTCTCGCCAGAGGCAGCGGTGAAGGGCGGGGCACAGACGCAGGGATCGGGACTCACCCCTGCACAGCTGCAGCTCCTCCTGCAGGGCCGTGTCTCCGGCCAGGAGCCCCCCCTCCACGTGTGGGGTGAAGCAGAACTTCTCCAGCACGGGGGCCAGCTGTTCCTGCTGCCGCCGCGGGGCCACGGACGCGTGCAGGCCCGAGATGTGGGCGCCCCCGGCCACCGTGCTATTCAGGCAGCTGCTCACCACCACGTCGGCCACTGTGGGGGACAGGCAGGGGCAAGTTGGGGGCGTGCGGGCCGTGGTGGCCGGGGGCACAGTGGGGCAGGGGCCGGGACACGGGGCTACCTTGGGCCTGGCCCTTGAGCGAGTACACCTTCCGCCGGTGCGTGGCAGGGTCGATGTGCAGGGAGATGATGCGGGTGGGCAGGCGCAGGCTGCGCTGGGCCGCCCCCAGGATGGAGAGCTGCAGCATGGCGTCCAGAAAGGTCACCCAGTTGTCCTTCCACAGCAGCTGGCCTGCGTTGCCTGTGGCCGAGGGGCCGTCAGCGTGGCCGGGCCGGGCCTCTCGCACTCACGGCACCCTCCCCTCCACGTGCCCCCTCACACCCTGTACAGCCTCCCCCAACCCCCGTCCCCACCCCCACCCCCACGACGGCTCCCGGGTGCCGTGTGGCCTGAAGGGAGGCAACCCCAAGGCTTGTTCCCTGCCCCTCCCATGAGAACGTGGCACCCTACCTTCAAGGTTGGCCTCCAGGACACCCTGGAAATGGGGGCCATAGTCATAGCCGCGCAGCCGCAGCTCCTTATACACGTCCCCCTGGGACAGGCAGAACGCAGCCGTGGGGTCCGTGGGGTCCGTGGGATCCGGGCCGTCCTGGCTGTCGAAGAGCTTGGGGTCGGGGTCCTCCCACTGGTACACCTTCCCTGGGGTGAGAGCAGAAAAGCCTGAGGCGCGTCCCACGGACCTGGCCGCCAAGGGCCCCCCCAGGGACAAAGCCCTCCCGGAGAGCCTGGGGCCCAGCCAGATGCCCGCTGCTCACCGCTCACGATCAGGTTGCCGTTCTCAGACACCTCGAAGGTGCGGGAAGCCTCCAGCAGCCGCACTTCCAGAGCCACGGTCCCTGTGGACAGCAAGGCTGGCGCTGAGCCACGGGGGTCGGCCGTCGGCTCCCCTGCCCTCGCCGGGTGGCCGCCCCGCCTCACCGGTCTTGGGCAGGATGGTGGCTTGGTGCAACGTCACTCCCTCAAACACCACAGGCAGGTCATCCATGTTCTGGCTCAGGGAGCGCGCCAGCGTCTTCCACACCAGGCACAGGTAGCCGGTGGCAGGGAAGAGTACTCGGCCGTCGATGCAGTGGTCCACCAGGTAGTGGTCGGGGGACTCAGGACTGGTGTCTGTGTGGGCTGAACCTTAGTGCCGGCGCCTGGGCGGGCGAAGACAAGCCCTGCCAGCGCCCGCGGCCCGGCCCTAGGCTCCCCTCAGCCCCTCCTCACCAATGCTGTAGACGGTGGCCGCGGAGGAGCCGCTGGAGCCGCTGGGGAAGTCGCCGGCCGCAGGCACGTCCCAGGTCTGACTGTGGTCCCACTTGATGTGGGGGGAGATGAGGGGGGTCCCCCGGGGCACCGGGACCTCCATGGGTGGATACAGGCCGTTGGGGTTGGCATCAATGCTAGTGGAGAGGGCACGGCGTGAGGTGCCGGCCGGGGCGGGCGGCCTGGCCCGGGACTGCCCCGTCATACCCACAGCCAGTGGTCGCCCACGAGGCCCCGGAGGCCACCCGGATGGGGTGCAGTGGGGGCCGTAGCAAGGGAGCTTGGGGTGGCCTGGCACCCACCTCCCACTTCCTGGGGATGACTTCACGGCCGCCGAGCGGCCCTGTACAAATGCTTTGCTGTCGGGGAGACGCTCCGGGTGGCCCGCTCCACCCTGCCCCCTCCCAAGCCCTTCCCCGGCGAGGCCACCCACCCCAGCAGGTGCAGCCTGCCCACGCTCCTGAGGAAGAACTCCAGGTTGTCCGTCTGGTCCTTCTTCATCAAGGGGACGATGGTGCAGCTAGACTTGAGGCCTCTCTTCAGGACGGCCTGGTGGGGCAGACGGGCTCGACCTTCCTCACTGGCTCCCACCTGCCCCCAGGCCCAGACCTTCGGCTGCTCTTGGCCGATGCCCCGAGACCAGGGTCCCTCCTGGGACCGGCCGGCCTCCCCCGCTCCCGCCCCCCGGGCAGGGTGTGCACCTGCAGCAGCGCGTGCGGGGCGATCTCCAGCACCACGGCGTGCTCGGGCACGTGGTAGAGCGCCTCCTGGAACAGCACCGGGCTCACGAGGTTGTTGACGCTGTACTCCGCCGAGGACGTGCGGGCCAGGCTGCCCTGCCACTGGGCCTCGGGGATGGAGGTGCTGAGCCAGCGCGCTGAGCGCGGCCTAGGCTCCCGGATCACCTGCGCACATGGCCCGGTCAGTGCGAGGCCGTGGCTGCCGCCGCCCTGCCTCTGCGCAGCCCCCCGAGGGCAGCCGGCCCACCTTCTTGAGCGCCTGCAGCAGCGTGGGGGCGATGGCCTCCATGAAGTAGGAGTGGAAGGCCATGCCGCCCGTCCGCACCTCCTTGGCAAACACACCCTCCTCCTTCAGCTGCTCCAAGAAGGCGACCATCTCGGCCTGAGGACAGAGGTGTCTGGACTCTATGGTGCACCACGCCAGCTGCCTGGCCCTGCGCAGAGCCGCCCCCGAGGGACAAGGAAGGGACCCGGGGACGCGCCTGGCCTCGCGGGCCCACCTGTGGTCCGGAGATGGTCACCGTGTCTTCGGAGTTGTGGCAGGCGGGCACGATGCCGGGGGGGCAGCGCTGCTTACACTCCTCCCAGGACAGGCCTGTGGGCAGGGGTGGCCTCAGGGGGCGGGCTGTGGAGAGCCAGGCGCACACCCCCCACCCGCTGCGAGGACGGTGCCGCCCCAGGCGGGCCCTAATGAGGGGTGTGGTAATGACCACCGCGGAGCGGGGCCTTTACGGGCACTTTCGCTCCTGCCGCGTTTGATCTCAAGGGAAGGTGTTCTCTCTGTTGTCCCGTGGGTGGACAGCTGGGTCTCAGACACTGGGACTTGGCCTCCCCCGTCAGCACCTCAGGGAGGTGGCTCTTGGAGGTAACCCTCCTGTCTCCAGCCCAGCCCGCCCAAAGCACGAGCAGGTGCCAGTCGAAGGCAGCCACGGCGATCCGCTCCGACACCGACTCTCCCGAAAGCCCTCGGGCTGCTTGCCTACAGGTGGGAGCCGGTTCTCAACCCCACATGGCTTCAGCCCTCCCTGGGGCTACTGCGCCGGGTTGACAGACGGCCGCCATGCTGCACCCAACAGGTGCTAGGGTGGGTGGCCGCCTCTGCCCCGTGGGGACATACGGACACTCCCACCCCGGACCCCCAGGCTGGCAGGGGGAGGATGGGGGACCTCGGGGATACCCACCCACGGCCGCCATGGCTCCCGGAGGAATGCTGGCCTCCTTGATGCACTGGCCCCGCCAGTAGGCGGTGAGGATGGTCTCCTCCCGAGTGAGACAGCCGTCGGCGTAGCCGCAGGCCACCTCCCCCAGGGAGTGCCCAATGATGCCGTCCGGCCGCACGCCCATGGAGGTCAGCAGGTCTATGAGAGCGATCTGGGGAGGGGGAGACGTGACACGTCACGCCAGTCCGGCCACCAGCTCCGTCCAGCAGCCCCATCCTGCCCACAGGCTGTTGGGCCCCCAGGGCACACCTGGATGGCGGTGAGACTGACGAAGGCGTGGACGAGGTCGTCAAAGGTGGCCTCGTCCTTGCTCAGGAGCAGCTCAGACACCTGCAGACCCAGGGGCTTCACGACCTCATCGGAACGCAGGATGGACTCCCGGAAGCCGTGCAGGCGCATGAGGCTCGACCCCATTCCGTGCCACTGCGTGCCCATCCCTGTCCCAAGGAGATGGGTCAGGGCTGCCGGCCGCCCGGCGCCCACTCTCCCCCAGGACGGGCCCGGGCTCTCACCGGAGCAGATGAACCAGACCGGACGCGGGCCGGGGGGCAGCTGCGGCACCTCCTGCACCTCCAGGCCGCCGTCCTGCACCCCCAGCATCGTGAAGCCCCGGAAGGGCATGGCGGCGGGGGGGCTGCCCGCGATGTCGTTGAGCATGCTCACGAAGGCCGGGTCCCGGTGGTGCCGGTGACCCTGCTCCAGCAGGCAACGCACGGCCTCCGCAGTGCGCCCGCTGGCCCGCAGCAGACGGGGCAGGGTGATGTGCGGGGTGGATGGCGAGGGCGGCCGTGAGTTGGGTCTGAGGACGACGTGCACGTTGGAGCCTCCAAAGCCGAAGGAGTTGATGGCCACGATGCCGCCGCGGACAGGCAGGGGCCGGTCCACCACCTGCAACCGCCCTTCCCGCAGGGCGGGGATCTCAGGGTTCGGGCTGCAGAAGTGGAGGTTGGGGGCCCAGAGCCCGTGTTCCAGGGACAGCAGCACCTGCGGAGGCTCGCAGTCAGCGGGGCAGCCGGCCCCGCAAGCTCAGCACTGGTGCCGGAGGCCTGCCTGTCCCCAGCCTCAGCCCACCACGGTGCAGGGACCCAACGATCTGACCTCAAGCCCCTTCCCTTCTCTGGGCCTCCTGCCTTCACCCGGGGCCCTGTGGTGGCCCCCGGATGGGTGGGCTGTGGGCCTAGACACAGAGGCACCGCCCCCCACCCCCGCCAGGGCTCCCTCCAGGTCCCAGTTCTTGCGGAAGCCACAAACGGGTGACTACGTCAGCCGGAAGAAACCTAGAGCACCGGCAGCTACAGCGCGGGCTCTCCCCACAGGCCACCTGGTCCTCGCTGCCCCCTATTCTGGCTGAGTGTCTGACCCACAGAGAGCAAGGGGGGAGACCGGTCATCGGCCTGGCCCCTGCTGCCTGGGCCTCCGTGGCTCACGCCCCTCGAGCATAGCCGTGGGACCCCCCGACCCCGGCCTGGCAGGCAGGACGGCTCTGGACTCGCCCACCCACCTTGGCCAGTGCCGCCAGCCCTGAGGCGGGCTCTGGGTGCCCCATGTTCGACTTTGTGGACCCGATCAGCAGCGGGTCCCGGCGGGTGGTGCAAAGGGCTCGGTCAATGCCGTTCAGCTCCTGGGGGTCACCCACCTGTGGAGGACAGGAGGAGGGTCAGGACCCCAGCTGAGTGCCTCTCGGGCGCGGGGTGCTAGCGGGGCGCTCACCTTGGTGCCCGTGCCATGGGCTTCAATGTACTCCAGGGACTCTGGGGTCAGCCCGGCCGGCTCGTACAGGGAGCGGATGAGCTGCTCCTGCGCCTCCCCAGAGGGGAAGGTCACACCTGCAGGACGAGCAAGGCCTCAGCCCCCGGCCAATGACCCCTCGTGGTAGCCCGGCCCGGGGCCCCTCCGACCCCCGCTGGCACCCACCTTGCTCCTTGCAGCCGTCGGTGTTGGTGCCGGCATTCAGGATGGTGGCGTACACGCGCCGGGCCAGGGACTTCTTGGTCAGCAGCATGACCACCACGGCCTCTGCGCGGCAATAGCCGCTCCCTGCGTGCAGAGCGCCGGTGAGGCCCAGGGCGCTGCAGACCCTCAGCCCCCAGGCCAGGTGCTCTGGGGCTGCCGCCCAGCCCATCCCCTGCCACCCGCCGCCGCTCACCAGACTCATCGAAGGACCTGCAGACGCCCTCGGGGCTCAGCATGCCCAGCTTCATGAACTGCACGGACGTGTTGGGCTTGAGCAGGATGTTGATGCCGCCCACGATGGCACTGGGGCACTGCCCGCTGTGGATGGCCTGGTACGCGTTCTGCAGAGCCATGAGGCTAGACGAGCACGCCGTGTCCAGAGCAATGCTGGGCCCTGGGGAACAGCACAGTGCGGGGGCCCAGTGGCGGAAGCCGCATGGCCTCCCCTGGGAGCCCCGGCCAGCCATCCTGGGGGAACCAGGGGCTCGGAGGGGCTGAGCGGGCACCCACCTTTAAAATC
This sequence comes from Mustela nivalis, assembly GCF_964662115.1. Taxonomy (NCBI): domain Eukaryota; kingdom Metazoa; phylum Chordata; class Mammalia; order Carnivora; family Mustelidae; genus Mustela; species Mustela nivalis. Next base: position 61,446,309 of record NC_139036.1, read on the forward strand.
AAAGAAGAAGGAGAGACGGTTGGCCATCATGGCCCGCTGGCAGCCCACCATGCTGTAGCCCAGGAGAGTCTCGGGGTCTCGGCTGAGGGCCTCCGAGGCCTCGGAGCCGCTCACGCCCACCCAGACACCGGTGTGTGTCCCTCGGAGTGATGCTGGGTTGATGCCTGCAGGAAGCAATGGTGAGACCTGGCGGCTGGGCCTGATGTCCAGCTCTGGGGCAAGTCCTCCCCTTGTGGCCCGACTCTGGAGGGGCCTGAGCCGAGCAGCCAGCCCAGCTGGGGTGGAAGACCGGGAACTCGGGGCCCAGGAGACAGGTGGGGCTCCAGGCTCTGGGTCAGGCAGAGGCCCGAGAGAGCTGGAGGGGAGGATAGAAAGCAGCATTGTCTTCAGGACACTCCCCTGGCCCCTGGTGTCACCAGTAGGGTCTGGCAAGCCCCAGGACCAATGAGCACCCGAGCGCCAAGGGCAGCCCTAGGACAGGCTCAGATAAGGAAACAGAGGGAGACAAAGGCTGAGTGTCCAGGCTGAGAAAGGAGGGAGGGACCCCAGCCAGCCCCCAGGGAGCGGTACCCAAGGTCTCCGCTTGCCCTTCACCCCAGGGAGCTCTGTGCTGGCGACACTGTTGAGTTCAGGGCCCGGGGGCCGGCCGGCTGTGGGGCAAGCGAGCGGGTAGGCCAGGACTGCCCGCCTGCAGTGCGATGGGTCGGCCCCCTGCTCCCCCTCAGGGCCGGGCTCTTGCCACCCACCTGCCGAGTGCCACGCCCATGAGGCCAGCCTCCTCTCCCCACCAGGCAGGGCTCCTAGGCCCCTGGGGTGGTAGGGACCGGTCTGTGCCCCGTGACAAGGGACAGCTGTCTCAGGGCACTTGTACAAGGCCAGACACAGCCCAGAGAAGGGGAGAGTGGAGGGCACGCGTCCTGGGGGCCGGCCCCCACCTCCCGGTCTGCCTGGCACTCCACCCTCGCCCCAAGAGCAGCTGTCCTCTGGGGAGGGAGAGGACTGGGGCGTCAGGGCATGCCAGGGACACCTGCATGTTGTGAAACCTCAACCTGCTCCCAGGCCCACGCCTCCCGCACCGCCCTGAGCCCACGGGCCCTGAGCCACAGCCCCAGAGAGCCGCAGCGCCTTGGGCTGCCTCCTTGGTATTTCTGTGTCTTTAGACTTCTGCTTTTAGACGTGGGAAGAGGCAGTGATGTCATGATTTCTGGAGAGGTGGGAACCTCAGGGACGGGGCCCCCAGCCCCAAGGAGGCCACGGCCGGCCCGCAGCCGCATGGGGACCCACCTCCATCCAAGATGGCCTCGTAGGTGGCCTCCAGCAGCAAGCGCAGCTGGGGGTCCATCGTGTGAGCCTGCTTTGGGTGGACCCCGAAGAAGGAGGCGTCGAACTTGGACAGGTCCTTCAGCTTGCCGGACCGCCTGGGCAGGCCGTAGAGCCCTGCGGACAGAGGCAGTGGAGGGCTGTGGGACCCCAGGGACCAAGGACGAAGTCCCTGCCGTGACGGGGGGGCATGAGCTCCTGAAGAAGACTGGGCAGGGGCCAGTGCTACTGGGTCTCGGGGGCCCTGTGGGCGACACCAGCCCTGCTTCTGAGCAGGGGCCCCACTGGGCAGCCATGTGGGAGGTGGCCTCGGAGCAGAGCACAGTGGGGACGGGGCTTCCTCACTCCCCACGGCCCCAGCCGGAGACCCCTGCCTGCCCTAATGCTGCCTGGCGGCAGCGGCCAGCCCAGCCCCAGCGGCTGACTCACACCCCGCAGATCAGGTACAACGGCTCCACGGAAGAACCTCCTGGGCGGGAGGGAGTCAAACCAGCTTCCCGAGAGAACCTGGCATCTTATCTGGCAGTGCCTGGCTGGGCTCTGAGGGACAGGGTGGTGGGCGGTGGGACCAGGGGTGCCTGCCCCACCTGGCCTCACCCTGGACCTGCCCCCCCAGTGGGTCACCTAGCTCGGCCATGCCCAGGCTTGGCTCTCAGTCCCCAGCTTTGCCTCGGGGTCCAGGGCCTCTGCCGCTGGGACGGGGGCTCAGGCTGGAGCCGGTCTGCGCGGTGTGGGAGGCGAGTGCAGGGGCCACCCACTCACCAGCCTTCCACCTCCTGTCATCATCTGTCACCATGTCTATGCCGCCGATGAGATTGGTCCAGAACTCCTGCAAGTTGTCCGACTCGGGCAGCTTCCCGGACATACCAGCGATCACCACCTCCTCCATGGCTGTTCTGTACAGGGAGGGCAGTGTGGGGGCCTGGAGCTGGTCAGCTGCAGGAGCCACACCACCAGGATGCAGCCTCCCGCCCTCTCCCCGGGCTTCCCGACCCCACAGCACCACCTATGGGTCTGAGAGCACTGAGACCACGATCCAGGTGGCCAGCTCCTGCGCCCTGCACTGGCCAGGACAGAAGCCCCGGGTGCACGGGGTGGGGGTCCATGGCGGTCCAGCCAGCCCTTACTCGTCATTAGGAGGATCGGGCTCTCTAGCCTTTGGCACTGACCTGTCCCATGTGGGACCCTGGCCTGGGTGACTACCCCGTGGCCCTGCTGCCCTGTACTGTGGGCAGGTGGGCTCTGCACCCACCTGCTGGGATGCTCCTGGGACAGGGCCATCCCGGAAGGGCCAAACTCTTCCCGGGACGGGGCCACTTGGCCCTCATTCTGTTGGGAGCTGACCCAGGGAATCAAACAAGCAAAAGAGGGTCCCAAAGTCGGAGGGGAAAGCAATATGCGAGTTGGGGGAGTACCGGCCCACACGGACCAGTGGGCCCTGCCCCCCACACGCCAGCTTGCTCTCCACTAAGGGCAGCCCATGGACTGCCAGGGTTTGGGAGGGACATGGGGGTCCCAAGTGCAGAGCCCCTGCAGGTGGATCCACCCTGGTCTGACCACCCAAGCAGGGTCCAACCTGGGAGACCCATCCTTGGTTGAGGGGCAGGGCAAGTGCTGCTCACGCCTGCACACCTGTGCAGGTGAGGCCTCAGGACACCCCCCCGGCCACCTCTGCACAGCCCGACCACCCAGGGCCCCCTGCGTGGAAAGCCCCCACCCCCCTGAGCACGGGCGCTCCTGGGCGGCTCCCGGAGGAGGGGGCAAAGCCAGGCTTGGTCCGGCCACTTCCGCCAAGGCCTCAGGGCCTCGTGGCGCTAAGGACCAGCGGACACGCCAGTCTCCGGCTGCCCCGGGTCCCCGGGCCTCTCCGAGCAAGGGCGCGCGAGCGGAGAGCAGCGTCCTCGTCGCGTGGCCCCGCGTGCCCGAGTCCCGGCCCGGAGGGAGCCCCCATCCCCAGCGCCGCATAAAGAGCCCTTGGGCGGCCGGGGCGGCCCGGTTCGGGGGCGGCCGCTGCCTCCAGAGAGCGCCCGCGGTCCCCCTACTTGCTATTCACCGAGCGCGGCGCGGCCCGGGCAGGGGCTGGAGACCCCGCGGCGCCACCTCGCCTCGCCGCCCGCCCGCCCTCCGGCGCTTGGGGCTCCGCGCGGCGCCCACGTGACGCGAGCCGGCTCCCCCCGCCGCGGCCCAACACCCCGGCCGCGGCCCTCGGCACCGGGGCTGCGGGATGCGGCCGGGCGCTGCGGGCCTCGTGGCCCAGCCCGCGACCAAAATGGCTGTTCGCGGCGCGCCCGGCGTCCGGCCTCGCCCTCGCCCACCCGCCCCGCCGGCCCCCGGCGCCCCGCGCACCCACAGCGGGCGCTCGGAGTCCGCGGCCCGACGGCCCGACCCCTCCCCGCGGGAGCGCCCCGAGACCGCAGCGTGCGGGCCGCCGCCCCGGCCCCCCAGCGCCCCGGGCCCCGCCGCCGCCCCGGCCCCCCCGGCCCCCGTCCCCCGGGCCGCGCCGGGCCGCTCGTACCTGGTCTGGCGCGGGCGGCGGAGCGGGCGGCGGAGCGAGGATGGAGCGGGCGGCGGAGGGGAGGCCGGGCCGCTGCCGTCTCTCTGGCTCCCTCTAGGCCGGCGCGACTCTATTTAACCGCGGCCGTCCCCGCGCGGACACGCCACATGGGCTGACAGCTTGGCTGCGCCGCCCAGGCCAATGAGCGTCGGGGCTGCGCCCCGGGACCCGGCGCGCCGCCGCCGATGGGGTGATGCCGCGCGCCGCCGAGCCGCCGGGACCCCGCGCGGGGGCGCGCAGCCGCGGGGAGCCGGGCGCTCGGGGGGCGCCGGGAGGGGCGCCTCGGCACCCGCCCCCACCCCCCACCCCCGCCCCCGGCTTCCGAGCCCCGCCCCGCGGGCCCCCGCGCGGAACCGCCGGAGGCGCGCGCGCACGCGCCGGGGCCCGAGCCCCGGGGCCGCCCCCCGCCCCCTCCCGGGGCCGCCCCCCGCCCCCCCCTCCGGGCCGCGGGGCCACGTGTGCGCGCCGCGCGGGGGAAGCTGGACGGGGATGTGCTTGGGCGCCACTCGGGGACCACGCTGGGGGCACGCAGGGGGGCCGGCCGGACCCCCGGGAACACCGACGGACCTGCCCGCGCTCTGGCCGCGCGCAACGGGGCCGACATGGGGGGGGCGGGGGCGGGGCTCGCTCCGCCGCCGCGACCAATCGGGGGCCGGGGGCGTGCGCACCGGCCCAATGGCGGCGCGCGAGTGGGCGTTGCTAGGCGATAGGGTGATGGGCCGGGCGGCGCGGCGGTCGTTGACCCCTGCCGAGGGCGCCCCGGGCGGGGTCACTGCCGGTCACCACAGCGCGGCGCGGCCGGCCTCCCCAGTCCCGCGAGCCGGCGCGCGCGCCCCACGGCTCCCGGAGCCCGCGGGTGGGGCGTGGCGCGGACACCGCTTGGCGTGGTTCGAACAAAGGCGCCCCCCTGGGCAGAGGCGCTCGCGCGCGCGCACGTGGCCGCTTGCACCCACGGGCGCGCACACCCCCGGCTGGAGGCTCGGCCGTGCGGCTCCGCGCACTCCCCAGCTCACGTGCTTGTCCAACTTACAGAAAGACCCAAAGGAAACCCACCGCCTGTCTGGGGGACAGCTGACACTCCAAGAGGGCCGCCTCCCTCCCTCGTGGCCATGCCCTATAGGACCCAGGCGCCCTATGGGCCCCCCAGCAGGTCCTTTGTGAGGCTATGTCGGGCCCCAGGACGGCCAGTGCCCTGCTTCCTCTCCACCGCCTCATTGTCTTGAAATCAATGCTGCGCTCCTCTGTGGTCCCTCCAGCTTTGCTTCCTGGAGCGCAGGGACTGTGCAGCAGGACACTGGCCAGGGACGCTCAGGGCCAGCACAGAACGGGACTGGGGGGGTGACACCAGTAGCTGCAGCTTCACTTGGCCGCATGCCCCTGGATTTCCCATAGTGCTCACCAGCCCCATGAGGTCCTCGTGGTCCCTCCATGCCCTGATGCGTCCCTTGTCCCTTTGCATCTTGTCACTGGGGGGCTTCTAACTCCTGACAGTGGAAGGAAGCGCAGGCCAGGAAAAGATGGGAGAGAGCCCTGACGTCCAACAGCCAAATTAATGTCCTGAACAACCTTCCCTTGGGTTTTTCTTTCTCTTCCAAATTAAAATTTTTCAGCTACCTTGTATCCTGGGCCAGGAGTCACTGGACCATGGTGCATCACACTCCCAACCTTGGGTGACTTCGACGATCCCAGGCTCATTTCTTGCTGGTCAGTGGGGCTCTGCTCACTGCAGCCTGCAAGGGGCCAGATGATGGGGGCCCACCGCAGGCCGGGCCAACCTGAGATGGAGGGCCTGGGTTGGCACCTTCGAGGGAGGGCTCAGACACTCACTCATGGGTTTTTTTTTGGTTTTTTTTTTTTTAAGATTTTATTTATTTGACAGACAGAGATCACAAGCAGGCAGAGAGAGAGGAGGGGGGAAGCAGGCTCCCCGCTGAGCGGAGAGCCCGACGCGGGACTCGATCCCAGGATTCTGGTACCATGACCTGAGCTGAAGGCAGAGGCTTTAACCCACTGAGCCACCCAGGCTCCCTGCCCATGGGCTCTTCTTTTTTTTAAGATTTTTATTTATTTATTTTGAGAGAGAGAGCAACAAAGTGAGAGAGAGCACGAGAGGGGAGGTCAGAGGGTGAAGCAGACTCCCCGTGGAGCTGGGAGCCCAATGTGGGACTTGATCCCAGGACTCTGGGTCCATGACCTGAGCCAAAGGCAGTTGCTACCAACTGAGCCACCTAGGCTCCCCGCTCATGGGCTCTTAAGTGCCTCTTTGGAAAGTCACAATGCATCTCTGCTCAGGTTTTCAGCTTAAGGAAGTCACACAGCCACGCCTCACTTCTAAGGACACACCAGAAACGGCAGAGCCCTGGCACCGCCCCCCTCGGCAAATCTTCCTCCAGGTTGCTGCTTCCTGGCACAGCGGGGCAGGCCCAGCATGGCCTCTGCAGCTCCTGGAAGCACAGTGGGCCCAGGCTGAGTACTATCCTGCGCCAAGGATGTCCCCAGGCCCGTGTGCCGTCACATGGAGCTCAAGGGTGCGCAGGACGGGGCAGGAGCCGTTGCAAACCACTGGGGCCTGGTCTGTGGTCTCTTGACCCGACATCAGGGCGACGTGTGAGCTGCAACAGCACCCGTTCGTGGGCTCTCCCTGCGATGTGCTTCCACACGCGCCCCTGTACCTGGGAGCCAGGCGGGGAGAGCACATCGTGCACATTCTACATGAGGTCAACGGAAGCCACAGAGGTGGCACGATGTGTGCCCGTCAGCCTTCCCCCGGCACTCTCCGGCATCCTCCCAGAGAAGCCGTCTGCCCGGTTCCGTGGGAGCCGCTGACCAGAAAGGGAAAGCCTCCACGCAGAGAGCTCGGGCTGCTTGAGGGCACAACCGCACTCGCCTCAGGTGGGGACAGACTGTCTCCGTTGCTAGCGCTGCTGCGGGCACAGAACGGCCTGGCTCTGCCAACCAGGTGTGGACACCAGTGGAGCCAGAGGCTGAGGGCTCCGGGGGGAGCATGGCAGGACCGGGGATGGTTCCCTGCAGAGCAAGTCCGCAAGTGTCCAGCATGTGCGGTTACGCTATGCGAGACATTTCTCGGCTGGGGACGTGTGGGTGTGGTTTTGTGGTACTTGGAGCAAGGGGTTCAGTGTCCAGCCCCGGGCATCAGGCTGTTGGGAATGCCTCACTTCTGTCCTACGTGGGGGGCAGACGTAGAAGGCTCCAGACCGACCTGCTGGGTTGGCCTCACGGGGCCAAAGAGGTCTGGAAGTGCCACCTCCACGTCACCAGGGGCCAGACGCCAGCAGCCAGGCCATCCGTTCTTCCAGAAGGTCCCCTCGCACAGGCAGCACCCTGTGGGGAGACGCCTGTTTTGTGGGCGGGCATTCTGCTCCCAGGGTCCCCCAGCACCGCAGCAGGCTTAGCAGCCACGCTGCCCTCCTGGCTGCCTCTCCCAGGTAAGGACTGCAGGGCCGAGCCCAAGCACGGGAAGCGCAGGCTTTAATGGCTCTAGGTCGGTCAGTGGGGCCTCTGCTCCGGGGCCGTGGGCACACTCACATTCTCCTCGTGCACATGTGGGCACTCACACTCACACCCCCCATGCGGGATGAAAGCACAGGCCCCACGTGCCGACACAGGACGGGAGGCGGGGGGCGCGTGCGACGAGGAAGGCCCGGACAGTCAGTCCTTCAAATTGTAGTTACGGATCTTGGGGGGCTGCTGGCAGCCTTTAGTTTTTGAAGGGGGAGCTCTGGCGGGTCTGGCGGGGAGGGCCTTTGCCCGAGCTTCCATCTTCATCCCTTCGACGGCAAAGGCTGCCCGCGTCGCCACGGAGCCCCGGTCCGGGTGTCTGAGGCTGTCGGCTGCTGGCCGCGCAGTGCGCTCTGCAGAAGGACAGCAAGAGAGAGGCCTGTCACAGCACGAAGGGAGGACGCGGCAGGAAGCCTGGGCTCCCCGAGGACGAGCTAAGCGGCTGCGCCTCTCACCCGCACAACCCAGAAACCCCACGCCTTGGCCCTCGGAGCAGAGCCCGTCAGGCCAGAGGTCCTCCCTGGGGGACGAGCTCTGCGGCCGCAGCTGTGCCGGGGGCCCTGGCACGGGGCGGATCTCTGGGACACACACTCCCCAGATGCACCGTAGGGCTGGGCCTGCTCCTCCACTGGGCACTCTGGACACACCATCTCCGGCCATTTCGCAATGGGTCCCCGGGGCGGGTGCTGAGTTAATGGTTGACCCAAGGCAGGTCTCAGGCTGTCCCCAGCTGTCAGCCACGTTCTGCCTGCTGGCCGTGCTTGCCAGCCCCTCCAGCTGCCCAGCAGCCCTGATGTGTGCGTCCAGGCACAGGCCGAGGACCCAGGAGCCTGGCCCACGTGCCGCACGCGTGGGCCCACACGCAGGGGCAGCGCTTCCAAAGTGACCACCGCGGCGTCTCCTACTCGGGCACAGTAGGGGGCTTCCAGTTTCCAAGTTTCTCTACTTGGCAAGTTTTTAGAACTAGGACTATATTTCTTTTGTAAACAAAACAAAACAAAAAAGATGGTGGTGGGAAGCAGCCACAGCTGGAAGGTTCCCTGAGAGGTCAGAGTGGTTCTCCCTTGTGGGCTGGCCCAGTGGGGAGGGCCGGGGTCCCTGGAGTACCCCAGGAGGGTCCCGGCAGATGGGAAAGCTGCCCCAGAGAGCACACATGGGGCAAGGTGGGGCCCGGCACCAGCATCTCACACGGGAGACACACACATCACACGTCTCAGAGCCTGGACCCCATACGGCCGTGTGCAGCACAGGTGGGGGATACCCCGTGGCGGGGACCCACCCGGGTGAGGTCTGAGGGCAGGCCGAGGGGCAGGAAAAGGCCTGTGCTCTGGAAAGCACACACAGGGGAGGCACACTGTGGGCTTGCTGGCAGCGTCCCCGGTGCTGGGAGGTGGAGGTCTGCCGTGTGTACCCGGGTCCCTCGCCCTCACCTTGGGCCTCTTCTGTCCTCGCGAGTACCTGGAACGGGTCTGTTCCCTACAGGCTCCCTGGGGTCACACAGCCTTAGGCTCCCTTCCTGGGGCCAGGCCCGTTCTCCTCCTAGTGCCTGGGCTCCAAGCACTGGGATCCTGGAGCGGGGCAAGCTCGGTCCCTTGTTTGTCCCTGATCCTCTCTGCTTCCCGAGGCCATGGCTGTCTCCGTCATGGAGGAGAGGCTGTGCCTTTGCTTCTCTAACTGCAGACCAGTTCCCTCCCCTGCACGCGCCCTCCTGCCCCAATCTCAGGGGCCCCATCCCGATAGCTGATAATATCTGGGCCCGTCCTGGGCGCCTGGGGGGCTCCGTTGGTTGGGCCACTGCCTTCTGCTGAGGTTATGATCCTGGAGTCACAGGATCGAGTCCCGCATCGGGCTCCCTGCTTGGTGGGGGGTCTGCTGCTCCCTCTGACCTGCCCTCTTCTCATGCGCTCTCAAAAAAAAAAAAAAAAAAATCTAGGCCCACCCTGTGCTCCGAAGCAGTGGCCAGCGGGGAGGGGCAGAGTTGGGACCCTGACCCCACAACGTGAGGGACCGGCCCTTGCAGGGATTCCACGGGACTGGCCTGAGCTCCCCCTGGCCATCTACTGCCACCAGGGTTGGAGAGGCGGGGGGAGGTGGCACTCTGGGAGGAGGAAGAGCCCAGGCCCTGAGGCCTTGTGCTTGGGGGGCCCGCGACGCTGACCGCGGGAAGAAGACGGCGGAGGCAGCCATGTAGTCTCGGGGGGTTTTGTCATGCCCCTGCCCGCAGAGCCCTCCCCGAGCTGCCCCAGGTGTGAAGCTGGACGGGTCCTGCCCGTTTGCCCTGTGACCATCACCTGAGATGCGCCCTCCTCGCTCAGGCGCGTGGCTGGTTTGTGGCGGGGGACCCCTTCCCCTCTGCCCTTCCCGGTCCCCGCCTGCAGAGCCCAGCCTGGGACAGCTCTTCCTGCGCTGGGGCCTGACATGCCTCCCGTCGGCAGCCGGTCTGGCTCCACTGTGCCCAGGGCCTCACAGCTAAGAACGTGGAAGCAGGAGCCTGTGTCTGTGCCGGGGCTCCCAGGGCTCGGTGAGTGCTCCGAGCTTCCCTGCTCAGCCCTCGCCGGACTGGGGGAGGGAGGCTGGCCGCTCTCAGGAGCAGGTCAGGCTGCTGCCGGCTGTCAGGGCGCCCTGAGCACATGTTGCCTGGGCCTCTGAAAGCCGTTGGAAGGGCTGGGGACACGGAGCCTCTGCCAGCCCTGACTCTCCAGAGCCTTCCTTGGGGCCACGGGGGCAGCTCAGCTCTCAAGTCCTTGTTGCGGCCTTGGACAGTAGGCACAAGGCCTCCTCAGGCTCACGGCAGCCTCGCTGGTGCAGGAGCCCTCCTGGCTCCGCTCCTTCCATCCTGGGTGCCGACAGGCGCTGCTTCCACTGAAGCCTCCCTCCAGCTTGCGCGGGAGCCCCTCCTGCTGCGGGGTCCAGCCCTTCTCAAATGAGATGAACTGCACCCCCACCTCGCCTTGCCCCTCATCCCAACCCCCGCAACTTTCCCTGTAAGCAGGCTCCATGCCCAGTGTGGAGCCCACCGTGGGCTTGAACTCATGGCCCCCAGGTCAGGACCTGAGGATCAAGAGTCGGACGCGAAACCGACTGAGCCCCCAGGCGCCCCCAGCCCTCCTTCTGATACGTTGTTATGAATGAGATTATGTCAAACTCCCCAGAACCTTCCAAGGCTTCCTACCATGGTGGGAGCAAGCCCAGGCCTTCAGTAGACAATGCGTCAGGTGGGGTGGCCTCTCTCCCTAAGCCCACGCCCCGAGTCTCCAGAAGCTGCCAGCTACTTCCCAGAGCCCCGAGCCTGCCCGGAGTGACCCTGCAGGGAGCGCCTGTCTGCCCTCGGTACAGAGGCTCTGGGTGGACATTCCTGGGCACGGCTGTACTCAGCAGGGGGAGGGCAGTGCACAGGAAACCCCAGATCCTTCAGGGCCCCTCAGGCTGCCCCTGGCCTGGGGCTGGAACCCTCTTGTTAATCACCCCGGCACGCCTGCTCTGCCCCCTCCTCCCTGAGGTTAATACCCAATGCCAACCCTTAATCACTTCTTCCTACTATCATTTTCGGGGTGCCCCTCCCTAGATCTGAGTCTGCGGACGCCTCTCAGTGTGGCCCAGTGTGGTTCCTGTCCTGCGTCTCAGGAAGTGCCGCTGGGCAGCAGGGAGCGTCCTGGGGCCCCAGGGAAGGGAATTTAGGGGACATACCCTGTGAGAGCAGCTAGTCCTGCCCTTGTCGGGGCTGATTTGTCCGAGGCGGGCAGGCAGAACCTGGACAGCGGCCCAGCCCTCCACGTGGCCTCTGTTCCTTCTCTGGGCCCTGAGGCTCCACAGCACAGGAAAGAGGAGCTGACAGAGGCCAGAGGTGCGGGTGCAGGGGTGGGGGCCCCGCCCAGGACAGTGAGGACTGCAGGTCCGGGAAGGAGCAGAGAGTGATGGCCAGTCCACCAGCCCCGCAGAGGCGGTGGCGGGAAGAAGTGCCCGGGCCCCAGAGGGGAAAGCGTGCAGTGACAAGCCGGGGGTGCGGCCTGTGTTAATGGACGTCGGGACCCTGGGGCGAGGGCCTGGGGAGCAGTCAGAGAGCCATCCTGTGAGGCACAGGGAGCAGAGGGGGAGGGGTTGGCTCTCACCGGCCTCCTTTCCACAGATCTAAGCCCCAAAGCTGGCTAAACAGGGTGAGATTCACGAAAGACCTGTGTCCACATGGGACCAAGGCGGGCACACCGCGGTCACAGCCGGCGGGCTCCCTGCCACCCCTGCTGGCGCCGCCCCGCCTCGTGCCCCGGCCACACGCTGCAGTGAGCTGCTCTCTGCCCCCCTTGGCGGAGGAGGCTGCTGCAGAGGGCTGAGCACTGCTCTCCCTTTCCTAGCCAATGCGGCCCCTGGAGAGGGCTGCCGCCGGCCACACGCCCACAAGCTGCCCATCGTGCTCAAGGCGCTGAGCCACTCCGGCCAGAGGCTTCCCCACACCAGACCCCAAAATGGTTCTCTGGAGGTCTGGTGAGGGCTGCATCGGGCTGCTCTCGGGCGCCGCAGAAACAGAGGCAAACGGACAGAATGCCCACAGGCCAACCGCCGAGGTGCCGGCGGAGTAGGGGTCCCCGCGCAGGCTCCCCTGGGTCCGGGGCCCGGCGGTCAGGCTCTGGGACGTGGCTTGCGGCGCCGGTGCGGCTCCTTGTGTGGCTGCAGCTGCGTGGGGAGCAGGAAGGCCCGCGGTGGCTTCCCGGGGCGCTTCCCTCCGGAAGGGCTGGCCACGAGAGGACACTCGTCCTGTGTGCCGAGTCCCGACGCCAAGCCCGCAGGGCTCAGGGCACAGCTTTCTGCGCGCACTCCTGTCTCATGCCCTGGCTGCGGTGTCCCCGCCCCCTTCACTCCCCGACCCTCTCCAGGAGACCCAGGGGACAGTGGTTAACTTTGCTCCAAAGGGGGGGCGATAGGTGTGGGATGTCCCCCCTCTTCAGGAGGCCAAGCCGAACTGCGCAGAGACGTGGGCCTCAGGGCCTGAACCACAGTGCCACGGCCGAACTCCCGACTCTGCCGGGAAAGGGGCCCCGGCCACCCTTGGGGGCTGGACTCCAGCTGGAAGGGGGTCTCGGCTGCCCGCAGTGGCCAGAGCGCCTCTCTGCCGCGTGCCCCAGCTCAGAGGAGGCTTCACGAAGCCCAGAAACCGACCTGACGGAGCCCCTGGCTTCCCCACAGGCCACGCCGCCCACCGCCTCCCTGGCCCGACGGAACGTCAGCTAGGACACGTCGGCCTGCCTAGAAGGTCCTCCACCCACAGGAAGCCAGGGCCCTGAGCTGCGGCCCAGCTTCCAGCCCGGTGACCCGCGGGCGGCTCTGCCAGGCCCCGGATGGCCGGGGGCAGGCGGAGGCACCGCGGGCAGGCCAGAAGACGGTAGGGCTGCGGGGACGGGCAGGCGGCCCTGGGCCCGCTGGGGGTGCCAGCCCAGGGTCTCGGGCTCCCCAGCGATCTCTGCCCACGGTGGCCTGGAGACGGGGCCGCCTCGGTCCCAACGCACTGGCTGCTCCCTGGACTGTCCGGCAGAGGCCCAGCCCTCAGGGGACCGGTCTTCCCTCCTGCCTCTGCCGCGCTGCTGGGGACTCTCAGGCAGGCGCTTCCAGAGAAGGCTCCTGTACAGAAAGGGGGGCCGGCTCCAGGGCCTGTGGTCCCCACGTGGACACCAAGGCAGGGTCACTGTGCATGTCCGAGATGAACGTTCACATTAGAAAATGCAACGCCGGGGGGCACCTGGGGACACAGTTGGCGGAGCTCAGTTTGTGGCCTCAGGGTCCTGGGGTCGAGCCCGCATCGGGCTCCCTGCGGGCGGGAAGCCTGCGTCTCCCTCTCTCGCTCCCCCTGCTTGTGTTCCCTCTCTCCCTGTTCTCCCTGTCAAATAAGTAGATAAAATCTTAAAAAAAAAAAAAAAAAAAAAGAAGGAAAAAGAAAAAGAAGAATTTATCTCAGTAATGCGAGGCCGGCTTCTTCTCAGAAAATCTACACATATTTACCACATCAATAAGTGAAAACGGAAAAAAATCATGTCTACCATAATCAATGCAGAAAAAACTGATAAAGTTTAATACCTATTTGTGATGAAAACTCTCAATAAATCTGGGTTATAAAAGAAATGTTTTAATTTGATGGAGGGTATATTTTTAGAACGCAGCAATCACACGCATCTGGTGGAAAACCCAGCCTCACCGCCTTCGGGTTTGTGAGTGGATGAGAGGCCCACCATCCTGTGGCTGGAGGTCCGGCCAGCTCTACCAGGAAAGAGCGAGAAATCAGGGGTAGTTGCCTTCTGAAAACGACCCCATGATGTCCTTAGGGAAGACGGACTGCCGGCGTGGGGGTGGGTGTGGGCGAGGAGGCCAACCCGGGACTCTGGGGAGCTTCCCTCTAGAACAGCAAGCGCCTGGGGGACAGGATAAAATGTCAGAAAGAGGGAAATTGTGAACAGGACGGCCGCCTGCTTCGTGAGTGCACGGCCCCTTGTTACACAGTCGGGGGCTGGCGGGGGCCGCGCGGTGGCCCTTCCCTAGCAGAGGCGCGTGAGTGACCGATCTGCAGCCTTCTCCAGATGTGAAACGACCCCATGAGACGAGAAGGCGGATGTCTCCCCTGAAGCCGATGGAAACCAGGCCATTATTTCAGGTAAGAGCGAGCGAAAAAATGCAAGTGGGTTTGTTCTATACCCGGTTTAATGTCTTTTAAAGGGTAATATCTTCACCTTTGCCAATCCGCAGGGGCTCCTGGGGCCCTTCCAGGAAGCCCGGGGGAGGACGCAGCGGCGGTAATGACCTCCCCCGGGAGCGCCGAAGCGCCACAGCGCGGAGTAATTAAGAGAGCTGAGTAAATTGATAAGAATTACCAGGACCCTCTGAGGTCCCGCAGCAACCTGGAAGGAATGCAGGTGGTGTCCTCGTGACGGCAGGACAGACGCCGAGCTCACGGAGCGGAGGAGGGACGCCGCGGGGAGTCGTCCCTGGATGGCCGCGGCTCCTTGCTGAGAAAATTGCTTCTATCCAGTTACAGCTCACAGGCAATAGATGCACCCATTGTTTTTTAAAGATTTTATTTATTTACCAAGAGCGTGAGAGGAGCAGGCCAGAGGGAGCAGCAGACTCCCCGCGGAGCTGGGAGCCCGATGCGGCACAGTCCTGGGGCTCCGGGACCATGACCTGAGCCAAAGGCAGTCGCCCAACCGAGCCACCCAGGCACCCAATGCGCCCATTTTTAACCGTACATCTCAATGGCTTTTAGAAAACGTGCGCCTCGATGCGTTTGGAACATTGACCCCTGCAGCCCCAAGCCAGCCCTGCCTTCTGCCACCACTGATCCCACAGTCTCTTCTAGAGCTTCCCGTCAGTGGAACACAAGACACTGGGCACTTTCTGAAGCCTGGTTCTCCCAGAAACCCAAGAAATGTTTCCTGAGAACATTCCTGTTCTTACGGATGACCCGAGCTCCTTTACTTGCAGGTTAGTGTTCCGTTGTGCCCCGGGGGGGCGTTCACTCGTCCCCTATCTGGGCTCGAAGCAGCTATAAACATTCATGCTAAACTCTCTGGGTGCATGACTTAAAAAATTTTTTTTTACTTATTTATCGGAGAGCGCGCGCGTGTATGAGGGAGCAGTAGAGGGAGAGGACAAGTGGACTGCGGGGCACGGCGGGGCCTGATGTAGGGCTCATCCCAGCACCCCAGGACCATGACGTGAGCCCAGATCAAGAGCCGA
This sequence comes from Mustela nivalis, assembly GCF_964662115.1. Taxonomy (NCBI): domain Eukaryota; kingdom Metazoa; phylum Chordata; class Mammalia; order Carnivora; family Mustelidae; genus Mustela; species Mustela nivalis. The sequence goes on from NC_139036.1 coordinate 61,461,418, forward strand.
CCGGGTCTAGCCACCGACCCCCAGGCGGCCCTGCGTGGACGTTCCCGTTTCTCCTGCACGGTAGCCTCGAAACCAAAGGGCTGGGCTGTGCCGTGAGTACACGTTTAACTTAAGAAACTGCCAAACGGCTTCCCAAAGCAGCGGCATCACATCACCCCCACCCCCACCCCGGCCGCCGTGTGCGCACCCGTCCTGCGGCTCCAACACGGTCTGGGTCGCGGGAGCGGGCGCGGCCCTGTTCTTCGGGTCTGCAGTGCCCTCCTGGCTTCACCCCAGCATCCCTCGTGCGCTTTTTCTCCATTTAATGATCTTCTTTTGTAAAGGGTCTTTCCAAGCATTTTGGCTACTTTCTGTTGTGTGCATTTGTGTCTCATTCTTGACTTGTGAAGTTCCTTGTATGTTCTGGGTGCAAGTCCTCGACACGCTGCCCAGCCTGTGGCTTACGTTCTCACGTCTTCACCGCGTCACTGGGAAAGCAGACTCTGCGTTGTCCACAGAGTCCAATCCGTCGGTTTTTTCTTTTTTTAAAAAACATTTCATTTATTTGAGACCGACAGAGAGAGATCACAAGCAGAGAGCGGGGGGCGGGGGAAGCAGGCTCCCTGCGGAGCAGAGAGCCCGATGTGGGGCTCGATCCCAGGACCCTGAGACCATGACCCGAGCGAAGGCAGAGGCTTAACCCACGGAGCCGCCCAGGCGCCCCTCATTGTTCCCCACTTGTATCTTTACTATTTTCTCCTACTATAAACCTAAACTTTGAATTTAGTTTGTTCCTATTTTTCTAAGATTTTTTTTTTTTTTTTAAATTTTAGAGATGGGGTGGGGCCCTCAGGTGGCTCGGTAGGTGAAGTGTCGGCCTTCCACTCAAATTTGTTTTTTTTTTAGATTTTATTTATTTATTTGACAGAGAGAGATCACAAGTAGGCAGAGAGGCAGGCAGAGAGAGAGGAGGAAGCAGGCTCCCCGCCAAGCAGAGAGCCCGATACGGGACTCGATCCCAGGACCGTGAGATCATGACCTGAGCCGAAGGCAGAGGCTTAACCACTGAGCCACCCAGGCGCCCTTCCACTCAGGTCTTGACCTCAAGGTCCTGGGATCGAGCGCTGCATCAGGTTCCCTGCTCAGCGGGGAGCCTGCTTCCCCCTCTCCCTCTGCCACTGCCACCCCCCTGCTTGTGCTCTCTCATTCTCTCTCTGTCAAATAAATAAAATCCTTTAAAAAAAGAGAGAGAGAGATGGGGAAGGGGCAGAGGGAGGGAGAGAGAAGATCTCAAGCACACAGCGTGGAGCCTGATATGGGGCTCGACCTCACCACCCGGAGATCATGACCTGAGCTGAAATCGAGAGTCAGTCGCTTTAACCAACAGAGCCACCCAGGCGCCCCGTATTTGTCTAGCTTTTCGAGGTGGGTCACGTGGACGACTGGATTCAGAACAGTGTTCTTCTCTCATGGAAGTATTTGGACACTTTCCAAGGACTACTTTGTGATTTCTTCTTGGACCCGTGAGCATTGTTTGGTTGTTATTTTCTGAGATACTTCTCTGTTCTTGATTTCTGATATAACATGTTTGCGGCCAGCAAATACAGTACGTATGATTACCGTCTTCTCAAATTTACCAAGACCAGTTTGATGGCCAATATGTGGCCTATCTTGTCAAATGTCCCAGGTGCATCTGAAAAGAATGTGTGTTCTGGTGCAGGTTACAGAGCCGTACACACGCCTGTTCAGCCGAGCGAGCTGACCGAGCTGCTGAAACCCTCTAGACCCCGGCTGACGTCTCTGTCTCCTTGTTCTGCTGATTACTGACGGAGAAATCCACAAGGCCCCAAGTGTAATGACGGCCCCACATGTCCTTCCATTTCTGAGAGGGTTTTTAAAAAAGATTTTATTTATTTATTTTAGAGAGAGAGAGCACAATTTGGGGGGAAGGGCGGAGGTAGATGAGAGAGAATCTCAAGCAGACTCCGTGCCGAGTGCAGAGCCTGACATGGGGCTTGATCTCACGACCCCGAGATCACGACTTGAGCGGAGTCCAGAGTTGGATGCTCAACTGACTGAGCCCCCCAAGCGGCTCTTCTTCTGAGAGTCGATAGACTCCATGCGTTTGCCACGCTGGCATTAGGAGCATACACACTTGGGAAAGTTGTGTCCTCCTGATTAACTGACTTCCATGCCGTCACGAAATGTACCTCGTGATCTTAGTACTCCTCGTGGGGAAGTCCACCCTGCTGGACGTCAGGCAGCCGTCCAGCCTCTCTTGTCTCTGCCTCTGCATGTACAAGTGGGCTTCGTGCAGACAGCACACAGTCGAGACTAGCTTTCTGCTCCCAGTCGGCTTTTTCATGCAATATTTAGACCATTACGTTTAATATAATCGTCAACGTGATTGGTTTTAATGTTTTAAATGTACCTTTTTGCTAGATTGCACTCGCGGGTTGTGTTCTGTCCTGTCCGTCCCTGTTCTTCTCTCCCTCTGTCCGAGGCTGCTCTGAGTTGATGTTTTCACTCCATTGGGTCTATACTGCACTACTGGCTGTTCTTTGTCATTGTTTTTTAATGGCCGTTCTGTGGTTTACGTGCACTTTTGACTTACCTCATTCCGCTGTGACACGCTGTTGCACAATGTCACCTCCAGGAGCCTTGCAAGAGCGTGCTTCCCCTTCCCTGTCCCACCACGCCTGCCACCTTGTGACAGGTAGCACACACCTCTGACTTCCACGCGTCTCACAAGCCCCATAAGACACTGTTAATGCGTGCGTTTTAAACAGTTAGCGTGTGAAGAAAATGTAAGCCTGTCTTCTTCATTTACCTGCAGACCCGCCGTGTCTGCCTTTCCGGGTTATTCTCTGTTGACCCCCATCTCCATCTGACATCATTTTTTTTCAGTCCGAAGAGCATCCTCTAACATTTCGTGTAGTGGGGGGTCAGTTGGTGGTGAGTTCTATCAGATTTGTTTATCTGTGAAAGCGTTTATTTTGCCTTAATTTTTGGAGGATATTTTTGCTAGATACAGAATTCCATTTTGACGGCTTTTCTTTCAGTATTTTTTTTTAAAGATTTTATTTATTTATTTGACAGAGATTACAAATAGGCAGAGAGGCAGGCAGAGAGAGAGAGGAGGAAGCAGGCTCCCGGCTGAGCAGAGAGCCCGATGCGGGGCTCGATCCCAGGACCCTGGGATCATGACCTGAGCCGAAGGCAGAGGCTTTAACCCACTGAGCCACCCAGGCGCCCCTCTTTCAGTATTTTAAACACGGTGAGCCTTTGTCTTCCGGCTCGCAGTTTCTGAAGAGAAGTCTGCCGTGATTATTTGTTCATCTCCACGCACTGTGTCCTTCGTTTTTCACTCGACTGCGTTTTAGATTTTCGTTATCACTGATTTCCAGAAACTCAGCTGCAGCCCTCCCTGGGTGGCACACATGTGTTTAGCCAGCTGCTGGGGTAGTTGAACCCGGATCTGTGAGAGAAGAGTTTGCATCAAATTTAGGGGGAATCTGTTTTGTTATTACAGAGAGCGAGCATGCAAGTGGGACAATCTCAGCAGACCCTGCGCTCGGCGTGGGGCACGACACAGGTTCAATCTCATGACACCGAGATCACGGCCCGAGCTGAAATCCCAGAATCAGACGCTCAGCCGACGGAGCCACCCAGGTGACCCTCGTCATTACTGCTTGGAATAGTTCGTCTCTCCCTGTTCTCTCCTCCTTCTGGTGGACTGATGGACGCCGGCAGGAGGCCGAGGCTCGCTCTCTCTTGGTGTCTCATTTAGGGCAGATTCTCTTGTGATGACTTGGAACTTTCTGTCCTTCCTTCTACCATCTTTATTCTTGGGTTAATCCCATCTAGTGAGCTTTCCTTATCAAATATTATAGTTCCCACCTACAGAAGTTTTGTTTAGAACTTTTCATATTCTCGGTTCTTCTCATCATGTGTATGTTTTCCTTTAAATACTTGAATGCAGTCATTCCAGTTCTTTTTAATATCTTTGTCTGCTCGGTTATTTCTCAGCCTCTTCCTACCGATGGATTTTCCTCTCGCATGTGGATCACATTTCTCGCTTCTTCACGTGTCTTGTACGTTTTGATCGGGTGTTAGGCATTGTAACATTTCCTTGAAAAATTTTTTTAGAGTGTTGGTTTTATTTTGGTGGGCAGTTAGGTTCCTTGACTGGTCATTTCAAAGATTTTTAACTTTTCTAGTCTAAGTCTATGTGGGTCTTCACTCCAGAGGTACCTAGGCCTACTGCTGACGTGTGACTTCTCTCAGTCTCCACTAAAGGGAGGTAACGACGGACACTCATTCCTTGGACTGAGTATCTCCCTACTCTGACAGCTCTGGAAATGGTTCGGCTTACAAGTTGTCTGTCTTTCCTTCCCCTTTTCGTATAGATAGCTACGCTACATGCCTATGGGCTAGTACACAGGGAGAACTCAAAAACATGCCTCTACAGGTTTCTGGAGCTCTCTTCTGTGTAGTACCCTCCTTTCTAGACTGTCCTGCGACTGCCAGCCCCCTCTGCCTTCCCAAACTCCAATTCCCATTTTTGCAACTCACTTTGCTGCTGAGTTCTGTTTGGCCTCCCTCTCTGTGCCTTCAGCCCAGAAATTGCCTTCAGGCAGAAAGTCAGGGGCATTCTGGAACTCACCTCATTTGTTTTCCTTTTTTCAAGGACCATGATCCTGTGCTGACTATTGCCTGATGCCTGAAAACAGCTGTTTCAGATATTTTGTCCAATTTCCTAGCTGTTTACAGAGAGACATTAAAGCATAGTCCATAGAATAGCCAGAAGAGGAAGAGGGCATTAGCCATGCTGTGGCCCCAGAACACACACCGTGGAAGAGTAAGCCGATTTGGCTATTTCTTAAAGTATTTACTTTGGTATAGAAGTTCTTTCTACATAAACTTTCCCCCAAGTGGCATAACTGTTTCATCAAAATGCTTTCAAGAGGAGAGCTAACAAAGATCTACTTGACCGTTGCTTCTCGAAAAGTTTACAGGACACTCTGCACTTCTTAAAATGTCTCAGGTTGTAATCATTAGCCCAGGCAGGAAGCCGGCGCTGCTCGCCCAGCTCAGGACCCGGTGCTGCTCCCTCCTCTGACCAGAGCACTGGTTCTGGGATTTCTTTGGTTGTGATCACAACAGTGCTGACAGGTAGCGCACAGCAACCCGTACCAGTTTCGCTGGTATGCCAGGTACTCCTGTCCAGTCCTGCCTGAGAGTGGGAACAGGCGGAGCCAAGAGGGTGAAGGGCAGCAGGGGAGAGACCCCTTGCCCCCTGGGGTCCCACAACCTAACAGTCACAGTGCCAAATAAGCTTCCTGGCTCTCAGGGCCAGCCATTGTCCCCACGTGGCTCATGAGGTCTCTCTGTGGCAGTGGCCAGCGAGAACGCGTGCTGAGCCCGCCAGCGGCAGGCCCTCCACCCATCAGCAGCTCATGCTCCCAGAGCCCAGCCAATGAGCCCTGACTGGAAATTGCCTCACAACATGTTTCTGGTGCAGAGGCCAGCCCCACTGGCTCTAGCTGGCCTCCTTTCCTGTGGCTTATGCTGCTGGTCTCTGAGTCGGGTCTCACAAGGTTCTCCTAGGTCTGTCTGTCTCACAGATGCTCACATTCCAGTAAGGCTCTCAGACCCAAGGGGAGGTCCCTGGTGAGTGCCCAGGTATGAGGGCTACGCGGGAAGAAGAGAATGTATTGTTCCAGGTGCATTTACAATAGAATCACAAGACATTCTTTCAGGTCACCTAGCCTGTGTCATTCTAACCTGTCTTATCACAAATCCATATCACAAGTGGTCGTCACTCAGAGCCAGTGCTGGGCCCTCAGCCTGCGGTCGTGTGTGCAAACCCTGGGTTTTATGAGAAAAACAAGAGCATCTCTGTGGAAGCCAGATGGTAATACCCTTGGCGATACCCCGTGGATGGGGTAACTCTAAGGTCCCATGTTCACTGTATGTTTTTATGACCTCAGACCAGGGCTGGGCTCACAGAGCCACAGCTGAAGCAAGGTGCCTTCAGAGGAAGGTCCGGACCCTGCTCCTGAGCCGACGCAGCCTTCAGGGAGGGCACAGGACAGTCTCCACTCAAGAACACAGACACCAAGAAGGGGACAGATAAGACGGAGTCCTGGGGGCCCACTCAGCCCTAGTCAGAGGCAGGTGACACGCTGCAGGATGGACATGAGGACAAGCCCGGGAGGGCCTGGTGTGTTTGCCCTGTGATAACAAGCGGAAACATTCCGGACTCTCCAGTAGAGAAGCCCAGTCTTCCCAGCAGTCACCAGATTCCCTGGCTGGGAAGGAACCTTGCCAGAGGCCGGGCCTCTCTCTGGAGCCCGCCGGCTGAGCAGAGTCACGGCAGCGTGTCGTCTGTCCTCTCCTCTGCGCGTGCAGTCCTGGCACAGCCCCCAGCCGGGGGGCCACACGGCACGAGGCGGGGCCGGCCAAACCAGCGGTAATTCGGCACACACATTGTTCTGATTTTTTAACTAGTTGCCAATACTCAAAAATGAAAATGTGCTACATAAAAACAAGATTTTCAGCTTCTCTGGAAAAATGGGACGATCTGGCGCGTTGCACCATCTGCCACTGAGGGTCCACTGCGGGACGGTGTCACGGGCTTGCTAGAGCCAGCCCACCGGCCCGCCGCCGCCGCCACCCAGAGGACCGCCCGGTGGTTAGCGTGGCTCCCTGAGTCCTGCACGCAGCCATCTGTGCCTGGCGTCCACGGGTACCATGGCACGACTCTCCTCAGCCGGTGGGCTCAGGGTCTGGAGGGCATCGGCTTGGACTCTGGTCCTGATCCCCTGACTGGGAGCTGGGAGACCTTAGGGGAATAACCTAGTGTCTGTGGGCCCAGGTCTGCTCACCCGAAGGCAGAGCCCTGGCCTCTGAGCTCCAGAAGCTGCTGAGAAAGGGACCCTGCTGAGAAAGGCCTCCACGCGTGCTCGGGCTGTGAACACAAGGTGGCTGGGTCTGTTTTTCCGTGGATCGCTGGTTAAGAACAGCCTGGTAATGTGCTTATCTGATTCAGATGTCATCTCTTTAGAGAGATCTGTTTGGAAACATTCTTACCATACAGGATTTAAAAATAATTTTGGATTAGAAGCCAGTTAGTAGCACCAGGCATAGCCTTTTCTTAACCTTTTATGCAATCCTTTTTAAAGAGCAAAATGTTTAATTTCAGGAAACACTAATGTAATTTTCAAAAGAACAATAATCCAAAGAAAAGAAAGTGACACCCACACTGTATCCTTCGAAGTTGTAACCCTTCTACCCCTGCCCATTTTGATCCCCCAGGGGATCCCCTTGGGGGCAGCAAGGGAGGAGGGTGAGGGTCTCCACGCAGGGTTGAGACCCCACAGGAGAGCTCCCGCCCACCAGCTCCCATGATGCAGCTGGAGCAGGACCCGCCTTGAGTGGGCGGGGCCTCCGGGGCAGAGCCCGCCTCCTCTCTGGAGGAGGTGACCCCACAGCCACATTCCTCAGGTGCCCCCCCACCGCCATTATCTGTCTGACCTCTGGGACAGCCTTGGCCCTCCCCCAGCCACCTGCCCCTGCTCGGGTCGGGCCTGTTGCCTCTGGAGCTCCAGGAGTGCAGGGAGGACCAGTACTTGGGCCCTCTGGCTAGGAGCTCCCTGGCCTTGGGCAGGCACTCAGAGTCCTGGGCCCTGGTTTCCTCACTTGAAAATGGGACAGCAGTGGTCCTGCGGTTTCCTGAAAGGCCGCTGACCCGGTTCAGGTTACATTCATTTGTAAAAACAGATCTCCAGCCGCCCCCTCCCTAGAGCAGGGTCTGACTTTCACAGCTCACAACGAACATGCATTTTCTTACTCTGCGAGCTTCCGCAGTCACTTTTACACACTGTGCGAAACCTAATGACCACAGCACCTGAAAGACAGCCAGCCTCACCCATAGTTCAAAACTGCAAATTAAAACCAATAATGAAATGTGTTTCTCATCATCACATTGGCAAAAGAGAAAATGCTGGATAAAAATCCAGAAGTGCCGGAGGCTCCTGGCTGGCACAGACCGTGAAGCCACTCACTCTTGGTTTTGGCTCAGGCCCTGATCTTGGGGTCGAGTCCCACAAGGGGCTCTGTGCTCAGCTCGGTCTGCCTGAGATTCTCTCTCTCTCAAATAAATAAAGCCTTAAAAAAAAAGTCCACCATTATGGGAGTTAGGAAACACACTCGTACGCCCTGCAGCCATGAACACAAACCGGGCCAACTTCTTGAGGGTGATTTGGAAATAGCTCCACAGAACTTAAACCTCTCACACCTTTGACCCAGTGATTCGACTTGGAGATACCATCCTGACAACAGACTCCCACAGACCCGCACATACACAGCAGCACGGTCTTAGGAGCAAAGACCACAGGCCATTGAAACGTCCATGAATACAAAGCACTTAAAGCCTGTATTCAGCAGTGGATCACTGAACTACTGGGAAGTGTTGGCTCTGTTTGTCTGTACCAACAGAGAGAAAGACGGCCGCTGGGGGTTTAAAAAGCAAGCTGTCTGCTGCTGTATACAACTAAAAAGAAAAGGGGAGGCACGCACATTTTTAAATATTTGCTTCTGTGGCCACAGAGAGCAGGGCACACCTGGAGAGGGGCAGGGAACTGGACAGTTGTGGTCTGGGGGACAGAGATGGGACTGGAGGCAGGCAGGGGAGTGACAGGGAGGGAGGGGAGAAGGGGACTGTCTTCTGGTGGAAAACCCTCTGCACCATTTAAATTTAGTTCTCAGCCATAAGGAAGTAGGTGTTCGCCATGACTAGCTGAGGTCTGGAGCCCCCTTTGCCCCAGTGGGCGTTCTGCTTCCCGAGTGTCCACACACGTGGCCGGGACACGTGTTGTGGGGTTGACTGCCCCAACCACCCCCGAGACAGACTCACCAACACAGCGCTTCCCGGAAGTCCCAGTGCCCCGGCCTGCCCCTCCGAGCTGGGTCAGGCTTCCCAAGGCAGGCGCTGAGTTGCCAGTGGGGCCCGACAGCTGTGCCTTTCTGCGGCGGCCCTGGCTGAGTGCTACCGTCCTGCTCCGCTGGGATGAATTACTCGTATGTGAACTTTGGCATCTTGCTTAAGAAAATCTCTCTCCAGTTAGATCATTTTTGAAGTGATAAAGGGATTATTTTAGACATTTGTGATTTTTAAATCACATCTCAGGTTAACCTTCTGGTCTTTTGTGAATCCTCAGTTCCATTTCTGTATATATTCAGGTTTGATTTTAAGTCATTTAAGTGTGCGGTCAGCACTGCTGGTGGAGGGCGGTCCCTTCTGCTCTGACCGGCCATTCCGGGCTGGCCCCTCCTTACCGATGTGCTGGCATCTACAAGGCCTGGTTCTTTCCCCTGTATGACCTCTTCCCCTTGAAAACACACTCACTTAGCTTCAAGGAAAACTAGCAACCGGCTGTTTCAAGGTGGAGAAAACAGCTTTACGAGATGTAGTACTTCCTCCCAGGAAGAGTCCATTGTCAAAACCTACTTTGTCAACAATGCTGGGCACTTGCTCTAATCATAGGCTCTTCCCGGGAATCCAGATCCCTGGGCTGCAGACTAAGGGCCTCCCTGGGTTCCATTCTTTCCAGTTATCTCCCTGCTCAACTTGATTGAGCACCGATTGTGTACGGGCTCAGGCTGACCACAGGGATGGGGGAAGAGGGGAGGGTCAAGGATCAAGGCTGATGCCCCCAGCCCAGGTGCACATAGTCCCAGGATGGGGGCTGGGCTTGCGGGGGAGGCAGGCAGGCGCTTGCAAAGGAAGGTGGCGAGGAGGTGTCCACAGACAAGGGCTGGGGGGGCGGGGCGCCGAGGTTGTGGCCCGTAGGCTCTGCAGTGGGGCCGGAAGAGAGAGGGGTAGGAAGCAGGTGTGGGTCGGGGTTGTCGGAAGTGGGGCTGGGCGGAGGGCCGGGACGGGGGTCCTACCCCTCAGACAGGATGGAGGGACGAGTGGCGACCCAGAGGCGCTGGGTGCCATCAGGTGATCTGGACCCCAGGCAACTGTCTGGGCTCAGGCCCCAGCCTCACATGGGGGTGCAGCAGGGGTCAGCCAGGCCTGTGGGGGCAAGATGGGGGTGGCTGTGGTCCCGCCTACAAACCAAGGAGCGTGTGTGTCCTTCCAGTGTAAGAACCACGTGCCCCCGAGATACACCGTGAACTAAAGGTACTTCTTCCCGTTTGGACGCAGATGTCCCACACCATCGGACGACTCGCCACTCCGACTGCTCACGACGGCTACTCACCACGCACTGAAAATGGACAAACGCGAACCCACTTCATCCCAGTTTCTAGAATGGAGCCTCCAGACTGCTTGTCTGGGGTCCGATTTCCAGCTTTGTACTCGACCCTCGGGCTTGGGAACACACGTTCCCCTCCAGCAGAGTTCCTGTCTGCCTAAGAGTGTCTTTGAGGAAAGCAGTGAGGTCTTCAAAAGTACGCTTACACGACGTCAAGTATCATACAGGTAACTCGGTTATGCGTACTCCATACTCCGGTGTACAGCTCTGTAGCTCGTTAAAACATCTAAACCGCATTAATTTCAACCTGTTCCCCCCACCTCAGTTTTTCAAAGGGCGAACTAAAAGCCTACACTGAGATGCCTCTGCCTTTTCATCACGAAGCCCCGCTTACCAAGGACAACAGCAACCCTCCCCCCTGCACAGACCGTGTTGAAGGCTCCTCCACACCAGCTTTCCCGCTGAGGACCCCAACACAGCTCCTGGCTGCTGTCCTCAGGGTCTGAGACAACGCCCTGACGAGGTGGAAGGGGCCTGTCAGCAGCTCTGGAGAAGCACTTCCCTTCGCGCGGACGAGAAAGAGGCGCTCAGCCTCCCCCGCGACGGTCAGAGCTCTGCAGCCCTTCTGGGCCAGCAGGACGAGGGAGAACCCCGGAGGAGCCGGCCCCAGGCTCCCCGGCCTCTGGACCTAACGTGCAAACTGAGGGACTCCCCTGTGTGGGTCAGTGTGCGGGTCCCACTGCCGTGCCGGCCGCGCCACGGTCAGCGATGTGATCGGACGCCCCCCACTCTGGCTGTCCGTCCTGGCTCCAGGGAGCACATGCAAGTTTCTGGGGGTGCCCCGATGAGATAAAGTGTTTTAAGTCACTCCCAGGAGGCTGTCCTGTGACCTGTGCACAGCATGGCAGGCTGCTGGGGGCAGGGGCTGCTCTCTCCCCGCGCAGGAGGCTCTCTGCCACGGCCGGCGGTAGCCAGCCGGCCGCCCCGTGCACCGTGGGTCGGACGCTGCTGGGCCTTCGCCTTCCACCTGCTTCCCGACTCGTCCAACGGCCGTTTCACAACTGGGTTCTGCAAGCCTCCCACAGCCTCCTCCTCTCTGGGCCATGGCTCTGGGTCACACTTAAATACTTAAATAAAAAAGCAAGAACGAGGATCTGACCGGAGCCTCCTTTCCCACCAGCAGACCTGCTCCCAGGACAGTTCCCCAGCGGTCTCTGGCATCTCTGCTGTCAGAGCTCGGACAGCTTCTGTTCTGGACTCTCCCGTGGGTGTTTGCGTCACCTGGCCTCAGGCAGAGAGGGCAGATGGGCCTGCAGCCTACCCCCAAGTCCGCCTTGCCCCGGAGTGGGGTAGGGGCTGGGGAGAGAGGGGACCCACAGCCGTCAGCTGTGCCAGGAGAGACAAAGCCTCACACCTGCCCTTGGGGCCTTGTGTCTTCTGCCGGGCCCCATGAAGCGTGGCCGGTGCCCCCGTCAGCTGAGTGCACAGTTCTGGCCACCCCTAAAGCCCCTGCCTCTGTCCTGTCCAACCCCAGCGCCGCACGGCCTCCGGCCCTCCTCTCCTGAGTCTGCCTCCCCCTGCAAGACCTCCCGTGTGCCCCCGCCTCTGCGGCCTGCAGACAAGCTTCCTCTGGCGTGGTCCTCTCGCAGGGCACAGGCTCCAGGACAACTCGTCCACCCCGTCCTGGCCTCCCCCCGCCCCCCGGGGACCACTGCCGCCGTCTTTACGGCCTTCCGTGGCAAAAGATGCCCAGATTTCACCAAGCACACGTACGTGTGTGGTTTCAAGAACAGAAATAAAATGTCCTAAGGAGTAAAGCGGACAGCGGGGCGCCTGGCCGAGCCCCTGCTGGGGTGCGCAGCCCTTCGTGTCCGGACGGAGAGCTCGACATCCGTACCGGGCGCTGGGTCTCTCGGAAAAAGGAGGAGGAGGAGAAGGCAAGCGGCCGTGCACGGAGCGGACGCAGCACGGCTGCCCCGCTTTCCTAAGTGGAGTCCGGCGAGCGCGGCCGCGGGCGAGACGGCCTGAGGTCTGTGGCCCTCACGGAGAAGTCAGCCACCTGCTACTTTGGGTCCTTTTGCTTTCAGCGCGGGACGGGGCGGGGGGCCAGCTGCTCGGTTCTCACTGTCTCTCAAGTCTTCGTTTCGCCCGGGTGGTGAAGGACGCGTGCCGGGGCTCGGGGGTTCCGGGCCCACAGCACGTGCGCACGGCCCGGGAGAGGCGTCGCCTGGCACCAGGGACCGCTGCGAGCGGGCGGTGGCCGCCGCCGCCCCCACGCCCGCGCTCCAGGCTGTCGGACACATCCCGCGCCCGGCCGGGCGGTTGCTCGCGCTGGGGTTTGCCAGGCTGCCCGGGGGGGAGGGGGGGCGCGCTTGGCTTCGGCGGATCTTCCCAGGGCACCTCTGGCCCAGACTCTGTCCTTTGGAGGCTGCGGCCGGCAGGCGTCCTGCCGCACCTGCTTACGCCGTCCTCGTGGCTCCTGACCTGTTTTCTTCCTGCTTCTCTCCCAGTCGCTCTGTCCGGAGTAATTTCTTCATATATGTCTGCATCCCCGACCTCCTCAACCCACCCGCCAAGATTTTAATTTGAATAATTACGTTTTCCTTTTCTTAAAGTTCCTGTTTGTTCTTTTCTTAAGCTTGCTTGGTCTTTCTTTATAATTCTTTGTTTCCCGAACATGCTTTCTTGTGAGTCTCTTACTGGTTTGAATCTATGAAACTCAGCCGGTCAGACCTTGTGTCTTCCAGGTTCTGCTCTGCCGGTCTCATTCCCAGTGCCTTGACCCTGTGTGTGGGATCCCACTCTCAGCTGGAATCTGATTTGTGGGGATGCTTATGGCTCGGGACAAAGGAGGCCCCCTAAAGCGGCCTGTCTCCACTGCCACCTGGTCCTTGGGGGCTCCACCGGTTCAGAATCCTGAGAACTGAAATTCTCAGGCCACCCAGGCCTTGTAACTGGGACCAACTCCCATGAGAGCATTTCTCTCACGGTGACAAGTTAGAGTGACAGCCCTGCTGCCAGTGTCTGGGCGAGGGCCCTGACCCCGCTCTGGGCAGGCAGGGCACGGAGCTGTTTCTGACTCACCTTCCCGCGGAGGGTGGGGGGGACCCTCCCCAGTCTCTGTCTTTGAGCTAGGATCGCCTGTCACACCCCCACCCTGGATGGGCCCTGAGTTTTGTCACTCGCTTTCTGAACACCGTGAGGCTATGACACCCAGTGCCAAGTTTACCCAGTTTGACGGGGGCCCCGGGGTCAAAGCTGCCGGTGGCGATCAGCCTGCAGTCGGGGGCTCCTTCACGGGCTCTCTGGCTCTAAGAGCTCTTCACCTCCTTGCCACGTATGGGTGCCTTCAGGCATGACCGCGGCATGTCTGAGGAGCACACTCTGGGCTACGTATTTTGTTGTATGTGGGCTCCAGCCAACATGGCGCTTGAGCCCATGACCCCGAGACCAACAGTCAGCGGGGTCCACGGACGCAGCTGGCCAGGCGCCCTGACTGTGGCATTTCCTTCGGCAGGTTTGTGGGGCCGTGGGCAGAGGCAGTGTGAGTCCAGGCCTCTGCTGGGGCGCTGGGACACGGGGCTGAGCTTTACACTGAACTAGAGTGACTCAGACGCGAGGCAGAGGGAACACTCTCCTTGAATAAGGCCTGAAAGAGCTTCCCATTAAAAATTCTCCTTTAAAATTCTTCTGGAAGAAGAAAAACATATCCAAAGACTACTATGGGAGATTTGCAAAATATGTAAGGATAAATCTAAAGAATTTAGTCAAATGCGAGCGCCTAGTTGGCTCAGTCAGTTCAGCCTCTGCCTTCGGCTCAGGTCATGATCCTGGAGTCCCGGGACCCAGTCCCACATCGGGCTCCCTGCTCGGCGGGGGGTCTGCTGCTCCCGCTGGCCTCTCTCCTCTCATGTTCTCTCTCTCTCATTCTCTCTGTCTCTCTCAAGTAAAGGAATAAAATCTTTTAAAAAATAAAAATAAAAAAATAAAGAAAGAACAAGAAACACAGGATACTCTCAATAGATGCTGAAAAAGCATTTGACAAAGTACAACATCCTTTCTTGGTCCAAACTCTTCACAGTGTAGGGACAGAGGGTACACACCTCAATATCATCAAAGCCATCTATGAAAAACCCACCGCGAATATCATTCTCAATGGAGAAAAACTGAGAGCTTCTCCCCTAAGGTCAGGAACACGGCAGGGATGTCCATTATCACCACTGCTATTCGACATAGTACTAGAGTCCCAGCCTGAGCAATCAGACAACAAAAAGAAATTAAAGGCATCCAAATTGGCAAAGAAGTCAAACTTTAGCTCTTCGCAGAAGACATGATACTCTATGTGGAAAGCCTAAAAAACTCCACCCCTAAATTGCGAGAACTCGTACAAGAATTCAGTAAAGGGTCAGCGGTATAAAATCAATGCACAGAAGTCAGTTGCATTTCTATACACCAACAGCAAGACAGAGGAAGGAGAAAGTAAGGAGTCCGTCCCACGTACATCTGCACCCGAAACTGTCAGATGTGCAGGAACAAACCTAACCAAAGACACAAAGGAGCTATACCCTGAAAACTACAGATCACTCATGAAATAAATGGAGAAAGATACAAAGAAATGGAAAAACATTCCATGCTCATGGGTTGGAAGAACAAATATTGTGAAAATGTCTATGCTACCTAAAGCAATCTACACGTTTAATGCATTCCCTATCAAAACACCATCGGGGGGCGCCTCGGTGGCTCAGTGGTTAAGCCGCTGCCTTCCGCTCAGGTCATGATCTCGGGGTCCTGGGATCGAGCCCCGCATCGGGCTCTCTGCTCAGCAGGTAGCCTGCTTCCTCCTCTCTCTCTCTGCCTCTCTGTCTGCTTGTGATCTCTGTCAAATAAATAAATAAAATCTTAAAAACAAATAAACAAACAAAAAAACCACCATCAACTTTTTCACAAGGTGGAACAAATAATCCTAAAAATTTTTTTTTAAACATTTTATTTATTTATTTGACAGACAGAAATCACAAGTAGGCAGGCAGACAGAAAGAGTGGGAAGCAGGCTCCCTGCCGAACAGAGAGCCCGATGCGGGGCTCGATCCCAGGACTCCAAGATCACGACCCAATCCAAAGGCAGAGGCCCAACCCACTGAGCCACCCAGGCGCCTCAATAATCCTAAAATTTATGTGGAACTGGAATAGACCCCGAATAGCCACAGGAATGTTGAAAAAGAAAACCAGTGCTGGCGGCATCACAACTGCAGACTTTAAGCTTTGTTACAAAGCTGTCATCATCAAGACAGACTGGTCCTGAGGCGCCTGGGTGGCTCAGTGGGTTAAAGCCTCTGCCTCCGGCTCAGGTCATGATCTCAGGGTCCTGGGATCGAGCCCCCCCCCCGCCCCCGCGTCGGGCTCTCTGCTCAGCAGGGAGCCTGCTTCCTCCTCTCTCTCTCTGCCTGCCTCTCTGCCTGCTTGTGATCTCTCTCTCTCTTTCAAACAAATAAATAAAATTAAAAAAAAAAAAAAAAGACAGCCTGGTACTGGCACAAAAACACAGATCAATGGAACAGAATAGAAAACCCAGACATGGACCATCACCTCTATAGTCAACTAATCTTTGACAAAGCAGGAAAGAATGTCCAATGGAAAAAAGACAGTCTCTTCAACAAATGGTGTTGGGAAAATCGGACAGCCACATGCAGAAAAATGAAACTGGATCATTTCCTTACACCACACATGAAAATAGACTCAAATGGATGAAGAACCTCAGTGTGAGACAGGAAGCCATCCAGATCCTAGAGAACACGGGCAGCGACCTCTGTGACCTTGGCAGCAGCCGCTTCTTGCTATATGTGTCCCCAAAGGCAGGGGAAGCAAGGGTAAAAGTGAACTCCTGGGACTTCATCAAGATCAAACACTTTTTCACAGCAAAGGAAACAGTGGACAAAACCAAAAGATAACTGACAGAATGGGAGAAGATAATCACAAATGTCGTATCAGATAAAGGGCTAGTGTCCAAAATCCATAAAAAACTTATCAAACTCAAAAAGAATCCAATCAAGAAATGGGCAGAGGACATGAACAGACATTTCTGCAGAGAAGACATCCAGATGGCCAACAGACTCATGAAAAAATACTCAACATCACCCGGCATCAGGGAAGTACAAATCAAAACCATGATGAGATCCCACCTCACGCCAGTCAGAATGGCTAAAATTAACCAGTCAGGAAACGACAGATGCTGGCGAGGATGCGGAGAAAGGGGAGCCTCCTGCACTGTTGGTGGGAATGCGAGCTGGTGCAGCCACTCTGGAAAACAGCATGGAGGTTCCTCGGAAAGTTGAAAATAGAGCTGCCCTATGACCCAGCAATCACGCTACTGGGTATTTACCCCAAAGATACAGATGCAGTGATCCGAAGGGGCACGTGCACCCCAATGTCCATAGTAGCAATGTCCGCAGCAGCCGAACTACAGAAAGAGCTGAGATGTCCGTCGACAGATGAATGGATACAGACGATGTGGTATATATACACAACGAAACACCATGCAGCCACCAGAAAACGAAATCTTGCTATTTGCAATGATATGGACAGAACTAGAGGCTGTTAGGCTGAATGAAATAAGTCAGTCAGAGAAAGACAGTCATCACGTGATCTTACTGACAACGAGGAGTCTGAGAAACGAGACAGAGCAGCCAAGGGGAAGGGAAGGAAAAACAAAACAAGACGAAATCAGGGGGAGACAAACCATAAGAGACCCTCAGCCACGGGAAACAGACCGAGGGTGGCTAGAGGGCCGGGGGCACTGGGTGACGGGCACTCGAGGGGACACGGGATGGGGCGTCCTGAGCAGCCGACGTGTCACTGACCTGAACTGTCAGTTTCTGTCCCTGAAACTGACAGTTCACTCGGTGTAAATTAATTGAATTTAAATGTGAAAATGTTTAAAAAAAATTTTTTTTAAGTCAAGTGAGAACCTGGGGGGTAGTGGGGTGGTGAGATCTGTAATTCATGTTTTAGAAAAGGCCTAATTCCCATCATAAATGACCAGCTCCCACAAATCAGTAAGACAAAGACAGCAAACTCCAAGTACAAAGGGGCAGGGACCGGAAGGCGGGAGAGGAAGTGCGGACTCGGAAGGGCCACCACCTCCCCACCCCGGCGGCTGCAGACACGGCCAGAGCCCCGCTGGACAGCGGCTTCTAGAACCGACAAGCAAAGCCCCTCGGGCTGCAAGACCCTTGGCTATAACAGGACACGTGTGACAGAAGACTGGACATAGCCCACAAAGTCCACAGCAGGGACAACGGTCACACGGGTTGGGGCACATCGACCCAACGGAGCATGCTGCGTGGGGCCAGAGCCAGAGCAGGGATGCTGTGTGCACACGGACCCCCGAGGGGCTCCGACGGGCTGCCCTTCCGCCGTCTCGCCACGAGGGGGGGTGGCACGCAGCTCCCCGAGAGCTGGGCCCTCCTGGTGGATCCTTCTGACATCGAGAGCACCAGGCGGGACTAGGGCAAGGACAGAGCCCTGCTCGCGAGGCTGGCTGGCACAGGGAGTGCCCAGTCGCCCCGGTGGATGCACCAGCTCCCCAGGGAGGGGACCCCCGCCGGTGGCCTGCAGGGTGTGCGGTGGGTGTGGACGGGCCCATGGGTGACGTGGCCGGAGCGCCCGCACAGGCGGAAGGAACACCCCGTGTCTGTCCGCATGTCAGCCTGGAAGTGGCCACCCAGCCCTGCCCGGCAGCGGCGGGGACAGCACATCTCACCCCTGTTCTGACCTCCGGCCAGATGGTCATGGCTCACGTTCTGCCTTCCCGCCGAGACCCCGAGAGCAGGGTCCCCAGTGGGAATGGAAATTCTCCTCGAGCTGGAAGGACTGAGCCAGCGGGACCCCCGCGACGGATCCCATGACAGGGGCCGAGCTGGCCGTCACGGCCGCCTGCCCGCACTCATGGACCTTTGTCCCATGCGGTCCCTACATAAACTGGACGTGTTTCCTGCACCTGGAGGGTTCTGAATGCTGGCCCGCTGGCCGTCCAGGAACGGCATCCCTGAAATAATCTTTCTCGTGTCACCACTGCCGTCTCTCTGCCTGTGGCTTCTGTCAGCGGCGAGGGGCCAAGCCTGGCCTGTTGAGGACCCTGGAGCCCTACCCCAGCCTACCTGGTGCCGAGTCGTCCTGGGACGTGAGGCCAGAGGGGCTGGATCCCAGGTCCAGTAACTTCCACGTGTCCTGGAGGGGACCGCTGGCCACCGAGGAGGAGCTCCCAGCCAGGCACCTACTCTCCGTGGGGCCTTCGTGAGCCGGGCGCAGCTTTGGGGACTGGTTTTCTTTGTGCCGAGGGCATCTGCAAGTCGCCGCAGACTTTCTGTGTTGCCGCTAGGGAAGTAAACACAGACAAAAGGATCCCTGCCCCTGGAGTCAGCGACAAGACTGCAGGCAAGGCTGGACGCCAGGCCGTGGGCAGAGGCTTCTGGGGCTGTCGCGCAGAGGCCCCAGGGACAGGCCCACGCTCCCAAGCACACTGGCTGGCCAATGCGGGACCAGATGGGGTTCCTACGGACCCTGGAAGGACAAAGCAGTCTGGTCTCCATGGAAATGCCCCAGAGCCCACCTCTCTAGCTGCGCCAAGGCCCCCTCTGGCGTCCGTGCCCACCCGTCCCCCCGCGCCCCGGGTGCGCCCAGTCTGCGGAGGCATGAGAGCCAACTCCCTCCATCCTAAGAGGACCGTCTGGGGTGGCCACAGCGGCAGCCCCCTGCTAGGACCCCAGGTGCTCTGCTGCCCGCAGCTGGTCCCCGTGCTGAGATGGGGCGTGGTGTCCCCAGCACCCGTGGCCCAGCATACCTGCCCTGACCTTGTCACTGCTCCCGCCGCCTGGCCCTGCGGAGGCTGGCTTCTCCCGGCTGTCTGGGCCAGGCGGGGCTGCACCTTCCTGGAGTGCTCGGAGACATGGGTCTTCCTGGTGTTCTCAGAGTCCTGCCGTGGAAATGCAAACAGAAGGAATCCAGTGCTGGTGGCGGCTGATGGGCTGTGTTACCAAGGTCTCCCTCGAGATGAGGAAGGACTCCCTGTGTCAGGGACTCACTCAGGTCAGTGGCAGCCAGGAAAGGAGGGGCACAGTCATGTCCACCCGCCAGGATGAACAGCGTCCCCAAGTGCCCCTTCCGGCCTTCAGGAGACCAAGCGCCCGACATCAAACGCTTTGCCGCGGCCTGGCCCCCGTGCCCTCAGTCTGCTCGCAGGGGGGACGCCTGCCGAGCCGTCGAGGGGAACTGTAAGGAGTCTTAGGAGGCACCGAACAGAAACCTGGAAGAAAACGGAGGAGTTAAAAGGAGCCGGACTAGGGCAGACGTCGAGCAGCGGCCACTCGCGAGGGAGCCGGCCAGACCCCCAGCCTCTTCCCGGAGCCCCGAAGCACATTCAGGCCCACGGAGCCGCTCTTCTCTGCTCTGGCGGGATTAATGTTGGAGTTGGACTGAGTGATGCATGCGCGTCTTTGGTTTCAACGAGCCGGCTCTGGTGACGAATGGGCTTTTCGTGTTTGTTGAGCGACTCCCTGAGCTTCTTCCTCTGTGGTTTCTTTTCTTTTCTTTTTTTATATTAATTTATGTATTTTCAGCATAACAGTATTCGTTATTTTTTCACCGCACCCAGTGCTCCATGCAATCCGTGCCCTCTCCAATACCCACCACCTGGTTCCCCGACCTCCCAACCCCTGCCGCTTCAAACCCCTCAGATTGTTTTTCAGAGTCCATAGTCTCTCATGGTTCACCTCCCCTTCCAATTTCCCTCAACTCCCTTCTCCTCTCTAACACCCCATGTCCTCCATCTATTTGTTATGCTCCACAAATAAGTGAAACCATATGATAACTGACTCTCTCTGCTTGACTTATTTCACTCAGCGTCATCTCTTCTAGCCCCGTCCACGTTGCTACAAAAGTTGGGTATTCGTCCTTTCTGATGAGGCATAATCGTGGTTTCTTTTCTTTTTCTAAACATTTACTGAGAGAAAGTGAAAGTGAGCACGGGCGGGCGGGGGGCAGAGGCAGAGAATCTCACCCCCCACTGAGCAGGGAGCCCGACACGACACTACACGACACGGGGCTTGATCCCGGGACCTGAGGTCATGACCTGGGCCGTGATCGAGTGTCAGACACTTCACCGACGGCGCCCTTCCTCCGTGGTTTCCAATCATATCCGCTGCTTATTTATCTGCCGGTTCAGAGAGTGGGCCTCAGGGGGTCGTCCTCTCCCAAGCTGTAAGAGAGGAGTCCTCTCACTGGGGTAGCGCAGACGTGAATTCTGTGGTCTGGAGGGGTTAATAGAGCATGAGACGGTCCTTAATGTACCCGAAGGAAGTGGAGGTCCACGGAGCAAGGCGCACGTTTTACTGTCACAGAGAACAGGCATATCTTTGCGACGACTTGGGAGATTTTCTTCCAACACGAGTTTAGAATTTTAACCAATGCAGGCTGGAAAGTCACGAACTGCTGGTACTCCGGTGCTTCAACGGCATGTCCCACAAGGGTGAAGGGGTCCTCCAGGACAGGGGGCCGTGCGGGGGACGAGGTCCTCTGGTGGAAGTAGCCATGGTCTCCAGCCCCTTTTCTGTGGCCAGCCCTGCCCAGGTTCTCAGGCCAGCGTCGCCTCGTCGGGCAGACCACTGCCGCTGTGCAGGCCTCCCCTGCAGACCCACTCCGGGCACTGTCCGTGCTGTCCCTGCCGTCCCACGACTGAGACACTGCCCTTTGCCGAGGACTTGTGTCGCGGCCCAGCGGCAGCCCCGCGACCCCCAGCCCAGTGAGGTGTGTGCCCGACGGACGTGCTGGATGGGCCGCTCCGGCCTCGCCAAGCCCAAGCCACCGTTCACCTCCCCCAGTCCAGCAGCTGGGTCCTGGCCGCTCTCACTTTCCAAAGCCATCCCACAGCGAACCCTGACTTCAGCTGTCTCCAGATGCGACACTTCTCCCGGCTGGCCGCCCAGCGCTTGTTCCCAGGCCCCTGGGTCAACGTAGAACCTGAACACAGCCACCTTGCTCAGGCCACCTTGGGGCCCACGTCAGCCCACGGCGGAACGGGCCGTCTTTCTCCCAGCAGGCTGCTACTTCACTGCCAAGAACTTTGAAAAGGCAAAGCCACACAAGGGAGACTACCTTGGCGGAGCACGGGCAGGTAAGGTTAGTCTCAAGACTTTAGGAAACTCCCCTATCCTTCCAGGAAACCGAACGCTGGCAAATGACACATACACACCGCGCCAAGACATGCGCTTGCTACCGCCATCAGCTCACGACAGGCAGGAGCTCCTGGCCGTGCGGAACGGCTTGTGAAGAACGGACTCTGAAGGCAGCAACGTCTGGCCTGAGCACGCAGGTGGCTGGCACACCGGAGGCCGTGACCTCTGTGGAAGGACAGTGGCATCCCACCGGCCGGGCCCCAGGTCGCGGTCATTGGGCTAGAGTCAGAAGCACGAGCAGATAGAACGCAGCATCTGTTCTGGGTAAGAACTCAGTAGAGCAGGAGAAAGAACTTCTAACTGACAAAGCGTCTGTCTGAGGTCGAGCTGCATGAAATTGCTGATATTGAACCACTTCTGACTCAGAGAAATGGCCACTTCATAGGATTCAGCATCTGCCTTTGGCTCAGGTCACGATCCCAGTGTCCTGGGTTCGAGTCCTACACTGGGCTCTCTGCTCAGCGGGGAGCCTGCTTCTTCCCCTGCTTGTGTGCTCTCGCTCTCTCTCTCCCTCTCTGACAAATAAATAAAAACTCTTTTTTTAAAGTATTTTATTTCTTTATTTGACAGGCAGAGATCACAAGTAGGCAGAGAGAGAGGGGAGGAAGCAGGCTTGCCGCTGAGCAGAGAGCCCGATGCGGGGCCCGATCCCAGGACCCTGGGATCATGACCTGAGCGGAAGGCAGAGCCTTAACCCACTGAGCCACCCAGGCACCCCATAAATAAAAACTCTTAAAAAAAAGAAAGCCAACTCTGCTCCTAACCGCCCACAATACCTAGAAAAGTTTAGTTTAAAGAGAGCCTCGAGATGAACAAACAGGTACAGTCATCAGACAGAATGCCCCCCGGCAGGAAGAAGGGAGCTTTCCAGCCGCGGGAAGACGTGAGGCAGCTCACGTGCGCGTTCCCCGGAGAAGGAAGGCCGCGCAGCGCAGGATTCCAACCCCAGGACGTTCTGGAAACAGCAGAGCTGGGGGGCAGCAGGATCAGTGGGTACCAAGGACAGAGCTGGGGCGGGGGAAGGATGAACAGAGCACAGAGAACTGTCGGACGGCAAGACTGCTCCGTAGGAGACCACGATGGTGGACACACGTCATTACACACGTGTGCAAACCCACAGAACGCACAGCGGCGAGAGCGAGCCGTGACGTACGCCACCGGCTCCGCGTGACGATGGCGTGTGCGCGCGGGCTCGTCAGCTGTGACAGACCCACCATCTGTGGGATGCTGACACGTGTGCGCCAGAGGACTTTTGTAACAATGTTTACAGCAAAAACACCCTGACTGTCCCCCGAGAGACGGACGGAGACGTCCCCCGCTGTTGTATTTGTTCAACACAAAGGATGTACAGAGACCCGTGTGTAGACCTGGGCTCGGCAAGCCACACCTGGCAGAGGCCAAATCCTCACCTCTGTCCAGCCCATGAGCTAAACATAGTTTTTACGTTTTTAAATAGTTGAAAAAAATCTGTTTCATGACAGGAAGATTACATGACATCAAACTTTCAGAGTCTATTGGGCTCTCGTGGGGCGCACCGAGGCCCGTCTTCTCACGCCCACCTGCACCACAGCTGGCCCAGCAGCAGAGTCGTGCACACGCTCACGTGTCTGTGTGTGTCATCCAGCCACCCAGCCGCCCGTCCATCTGTCCACCAGCCACCCATCACCTATCTATCTAGAGTGCAGGGGAGGCAGAGGGAGGGAAGAAAGAGAGTGCCACAGCCAGTGCGGTATCAGTGAACAACCGGTAGGTCTAGGTGAAGCGTATAGTGCTATTTTTGCAACTGTGTATATTTGAAATTATTTCAAAATAAAAAATGAATTTGAAAAAGACATAAGCAAGAGTTTAAATGTTTAACACATGATTAAAAAAAAGTCTGTTCAAAACCAGTGAGAAAAAGGATAATTACTTAAGGGCACTATGACAGTGAAACAGAAAAGCTAGAAGAAATGGGTAGATATTTACCTAAACTTGAAATAGAGAAAAAACCCAGTGAAATAAATCATGAAAGTAGACTGACAGAGTTCACCATATTAAAAAAGTTATCGGTGGATTAAGCAAACAAAGAAAGGATCAGGCAGGTAACTCTGGGAAAGGTTGTAACGGACAAGTAGCAGTTCCTTCATTGAAAAGGAACTCGAGAGAACTAACAAGTACAAACACAGTAGAACGATTAGCAAAGCATGTGTATAAATAACCCACAAAAGAGGAAATATATGTGGCCAATAAATAGATTACAGGCTTTAATACCACCAAAGAAACAAGAAAAGTCTAAAAGATGAAATTTTTTTAACCCACCATATTCGTAAAGATTTGAAAAATAGGGGACGCCTTGGGGGCTCAGTCAGTTGGGTGGCTGCCTTCGGCTTAGGTCATGGTCCTAAGGTCCTGGGGTCGAGCCCTGCGTCAGGCTCCCTGCCCAGTAGGGCACCTGCTTCTCCCTCTGCCTGTGTGTGTGTGTGCGCGTGCGCGTGTGTGTACGCGCTCACTGTTCTCTCTCTCAAATAAATAAATAAAATCTTTTTTTAAAAAAAGGAAAAATAACGCCCAGATGGGTAGGCTGCGGTAAAACACACACAGGATGTAATTGGTAATCTTATGTTTGCGATTTACTCAGGTCATTTTAAAATCAGCAGGAGGGGTGCCCCACTGCTTAAGTGTCCGACTTCCGGTCTCCGCTCAGGTCACGATCTCAGAGTTGGGGACAGCCCCCAGGCGGGCTCTGGCTCAGCGCCGAGTCGGCCTGAGCGACCCTCTCCCCCTCCCTCGGCCCCCCTCTCTAAAATGAATAAACAAATCTTTAAAACGAAGACAGGGAGACGCTCTGCGAGGTCACTGGTAGTGGCACTTGGCGTGAGCATCAGACCCTTCCCAGCGGTGCTCACTGGGTTTTCCGGCTCGGTAATGCGATCCCACACGCAGGTGACCCGTGAACAGGTGCTACAGGGACACTTCTCAGATAAAGGAGGATTACCTGAGCTGCAAAACGGGGCTGCAGTTGTCCCGAAGGGGCCTCGCGGGTGACACTCGGGTTCTGGACCCCGGGGCCGGGCGGGGGGTGATGAGCCGCTCCCCCTAGAAACAAGGGGACGAGAAGGATTGGCTTCTTTGGGGTGTTTTTGTTTGTCTGGTTCTCGTGGAAGCTCTACGTGGGCCTTGAACTCAGCACCCTGAGGTCAGGACCTCGCGCTCCAGCGACCCAGACCGGGCGCCGACGGGGTCTGCTCCCTGAGGCCCGTCCCTCGGCCCCGGCGGCCGCGCAAGCACTCGGCGGGCCGGCCCTGCTCCGGGCACGTCCGTCTGGGGGGCGGCCGCGGGGGCGGGGGCGGGCGCCCGGGACGCCCCGGAGACGCGCGAGGACCTCCGCGGCGCGTCCGGACCGGGCAGGGCTCCCGGCGGCCGGCGCGGGGCGAGCGGGCTCGGGCCGGGGGCGCGCTCGGAGCGAGGCCGCGGAGAGGTTCTGCTCCGACGACCGGGAAAAGCGCGCGGAGGGCGGCTGGACGGGGCGGCCGCGGGGCCGCGGGGACGAGGTCCGGCCGCCCCTCGGTCAGCGGCCTCGCCCGCGCCCCTCCCCCGCCCTCTCGCCCGCGGCGACCCCGCACCCCGCACCCCGGAGCGCGCTCCCTCCGAGAGACGCGCCGTCGCCCCGTGTGGCCGCCGGGAGCCTCTCGCCGCGCGTCGCGGACGGACGTGGCCAACCCCGGCTTCGGGCGCCCGCGGGGGTCACCGGCCGCCCCGCCGCCCCCGCCGCCCCCGCCCGTCCAAGCTGCGGCGGCGGCACGTGGGACACCCGCGTCGCCGCCGGGTCCAGGCAGAGCAGCGCCCTCCGCTCCCGCCCGGCGCGACCCGCCCCCGGGCCTTCTCAGGGGAACCGAGTGCACGACGGGGAGCCGCCCTGGAGGTGGCCTGCGGGCCCTGACCGCGACCCGCCGCGCTGCCGGGGGTTCGGGGCGGCTCGGTGACCGTCCCCTGCTCCCCGTCGCACAACCCGGACGGACTGACGTGCGACAGCTTTGGCCCCAGCAGTGCCCGGGACCGTCTGAAATGATCTGGGTCTTTGGTTTATGGCCACGTGACAACGGAAAGCTGATTTTAAAACCTCCAATTTCTAGGAAAACAATAGCCCTCTAGGTCTTTAAAAAAAACTTGCTAAGGAGTGTTTGAAAACCGTCTGCGGTTCCAATTCAGCCTATTTTCTGGGTATTCCATAAATTTAATCTTGAACAGCCACTGTCAGCATTGCAGTCTGCGACATTCGTAATAGCATCTTCCAGAACAAACATCTGCAGCTGAATTCAGTGGTAACCATTCAAATTCGTCTCAGACTGGGTAGACTCCGGTGTTTATGTTCTACCTGGTATCCGTTAGTGGCCCACCGAGTCCCCTAAGAATAATACTGGTCTTATTGATGCTGGTTTAGAATTGTAGCTGTTCTTTGTTTCTTTCAGATTGAAAAGCATAATAAGTTTAAAGGTTTTCATTTGGTGTTGTCTTTTTTATTTTAAAGACTTTATTTATTTATTTGACAGAGAGAGAGAGAGAAACCCAGCAGGGGGAGGATCAGACGGAGAGGGAGAAGCAGGCCTCCCACAGAGCAGGGAGCCCGATGTGGGGCTTGATCCTGGAACTCTGGGATCATGACCTGAGCCAAAGGCAGACGCTTAACAACCGAGTCCCCCCACCCCACCCCCCGGCCCCGGCGCCCCAGTCTCCATCTGTGTCAGTTTCTTTATTCTGACCCAGCTTTTCCTTGGAACTGGCTGTAACATCTGACTGGTCCCCTCACTATCTAGTGAGCCCTAAACCTGTGCCCATTTTCATAGCTATTTGAGCCATATTTTACCTTTCTGGAAACGACCCTTGTAAACACCTGATGAAAAATACCGACAAGTGGGCGCCTGGGTGGCTCAGTGGGTTAAGCCGCTGCCTTCGGCTCGGGTCATGATCTCAGGGTCCTGGGATCGAGTCCCGCATCGGGCTCTCTGCTCGGCAGGGAGCCTGCTTCCTCCTCTCTCTCTCTCTCTCCCTCTCTCTCTGCCTGCCTCTCTGCCTACTTGTGATCTCTGTCTGTCAAATAAATAAATAAAATCTTAAAAAAAAAAATACCGACAAGTGTTACCGGACATCAGAAAGGACGGCGCACAGCGGGAAGCAGGCTGAGCCACACCTCTGCGGACACTTCACACCTAGGGACAGGATGGGGAACTGGCAGAAATGCAGGAGCCGCACCGAGATTTCGACACAAAATCATGGATCTTGTCAGTTCAAGTTGACAAACACACATAAATTTAGAAAAAAATGTGAGTAAGTATGTATGATAAGGCTGCTTAACAGAACAGATTAAAAGTAAAACTCAACACATGTTTAAAAATAACTAAAAAATTCTAAAACTCTCCTAAACGATCAGGTGAACTAGAAAACCCGGTGCACAGCGGCAGACTATCTGGAAGCTAATCACACCGACAATGCTGCCCCTCCAGACCCCCAAGGCCCAGCCACAGCAGCCCTCAGATGGGGACGCGATCAATAAACAAGAATAATGCAACTGTTAAAGAAATCAGGGAAAGATCAAAAACCAATGAAAGAAATGAACAAACACAATATGTAACCTCCTTATAAAGATAAAGGAATCCATCCACTGGCTCCCAACATTTCCTTTGGGGAACCCCAGGGAGGCAGGAGAGGAGCGGAGGGGGGTGAGAGGCTTCCGGCAGGTCCGAAGGGATCTCCAGGAGAGGCCAGAAACAAATGGGACGGAGGCACTTTAAAGAGACGATGGCTGAGAATTTCAAAGAATGGGAAACAACCAACCAACCGTAGTCTTAAGATTTCAGAAAACCAGCCACTTCCTGAGCAGGTAAAATTAAGGCAAACTGATCTAGTCCAGACACCAGCCAGTAACACAGGAGAAAGGCAGCCAGAGAGAAAAGGGAGGCCCTCCCCCAGGACAGGGCCCCGACGGAGGACACTGGGACATTTGCTTTAAAAGAGTTTATAAGAAAATGCCAGGTTCTTGTTCCAGCCAAGCCATCATTCTAGAAAGTGGTCACAATACAATCTTTTTTTTAAAAATTAATTAATTCATTTATTTGACAGAGAGAGATCACAAGTGGGCAGGGGTGCGGGAAGCAGGCTCCCCGCCGAGCAGAGAGCCCGATGCGAGGCTCCATCCCAGGACCCTGGGATCATGATCTGAGCCGAAGGCAGAGGCTTTAACCCCGAGCCTCCTAGGCGCCCCATGATACAATCATTTTTGACAACAAGCATATGCGCTGCCCCTGTGCCACGGTCACGTGGGAGACACTGGCGTCCAGGAGCCAGCCCGGCACGAGTCTCAGTCAAGCAGGACACACAACATGACTGGACATCACTGCTTCCACACTGGCATAGTTTTACAACAGGATCTTAGATGCACGTGTAATAACGAATAACAAACATAAGTAGTGATTTTCGTATTCAGACACACGTGCCTAGTAAGCAGTGGTGGGTTAGCAGGCTAACTAAAGCTAGGTCCCTAATCTGTTTTTTTGTTTTTTTACCAAAGAATGTTTTTCTTAAGATTTTATTTGAGAGTGAGAGAGCACGATGGGGAGGGAGGGGCAGAGGGAGAGGCAGCTCCCAGCTGAGCGGGGAGCCCAGCGCGGCGGGTCTCGATCCCAGCTGAGCGGGTCTCAATCGGGGACCCTGGCAGATGCTTCACCGACTAAGCCACCCAGACGCACCCCCACAAGTCATTTCTCCATGAACAAAAACTTCATCAGGAAAATGACACGATAAGGAGACATGAAAGGCTCTGTGCTCCCTGGTTCCATCTGTGCGACCCCGGGAGAAAGACAGAACAGAGACAGTGAAAGGGTCAGCGGCCCCCAGGGAGGGGAGGGACTCGCAGGTAGAGCACAGAGGATTTCTGTAAAATTCCTCTGCACGATGCCACCCACAGTCCCGTGGCGGGTATGTGTGTGACACGCCTGTCCCAACCTGTATGACGTCCAGCACCAAGAGGACCCCAGATGTCAGCGTGGACTCGGTGCCGATGACGATGGCCTGTGACCACGGAGGCCCTGTGGTAGCAGGTTGGCTGCGGGGGGCATTCTGACCCTAAAACTGCTCTGAAACGCCGAGTCTTCACAGCAGTGCTAGATGCTGAGACCCTCGGAAAGAACCCCTGGAGGCCTCACCCGAGATCCAGAGGGCGCGGGCGGCGGGAGTTTCCGGGAGCAGCAGGGTCGGCGGGAAGGGCCAGGCCCCACGGCGGGTGGTGCCACTGTCCGCCTCAGCGGTGAGGGGTGAGCCCTCGAGACGGCCGCCCCACAGTCGTGGGCCCCCCACACCAGGCTGCCGGAGCGGGCCCAGGGCCAGTGCAGCCTGACCACAGGCCCACACACCGGCGGCCCGTCGGTGCAGAGCCCCAGGCCTGCCTGACCGGGAGCCTGACCCCAGGTGGGACGGGCACGAGGGGTGAAGACTGGGCAGCCAGAGCTGAGGCCGGCGAAGGGACTGGGGCGCCCACTCCCTGTGAGGATGGGGGGTCCTCCCCAGAAGCAGCTGGGGGCGGATGCACCCTGGGGCGGGTGCAGGAGAGCCCTGGGTCGGGCATGCCGGCAGGGCTGGGCCCGCGGGGGGCTGAGAAGCACCTGGAAACACGTCCAGACGGACGGAGCCTCCTGGCGCCACCTCGGCTGGGCCGGCAGGCGTTATTCGTTGTCAGATGATGATAAGATATTTGTGTCACGGTTGGGTTATAAGGCAGATGTATTCACGAACCAGATAAATGGTCTTTGTGGAAAAAAAAGCAGACAGACCAGTCTTGCCAAAAGCCTTTGCCACCGGGTCTAAGCATTTCCATGCAGAGTAGAAATCCTACCACCAGCTTTTGGGGGAAGATCGCCTTCTGCAAAGGGACCAGATGAAGAGCGTCTGGTGTATTTGCAAACTGCAGGTGCCAAGGAAGTCTGGGACAGAACTCCCTAAGTCTCATTCACGATTTCCCTCCGCAAACCACAACCGAAATGGCTACATGTCCCTGCGGCCGCCCGCGTCCGCACAGTCACACGCACGCGCGTGCACGCCCCGCCAGCGTATCTGCTATGCAGACACACAAGTGTGCACGCTTCCTTCGCAGACCGCTGCATCCAGGCCGCATGTGCACAGGAGGGTCCACAGGCCGGAGTCCACACCCTGTTGCGGGCTCCGGAGAAGAGTATACAGGAAACGGGAGTAAGAGTGAGGGCCGTGGTGTCACCTGGAGCTGCTACCTTTTTCCTGTGGCGGCTGAAGTACCATCCGTAATGGACTGGGATTTAATGGGGAAAAACAGCTCTGACCGGTCTGAGGCCAGGCGGAGGCAGCCCCCTCTGGACTCCAGTGCCCAAGCACGAACGTTTGGGCCGGTCCCGATGACTTCCTCACGGTAACAAAATGCTAAGAACAGCCTTGAGGGGCGCCTGGGGGGCTCAGTCGGTCCAGCCGCTGCCTTCAGCTCAGGTCATGATCCCAGAGTCCTGGGATCAAGTCCCACGTGTGGGTCCTTGCTCAGCAGGGAGCCTGCTTCTCCCTCTCCTGCTCCCCCTGCTTGTGCTGTCTCTCTCTCTCTCTCTGACATATAAATAAATAAAATCTTTAAAAAATAAAAGCAACAGCCTTGAACATGCTTCTAAGAGAAGCACTGCTGATCCACAGGGCACCAACATTGTAGAACTGGACAGGGAGAGCCAAACTGCTCTCGCCAGCTTCCCTGGTCTCCTCCGCACTGCCGGCGACTTCTCCTGCTGAGATTCAAGCTCAGGACGGACTTAACTGGCCTCCGCAGGCTCCTGAGGAGGCTGCGTGTTTCCCGCACCCTCCTCAGCCCTGTGGATTTCTTCTGGGCCCTGCACACGGTCTGGACACACCTGCTTCGGCGCCGGTCCCCTTCACCGGCCAGGCGTGGCATGGACACGCCCCCCAGCCTGTCATTTCTCTTCATCCTTATGTACAATGTCTTGTCCTTAGAGCCTTTAAAAATGTAACATCCTGGGGCGCCTGGGTGCCTCCGTGGGTTAAAGCCTCTGCCTTCGGCTCAGGTCATGATCTCAGGGTCCTGGGATCAAGTCCCGCATCGGGCTCTCTGCTCGGCGGGGAGCCTGCTTCCCCCTCTCTCTCTGCCTGCCTCTCTGCCTGCTTGTGATCTCTGTCAAATAAATAAAATCTTAAAAAAAAAAAAGTAACATCCTGTCTGCTGATATTTGGCTTCCACTGCCTAGGGGGTGTTTTGATTTTTAACCTTATTTAGGGAAGCTTTTCTCTATGCTTGGGGTTGTTGCAAAGATGAACTGAGGTAATGCGTGCACAGCTGATGGAGGAAAGGCAGTTTGCACTGAATCCCAAACCACTGCTCATACGAAGGTCTTAGAAAAGGAGGAGAAATAGCCGCCGTGGGAGACAGTGCTATGGGCCACCATGTTCCCTCACGACGCAGACTGCAGACTACGAATACTTTCCTGGAGTGGAAGTGACTGAAAGTGATCCAACAAGAGGCAGAAAATCCACACAAACAAATCACTGTAGAAAAAATGAGACAACGGTAAAAGTCTACCGTTAACAAAGTCACCAAGCATGGAAAATCTTTGGCTGAGGTCTGCCCAACCTTCAGAGGAGGCCGCAAGCACGGTCACTAGGGATCTGCAGCTTTCTCTGACTCCGTGGGGCAGGACGTGGCCGGCCTGGCGAGAGCAGTGAGTTTAGCCAGATTTGAGGCCCAGAGATGCAGAAACTGCACAAGGCAGGAAGTACCTGGCATGTGGGGGCAGCTCCTCAGTGGGATGGACGGACGATGGACTGAGGACGAACAGATGGGCGGATGGGCGGGTTTGTGGGTGGGCACACAGCTGCGGGGGGGTGCGTGTGGATGGGGGGTGGGGTGGGGGATGGGGGTGTTGAGCGACTCACTGAAATACTTGGCCATGAGGCCAGGCTGGCTACGAGTGACCACAGTGAAGAGGAAAGGCAGGTTCGCTGAATGCCGGAGCGGAGGGAGAGAGGCAAGGCTCCAGTCAGAGAAAAGCTCTCGGGCCTTGGGGGCCATCAGAGGGGGCACCCTGATGGTGGTGTAGCACGGCCAGGAGGCCAAGGTCAGCTGTGGAGGGTGTTGCTGGTTTGAGGACAGGAGGACAGAATGCAGTTCTGGAGAACAGAGAAGAACCAGAGCCACAAGTGCCAAAGCTGCCGCGGTCACCGACTGAATGACAGGCGTGAGAGAGGAGCGTAGGGCAGACGGCACCGCCTTCCAAAGAAACCAGGCTTTTAGTGGACTTGGCAGAAGATGGTTTAGAAGTGTGTCTGACGAGCAAGCAATCAGCCTTCCTCCTCGGCCGGCGACCTGGCAGGGGACGGGGAAGGCTCTCACCGAGCAGGTATGGAGGCACACCGCCAGTCCTTGTCAGGGCTGCGGGTCACGACGCCGCGGCCGCTGCTGTGCTGCCGCCAGCTGGGGGTCTACCAAGCCGTCCCTTACTCTTCCTTCTTCCAGAGGTGGGGTCTTAGAAGGACAAAGCCTCTGGAACAGCCTCTCCTCCACCACCCTACATGCAGAGTGGATAGCCCGCTGGGGTCTCCAAGAGCCATCTGGGCTAACTTTACCCATTAGGTGTGGTTTGCTCCAGCCCTTGGGTCCCTGGGCCCACAGCAGCCCCTCAGCAAGAACCAGGCCTCCAGTGCCGATCTCCTCGGGGGTCGGCAGCCTCCCTCCCGCAGACACAGCGCCCTGCCGCTCCGTGAAGCTCTCCCCACTTCCAGTTCCCGCTCACTGGATAATTCTACTGCTCATATTCAGGCCAAAACACTACCATAAGGAGAACTACTACTGTTACCCATGCAGCTCAGCCGTGGGGAGTCCGGAGGGCGAAGAACAGGCCTGGCCTCCCTCTCCCTTCCCTCGTGTTGGGTCGTCAGGGATTAGGACGCGCCCCGCGAAGCTAAGACCATAGCAGACAGAGGAAACATTTTTTGCTGATACTTCCTTTGTGGTGCCCTGGGCTTTACTTCGAAAGCTGAGCTGTTGGTGGGTCTGCAGCCCTCCAACCTCCCCTGTGCTTCTAGACAATGGACAGGAGAGAGGGAATGGCCTGTCTCCCATCGACGTGGGTGGAACCCCAAGTCCCTCATCTCTGACCATCACACAATCTCAAGGCTCTTGCTGGAAAAGCACAGAGAGGCAGAAGCCACGTGAGGCGAGGGGGTACAGTGTGGGGAACGGGGTGCCACAGGGCAGCGAGGACTGCTGGGGAACGTGGTCTGAGAGCCGCGTGGCCAGGGGCTTGCTCTTGGTGCTGACCGAGCGCGTTCGATCCGCGCAAGGCTACTCCGGCCGGCTGTGGTGACAAGCACGCAGCTGCCCTGTGAAGCACATCATCTTGCCCACCAACACTGGTGCCTCTGGTCCTCTGGCAACAGGGGACCTTGGCTGTGTGCTGGGAGCTGGTGTCTGCTCCCCACGCGTGACTCTACGCCAACCCTTCCAAGGACCCGCCGGGAGGAAGGTGCAGCTCGATCGGGACCTTTTCCCTTCCTGCTCTGCCCGCAGGGACGACAGTGTCATTACTTGTCATCAATTGGGAATATATCATTTCCTTATTGGCTTATCAAGAGACTGCATCCTGTAACTTACTGCCTCGTGAAATAGGATTATAAACGACCATTCGTGCAGCGAACCCGTGTGGACCACATCACCGGCACAGAAAGCATCAGTCTGAGCACCGCCGCACGCACCGCCGCACGCAGCACACGGGGCCCCGGGCTTCTGCGTCCGCGGCGGCAGCCGGGGCCAGGGCTGTAGGCCGGGACGAGGACACGCCTCTTTCTAGTCTGGCTGTCTTTCTTCGGAGCCAGGGCCCTGAGACACCCAGGAGCAGCTGGGCAGCCACTGCCAGCGGTCTCAGGCCGCGTCCCAGGGGACCCATGGCGGCCGTGAGCGACAAGTCCGGGCAGGGCAGCGGAGAGCACAGCGGCTGTGGCTGTCCCCCCCACAGTGCAGCCCAGAAAGGCCACCGCGGTCCACTACAGTATTGTCTCACAGATGCTGCCGGAGGCTCGGGTTCATGGACACATTCCGCCCCCCGCCCCAACCCAGCAGGATGAAGCTCCGCTCTGTGCCTGTGACCCCTGACCCTGGCTTCCCTCCACAAGGGAGGCCACTGTTCTTCTTCCCGCCTGCCAGGGGAGTCAGGCCAGATGCCCCCTCAGGGCAGCACAGCTTCTCTCCTCCCTCCTCTCAGGCCCCTCCCCTCCCCTTCCAGGGGAGCAGGCCACAAGAAAGGCCTTCTGGGGGGCCCCCGGCCCCCCCGGCCCCCACTGCCTCTCAGTACAGGCCACAGCACCCAAACTCACCCGGGGCCCGATGGCCGAGCTCCGCACGGAGCCTGTTCCCCATCTCCAGGAGCTGCTCTTTCTCCAGGCAGAGGCGGAGGATTTTTCGGGTGGCCTCCTTTAGTTTCCTCTGGAGTCGGGGCACAGACAAGGCCTGTGGGGGCTGTGGCCCCTGGTCCTCAGTCGCTGTGGGGCTCTGGGAACGAACCATGGGCAGATAGCCTGTAAGACGAGCCGTCCAGCGGGGAGAGGCACGAGTGGGTGGGGGCAGAGTCTGCAGCACCGGGGGACGGAGGGATAAGGAGCAGCTTTGCCGGCGAGACGGGGACCTCACATCACGGAAAACTCCTCTACAGTGGGGTGAATGAAGGCCGCGAGCCCCTGGGCCAGGCCTACACCTGGTACCCTGCGGCCCCACCAAGCCTGGGTCTTTCTAGTGAGGACAGCGAGGAACCGGCGGGGACCCACGCCGAGCCTCTGAGGGGTCCCAGGGACGCATGAGGGCTGCCTGTCTGACTGGGTCCCCTGCGGGACACCAGGTTATGGGCTGGGTACACAGGTCACAGGTACTGGGTCACATGGTGCAGAAGGGGTTGGCAGAGGCGGGACACAGAGCCGGAGGCCGGTGCCTGCCTTCCCCATTTCTCTCCTGCCTGGACTGTGCAGCAGGGTCGCTGCCAGGCCAGCACACAGTCCCTGGACGGACACCACTCACCGGGACGGTGTTTGGAACAAGGGGCCATGGGGAGGAGGAGAAAGGAGAAGACAAATGCGTGTGTGCCGGACAGAGGCCCAGGAAGCGCCAAGCCTCCGGGGCCCCAAGGGACGCAGGTGGCCTCTTTCGCTGCCCGTGAAAAGCTGCCCTGGGCCATCTTGGCCACACAAGCTGCAGCCAGAACAGGAACCGGCCCAGAGTCCCTGGAACAGACCAGCACATTCTGTCCTGGCCCCGTTTCCTGGTGTGCCTTCCCAGGGCTGGTAGACGCCTGCACACGTGGTGGCCGCTGTCCTCCAGGTGGCTGGAGCCGCGGGGGCTCACGCGGGTGCCTCTTGCACAGGCTGCGGGCAAGCCGGGCAGGAGGACAGGAGCGGAGGCACAGAGGAGAGCGGGAGAGGGTCCGCGCCCACACCCTGACCCCGGACAGCGCGCGGGCCCGCGGGCCTCGCCTGCGCTCTCCTGAGGACCCGGGATGTGACTAGGGTCTTCGGGCCCACGGAGGGGCTGGGACAGAGCTCGAGGGAGGACAGAGTGGGGACACGATGCTGGGAGCCTCCGGTGCCGCTTTAAGTGAGGAGGCTACGGTGCACCCCAAAACGCGGAGACAGGCAAGAGAAAGCTCGCTTTTGAGAGCTGACCCTGCACACCAGGCAGCCCCCCACGCTGGCCCCGTCAGCCCTGGCCTGCTCAGGGGCTGCTCCCAGAATCCTGGCCAGGGGAAGGGGTCCTCGTGAGGGAGGGGTCCGCTCCCAAGGGCGGTGGTAACTGCGCTCCACAGAGGCCAACGGCCGAACATGGCCCCATGTGGGGGTGCGGGGGGAGCCTGCCAGGGCTGCAGCGGGCACAACCGGTGAACACTGCCCCCCAGTGGAGCCGGAGTGTCCCTCCTGCTGTGCTCAAGGGGCAGGGAGGAGCCGTGGACAGGACGTGGGGAGAACCGCAGATCTCAGTCCCCCGGGCTGGGAGGTCATTGGGGACACGACAGACGCTGGTCCGGCAGTGGCTTCTGCTGCCCACTGGGAAGGGGCTCTGAGTCCCGCATGGGCCCCTTTCCTGGGCTGGGTGGTGGGGGACCGGCCTCCACCTGGGACAACGCCAGACTCGCACGGGAGCGCCAGGATGGTGCCACACCAGTCCCTCTGCCTCGTGGCCGCCAGCCCCATGTGCCGTGTGCGCTTCTTCCCGAGCCGCGGACGGGAAGCTGGAGCCCTCGTGCTCGTAGATGCCTCAGTCCGTACTTCCAAACGCGGATCTGCTCTCGGTGGCCACAGTCGCGCAAACCAGAAATCACGAGACACACAACACTATGACCCAACTCATGGGCCACACGCACACCTTGCCCACTGTGCAGTTGTGTCCTACAGGCACAGCTGGGGGTCCCACAGGACCAGCGTCCATGCGAGCAGCGCGTCCCTCAGTGGAGGGGTGTCCGCAGGCTGCACCCTGGGAAGCGGTTCTCGTCCCATCCCTGAGCCGCACCCTCACTTCCGTGGGAGACACTGCGTCCCGGCCCTGTTCCTCCTCCGTGAGTCAGGATGGCTTCTTCTGGGCGCACAGGCCGCCATGTCTGCAGACTCGGTTCTGGACCGGCCCCCTCCTTCCTCCCTCTCCTGGTCAGCGCAGGCCCGGGAGTCCCACTGCTCGTGTGGCCGGGCCTGGGGCCCTTCGGTGCCCGTGTCCTTCCGTCCTGTCTCCGTATGTCCACAGGGGAGCCAAGCACCCTGCTTCCTCTCAGCACAGCAAGAGAGGCAGAAACCCGTGTCAGCCCGTGTCAACCCGTTCAAGGCTCCCGGGCCGCCAAGGTGCTGGCCTTCCTGCGGTCAGCCTGGGTCGGGCATAGTGACCGGCCACTGGAATTCCTGTGCCTCCGGTCCCCCCCAGGTCACAGCGGCTTCAGCTCCAGCCCATCCGTCACAGAATTAAACATCTTGATTTCAAATCCTGCCGATGTACCTGATTCCCTCTTGCCAGGCGAGCGGGATCTGTGAGCCAGGCTGGGAATAGAACCCCTGGTGCCACCGACCGCCGGCTGGGCACGGGAAGCACCTGGAATGAACCCTGGGGACGGGGTGAGGCAGACGTGCTGCCCGCCTGCCTGTGGCTCATTGTCCCACGGCCTCCAGCTCAGGACAGCGGGAGTTCTGGTGCAGGGCCGCGGCTCTGGCTCTCCAGGCCACGCCCACTTAAGGCCGGTGCAGGCAATTCTGGGTCCCCCCTCCCGGTGACCCCTGAAGGCCTCCCCTCTGCGGCGGTTCTTGAGCCGTCCATCCGTCTGTCTGTCCCAGGGCCTGTCTGGACCCGCTTGCTGTTCCTGAGCCAGAGAGGAGTGGGCCTCGCCTCCCCTCCAGTCCTTCCGGGCCGGCCGTCGTCCTAGAGCCGGGTCCCCCTCGTGCCTCTCCGCTCCGCCTTCCACCCCTGCTGCCAGAGAGCTCCCCACGCCTCCCAGATACCACGGTACGGGCACAAATGCAGGTCGCCAGGGGGAACTCAAGTCACTGCAGGTAACCATGAGTAACGCAGGTCACTGCAGGTCGCCACAGGTAACGCAGGTCACTGTAAGTCACCATGAATAACGCAGGTCGCTGCAGGTCGCCACAGGTAACGCAGGTCACTGTAGGTGCCACAGGTCACCAAAGATAACCACAGGTGGCCCAGGTCAGCACAGGTCACCGACAGAGTCCGAAGTGTGCCCTGACAGCATATCCATCCCGGGCGTTGGTAAGAAGAGAAGCGGCCCGTGGGTCAGATCCATGGGGACGGCGGCTGTGGACTCTCTGCACAGCTCAGAACCATGGCCTGGACCAGCCGCAGAGCCTGCTGGACACCAGGTGCGGAGGGCCAGGGCCTGGACAGGAGCCCCGCTCTCACGAGCGCAGAGCGGCCTCAAACCCTCTGAAAACCCGCTCAAGGGTCCTCTCGAAGGAGAAGCCCAATTCCGCATGCAGCTTCAGGGCCCTCCTAGCCAGGGGCAGGGACTCCCTTTTAGAAGAAACAGAACAGCCCCTCCATGCGTGTGGTTTTCCCATGCTGGACTTATTATTATTTTTTTTAACATTTGTTTCTTTACTTTGCGGGGAGGGGCAGAGAGAGACTCTCAAGCAGATGCCCGCTGAGCGCAGAGCCTGACGCGGGGCTCCATGTCACCACCGTGAAACTGTGACCCGAGCGGACACGGAGAGTCAGCCGCTTCACCGACTGGGCCGCACGGCGGCGTGGACGTCAAGGGGCGGGGTCCTAGGGCCTGGAGGCCACGGACCAGGCCTGACCAGGAAAGCCAGCCACGGGGGGAGCCCGGGATGGCTCCACCGACGGCCACTCGGGGACTTCTGCAGCAGGCCCCGGACAGGACAGCAGTGGTGGGAGTGATCAGAACAGGGCACCTACCTCCCTCCCGAGGGCCACCTTGTCCAAGGAGGGCAACAGCGGCCTGTTTCCGAGGTGCTCCTCAAGCTCAAACACCTGCTTCCGCAGCTCCGAGACCTGCTGGCGCACCTGGTCCACCTCACGGGGAAGCGCGTGCTGGACGGTGTCCACGTCCAGGGGTCGCTGCAGCACCTGGGAGACCATTTCGGGGGCAGTGTTAGGCCGGAGGGCGGGGGGCAGGAGGGCAGGCACACTCGCCTGGTGCGCAGGAAGGTGACAAGGGACCGCAGGAAGGTGACAAGGGACGTGTCTGTCAGTCTCCCACCTCTGGCCGAATGCAGCCGTTCCGCCCGCCACCACCCAGCCCGCCCCCTGCAGCGCGCCCTGCGGGGCCTGTGGCAGGGCCTGCGCGGGACCCAAGGCTGGCCAGGGAGAATCCAGGCCTGAAACCGGCTCTTCCGGAGCCCAGTTCAGGCGGAAACCAGCAAGTGTAGAAAATGCTGGTGACCAGGAGGGGGCAATCCAGGGCTTGAGACGGGAGCTGGGGCCGTGGGAGGGGCGAGGCCGGGGCTTCGGAGGAGCTAACGGACAAGCCAGAGAGAGCAGAGGGCCAGGAGGGCAAGTCCCCGGGACAGGGTGGCCTTGGTCGTGCCGGGTCGGCCCAGAGACCCCCAGAGCAGGTCCCAGGCCGGAGCCCCAGGGCCAGCCCCTCACGCTGGACATCTGTCCTCCTGCTGAAGGAAGGAAGGAAAGAGGAGGCGCCCCTGTAGACTCGCTTCCGGTTTATTCCCAGGAGGAGGAAATCTGTTCCTTTCCCAGGAAGCCCTACAATGACTCGCTGGTGAATATTTTATTCTTTGAATTTGTCACATTCACACCAAAAAGGTGACCACGTGCTCAAGAGATCCTGTTAAATAACAAACCAACAAAAACACATCTTGAGGCAGAACATCTCTCCCCGTGATAGTCTCATCAGCTGTGGTCATCAAGCGCGTGCGTGATGTCCCCGCGGCCGGCAGACCGGGAAGCAGCGAGGCTGAGCGCCCTGAGCCGTCCCCACGCCGCCGGCACACAGCAGCCAATGAGCCCCCTCCGTCCTGACCGGCAGCACAAGGCAGCAGCCCCCGCCCAGCGGCCAGTTCTGTTTCCCGGAAGACGCAGGGCACACAGGGCAGTGGGATCTGTGTTAATTACGGACTTAAAAGGACATGTGAGAACTTCTCGTTTCCTCGTGAAAAACATTTCTGTGCAAAAGGCAACTGCGTGATGACACCAAAATTACAAGCAGTTAAAAAAAATAGGCAAAACAGGACGCCTGGGCGGCTCAGTCATTAAGCGTCTGCCTTCAGCTCAGCCATGGTCCCAGGGCCCTGGGATCGAGCCCCGTGTCAGGGTCCCTGCTCCGCGGGGAGTCTGCCTCCCTTTCCCGCAGCTGCTCCCCCGGCTTGTGCTCTCTCTCTGTCTCTCTCTCTCAAAAAAGGAATAAAATCTTTTAAAAAATTTAAAAATATAAATAAACTGGAAATCATAAAAATTAAAAACATTTGTGCTTTGAAGCACATTATTAAGAAAGTGAAAAGAGGAGCCTTAGCATGGAAATTCTGCAAACTGTGCATCTGATAAAGGACTAGTATCCAGAATACGTAAACAACAGTCAGAGCCCAACAGAGAGACGGACAGTGCAGCTACGAACGGCAGAGGATCGGAATCGACATTTTCTCAAAGACACGGGCACGGCCAGTGAGCGCACGAGAGAACGCTCCACACCACTCGCCGTCGGGGCAGACGCAAACCACAGCCACGGCAGCGGCCGCAGTTGAAAAGAAACGAGGTCACGGGGGTCAGGACGTGGGCCGTGGGGGTCCTCACGCACGGCCGGAGGGACAGAAAACGGGGCCGTCGCATGGGGAAGCGGCTGGGCGGCTCCTCGGAGAGCGAACCGCGGGCTCACCCCACGGCCCAGCGCGCCCGCCCCCGCACGTGTGCCCAGAGCAGCGGCCAGCAGGGACGGCCCCGAGGTCCGGAGCCCACGTTCGCAGCAGCATTATTCACACTTGCCAAGAGGAGGGGACACCCGAGTGTCCATCGGAACCCACACATGCGGGGAGCACAACGGGCCATTCCTCAGGTCTCAGAAGGTGCCAAGGATGACGGACGGACCTTGAGGACATGGCGCCGAGGGAAACGAGCGGGTCGGCAGACGGCAGCTGCCGCAGGACCCCGGTCCCGGGAGAGGCCCCCAGCCCGTCGGCAGGACGCAGGTCCCCAGTGCAGCCTTGCCATCTCGTGCCCGGTGGAGGGGTCCCAGGGGAGGCGTGGGGGGCTGGTGCCGAAGGGAATGGTTTCTGTTCAGATGATGGAAAAGTTCTGGGACTAACAGACCGTGGGGACACTAACACAGTGTTGCCAACGGAGTTAATGTCACTGAACGTACGCTTGAAAATTATAAGTTTCATGTTTGCATATTTTACCACAATGAAAAAACACTAAAAAAGAGAAATGGTGAATTTGCAGCAATAAAGCGTGGGTTATGACCCAGGCCGCACATGGAACGGGTCAGCGCGCGCATCAGCCCAGGGCATGACTGTGGCCTGACCCCACACAGGCCGCGGAGGCGTCTGGACGCACTCCCACCACACCCCTGCGCCCAGACCGGCCCCAGAGTGCCAGGAGCACATAGCCGGCTTCGTGCTCTGGGCCGCAGCCGCCCGGGGCAGCGGAGACAGCAGGCCCTGTGCTCCGCCACGGCGGCCCCTTGCTCCAGACTCATTTCCCAGGCCTTCCCGGGTGCGGTCACATGGTCACACATGACCTCACAATAAACCCTTCTTGGAGGGAAACTGAGGCACGAAAAGGTCGAGGGCTCCAGCCAGGAGAGCTGCCCAGCCCACGTGTCAAGGGGAAGCTGTACCTTCTGCCTGAGCCGGGCCACCAGGAGGTTCACGACGTGTGCCCTGTTTCGGAGCCTCCTGAGCGCTAGCCCAACGGGGGCACCTTGGGCCGGCACAGCTCCTCCTGCAGGAAGAGTGAGTCTGTCAGGCTCCGGTCTCTGAAGCCCTGGAGAAGGTTCCAGTCAGCTGCCCTGTCTGAGGAGTCGAGCCTGTGCTGTCCAGGGCAGAGGGCCCTGCTTCCCTGCCCTCCCCGAGGCATGCCCGCTGTCCCTGCCTGTCCACCGGAGGTCAGCTCTGGAGCTGAGTGGAAGGGCCAGTCCCCGCCAGCACCGAGGGCCGTGGGGGATGAAATCTCGTCCTTGTGCCAAGAAAGCAGCGTCTCTGCAGGAAGACAGCGCAGCCTCGCTGTCCTGTGCCCGCGGGAGGCCGGTCAGTACCAGCCGCCCCTCACTTGGGCGTTAGGGAAATGTTCCTAAACCATAGGTCAAGGAAGGAATCAGTGCGGGTTAGAAGTTATCTTGACCTGAATTATCATTAATAAACCGCTCATGCAAACTTCCAGAAAGCAGGGCAGCCTGCTGGCTCAGGCGGTGCAGCGAGCGGCTCCTGGTCCTGGGTTCAGGAGTCTGAGCCCCACGTTGGGGGCAGAGATTACTTAAAAATAAATACTTTTTTAAAAAAATTAAGGGGCGCTTGGGTAGCTCAGTCACTTGAGCGTCCAACTCCTGATCTAGGCTCAGGTCATGATCTCAGGGTCGTGAGATCGAGTCCTGCTTTGGGCTCTGAGCTGAGCACGGAGCCGGCTTCTCTCCCTCTGCCCCTCCCCATGCTTGTGTGCACGTGTGCGCTCGCTCTCAAATGGCTCAACAAATCTTCTAAGAAATTAAGTAAACGTGGGGGCCTGGGTGGCTCAGTGGGTTGGGGCCTCTGCCTTCGGCTCAGGTCATGATCTCAGGGTCCTGGGATCGAGCCCCACGTCGGGCTCTCTGCTCGGCGGGGAGCCTGCTTCTCTCCCCACCCCCCGCTTGCTTGTGATCTCTGTCTCTCTGTCAAATAAATAAATTTAAAAAAAAAAAAAGAAAGAAATTTAGTAAACAGGGGTGCCTGGGGGGCTCAGTCATTAAGCCTCTGCCTTCAGCTCAGTCATGATCCCAGGGTCCTGGGGGTGAGGGGCTCCCTGCTCAGCG
The DNA here is from genome assembly GCF_964662115.1 of Mustela nivalis. Lineage (NCBI taxonomy): Eukaryota > Metazoa > Chordata > Mammalia > Carnivora > Mustelidae > Mustela > Mustela nivalis. The sequence continues at coordinate 61,503,391 of NC_139036.1, forward strand.
GGGAGCCTGCTTCTCCTCCTGCCTCTCGCCCTGCTCTCGTGCTCTCTCCCTCACTCTCTCAAATAAGTAAGTTAAAAATAAAATAAAACTCATAGGACGATACTAAGTAATTTTTGAAAATTTAGATGAAATGGACAATTTTCTAGTAAAATAGAATATCAAAAAGTGACACAAAAAAGAAAACATGGATCAGCCTTGACTGTATGAAAGAGTGAAATAATACTTTAAAGCCTTCTCATGAGGAAAATCCTAAACCCAAAAGGGCTCAGAATTGAATTCTATTAACTGGTTCACGAAAAATTAACATAAGTCCAACAAAGTTTTTCAGAAAACAGAGAAATAGGGAACATCTCCCAACACATCTGAGGCCAGACTCGTGGTCCTAAAACCTGACAGTGGGCGTCATGAGAAAGAAAGCCCAAAGTCCCTCACAAACATAGACGTACTAATTCTCAGTAAAATGTCAGTAAAAGAATAAATCACATGTGGAGTTTATTCCAACATTCGGAAGCCAAGCCGCGCTCACCGCTCCGAACAAGATGGCGCGTGTGGGCCCCGTCCCTGTCCTTCGGTGCAGCTAAAGCCTCGAGCGACCGTGAGGGGAGGCCCAGCAGGCGAGGGCCAGGGGCTCTGGGGACACTCTGCGCTGGGCTCCAAGTCTTTGTTCTTCCTGTATTTCCTGGCTCTGATCCTGAAGCAGCCACAGCCCAGAAAGACCAGGGAGCTTAGACCAAGTAAGGCCAGGCCTGCTCCCTGCAGCGGAAGCGCCTGGAAAGAAAGGCAGAGGCTCCCGTGCACCAGCCATGTGGACCCTCCGGGAAGAGCATGTGGGGAGGGTCAGGGGGGTGGGGCGGAGAAAGGAATTCCTTAACTCTGTGCACTAAGTCTCTGGGGGGGGGGGCCCCTGTGGAAACCAGGCAGTGTGGATGCAGCCAATGTGTTGCGAGCTGAGCTCTGCGAGGACCAGTGGCCTCGGGCAGAGGGGGACAGCATCATCGCAAAGGCTCTGGTGACCAACTGACCTTTCAGATGCAGCCCGAGAGACGGGCCAGGACATGGATGTGCGTCGAGCCCCAGCAAGAGCAGAAGAGCGGTCAGGCTTTCAGAGTACCTGCTTGGTACACGCCTGTCACAGTCCAGGGTCACTCATCGCACGGACAACCAGGACAAGCCCAGCTGACAGGACAGATGGCAGAGCCACGTGGACCAGGGAATCCGTGCACAGAGTTAAGGAATTCAACCACGAGGAATAGGGAACAAGGGATCTTAAACAAGCTGATACATTCTTAAAACAATGGGAAAAAAGAAGTTTCAGCAGAGGAATAAAAGAGAAAGAAAAACCAAATGCAATCTTAGAACGGACACTGAAATAAAAGTGCCCCCAAAGGGCTCCAGAGCAGCTCGGAGGGAACCCCGGGCCTGCGAGCTGGAAGACAGACAGAAATCACCCGTCTGAGACACAGAGGAAACAGATGGACAAAAGTCCCAGAGCCACAGGGACGACAAGCTGGCGCTTCTGTCGTCAGATCCCAGAGGGAAAAAGAGCAGAGAGTAGAGCAAACATGTGCCCAAGTCACGGTTGAAAACTCCCCAAACCTGGCAAAGACAAGAACCTTCAGATTCAACGCCAAACGGGTAAGCCCAGACACACCACCATCAGGAATCCCCCCGGAGCGACAGACGCGGCATGGGGCTTCGGGGACGGGGCTCGGATGGCCGGGCCCTCTCGGAGGCACGCGGCACCCCAGCTGGAGGGCTGGGAGCTCCTCTCCTCATGCCAGCAAGAAACTCCCTTCTCAGACGACGGGAAGCCGGAAGACTCGGCAGCAGCAGACCTGGATCACATGGAGCCTGGAACATGGGCCTCAGGAGGGCCACGCGCCAAGGGCAGGCGTCCGGTGAACCTCCCAGCCTCTGGCTTTCCTCCTGAGTGTTTCAGGTCCCACGGGGCAGCTCCAAGCAGAGCCGAGAACACTGCCTGCCACGGTTCCCCACGTGGGAGAGGTGGGTTTTGCGCTGCGGGGCCTGACCTCTGCCTTCCGCCGGAGGCTGCGCCGCAGGGACAGGAGCTGGCCGTGGTCCTGCAGCCACGGCCTGCGCGGGCGACCCATGAACAGAAGTCGCCGAGGGACAGGGAGCAGGAAGGAAGCTGCTGCTCACACCCCACACGAGGGCCAGGGTGGCCGGTGGACACGGGTCGGTCAGAGATGTCAGCAGTGTAGGCGTCAGAAACTGACCCAGCTGTGCGCTGCCTGCGAGAGTCGCCTCAAGTGGGGGAGAGGCAGGGCACCGGGGAAAGGGTCCTGAAGATCGGCCCAGCAGACGCCCACCCGGGGGAGGCCGGCCTAGTGACCGACAGCACACGAGCGGACCCCGGGGCAGGGAGAAAGGAACATTCCAGGACCACCGAAGGGTCTGATCCTGTCACGACCACGGCAATCCTACACGGCCAATGACAAGGCTTCAAAACACACTAAGGAAAATTGACAGAATCACGATAAAAAACAAAGATCTGCCTTACAACAGGAAGAGAAAGGAACGTCCTTGCTCTGACCCTGCTCCCCCCAAATCCTTACAAAATATTTAGGAGAAATGCTGAATATTTTTCTTGGGGGTCAGGAAGACGGCCAGCTGCCATCAACACCCTCCGGGGACGCCAGCCAGGGAAAGGAGTATAAGAAAAAGAAACAAAAGAGACCAGCTCTGGGGAGCCAGTTCCCGAGCGGAGACCGGACGGCCTGGAGGAAGAGCCCGGCCCCCTCCCTTCTCCTCGTGTAAACCCTCGAGCTGCCTGGCCTGCGTCCAGCCCTCTAGTCCCCCCAGGCGGGCCCTGCACCAGGCCAGCGCCCCAGCCCAGCTGGTGTCAGAGCAGGGGGAGGGGCAGGGAAGCGCCCACACAGAGTGGTGAACGGGAGCAAACACCTCGAGAATGGCCTGACCCGGGGACTCCTGGGGGTCGGGACAGGGACCTGCAGTCTGTGGTCACCCCTCGAGAATGGCCTGACCCGGGGACTCCTGGGGGTCAGGACAGGGACCTGCAGTCTGTGGTCACCCCTCGAGAATGGCCTGACCCGGGGACTCCTGGGGGTCAGGACAGGGACCTGCAGTCTGTGGTCACCCCTCGAGAATGGCCTGACCCGGGGACTCCTGGGGGTCAGGACAGGGACCTGCAGTCTGTGGTCACCCCTCGAGAATGGCCTGACCCGGGGACTCCTGGGGGTCAGGACAGGGACCTGCAGTCTGTGGTCACTCCTGACCTGTGCGTTTGCATTTTGTGACTTTCTGTAGGGTTTGTATTTCAATTAAAGCAAAGGCAGCGCTACTGGGGCAGAGCATGCGACAGGACGGGACAAGGACTCTTACCGGGGACGTGGGCCGAGGCGTGGACGCTGGGTTGAAAGTCAGCGTAAGAGGAGGAGGTCTTTGAAGGATCAAACACGTCTTCTAGTTGTTCTTCCAAGGCTTTGAATTTGTGCTTTAGATTCCGTATTTCTGTTTCAAGGACCGTGATGTGATCTGCCCCCAAAGACCCAGGCAACACACAGACACGCACGTGTGCACATCGCACATCCCTCCACCATCGCCACGGCCGAGGCCCACTCAGGCGGGTGCTGCTGTCTCCCAGCCTGTCCCCCACCACGGCCCGGCCTGGCTGCTCCCTGCGGAGGGCCCCCGCCCAGCAGACCCTCAGCGTCCCTGCCATGAGCCTTCATGCGCGGGAGCACAGCGCGTCCCCCGCTGGTGGAGCTGTGCCTCCGCTCACAGCCGCTCCTGGGCTTCCTGACGCGCACGGGGCACAGCCCAGCTTGGCTACGGCCCAGGACACCCTGAGGAGAGACCTGGTGCCCCAGCCCCGATGCCCACCCCTCGAACACGGTGCCCAACCAGCCCCCCGTGCCAGCGGCGTCCCGGCGATAAGTGCTGAGTACACAGCCCTCCCCTTCCCAATAAAATGTTGCCGCACAGACGTGCCGACGGAAGATGCTCCCGCCAGGGAAACGCTGCTGCCGCTCTCGGACGCCCTGCCCTACAGCGGACGCCCGTTGGTGAGACTCCGCGGGAAGCCCATCTTGGACCCGGTGGAGACCCGTGTCCCCTCCCTCCCCTCCTCCTGCTGCCCTCGTCCCTGCTCACCAGGCGCCTCAGCTGCTGCCTCTGGGCTTGGACGGGGCTGCTCTGTGTCGGCGGCCCGAGCCCCCGACGGGGTAGGAGGAGGAACGTGGTCACTCAGAGCCTCCATTTCTTTCCGCATCTCCGCAACAGCCCTTCGTAAGCTTGCGTTCTGCTCCTGGAGCCTCTGCATCTCACCGGACGGAAAACTTGCCCTTATCTCTTCTTCCTGCTGCCCGAGGAGCACCTGTCAAGGCCGAGAATGCTTACGGCGGCCGAAGAAACCCACAGCTCGCGGCCCGTCGGGGGCCGCTGTGCGCACCCCTGCCTCCCTCCGCGCCTGCACTCCCGGCCGTGGAGACCCCCCGCCCCAGCTGACGATGCTGAGCCTCCGGTCGTCGCGACAAGAGGACTGCTGTTCGCCAAAGGCAGCTTTTCCTGACAAACCTGGGGACTCCTTCTCAGTCCCAAAGCTGCCCTGCACCCGCTGGGGCGGCTGGTGTGGAAAGACCGGCCAGAACGTGCCAGCGACGAGGCAGATGGCGCGGGGCTGTTGCTCGCTGCAAAGGCTGCTCGCGGGCGTGGGACGGTGCTTCGCCGGGCAAGGCAGTCTGGTGAGCACACGGCCACCCACGGCTTGCCCAGTCCTGCGGCACACGGCCCCGAGCGAAGGGGAGCTACTGCCAAGTGCACGGCCGGGCAGCCTTAGGACGGCAGGCGCGAACGGTCAGCGGCCGTGGGGAAGAGAAGGGTCACAACCATTTACATCTTTTCATAAAGACGCCAGTTACACTGGATCAGGACCCATCCTGCTCTGACTGACCTCCTCTGAGCTGGTCACATCCACCAAGACCCTATTTCTAAGTAAGGTCGCACCCTGAAGAGCTGGCCGTTCGGACCGGAACCTGTTCCTTTGGGGCCAGCATTCAGCCCGCGGGCCTCTCCCTGTTGCGGCCTGGCTCTGACCCCGTTGGGGTCAGCGAGGACCTCTTTGTGCGGAGAACACGGCCACGGCTCTGTGTCGGTGGCTCAGACACCACGTGTGGAGACACGTGTCTCTGGGATAAAGTCTAGGCCCTTAGTTCAGTGCTTCCTGAGAGCCACAGGCTTCAGTTCCAAGAGGGCCGCTGGCTGCACCCGGGGCCCTCCCTCCGGACGGGTGATGGCACAGCATGTCCTCCACGCCAGCCCCGACGCTGACACCACCACCGGGACAGGAAGTTCTCCTCACGGCTTTCCAAGCGAGGAAGCGACCTGGCTCTGCGGCCAGTAATGTGGCCGTATCGCAGAGGGACACTCTGGTGCGTGTCCCTGCCACCCGCCGGTCCCTCCCTGTGAGCCTTCCTGCTGCCTTGCGCAGCCGAGGTCGAAGGAGCCCCTGCGCTCGCGGACCGTGTCCTCCTTGAGGCTGTGGCTCGCGCCTGGCTGTCCAAACGGCACCGGGTCGGTGTCCTGGGTGCTGATGATTCTCATGCGTGACCAAGAGAGGGTCATCAAATGTCAGCTCTGGGTCAGCTCTGGGTCTGAGCTGGGACGTAAAAGTCCTGACGGAAGCAGCCGAGGTCCCGGGGTGCACACACAGGCTGGGACAAGTTAGGGACGTGTATGTGTGTTTTAGTGAGCTCTACACCCAACGTGGGGCTCAAACTCACGACCCCAGATCAAAAGTCACATGCTCTACAGACTGAGCGTGCCGGGCGCCCCAAATTACAAATATCTTGACACTGCTTAGGAGCTGACCTATGGACACGTGGCCACGGCATCATCTCAAAGGAAACCTTGCCCACCTGGGTCCCTATGACGCGCCAGAAGTCTGAGCAGCTGCTGCCTTTGGGGTGGGGATAGGGACCAATGGGAAGGGGCGTGGGGACCTTTCCGGCATGACGGAAATGCTCTGTTTCTTGTCGGAGGGCTGGGTCCCATGGGCACGTTCACGGCAAACACACTGAGCTGTGTGCACTGAAGACCTGTGCTTCACCATGTGTCACACAGGAGCCATTCACGGCCCGGGGAGTCTTCTGCCTACCCCTCCTGCTCTTGCTCCCCTGGCCTCACGCTGCCCCTGGCCCTCTGGCCACGGACCTCAGAACCCAGCCTGCTCCTTCCAAACTGTTCCAAAGGGTCCCTGTGTCTTGGGCCACGGCACTGGCCTCAGCATCGGAGGACCCAAGGGCCAGGACACCAAGTCCTTGGGCAGACCTGGTGAAGGCGGGTACCCAGGCTGTCTCCACAGACGGGATCACGGCACACAGCGACCCCCCACAACAGCTCCGCAGAGAAGGCCACAGCAGCAATGTTACACTACCCGTCTGTATGGCAGGATGTTCGAATGTGGGGCTTTTTGAGATTTCAAGAACTAAAGATACACAACAGTGTCTGAGCACAGGGTCACCTCAGCTCTTTCAGGTGCTAGATTGGCCTCGTGGTGGCGACAGACACAGAAAAGGAATAGGGCCGAGAAGACCGACCTCCTGTTGGGGTCTGTGTGGCCCTGTTCTCCCACGGCCACCACGGAGGGAAGGCTCAAGCAGGCTGCTGTGCTCCTGGGGGGGTCCGGGAGGACGGCGCCGGCACTGACCTGCACCTCCTTCTCGGGAAGGAGGCTGCGTGTCCTCAATGCCTGCACGGCCTGGTCTCTCTCCAGCGTCAAGGCCTTGAGCACCCCCTCCTGGTCACGCAGTGTCCGCTCCGTCTCCTGGAGCTTCGCAGAGGCCTGGGGAGAGACGTGGGACTCAGTGCCCGCTGGGAGGGTTACAAAGCAGCAGCCGACTCTCAGGTCCTTCCTGGGGAGCAGAGAGCAGGCGCCCGAGTGAGCAGCCCCCGGGCCCAGGACCACGTGGCGCACGGGCCTCAAGTGTGGCCTTCCCAGCACCAGTTAGGGGAACAGCTCGTGCAGTAAGAACCAAAGGCCCTCAAAGGCTGTGGCAGGACAGGGACACCTTCGGCTACTCTAATCATCGTTACATGGCACGCTGCTCGGTGAGGCTCGGCGTCTCCCAATCCCAACAACAATGTGGGGACAGCCCAGAGCCCTCGTCCAGGAGCCACCGGGCGCTCCCAGGCCCTCCCAGCGCACGACGACCCCCGAGGAGCCTGGGGACGCAGACCTGATCCCGCGCCTCGCTCAAGGCCCGAATCAGGTCCTCGGCCTTGCGGTAGTGGTCCCTCTCCACGACGTCACAGCGCTGCCGCCAGTCCAGCTCTAGCTGCGCCTTCTCGCGCTCCAGGCCCCGCTGCCTCTCCTCGGCGGCGGACAGCTGCTGCTTGTACCTCGGGGACAGGACAAGCACGGAGGTTAGTGTCTTGCACGTGAAGCAAAGGTGGCGGGCGTGGGGAGGGCGCCACACACTGTGGTCGGGACCCCCAGGCTGGCCCATTCCCAGGCACGTGCGGACACTCAGCATGCCGGGGGGGGGGGGGGACGCGCAGCCGGGAGGGGTCCCTGCAGCGTGGACACGGAGGGCAGGCTTGGGTTCAGACAGGAGCAGCCAGCAAGGACCCGAGCTCCAAGGAAGCCAGCACCGTGGAAGACCAAACTCAAGAAACACAAGAACCCGTCTGGAAGAAGAGAAGGAAGAAAGCCAACAAACTTGGGGGAAACGGAGAAGTGGTTCCAGCAGAGACATGTGAGAAGGCTTCGGAGTGACCGCCGGAGAGCTTGGAGCCGCCGGAACAGAGAGATGGACCGACACCCATCTCAGAGCAGGTCCAGGGAGATCGGAACCGAGCAAGCAAAGGAGAAAACCCAGCACAACCCGGGGAGACACGTGTCCTCGGACCAGACGGGCTCGCCAAGCGCTCCTCCAGGGCCTACGGAGGCGCACGCATAGACGCCGCGCACAGCGCTGGCCCGGGATGAGAAGCCTCGGGGAGACAGAGTGCGGGCCACACAGGTCCCAGGCCTCTCGTCGGCCGCGTGGGGGCAACGCGTGGTGGTGGCTCTGGACGGCCTCCCCTCAAGGGTGGCCGGGGTGTGCATGGTGGGATGGGCATGCCCCTGACCAGATAAGGCCATGCAAGGCCCCGCCTTGCCCACGGGAGGGAGTTTCGCACCACCCCGAGAAGCCACAGTGTCCGGCCCTGCAGACACCTCTGGGACTCAGGGGCACTGGGAAGGACCCCCCGCCAGCCTGAAGAGCCTGGAAGGAAGGGCCGGCCTGGCTGATGTCGTGGCCCCAGCCTAACGAGACCCTGTGCCGGGGACACAGCTGAGCCGAGCCAGACTCCTGACCACAGACACGGAGACAGTAAGTGGGTGTTGTTCAAGCCACTAATTAGCAGTGATTTGTTCCAGAGCAACAACAAAGTAACACACAACGGGTTCCAGATCCGGCGGAAGGGGCGCCTGGGTCACTCAGTCAGGCGTCTGCCCTTGGCTCAGGTCATGATCCCGGGGTCCTGGGATCGAGCCCCAAGTCAGGCTCCCTGATCAGCGGGGACCCTGCTCTTCCCTCTGCCGCGGCTCCCCCTGCTGTGCCCTTGCTGTCTCTCTCTGTCAAACACATGAATAAAATATTTTTAAAAACCTAGGGGAAAGCGATTTGGAATGTGGCATTCTAACCCAGGAAATCAGCACCAACACAGGAAGGCAGAGATGGGCATCCTCAGACACAAAAGCTCAGAGCAGCGGGACAGGGTTTCACAAATGTGGTAAAAGCCCACTTGTTTATTTCTTTAGGAGATTTATTTATTTTTGAGAGAGAGAGAAACACAAGCCGGTGAAGGGGCCGAGGGAGAGAGAGCATCTCGAGCAGACTCCCCGCTGAGCACAGGGCCTGACGTGGGGCTCGATCCCATGACCCTGAGATCACCACCTGAGCGGAAACCAAGAGTCGGACGCTCCACCGGCTGAGCCCCAGGTGCCACCGGGTTGTTTATTTTTAAATGTGCACTGAAGCCCGTAGCTCTGTAGAATGTCAGGAAACGCCACAGCGCCGTCCCGTCACCACGACGTCCCGGGATGCCTGTGCTCCCTGCACGTGGGTCCCGTGGGGCAGGAGCAGACACAGAACGTGTTCTCTGTCCACAGCAGAAGTGAAATAAAATCAGTAACAGAAAGATATCTGGAAATCTCAAAATGACGGGAAACCTAGCAACACGTTTCTCAACAGCCGCGGACCGAGGAAGAAATCACAAGGAAAATTACGAAGTATTTTTAACCAAATCGTATCAAAATTGGTGGATGGCAGCGAAGCAGTGTTCAGAAGGACACGCCCAGCACGAAATGCTTACGTGTCTCAGACAAGCAGAGCCAAGGCCCCGCCGTCATCAGCTGTGAAGAGAACATCCGGCGGAAGCCAAGCGAACCAGAAGGGGTACGGGCGAGAGAGTGAGAGCTCAGAGAACACCGGGAAGCCCTCTGAAAAGATCTGTAGAGCCGCCCGACCTCCAGCGAGACTGACCCAGGACAGCAGAGGCGGCAGCGACAGGCCGCGCCCCAGGAGACGGACCCCAGGAGCCACTCTGGGCCCGTGAGGTCAGCAACGACGCGGAATGGGCAAACCCCCGGAAAGACTCGAAGTCGCAGACTGACACAGAAACACAGAAAACCTGCAGCAAGCCCGCGGCGAAGCCGGAGGCAAGGGGCCCCCGCATGGCACGTGGGGGGGGCAGGCTGTGGGGCTGGGGCGTGAGGAGGGGGTGCTAGCCGGCCAGGGCCAGGTCTTAGTCTCGGCTGCAGGGGCAGCAGAACAGGCACAGGCCGGTCAAGACTCGCCGACCGCACGGCAGAAACTAGTGCATCTCATGACATTTCAGTGGCCCGAGAAGGCAAGTGTGTTCTTGACTCAAGCATTCCCTCCGCCTGGTGACAGCAGCAGCCGCCCCGGAGGCCGGAAGCAGCGACTGTCCCCACAGGCCCGAGCAGCAGGAACGCTGCCGTGTGCCTGCGACAGAGCCGAGCCCACTCCCATGGCCTTCTCTGGCCGCACTCCGTCACCCCGTCCCCTTGCACCCCTTCTCACGACCCGACGTTCCTCTTCTTCCGGGTTTTCCTGTCTTTCTCCCCCAATGGGCTATGAGGCCAGGCCTGGATTCGGTTCCCTTTTGTTCCCCTAGTGCCAGAACGGCACCGGGCCCAAAGGAGACACACAGTGGAAAGACCCCTTGGGGAAGCTGTGGGACAGTCACCTTCCAATGTCTTGCTGACATCTGGCCAGATGTGCCTTGAGTTCCACTGCCTCTGCCTGCAGCGACTGAATCTGGAGGTCCTTGGAGATCATCTCCTTGGACAGCTCAGCGATCTGGGCATCCCAGCCGGATCTTAGAGCCAGCGCGTCTTCCCGAAGTCTGCACAAAGAAGGGAGACCGCAGGAATGCGGTGTGGCGCTCGCTCGAGCTTTCTTTTCCCCAGTGCCCCCAACGCACACACCCCCGCACGCGCACGCCGCCCTCGGAGGAAGTCTGCACGCCAGCATCTCCCCGTCAGGGTGGGGCCTTGCTCACCCAGACGAGGAAAGGTCCTACCCGAGCAGAAGCCCCTGCCCAACCATCCCGCCGACCCAGCTGCCCACTGAACTCCTACGACACGCTAAGTCCATGCCAGCCGTGCAGGGCCGACGTGAGCCACGGGGTGGTGCCGCTGGGCTCACCGGTGCCACGCCTCGCGCAGCCCTCTACGTCGGGACACATGTTTGCAAATTGCACAGTGACATGAGCTTGTACAGAAACCCCTCCTCCACCTGGCAGAATTCCCAAAACTTGGATAATGTCCCCAGAATAAAAACCGTAGAGTAGACACCTAGAGCTGCTGCCCAGGGAAGTCGTAGTGCTGACGGTACCGGAGGCCCCTGGGGTTCACTCCGTCCGCAGCCCAGTCATCAAGGAAGAGGCACTGGGCTGCCCCCTCCGGAGGAAAACAAGCCTGGGGGGCAAGAGTCTAGTCTCGGAGCCCCGCTGCCTGAGGCACCACAGGTGTCTCAGAGGACGAGGAAGGTCCGTCAACACAGAGTTCTAGCTTGACTCTTAGCCACCGGAAAAAGACCATTTTTCTTCATATGCTTTCAACAAATTATTTCTGGAACGAAGCATACGAACTCACCCTGACCTCTACCTGCTCTAATGTTAGGAAGGGCCACACAAGTGGGGCGCCTGGGTGGCTCCGTGGGCTGAGACTCTGCCTTCGGCTCAGGTCATGATCTCAGGATCCTGGGATCGAGCCCCGCATCGGGCTCTCTGCTTGGCAGGGAGCCTGCTTCCCCCTCTCCCTCTGCCTGCCTCTCTGCCTGCTTGTGATCTCTGTCTGTGTCAAACAAATAAATAAAACCTTAAAAACAATAAAGTAAAATAAAAGAAGGGCTGCACGAAGTTGGAAGCTTCAGTACACACCCAGGTAAGACGGCACGCAGGCACCAGGAGCTGGTCTGAAGTGAGATGTAGCTTCAAAATTTAGCACCCAAAAATGCAAAATATCTCCATATTCATTTTTTTCAGGCAAAAATTACTAGTTCTTATTCCGCCTACTTGTTATTGATGCAACATGTGATCGGCTTAAACAGGCTCCCCTCTCTTGTTGGGCCTTCACTGTGGCCCCACGGGTGGGTCAGTCATGACTATGTTGCAGGTGACCCGGCGACAGAGAACAGACGGGCTCTCACAAAGCCTCTCGGGGCCACAGCCGCTCTCCTGTGGCCTTCACGACCTACTGGCCTCAGGAAGATTATCACAAATACGCCCAAAGAAATAGATCAAAATATGGGGTGTTTCTGTCACTGGTTTTCAAACAGCACCTGTCTTAGTAGGAGAAGACACAGACTGTCCTGGGCACGGTGGCCCCAGGCAGCACCCGTGTCCCAGGCCACGCGGAGCACCAGTGAGGAGCACAAGGACAGATGCGTCGGAAGGAAAGAGCAGGTGGGAGGAGGCCGGCCCAGGGCCTCGGATGAGGGGGTCCTGCGGATGCGGCCGGCACTGCGAGAAGGGCCCGCGCAGAGCCTCGCAGCCCGTGTGCCCATCAGACTGTGTCACTTCTGCGTCTCCAACTGCTGCTGCTCGTGTTGAACAGATCGAACACGACCGTGCATCCAATCTAAGGAAAGCTTCCCGAAGGAGCGCTAGCTTCCCGGTGCTGCACAGCTGTAAGAACCATCTTCCCCGACGGAGACGTAACTGGGCAGAGCACCCTCCCTAGAACGCAGCCCAGCTCATTCCCCAAACAGACAGGAAAAGCCAGTTGCTAGGCACGGTGAACACTGGCCAATGGCTGATTTAGCTGGCTTGATCAGACACTGTCAGTAAACACGGCTTCTCCAAGTACCAGAGACGAGTCCAATCCCCAGTTCTGTCCCCAGAGGTTCTACACGCCAGCTCGCCTGCCCAGACACTGCCCATGGAGCCCGCCGGCCTGCATGTACACCGTGTGCAGTGCAGTTAGCACAACTGCTCACAGTCATGCCTGGCTGAGACGCTGGGAAGAAAATTCCTGTTAAGAAGAAACCAGTGGAGGCGCCTGGGTGGCTCAGTGGGTTAAAGCCTCTGCCTTTGGCTCAGGTCACGATCCCAGGGTCCTGGGATCGAGCCCCGCATCGGGCTCTCTGCTTGGCGGAGAGCCTGCTTCTCCCTCTCTCTCTGCCTGCCTTTGCCTGCTTGTGATCTCTGTCTGTCAAATAAATAAATAAAATCTTTAAAAAGAAGAAGGAAGAGGAGGAGGGGAGAAAAAAAAACCCAGTGGAATACTACGCAGCCATCAAACCCCCTGAAATCCTGCTTTTTGCAAAGACGCAGGTGGAACTAGAGGCTGTTATGCTGAGCGAAGTCAGTCAGTCATCACGTGATCTTACTGACAACGAGGAGTCTGAGAAACGAGACAGAGCAGCCAAGGGGAAGGGAAGGAGAAACAAAACAAGACGAAATCAGGGGGAGACAAACCGTAAGAGACCCTCAGCCACGGGAAACAGACCGAGGGTGGCTGGAGGGCCAGGGCAGGGGGCCGGGGGCACTGAGTGACGGGCACTGAGCGGGACACGGGATGTGACAAGCACCGGGCGTTGTGAGCAGCCGACGCGTCACTGACCTCTGTCCCTGCAACTGACAGTTCACTCGGTGTAAATTAATTGAATTTAGATAGAAAAATAAAGTTAAAAAAAAAGAAACTGGTTGTGGAGAAATCGGAATCCTAGTGCGGACAGGGCACCCGCTGTGAAAACAAGTCTGGCAAGTCAACCTCAGAAGGTTAAACATAGGGGTACCCGGGGGCTCTGTCAGTTGATCCTCTGCCTTCAGCTCAGATCCTGGACTCAGGGTGCTGGGATCGAGCCCCACGGCAGGGTCCCTGCTCAGCGTGGAGCCTGCTTCTCCCTCTCCCTCTGCTCCTCCCGCTTTACTCTCATGGTTTCGGACAAATAAATAAATAAAATCTTAAAAAAAAGTCAAACGCAGATTTACCATACAATCCAACAAACCACCTTCCGGTGTCCCCCGCACCCCAGTGAACAGGCACCCGCACACCCACGCTCGCGGCAACACTGTTTACGACAGCCACGAGGTGGAAACAACCCAAGTGTCCACTGACGAATGGGTACAGACAGTGCGGTCCAGCCAGGCAGCCGGGAAAGGAAGGACACCCTGTCCCCTGCCCCAGCACCGGTGGACCCAGGAGGCGCGACGGCCAGTGGAATACGCCAGTCGCCAAAGGACAGACACTGCAGGATCCCACCCAGACGAGGGACCGAGAGTCATCAACGTCCAGGAGACAGTGTGGACGGTGGGTCCCAGGAGGTGGGGGAGGGGAACGGGAGGGGACATTTGGCGGCCGTACGATGCAGCCAACTGTGCACTTTAAACGGCCAAGATGGTGAATGTCCCACGCTGCACACTACCACAACCGCATACGTCCACACACACGCACACACGGCGCGGTCTGAAGACACGACGCGGAGAAGGACCAGAGACCAAACCCTCCCGGGCCGCGCGGGTGCCACCAGCCGCCGGGCCCTCCCCCGCGCTCACCTGTCCAGGGCGGCCTCCTTCTCCCTCAGCGTGTCCCCCTGCCTCCGCTCGGCCCGGCGCAGCTGCGGCTCGAGGGCCTCACAGCGGGCCTGCAGCTCCCGGGCCCGGGCCTCCAGCGCCTGCAGCTGCTCCGCGTGGGCGCCCTTCACGGCCGCCAGCGCCGCGTCCCTCTCCCTGGCCAGACGGTCCAGCTCCTCGTGCCTGGAACACAGGCAGGTGTCACAGCGGCGCAGGGCCCCGCTCGGTCCCCAGACCACACATGCCTCTCCCGTGCTCAGGGGCTGCAATCCCGGGACCTGAGCCGTGGCGCATCCTGCCCGGCCACTGCTCAGGCAAACGCTGGCTCAAGGGCTCTTAGAGGCCGGGTCCCTGGGCGACTCTGGAGCTGACGCCCCCAGAAGACAGACGGCAGCGACAGGGGCTCTGGTCAAGCAGTGCTACTGATGCCCCCACCAGCTTTCCTACTGGCCCCTGAAAGCAGGGCACAGCTCAGCAGCCATCTGTTACCCAGAACCCTAAGGCTGTCCCTGTGACTGAGGACCGCAGGACGCTGGCTGCTTTTCTTTTTTTTTCAAGATTTTATTCATTTATTACAGACAGAGATAATACAGGCACAGGGGAGCTGGAGAGGGAGAAGCAGGTTCTCCACTGAGCAGGGAGCCTGGTGTGAGGCTCGATCCCAGGACCCCGGGATCATGACCTGAGCCGAAGGCAGACGCTTAATGACGGAGCTCCCAGGCGCCCCTTCCATTAGCATTCTTCAGTGAGATGGTGCAGCCTTCTTCAACGAGGTCACATGAGCATACTTCTCACTCTAATTACAATCAAGCTTCACCTCACCCATGCTGCGAACTGCTCCGTGTTCTCTACCCTCCGCCAGCAAACACACGAACGCGCGCTGGCGTCTGGCAGCACAGGCCTTCCCCTCGTGGGACCGCGAGGGGTCCGATCGCGACGGCTGGGGAAGGAGCAGACTCACTTCCGAGCCGCACCGCGTGGCGGCTGTCCAGTGGCTCTCAAAAGGCCGACTCCGACGCCGGGCTGGGAGGCTTGCCCTCCGTCACCAGGGTCCACCGGTGCCACTTGCGCCACCGCACTGTCGCACAGGCCGTCCGACGTGAAGCATCGGGAAGCGCTCTAGCGTGTCACGTATATTAGCACCAAATGGTCCTAACCTAGAGCACATGGGTGCGCTTTTCAAGGTGTGCTCTGGGATTCCCAGTGTTTTGACAATTCTCCAAACACGCGCAGACCCGCTGGGCCCGAGACGGAGTGAGAGGCTCTCACAGAGCGCCCTGAGTGGCTAACAGTCTCCCAGCGAGGCAGGGGGGCAACACTGTCCCTAAACGGAAACTGAAGCCGCGAGCCCGAGGTTTTAGGGAGAAATGGTTAAGCTTGCGACAAAATTAAAAGCATCTTACTGTATACACATCACGCTGGCGAATGTGTTCTCTGAGTCACAACCTTCCAGTTTCCCAGCTTCTCAGGACGAGGGGTTCCCACACTGTCGCTAAGTAGAAGGGCACCAGGTGTACGTAGTTACAGAGTAAGCCTCAGAAAAGCCAAACTTCGGGGAACAGCGAACATGAGTGATCTGCCCACGGAGCTGGGCACCACCGGCTCTCTGCTCCCAGGGCGGCTGGCAGACACGTGACCTAGTCACGCTGGGGAGCAAGGCCAGCAGGCGGCTCCTGGCACAGAACTGGAAGGTGTTCAAAGCCCAGGGAATGCTGCCAGAGAGTCCCCCAGCTGTCCTCTGGCCGTGCGTGGGACGAGGTGAGCAGCCCCACTCGGGGGCTTGCAAACTGATGTGGGGACCCTCTCCTCTCCATCAGGGAAGCATTCCTAAGGAGACTTACACTTAATCACTGAATGTTATAGTGTGGTAGACTGTTTTGTAAAGTATGTGCAAATAATCGTCAGAATACCTTCACTTAGAAACCTTTTAGAAGGGGTGCCTGGGTGGCTCAGTGGGTTAAAGCCTCTGCCTTCGGCTTGGGTTATGATCCCAGGGTCCTGGGATCGAGCCCCGCTTTGGGCTCTCTGCTCAGCGGGGAGCCTGCCTTCCCCCTTTCTCTCTGCCTCTCTGCCTGCTTGTCATCTCTGTCTGTTACATGAATGAATAAAATCTTTGAAAAAAAAAAGAAACCTTTTAGAACACTTATAGCCTTGTCACCCTAGCGAGTTTGTTTTTAGTTTATGTAAACATAGGTATTGTGATGTATACATACACACACGTATAGAGAAGACTGATTTCAAATTTTTTTTTTTTTTCAAGATTTTTTATTTATTTGACAGAGACATAGCGAGAGAAGGAACACAAACAGGGGGAGTGGGAGAGGGAGACGCAGGCTTCTAGTGGAGCAGGGAGCCCAATGTGGGCCTCGACCCCAGGACTCTGGGATCGTGACCTGAGCCGAAGGCAGACACCCCACCACTGAGACACCCAGGCGCCCTGATTTCATATTTCCTAAGCATAAAACATACATTTTGGGGCGCCTGGGTGGCTCAGTCAGTTGAACGCCTGCCTTCAGCTCCGGTCGTGGTCCTGGGGATCGTGTACCAGGATCGAGCCCCACATCAGCCTCCCTCCCTGCTCGGTGGGGAGCCTGCGTCCGCCTTGGCTGCTCCCCTGTTTGTGCTCTTCCTTGGCTCTCTCAAATGAATGTGTAAAATCTTTAAAAAGAAAAATACCTACTCATTTCACTACGCCGTGACAATCAGATTCCTGATTTCGGCTCAGTTCACAACCCCAGGGTCCTGGGGAGGAGCTGCGTCAGGAGCTGCTGGGCATTCTCTCCCTCCGCCCCGCCCTCACGGTGCACGCTCACTCGCTCGCTAAGATAAATCAATCTTTTAAAAAAGAGTGACCAGTTTTACTTCTTTTTTGTTTGCGCACCGAATGTGGGGCTTAAACTCACAACCCCGAGAACCAGAGTCATGTGCTCCAACGGAGCCAGCCAGACACCCCTGAACAGTTTTGCTTCTAAATGTCAATATTTACAATATGCGAAAACTGTACTCTGCAACTATTTCAGTTCATGGCTCTGTCGGCGGTGTGTGGCTCTTGATCTTGGGGTGAATTCAAGCCTCATGTGGGATGCAAACATGACTTAAATCAATGAACTTAAAAGGAAAAAGGCTCCAGCTGTGAGCATGAAGAGGAACGCTCTGTTGCCACCGGCCCGCGTGGGTCTGAGCCGGACCACATCGTGCTGGGTCCGTGGCGCCCACGTGTCCCTGGCAGAGGCACGAACACCACGTCCGCCCCCGCTCCCGCAAGCCGGCCTGGCCGAGGCGAGCACGGGCCGATGGCGTCTGCATAGTGGCCCAGAAGGCAGCTCCCAGCTCTGGCCTGACTACGGGTGAAAAGGCCGTAGACAGTCTGTAAAGCTCTTCTCCTCAGGGTGCGCACACCACACAAACATCGCAGCCAGAAAGCCCAGAAGTGCCCCAGACGGCCCACGCTCCACCACCCTGCACCGTTCCCGGTACCATGTAGCCTCGCAGCCACACCTGGTGCTTCCCAGAGAAGGAAGGGGGCAGCTCCCGTGGCAGGTGGAATGGTGCACCCCGCCCCCCCCAACCCCGGGGCTCTCAGGGGCCCACCTAACCCCGGGCCAGGGCTTCTCCCGAGGCCACACGCTCCCACATGCCCGCCCTCCCCCAGGAGTGTGCCTTGTGCCCTCACTCAGCCCCTCCATCCTGCGGGCCTCGCACGCCTCAGCCCAGACAGGCTACCACGGGCTCGCTCAGGGTCCCCGCCTGGGGGGTGCTGTGCCAGCTACAGGCTGGGCATCCCGACACCCCAGTGCAGGGCGTGCGGCCGGTCCTGAGGGACGAGAGAGCATCTCTGCAGGAAGGGGGTTTTTGGGGAAGGTACAGCCTGGAGAGTGGGAGCGCTTTGCCAGGGTAACGTAGAAATGAAAGGCGACTATCACCACAGTAACCTTTGTTGCTGCGGCCTGAAACTAATGAACTGATTCATAAAACTGTTTTGTTTTTTTTTCCCGAGACAGCTCGTGCCTGCACTGGGACTGGGGGAGGGGCAGAGGGAGTCCCAGGCAGGCTCCACGCCCAGAGCCAGCCTGATGCGGGGCTCAACCTCGCGACCCCACGATCATGACCTTGGACGAAATCAAGAGGTACATGCTTAACCGACGGGGCCAGCTAGGCGCCCCCCTGGTTAATAAAGCGTTTATGTTTCAAAGTCTCAAAACACCAGGGCGCCCGCTGGCTCAGTCGGTGGAGGGTGCACCTCTGGGTCTTGGGGTCCTGACTTGAAGTCCCACATTGGGTGTAGAGATCACTTAAAAATAAAACTTTGGGAAAACCTTTAAATAAAAAGTTTTTTAAAGACTAAAAAGCCTAAGTACCCGCAGAAAATCCTGGACAGAGCACGGAAGCAGACCCAAAGCAGGGACGGCCTGGCCCTGACCCCTCGAGGCCAGGCTGGGGGCCAGGAGCACTTACATCCTCCTGGCCACCTCCTCTTCCTTCTTCCTGGAGAGCTGCACACAGTTCAGTCTGTCCTCTAAGTCCTTTATCCTAAAAAGGAGGAAATGTCACTGGGAAAAGCAGACGAGGGCCCCCCAAGCCGGCCGACCGGCGGAAGCCCCTGGCCCGAGGAGGCAGGGGCAGGCAGGCGCGGCTGCGCACCGGGCATCCTTGGCAGCAGCCACATCCCTGAGCTCCCGGTCCCTGCGCCGCAGCTCGTCCTCCAGCCCCGCGCCGGCAGCCTCCGCGCTCCGCAGCGACTCCGCGGCCTGGGCGGCTGCCTCCTTCACAGCCGCCAGCTCCTCGTTCAACACTTTCACCTTCAAGAGATGAGGAATTCAGGAAGAGGCTGGGCCTGGAACCGAGCCGTGAGGAGGAAACGACACGGAGCCGCGTACCGCAGGCGTGGCGCGAGGGCGGCTCGGTTCTCAAACGCGCTTTCTGGGCTCAGGCTCCGCGGCCGTGAACTGCGGCCCCCGTAAGGGCTGCAGCGCCCTCATCGCTGGTGCGTGGAAGCTACCCTGCCCTCCAGGGCAGGTGTGCAGGGGTCTGGCCCGGTGGGCAGAGGGAGGTGGGGCAGGGCCCATCCCACTGTGGAGCTCGGGACGCAGCCCCGCTGCGGTCCCGCTGGCCCTCTCCCCACCAGCTCTCACGGGTCCCCGAGGCCTCCTGAGGGTCACTGCAGGGCTCCTCCAGGAGTGCGGTCAGGTGCACTGATGCACGGGGCCAGACGGGGCCCGAGACGATGTGGAGCACTGGTGTCCCTGCCAGGTCGTGAGGGAGGGCTGGGGGCTGCCCGGTCCGCGCCAGTCACGGGAACCAGCCAGGGTTCCTGGGCCCTCTGGCTGGCCCAGCACTGCCCTGGGACTGTAGCATTGTGGGGAGGCCGGAGGCCTGTGGGAGGGGCCCTTCCTGACTGCGGGGGTGGGGTTGCTCCTAAGGACACCTGCTGGGCAAGAAGCAGATGCAACCCTGGGGGTGGGGAGGTGGGGACAGTGCCAGGCCAGGAGTCCTCCCCTGCTTCCTCGGTCTCCCACTTCCTCCCACTTCCTCAGAGCTGGCCCTGTGTCCGCACTAAAGTTCAGACGTGCTGCTTGGTGACGGGCGCTCACTGTGGCCAGGTGCACAGGCTGCACGCAGGCCCTGACCGCCTGCCTGGCCTCCTCCGCTGCCAGTGGGGGACAAGCAGCACCTCCCCAGAGGCACGTTCCCGGTGCTCACAGAGGACACACCAGTGATAGGCTATC
This sequence comes from Mustela nivalis, assembly GCF_964662115.1. Taxonomy (NCBI): domain Eukaryota; kingdom Metazoa; phylum Chordata; class Mammalia; order Carnivora; family Mustelidae; genus Mustela; species Mustela nivalis. Next base: position 61,523,190 of record NC_139036.1, read on the forward strand.
TGCATGGGGTTGGGAGGCACTTTATCCTGGGAGGGGCCCCTTCCCCAAGGCCGGGGATACCAGAGCCTGGCAGCAGCCCTCCTCTCTCTCAGGAGAAGGGCCATGTAGCAGGCACCACGGTGGGCGTAACCCCTGACCCCAGCACAGCAAGGGAGGCCTCTGTGTGAAGCCCACCTTCCTGCGCCCAGCAGCGGCACCGGGTGTCTGGGGAGGGAGCGGTCATCGGCCAAAGGCTGTCCCCCACCTTGAGCTCATGAGTCGAGACCACAGTGCTCAAGCTGTCTGCCTGCTGGCGGAACCCGTGCTCCCGCTTCTGCATTTCCGACTTGAATTCCAGCAGCAGCTCCTGAAACAGAAGGGGCTGGCGTTGAGGGGAGGCCATCAGCCCCAGCAGAGAAGCTCCCACAACGAGGACCCAGTGAGCGGGCCCGAAGCCGGCAGGACATCGAAGTCCCTGGAGGCAGAGGCACCCAGGAGTCACGTCCGCGTAAACCTCCAGGGGCTCCCGCAGCGTCCGAGCACTGCGAGGGATGGCCCCAGGGCTGCCGGCAGTCTCTGCCGGGTGTTCACGGAGCCGCCGGGCCTGTCCGCTGGGCACACATAGATGAGGACCTGCTGGGCGACAGAGGCCCCTGGGCCTGCTTACCCCGCCTGTGCGTGGGAGCTTTCCGGCGGATTCCGGCCGGTTCGAGCTGGGTGTCCAGGCCACGCCATGGCTCCCTGCCCGTCTCCCCGCCAGGAGCCCCATCCCACTCCTGCCGGGGGGCTGACCACGGCTTGGCAAGCAGGCAGTCTCCAGAGTCTCGCCCCCCACTGAATCTACACACCCAGTACGTCATCGTGAGCATGAGAGCACTCCGCGTGCACCCACCAGGAGCGGGGACCACAGCCCACACCTGCCGCCCCCGGTTTCTCCTGGACTTTGGGTTGCCCGGCGGCCTCCCCCCACCTCTCTCTTCTCGGCCATCCTGTGCCCTCACATCCCTTCGCGCCATCCACCTGGGCAGCGTGACCCTCTCTCCAGGGGCGTCGGCCTCCGCACTGTGGCCTGGCTTCTCCCCGGACCACCGCCCAGCCGACCCTCTGGCCCTGCTTCACGCCCCTAGCCCCCCACCCCATGCGCTCCCTGCACTGCCTGCTCTCTGTGGCTTCTTCCGGGTGGGAGGAGCCTCTGCCACCCCCCACACCCCACGTGGCCTCACGGGGGTCTGGAAGCTCAGCTCTGGCCTGGCCCAGGCCCACTGGGACTCTGAGGCTGGGGCTCCTCCACCCTGGGTACGCCAAGGAGTCTGCTCGGCTCAGGCCGCCCTCTCCACTCCCATCACCTGGTTCCCACTGTTCTCAGCTCCTAAGGGAACGGAGGCAGCTGAGGGCTGAGCCCTTGGCCACGGGCCAGGCTGCAGAGCACGTTCCAGTAGCTTCCGGGAGAGGCCCGCTGAGCCTGGTCTCTGCAGGGCTCCCCCTCCACCCGTGTGTACGGACCCGAGGGCCCCGCGCCCACGCCTCACGGCCGTCTGCTGCTCTCCCCTCCGTGAGTTCCCAGGAGGTCTCGGCAACATCTCCCACTATTGCTCCAGCCTCTGCTGGCCTTTTGCTCTGAAGTCGCCGCCCTGAGAAGCCACCAGGCCTTTTCCTCCAGAGCCGGCCCCCTCCTGGTTTCCACTGCGGGTTTCTGGAACGTGATTGCCGAACCGAACGCCCCGATTTATCCTCTACGTCTCTTAAATTTCTCCTAGATGTTCTTTCTTATCTACATTCTGAATGTGTTTCTTTAAATATACATTTAATTGTCCAATTCGTCCTTGTTTTGTGACCTAGCACCCCGTTCTTGGGTTATGGAGGCAGCACACATCTCTGGAGGCACTCGCCACAGGAAGACCCCGCGATGGCCCTAAAGCCTGCAAACCACGGCAGCATGAGGCGAGGCTGGCCCTGTTCCCACCCCAGTGCAGACAGGCTCGAGTTCCCACCCGTGGCGAGAGCAGGGGGTCACGGGATGGCCAGCTCGCCTGCGACGGCTAGACCGGCGTGGACACCGGAGGCCAGCGTGGGCACACCTGCCACCTCGCCCCAGAAATGGACATACAGTCGGGGGGGCTTCAGGGTCACTGACCCAGGAATCATCACTCTTCCAGAGCCATTTTCCCTTTAACTCGGCTTCTTTCCCACGCAGCCGGCGATTCTCAAATGTCTCTCTTGCCTCAGCTGCATGCTGCTATCCGAGAACCCGGCAAGAAAACGCTCAGTGGAACGTCAGCACATTAAATCACCTGCTGTTCATACGATCCCGCTGAGGAAAGGAAAGGCCGGGCCCAGGACGGAAGAGCGCCTAACGCACGTGCGCAAGGACTTGCTTCCGGAGTCCACCGGCGCTCCTACACATCAGTGCCGTGAAGACAGATCATCCACCTTGCGAGAAGGGCGGAGAAAGTGAACGGACACTTCCCTCCTAAAAAATATCTTAATGGCCAATGAGCACATGAAAACATGCATACGGGGGGCGCCTGGGTGGCTCAGTGGGTTAAGCCTCTGCCTTCGGCGCAGGTCATGACTCAGGGTCCTGGGATCGAGTCCCGCATCGGGCTCTCTGCTCAGCGGGGAGCCTGCTTCCCCCCCCCTCTCTCTCTCTGCCTACTTGTGATCTCTCTCTGTCCAATAAATAAATAAAATCTTTAAAAAAATTTTTAAAAAGGGGCGCCAGGGTGGCTCAGTGGGTTAAAGCCTCTGCCTTCGGCTCGGGTCATGGTCCCAGGGTTCTGGGATCGAGCCCCGCATTGGGCTGTCCTTTCCGCGGGGAGTCTGCTTCCCCCTCTCTCTCTGCCTGCCTCTCTGCCTACTTGTGATCTCTGTCTGTCAAATAAATAAATTTTAAAAAATCTTAAAAAAAAAATTTAAAAAAATATTTGTTAAATGAATGAAGAAATCAATCGCCCCATTTCTCTCAGTGGCTTCTAATCCTGCGTTGCTAACCGATACAGAAGAAAGCTTCCCTTAACCCCACAGCCTACTCACAGGTACGCTAAGAGCTAAACAGACGACTCTGTTCTCATCACCTTAAATTTCATTTTTCAAGAGAAAAGTCACTATCACCATTGAATCAAGTCTCCTGACAAGTCAATCATGGACACCAGAGCTTCCGAACCGAGAGAGGAAACCAGCCCAAGGAGAGCAGGAAGTTGGGGAGCACGCGGGAGCCTTGTTCCATCTCTGAAAGAGCAAGACACGGCAGCGGAGCAGGCTCAAGCCAAGGGCAGGCCGCGCCCCGAGAACCGGCGCGGCAGAGCTGTGCCGCACAAGTGCCACCCACGTTTCTAGCAGCCACTTCGGGTAGACCAGCAAAGCCGCAGAGTTTCTGTCCTTCCAGACACGGGGCTGCCGCGAAAAGCAACGCTCCCCATGGCTGTGAGGGGGTCCTTGACAGGTACAGGGGCTCCAAACTGGAACCGGCCCGAGTCACAGCAGAGACCGAGTCTGGACAGCCTGGGAAGCCCCGCAGAGGCCTGGCCCAGCCACCCCAATTCCCCAGAGGTCACTGCTGCCTCTGAGGGTCACTGAGACCCTGGCTGCCCTTCTGACCCCTGGGGCCCTTCTGACCCTTCTGATGTTCCTGCAGGAGTGACCTGGGGGCTGCCTGAGGAAACCTCAGCACTACCCAGCAAGCCATAAGGGTCCGGTGGTCACCCTGCTGCTCAGACCCCACTTAGTGCCCTGCCAACTGGGGCTGTTCCCAAAAGGCCAAGCTGCCCATAACGGACGAGACTCATTAGTTCTGGAAAACTCTAGAAGTCCTCTGCAGATTTCAAGAGCTGTCAGGGTGCTCTGAGTAGCCGCAGTAGCCCGAGGATGAATGTGGGGCTCCCGAGAGGAAGGAAAGGCTCTCCACGGGGCCTCGGCCTCCTCGCCTGTGGTCAGAACACTGTCCCTGGGCCTTTCCACCCCGCCTGCACAAGGTCTCTCGGGAGACACAGTTCTGGCTCAGGGGCTGACACGGCACCACGCCGCAGTAGGCCAGGCGGCCGGGCCCCAGGTCACCGGCAGGACAGGTCTGTCCCTAACTGCTGCCCCAGCACCTAGAGCAAAGCCAGCACGGCCAGGCACACCCTCCGATCTGCCCCACGGCACAGTTACCAAGGTCAGGGAACAAGCCCGGGGTTCAGTGTTGCGAGAACAGGCAGAAACAGGACACGGCGCAGGCTGACTTCGGATGAGTCCTTTCTCCGATACCGTGAACACGAGTCTAACACTATGCGGGAGGAGCCGGGAAGGGGTTCAGGAGGCCCCCAGAAGGTGCCACTCCAGCACACGGGTTGTTCTGAGCTGAAGGCGCTTGAGATCCTGCAGGCTCCGGAGAAACTTCTGTCCCGTTCTTAACCACAGAATGATCTAAACTGGGCGTGTTTCCCAGAATAAGGGTCGTTAGCAGAGACAAACGTTCTCTGTGCGATGTGGCAAACACCTTTTTCTCTTCTACACACACGCACGCACGCACACCGTCTATATACGTGTATGCTTCTTAAATACCGTCTATGTCCGGCATGGGGCTCGAACTCATGACCCTAAGACCAGGAGTTCCACGCTCTACTGACAGAGCCAGCAGAGCACTCCGGGCAGAACAAACATCCTCCTGCCCCACGCCGGCTCTCCTCACTGCCCCGAGGGGCCTGCCTTCCCTCTCCAGTGCCAGCCCCCGCCCCTTCCCCGCGGTTCCGACTGACACACAGACCTCACTCTGCCCGACTCTGAGGTTTCCACGGTGGACTCCCCAAACACGCACCTAGTACATCTGACGTTCTCCCGCTCGCCTGCCTCACAGCGACCCGACTCTCAGCCCAGCCAGAAGGACCTCGAGGGGATAGCGCTCTTGCTCCCCGACAACGGCGACGCGGGGCCGGGGTAACAGTGGCTCAGAGCCTACACACTGGACTCCCGAGTCCGCCTCTGCCGTTCACTGAGGGCACCTCGGGCGGGTCGCTTCATGCCTCTGGGCTCGGCCCACATCTGGGAAATCCGGATCGACACTGTCTCTGCTGTGAGCGGCATGGGGAGCTCCCCAGAGGCAGTCTCCACAAACACTGCGGCTGCTACGGAGGACGCAAGCTCGGCTCGCACTCGAAGGAGCCAGGGGGGCCCTGTCGCCCCGCCCCCGCACTCACACGGCTCCCCCACACGTGGACTCGGCCACAATGTGGTACCCTTCGACCACACCCCGCACGCCCACATCCGTCACAAGTGTGGGCCGAGTCTCCGGGTCTGGGGGGCCTCTGGCGACAGGTTAGGCACTGCCTACAGGCCGACGCGTCTACACAGACTCCCAGAACAGCTCTTTTCTACAGTAAGTAACTCAAATTTTGATTTTCAAAACTTTCTCCTGAAATAAATACGGGAGAAAACACGGACCCCTTGTGAGGAGAGAGAACACTGAGGGAGTTTCTAGAGACAGAGGTTTAGACGCCCACTGTCTCCCACCCGGCCGCCCCAGAATGGACACCTGCTCCAGTAGCTCAACTATGATCCCAGGGACACCGCACAGTTAACAAGAAGGCCGTCTTCTCCTCAACAACTTGGATTCCAAGTGGTGGGCAGGGCGGGCACCGGAGGGGCGACGCAGAGCGCCCTACCTGCCTCTGCTGAGCTAGCTCGCCACGGAGCTCCGCGAGCTTTCTCTCCAGCTGCCGGTTCAGGCTTTCGTACTGTTCCCGCTGCTGGTCCATCTCGCTGTTCTTGTCGCTGTGCAAGCAGGGGTATGAAGACGAGTCAGATGCGTCTGCAGGCTGGGCCCTTGGGAGGCTTCGGTGGGACCCGCATGCTACGCCACACAGGCGACTGCCTGCAGAGGAGCCTAAAATGGGGTCCAGAGTCTCCCAAGGTAATTCCCAAAGTGCCCAGGACACAAGCCCAAGTCACGGGTCACACTGAGAACAGGAAGGTCCCAACCCAAACGGGAAAAGGCAGTCAGCACATGCTAACAGCAAGACGACACAGACACAGCTTTTCCAACAAGGGTTTTAAAGCAGCCATTATGTAAGACTTTGGTGCACTCTTAAATAAAAAAAATTAGAAACTCTCAGCAAAGGAAAACTTACAAAGAATCAAACAGAAATTGAGAACTAGGACGTACGACAACCAGACATGAGACTCACCAGGGTGAGCCCAACAGCAGGACAAGCATGTCAACCGGACAGACCCAAGAGTCCATGAACTGGAAGCCAGAACAACAGAAACGACCCCAGCAAATGACAGAAACAGAGTGAAAACCAGGAGCAGGGCCTCAGGGAGCCGTGGGACAGTCACAGACGCGGAACACTCATGCGGCCGAGCCCCAGCACGGGAGGAAAAGAGCAGCGCTGATGCGCACTTGGTCTCAGATGAGGGAAAAGGAGGAAGGGGAGGCAAACGACGTGAGAAGACACTTCCTAAGAACGACATAGAGCCTTTGAGGCCTCTCCAACGCAGCCGTGAGGAAGAAAACCAGTATCCCCCCGAGGGCAAGCTGGCCCACATGCCCCAGCACTGCAAGCCCCTGCTTCGGACCTGCCACGGGCATCTCAGCGGGGGCGGGGGGTGAGCTGCGGAGCTGGGGAACGGCTAGGACGCCCACAGCCCTCCTGTGGGGGTCATGGAGCCCCGGCCCTGCTCCCGGCGACGCTGACCTCTCTTCCCTGCGGCACGGGGGTGAAGGCCGCCAGCCACACTGCTCCCAGGAGCGACAGGTTGCCCGGCATCGGACCCGCCGCACCTGCACCGGCTCCTCGAACAGCTCGGGCTTCCAGGCTTCCTGAGGACGGCGGCACCTGGGACCCAGGAGCTGGGCCCGTGCTCTTACAGGCCACGCCGGTGGGGCAGAGGCTCAGAGCCGGCCTGGTCCCACGCCCACCAGGCCACCCCAGCGCACCCAGTCCGCCACAGGAAGGCTCTGGCCACAGAGCGGCGCCAGTAGGCCCCGCGAACCCAGAACGGGCCGGGTAGCCACTTAGAAGGACGTGGCAGGGGCGCCTAGAGGGCTCAGTGGGTTGAAGCCTCTGCTTTCGGCTTAGGTCATGGTCCCCGGGGCCCTGCGATCGAGCCCCACATCGGGCTCTCTGATCAGCGGGGAGCCTGCTTCCCTCCCATGCCTCTCTGCCTGCTTGTGATCTCTGACTGTCAAATAAATAAATAAAATCTTAAAAAAAGAAGAAGAAGAAGAAGGAAGTGGCAGAACAGTGCAGGACGCAAAGAAAAGCCGCCCCCGTGGCTGGCAACTGCCCCAAGCCGATGTAGGCCGCATGCACAGGCCGCGTCTACGTGGGCAAAAAAGTGAGCCCTCCAGGGAGAACATGACACACCCCTCAGCAGCTTCTCCCTGCACCGGGCCGTCCTCAGGAAACAACGTCGTCCACAGGACCACCATCGCCAGCGACACCTCCCACAGGTGCTTCGAAGTGCACCTTGACAACATAAAATCTCAGGACCCCACTCTAAGTGGGATGCCGCCCGCGGCTCCGACGTCTGCATGTTCACACGCACAGACACGCTCACGCACGTGCACACGCACACCAGAGAGACACACACCGACAGTTAACATGACATCACAAACACAGGCGCGGACATCAGGGCAAGGACAGCAGGACAGTTTAAATGAAGCCCATGTTCTCTCGTCACCGAGGAGGGCGCATGTGACACGAGGGCAGCCATCCTGTCGGGGGACCCAACAGGACTCTCGGACCCGAGCCTCAGGGTCTTCGCGGGCCTGTGTCACCGGAGCGCCCTGAGCGTGGGGACGAACAGCTGTTCTGCATGATTCGAACAGCCGTGGGCTCGGGTATCTTCATGGAAATGCTACAGGTTCGGACTTGGTACAGAAAAGCGCGGCTGTGGGAGCCCCTCCCCGCGCCCCCGCCGCCCCGCCTCACCTGTGCGCACGCTCCAGCTCCCGCCGGTGCTCCTGCAGCGTCAGGCGGTGCTGCTGCAGCAGGTCCTCCCGCCGCCGGGCCTCGAGGGCCAGCGCCTGCCGCAGCCGGGCCGCCTCCACTCTGAGCTCGCTCACCTCCGCCCGCTGTGCCTCCTCGAGCCTCTGGGCCCGGGCGAAGGCCGTGTCGTAGCGCTCCAGCTCACGGTCCCGCTCCTCCAGCACCTGCAGGTTGTGGACGAAGTCCTCCCGCAGGCTCCGCAGCTCCCCCTGCGCCTGGTGCAGCCGGCTGTGCGCCTCCTGCAGGGCTGCCTCCTGCAGCCGGCCGCGCTGGGCCTGCAGCGCTCGCCACTCCTCCTCCTTGCGGGCCAGCAGCTGGCTCAGGGCCTGCTCCGTGGGCGGCAGCATCTGCGCGGCTGCGGCCGGGGCAAGGTGGGCGGCGGGCCCGCAGTTAGGGGCTCTGGCTGTCCTTCTGCAACACCCGCCCCAGGCCCCCGTCCTCAGCGTCACTGTCACCAAGTGGGGGCACGCTCTGGGCCGGCCGGCAGCTGTCTGGTCATGCGTTCTGAGAGCCACAGGGGGGCCCCCAGGGCGAGACCTTGAGGGCTCTGTTCAGCCTGTCCTCCCCCAGCAGTGCAGGAAGGAAAGACAGGAAACCGCGGCTCACCGACAAGAGCTGGGTCCTTCCGAACAGGCTCCCGAAGGGATGAGGGGACGCGGCCGCGAAGCAGCGAGCGAGCGCCGGAGCCCGCCAGCCTCCGAGAGCCAGAGCCGCGGCCCCGCGGGGCACCCGCCCCGGTCTCCAGGAGATTCAGCACTCACGAGCCGCTTCCTTGCCTCTCGATCTCTAGTCCACCGCGGACTGATACTTTCCTAAAACAACAAAAATAAAGTAGTAAAGGAAAATAAAATTAGAAAACAAACACATGTCTACGGCCATACCACCCTGAACGCGCCCGATCTCGTCTGATCTCGGAAGCTAAGCAGGGTCGGGCCTGGTTAGTACTTGGATGGGAGAAAACAAACACATACAGTACGCAAGCCCAATTTCTAAATTATTTGACTCAACAGCATAAAACTACTTTGTCAAACTGCTAACAAGCGTCTGAACGCCTCTTGCTCCTGCGTGTCTGCCAAGGACAGGCCGCGGAGTGGGCATGGGGGCAGCTAGCAAGGGCAGCCAGGCGCGTCAGAGACCGGTGGCCTGGGCACGTCCCCTCACCTGGCAGACAAGGGTTGGCTTCTGACACATAAAACCATGTGCTCTGGGCCCTGACCACGCAAACAGGCCCAAGGCCACACGGCAAGCGCAGACGGCAGGCAGGCTAGGCCCAAGGGCCACGGTCATGCCGGGGGCAGACGCGCCGGGGGCAGACGCTCCAGGGGCAGCCACAGCGCTTCTCTGAGAGCACCTTCCCAGAAGGGCTGGGGGCACATGAGTCGGGCGTCCGGCAGGCACATTTGGATATCACTGTCACCCCAAAGAATCTGAAATGTCTGATTCACATGAAGTGGGTCTTTTGTAAGAAGACATCCCAGGTCACCAGGGTGGCTCCATCACTGAGCGGCCGACTGTTGCTTTCCGCTGCAATCATGATCTCAGGGGTGTGGGATCAGGCCCCACAGTCAGCCACGGGTCAGCTTCTCTCGCCCTCTGCCCCCACCACATGCTCAAGCTCTCGATCTCTCCCGAATACATGAATCTGAAGGAGGAGGAGGAGGAGAGAAAAAGAAGGAACCTTCCCACCACCGCACGTCATCCTGACTCACTTCTCCGTTTGTGGCTGGGACTGGGGAGACCAGTGGGCAGGACTCGAGAGCCCTGCGGGGACACTCTGAAACGGGGTCACAGAAGTGCAGCGCAGCCACTCCTGAGCGGACCCCAGAGCAGCCACCTTGTCAGCACACAGCAAATACAGACAGGAACTCAGAAACGGAGCAAGCGACACTCAGAGCTCCAGCTTCGGCATTCTTCACGCGCACTCGAGAACGCTCCAGTAAGCGGCCGCACTCTGACCCGGCCGTACGACGCCTTGAGGGGCGTGAAGTGTCGTTCACTCCTGAAGTTACGGATTAAAACCAACAAAAGATCAGCCGTATACTGAAATCCATGCCTGTCACACTTTGCTGATCGGGTCAGAAACCGAAACCATCGGTGCACGCGCAGGGGCGGGCCGTGCGCTGTGAGGGCAGGTCCCTGCGGACACTACGTGGGACTCTGGCCCGATGAGTGGGGGTTGCTAGTCACCCTCACTACAAGTTTTTAAAAAAACGAGAGGAAAGGGGGAAAAAATACAAAGTAAAAGAGAAATTGTCGTAAAGGCCTGGGCTGGTATTTGGAGAACCCAAAACACTGTCAGGAACCCGAAACAATGGTGAGCACTTCACAGAGAACGTGCAAATGTGCCGAGCTGCCCAGGAACGGAGGACACGCGGCAGCTCGGAGCTCAGCAGAACAGCGCTCCGACCGGGGGCAGAGGGCGCGCCTGGGGGGCACAGTCCGCTCGGTGTCTGCCTTCGGCTCGGGTCATGATCCCGGGGTCCTGGATCGAGCCCCGAGTTGGGCTCCGGCTCCTGACCTCTCCCTCTGCCCCTCCCCCACCCGTGCTCCCTAAATAAATAATCTAAGAACACGGCTAGCAGAAGAGGAAAACACGGCGAGACAGATGTCAGGGTCGGGCAATGGAGGCCGCGTAACTGCCGCCGCCAACGCATCCCGCTGGAGCGCCGGGAACAGGACGGAGCGCAATGCCCAGCATCTTCGTAAGGAAAAGGCAAGGCGATCTGTCAGCTGGAGCCAGTATTTTCTTGGCATCCGCCATCGACCCGAATGAATTCCGCATGCAGGGGGACCTCTACAAGAGTAAGGAGTCCCGCAGCACAGGGCCTGGCCAACTCCTGCTGCAAAGGCAGCTGGTAATTCCTCAGCGCTCTGTGGGCCACAGGGCCTGTCGCAGCTCCCCAGCTCCGCGCAGAAGCAGCCACAGAGCGTGGAAGGCGCAGCTGGGTCCGGCCCGCGGGCCTGCTTTGCCGAGCGCTGCAGCCCTGCGCAGGGACACTGCCGCGGGTACTGTGCGGCAGCCTCCAGCGCTGGCCAGCCCAGGCCCTCAGGGCTCACTTCCAGCCTGGCCGGTCTGGGGCTGACCGGGCGCTGGACAGGAGCAGCGGAGTGCGGAGGGAACGCCGGCGCCGAGACCCCGAGCAAGAGGCTGAAGCAGAGGAGGGCCTGCAGAGGCTGCGGGAACCGCAGGACCTTGCCACATGCGACATAACGAGAAACACAGCATGGCCTTCGTTCTCAGCTCCTGACACACGGCTCCGAAAACCCTCAAGACCCTACGGGGCAGCTTTTGTTCCCTTTAGTGTTTGCTGCCCGGTTCTGAAATAACTTCAGGTGAGAGGGAGCTTCCATTTTCATAACAAACCCGTCAACACACCTGAGTTCATGAGGCGACTGTGGAAAGGCCCAGAAAACCATGGGATGGAGCTGGCTGCCAGGGGGTCAGACGGCGGGATGACAGGGCTTCCCTTCCCGCTCCCCCTGCCGGCTTCCCCGGGAGGCGGCCTCGATCACCAGTGGCCAGGGGTTCCAGCAATCATGCTTATGAGCTGACGCCTCTACAGAAACCCTTGGCCAAAGGGTTCAGAGAGCTTCTGGGTCAGCGAACACACCGGGGGAGCCCGAGACAGCACGGAAGCTCTGCACCTCTGCACCCGTCGCCCTGGGCATCTCCTCCGTCTGGCTGTTCCTGAGCTACAGCCTTCCATGACGAACTGATGACGAACTGGCCATCCAGAAAGCGGAATGTTCTGTGAGCCCATGGGCGGGTCGTGGGACCTCTGAGGTCCGGCGGGTTGTCAGCAGCACAGGTGACAACCCAGACTTGCCTCTGGCAGTCTTGAGGGGCTACCCCCAGCAGTGAATAAGAATCCGGTTCCACCGCAGACAGTGCCTGGCGGAGGGAAAGCCGCGTGCCGCCCGAGGCAGAGCAGAGTGCAGCGCGCCCGCAGGAGGAGGGGGGCCCGGGAAGCGGGGGCCCGCTCGCTGGGGGCAGCAGAGCTCCAGCGGCCTGACCGCCGCGTCCTCCCCAGGGCCAGCCCTGCAGGGTCTGCAGAGAGGCGGCGCTCGTCCGCGGCCAACTGCCGCCAGAGCCCAGGAGCCTGGGCCTCGTTCAATGCTGCAGCCCTAACCCCGCGGGCCTTTCGGCCTCCGCAGGCACGCCGTGTCCCCCACTCCGCCGTGACACACCCAGCCAGGCACCTGCTTGCCCTCCCGAGTTACAGACCGCCTGAGCCCAGCACCCCACGCTTCTGCCCCCCGTTTCCCCGGCAGCCTCTCCCCAGCTGCCCAAGCTACCCGCACGGGGTGAGCCTTGCCTCCCCGCTGCCCCCCAGCCCCGCACCTCAGCTGCCATCATCCCTGAGCCGCGGGGAGTCGCCACGAGGCCCCAAGCCGTGCGCCCACTCGAGCGCCGCTGAAGGGACCTTCTAGGAAAGGAAAAAAAGCCTCACTCCCTCAGGCTTCCCACTGGGGGACACCCGCAGCCATCGCACGCCCTGGAGCTCGCCGGCCGCGGCCGCGGGCAGGGCGGTGTCAGGCCTCCCGGCAGCCCCGTCACGGGACAGGCACCCGTTCGCTTCCTCCCGACCCAAACACCCAAGGAGCCCACGCTGCGGTCACCAGCCCTCACCCCTCCAGGTCCACGACGACTGAAACTTCAGACGCGTCAGCGGATGGATGAATCGCAGAAAAACGCGAGGCGTTTACTTCTGGAAGCTTTTATTCAATGAGAAAGGGCGTCCTTGGCCTCAGGTCCAGTCAGTGACTTGTCTCCCCCTGAGCAGACAGCCGAGACGCACGGAGGTCACTCAGGCTCTGTTCTGAGCCCAGGCCCAGCACGCAGACGGTGACGACAAATGTTTGCCCCGTGCAGGAGCAAAGCCCACACCACCGTCAGCGGAAGCCGCAGAGCACCTCCACGGACGCGGCGAGCTTCCTAGAACCCGCTTTCGCTCCTCCAGCGAGTATTTACTCCGCGGTTAGCAGGCGCGAGGGGCCGGGTGGCCTCCTCTGCGGGCGGGCAGGTAAGGCCCCCGCACCCGTGCACCACCACCCTGGGACGAGACGGAAGCCCAAAAGAAAACGGGCAGAGGAGGCAACTCCGCACACCAGCAGAGAGACTGGGCCCTGGGCTGCCCGGGGCAGAGGCCAGGGAATCTTCCACCCACCGGCACAGAGCACGAAGGGGCCCTGCTTGGCCTTCAGGAGCCTTCCAGGCCCTCCCTGGGCCATGGTCTGTGCGCCGGCTGCAGGGCTCCCGGGACCACTGAGAACTCGGGACGACTGCAGGCCAGGCAGGCCGCCAAGCCGAGCAAAAGCCCCGGGGGTAGAACCGGCGACCTCCACGGCTGGGGCTTTGCCCACACTAACTGCGTCTCTACTAGCTGCCCAAAACCCCCAAGGTGCATGTGCCCCGCTACCAGCCAGCGGGGGAGCTGTACGCGTGGCCCAGGAGCTCTGGGGCAGGCCCAGTTCGGTCAACAAAACCTGGAGCTCGCACAGGTCACCCACACGCCTCGGCCCACTCGCAGGGGACGACCCGAGACTAAAGCAAACACACACCACCACATGAGGCCCCCGCTACTGTGACCTCGGGTGACTCAGACGGTCGCCCAAAGCGCCCATGAGTCATCACCACGGTCCTTCGCAGAGAACACACCAACGTCTGCCAGGTCTACGGGCCTCCCCTCCTCCGGGGACCACATGAGCACCCTGTCCTGTGCCGGGCACCCTGCCACCAGCTTCGCCTTGTGAAGGCTCTGGTCACACAGCTACCCACAGGGGTAGCCCCGTAACCGAGAGAGCCGACCACATGATACCACTTCTGTACGGCGTCTGGACATGGCTCCGGCCATTCTCAAGGTAAAGTTCAACCTGTTTGGGACAGTATTCGGGGAGTCCTGGGACAGCCCCCTCCTAGGGAGCGAGCTTGGACAGTGCAGCACCACGGGTACCGCCCTGCAAAGGCGCACACCCCTTGTCCCAGAGCGGCCTGTGCCCTGCTGCTCGCTGACCTCAGGAAAGGATGATCCTAAAAGCCCCGAGGCGGACAATGAGCGGCTTTAACCGTCAGAGTCAGATGGACCCAACGGGTCGGCCAGCGGATGTCCCCAGCAAGCGTCCAGTTTTCAGGAGGGATGGCGTGAAGCTTCTGGGGAAACTACAGACATCCCACGAGGGGAGAGACACACTGTTACCCTGGCTTTGCGCAGGGCTTTGCGTTCCCGGTGTTCTAGGGGACCTGGGGTTCAGCCGGGGACGGAGCAGGCCATGCGAGGCCACACCATCACTCTGACCTCCGTGTGTGTGACACGCGGGCTTCTAACCCTTACTGCAGACCTGGCCCCTGGAGATCCGCGGGGCCGGGAAGACGGAAAAAGCGCCTCGTGAAAGCCACAGTCTCCCCCGCACGGAAGACCTGCAGGCCCCATTCGGATGTCGGCAACAGCGGCCCCGTCTGGAAGATGACCTCAGGCAGCAACACACACGGAAGCACCCCAGGGGCCGCCGGGAGTGTGGAGCGGCTTGGGGCTCGCTCACCCGAGCCTCGCCAGCGGCTGCAGCGGGTGCCCGACGAGAGGGGTGGCCTTGTCAGAGTCAAGGTGGGGGCAGCGCCTGGGGCCGGGCGCGCCTCGCACAGAGCTCAGGGCGAGGGAGGCTCAGAAGCGGGCACTTCCCGTCCGTGGGAGACGGCGACGAGTCCTCGCAAATTCGGGGGGAGCCAGAGGCAGCCAGAGCCACTGGGGGAGCCCACGCCAGGTGTTCTGGCAGCTGGCGCCACGGTTAGGAGGACAGAGCTCGAGACCAAGGTGACTCCCAGGAAACCACAAAGAACCACATGGGAGGTGCAGAGCTTCCCAAGCACGGGGCTCTGCAGGGGCGTGCCATGTCCTGGAGCTGTCCCCAGCCCTCCTGCGCGGTCTAGACGCTGGCGAACAGGGAAGGAGTAGGACAGGGCGCTTCTGTCCCATGGGTTAATCCTACCACTCGCCCAGGGGACCAGACCCTCAGAGTAAAACCCATCAGAGATGAGCCCGCAGGTTACCCAGTGGCAGATGTGACACTAGAACTAATTGCACACTGTGGGGCTGAAGCAATTTGTTGCAATTTGTTTTACAATTTGGATTTGGAGCAATTTGTTTTACAATAAACATCTGATGAGGACTTAACTGGGAAAGCATTGCTCGAAGGACCGCGGCACACCATAAGCACTTACAGACATTACAGCTCACACAAGGGAACGTCTGTGCAGGGGGAAAGCTGGTCACTAGACGCTCACGAACACGACGACTGGGCACGCTGGCTGAGCAAGAGCCGTCAAAGCAGGGGCTCCTGTTCACCTCCTCCCTGAGGACTGCGGCCCTGGCTGCATTAGGCCCTGGACTCGGCCACTAGTAAGACGAGCCCCGCCACTCCTAACGCAGAAGAACCCAAACAGACCTCATTAAGGAGTGTTCCCTCGTCGCTCCATAAACACAGGTAGTGAGTTTAATCTACAAGACGTTTTTGTGGGACGTGAAAGAAAGTGCAGAGGTGGCTCATCTCTGGTTCTGCACTCAAGCTGGGACACAGCGTGGGCCGTCTGAGCTAAACTCCATACGTGGCCTCTTCCGGCACATCCAGGGCCTGAAAATCATGGGCCTGTGACCACAAGCCTTTCTTCCCGTGCTCCACTGACTACCAAGTAGTCCCACGACCATCTGCAAAATCGGAAATAAGAGCCAGGGGCCAAAATGGATCTGAATTCCAGCAGTGGCACTTGCTGGGGTCGGGGGCACCACTAGAGTGCCGGGGCGTGAAGTGCTCTGTTGTTGGCACGTACACCTGCCAAATCCCTTTGCCAACAGTAACAGAAAACAAATAAAAACTGAGTAAATGAGAAATAAAGTGGAAGGGGAGTTGAATCAGCGTACAGGTAAAAGCCGTTGATGCATAGAAGCGCTCTCCACACCCAGCGTGGTGCTCAAACCCTGACCCCAGGATCAGGAGCCGTGCTCCCCGCGCTGAGCCGGCCGGCCCGCCCCGGGAGCCGCCGGCTTTCAGAACAACACGGTTCACAAACCGAAACTCCGAATCTGTAAGGGCCCACAATGAGAGATGAACAGAAAAAAGCGAACCTAACTTCATGACAAACGATTAACATACATGAAAAAACCCGCGTACGTGCACCAAAATAACTTGGTAAAAACATATTTGGACTCTATCTCCTAAGGAGAAAAACAAAACAACTGCATGCAAATACTACATCCTAGCTAACGTGTTTTCCACAGAAATACGGATTGGCGATTCAGAAGTTCCCCTGTGTGTAGTCCAGGATTGAGCACGTAAGTAAACACAGTGACGACAGGAACCAGATTTAAAGAGGAAAAGAATGTGGAACGAACCTTGGGGTAGCTGACTGGAGATGTCAATATAAACTCACAGCTTTTATTTATTTATTTTTTTTTAAAGTCATGTGGTGCCACAAGGCCTTTTTTTTTTTTTTTTTAAAAGATTTTATTTATCTGACAGAGAGAGACACAGCGAGAGACGGAACACAGGCAGGGGGAGTGGGAGAGGGAGAGGCAGGCTCCCTGTGGAACAGGGAGCCCGATGCGGGGCTCGATCCCAGGACCAGGGATCATGACCTGAGCCGAAGGGAGATGCTTAATGACGGAGCCCCCCAGGTGCCCCCAAACTCACAGCTTTAATACATACACAGATGTACACATACAGAAACAGAGGCGGGTGGGTCTGATGTCCTGGCTTTGCCCACCGAGAAGGCCACAAAGCAAGGACCCCGCAGTCAGCACACCCACAGCCCGATGCTGGTTTCTGAATGCGCTCTTCAAAACGAGGAGGAGCCGGAGCTCCACAGAGAAGTGGCCGATTCAGGCCAGGACAAGGGAAGCTGGAGATGGGCCTGAACATCTGGCGGTGCTGAGAAATGTGGGGGGACATGCTGAAGGGACACAGAAGCCCACTGGACAGGGCTCCCAAAGCCCATATCTGGAGAATCAGCCACACAATACAGCAATGGATTATAACAAATGGAATAAAAACAAAATAGAAACATCTAAGTAACAGGAAAGGACAAATGGGGAGCAGGGAAGGTTTCCGGGGCAGCCGGCTG
This sequence comes from Mustela nivalis, assembly GCF_964662115.1. NCBI lineage: Eukaryota > Metazoa > Chordata > Mammalia > Carnivora > Mustelidae > Mustela > Mustela nivalis. The sequence goes on from NC_139036.1 coordinate 61,540,248, forward strand.
GCTCCGTGGGCAGAGCAGGTGGCTCCCGGTCTCTGGGTGCTGAAGCCCCAGCTGGGAGCGGAGCCTGCTTAAAGAAGACTGGGGCACAAGGTTCCTTCTTACAGTAGGATTCCAACCAGTGTGTACAAAGCATAATGGAAACAGAAAGTCTTTATTTGGTGAACAGGATTAATAACGGTCTCAGGAAACACCCGTGATACAAAGTGCGGTTACATGACCTCCCTGCAAGGTGAGCTACTTGCCAACAGAAAAATGGTAAGGATTCTGTAACCGAGACACACCTAAACCACATACCTAAGTGCCCCCGTCATGGGACAAGCTGGCATCATGTGCCTCTGGAGAACAGCGGGATGTCACTGTTGAAGTTTCCTTATAAAACTGCCTAACTTGGGGCGCCTGGGTGGCTCAGCGGGTTAATCCTCTGCCTTCAGCTCCGGTCATGATCCCAGGGTCCTGGGGTCCAGCTGCACATCGGGCTCCATGCTCCGCGGGGAGCCTGCTTCTCCCTCTGCCTCTGCCTGCCTGCGCTCGCTCTCGCTCGCTCGCTCTCTGACAAAAATAAAATAAAATAAAATAAAATAAAAATTAAAAAAAAATGCCTAACTCGGAGGGGTGCCTGGCTGGCTCGGTGCAGGTGGGGTTCCAGCCCCAACTGGGGGTAGAGTCGCCTTAAAAACCTTTTAAGAAATGCATAAGCTGCAACGAATCGCGCGGAAACATCCGACCAATCCAAACGGAGGGGCGCGCTCCCACCAAGTCCCAGGAGCACCGCGGAACCGGCCCAGGCGCGAGAAGAGTGGGGAGCCGCCAGGTCCCGCACCGGACGCGCGGGGACCGGGGCGGACACGAGCCCCGGCTCGGAGGAGGCGCCAGGCCCTCGGTTTGCTAACGGCGGGTGGGAGGAGAAGGCGCGGGCGGCAGAAGCCCCCACCCCGCTCCGGCTCTGCCCCCGCGCACGCGTCTCCCGCGAGACCGAGCAGAGCGCACAGCGCATCCCTGGACCGGACCCCGGGGCTGGAACCGCTCCTCGCGGACGGCGGGGCTGGGGCTGCCCACCTGCTACCAGGGCCGCGGGCGCCCGCACCGGGGGACCCCTGCGGGGGGGGGGGGAGGAAGGGGTGACCCCGGGGGGAGGGTGACCCGCACGGGGAGAGGGGGAGGGTGACCCCGGGGGGGAGGGTGACCCCGGGGGGAGGGTGACCCGCACGGGGAGAGGGGGAGGGTGACCCCGGGGGGGAGGGTGACCCCGGGGGGAGGGTGACCCGCACGGCCGGGAGAAGGTCGGGGGAGACACCCGCACCGGGAGGCCGGACCCATCCGGCCCGAAGCACGGCGCCGCCAGCCCGGGTCCGCCGGGCCCCGAGAAGAGAGAAGAGGCCAGTTAAGGGGCCCGAGACGCGGCAGTGAGGACACCCCCGCTCCGCGCCGCCCCCCGCGCCCCGCGCCCGCCGCTCACCGCGCGCGCCCGCCGGGAGCGGCCTCCGGGCCCGCCGCGTTGCCACAGTGACCGGAGTCCGGCCGCCGCGGTCCGGGCGCGCTCGGGGCCGCGCTCCGCTGCTCCGGCCGGAAACGCGAGCTCGGGCGCAGGGTTCCGGCCTCTTCTCACCCGGCCCGCGCGCAGGCGCCGAAGGGCGACCCGAGGGTCCCCGCGCGCAGCCGCGCCGGGGCACGAGGAGCCGCGGAGCCCGTGGCGGGCCGGAGCGGAGGCGGCCGAGGCTCCCCAGCGCCCCTCCCCGAGCGCAGCCGGCGCGCGGCCGCCGTTGCTGCCCCGACGGGCGGGAGGAGGGCGAGCCCCACGCCCCCAGCATCCCGCCGGGGCCGGGACGCGCAGCCGCGCGGGGGGCGCGCGGGGGGCGCGCGGGGGGCGCGCGGGGGGCGCGCGGGGGGCGGGGCTGGAGCCGAGAAGCGGGGTCGCGCCCGCGCCCGGACCGGGGCGCCTTCTGTCCGCCGTCGAGGCCGGGCACTGGCCGCGCCCGCCGGTCCCCGCGCCCCCTGCCGCGGCGGCTTGGGCAGGTCCTGCCCTCGCAGGCAGCGCCGGCGGGCGGAGGCCGCGGTCGTTAAGGGTCGAGCGGAGGAGTGATTCAAGCCTCGTGAAAAGCGGAGGATTTCACGTCCCGCGCAGAAACCAAGTGACCGTAGCGGGGCCGGGCTGGAGGCGCTGGAGACGGTCGCCAGGGACCGTTCGCCTGCACCCCGCGGCCCGGGGCCCCTTGCTGCCTCCAGACCAGGCTGACCCGCAGGCCCAGGGCCGGGGCTCGAATCCTAGCCCAGTCCTGTCTTCCGTCTTCGCAGGACTGTCTGGCTCTCCTCGCAGCGGGGCACACACGCCCTTCCCTGCTGCTCGGAGGGTCGGAGACCACGCTGAACCCTTGAGGTCCTGGCTCAGCCCCTGAAGGGGCCCCAGGTGTGTCTGGGTGGACAAAGGGGCCCAAGAGACCTGCCTGTTTCAAGGACAAGAGCTGACCACGAGCGCCGTTCTCGCCGTCCTAGGCCCCCAACCCTCATCCTATAGTGACCCCAACACTAAGCCCTCCCCAGCCCTGAACACATGATAACCCCAAGGCACAGCATGGCCTTGCTTCCTGTGGGTAGGGCCAGCTCCTACCGCCCTTTGGTGGGACACACTTCCCTGCCCCTTCAGGACCCCAGCGACCCTAGACCTTCTGAGCCGCTCAGCAGAATCCCAGGTAAAGCTTCTGGGGCCCCAAGTCCTGAAAGGGGCTGTACTCGCCTCCCCCTGCCTGTGACACAGCCCGCAGGATGGTGGAGGCTGGAGTGGGTCCATCCAAGAGACTCCTCCCACGTGGCCAGTCCCCACTCCCACCCCTCCCAGGTCTGCAAGGCAGCCCCCCCAGGCTCCTTATCCACGCCCCATGCCCAGTAGCCCAGTACACGCCTATGGGGAGATGAAGGGACATCCTGGGCACCAGAGCCAGGCCTGCAGAGCTCTTCTGAAGTCTCCGGCCGGTCCGCTGATGCCCCTCTCAGCAGTGCCCGCCCCTGCCTCAGGCCCCTGACTGCCTCATCCCTTACTTATCTAACCAGCATTTACTAATCACCTAGCCAGAGCCCACCCACCCTCCCCTGTCCTCCAAGGGCTCCAGCCTCCTCGGCCCACCGAGGATAACATTGGCACACGGCGACCTCTGCAGAGGTCTGCAGCGACAAGGTGACCCCTGGTGAGGGCAGCATCGGCACACGCGGTGACCCCCGCTTTCGCTGGGCCCCTAGCACCGAAGCCCAGACTGCGTCTCAACACTGGGAGGCAGGCTGACTCCACGCTTGGGTGTCGTAAGCCTGGAAGTGCTGTGGCTCAAAGGGTTGGTTTTGGGCTGTGGCTCCAGGATCCTGGGGTACACCCTGACTTGGTGGCCAGAATGGCCCCTGGGTGGACAGCCTGGCCTGGAACTATACTCCCTCCCAGGACAATGTCCCAGGGAGGTGCAGGGAGCACCAGGGGGGGCCCAAGGAGTCCCCATCCTGACGGCCCAGGACTCGTGGTCCTTCCCCTTATGCTGGCCCCGGAGCGGACCTCCTTGTGGGATGTCCCTTGCCTGCCTCCTGCACAGCAATCGGGGGTGGGACTGGTGCAGGCACAAACCTGCACAGCATTGAGCAAGTCACTTCCTTCTGGGATTAGGAAATGCCTTGCCCTGTACCCCTCACCACGTTGGGTCCACAGCAACTTCCCCATTTGCATGCAGGACCTGGGGGCAGGGAGCCCTGGGCTGCCACTGGCTGCGGGAGCCTCTTCTTGGAAGGATGCCTCCAGGACGGGGTGGGAGACACCCCGATGGGGGGGTTGGTGGGAGATGCCCTCTAACCCCCAGTGTGTCCAGGTGCTGGACAGCCAGCAACATGGTCCCTGCCCCCCCAAGACCAAGGGGTGCCCTTGGTCTGAACCAGGCAACAGGCTGGGGCGGGGGAGGGGTCCTCACAGCCCCAAACCAGGAAGGGACTCCAGGGGGCAGCACAGTGCTCCCAGAGGGACAAAGGGACCAGAGGGCCCGTGTAGTTGTTTCCCAGAGGTTAAAGCCCAGGGGCAGACACAGCTGTGAGATGTTGCCCCCAGGGCTCGTGTGAAAGGGCCATACTGCCCAACAGGTGGGCCCCAAGAGGGGCGTGCCCCGCCAGGCCAGCCCCCAGGGCTGTCTTGACCAGGCGGTTGGTGTCCACCTACCTTTGCTGTCCTGATTACCGCACAGACAGCAGCCTGTGGGGTGACGCCTGGGATTGGGGGACCCCAGGGGACTGGCAGGTTCATATTGTTAATCCAGAGACCGTAAGGTTCACATCTCTGGGCTTGGAGATGATGGAAGCCAAGAGGCTTGTGTGGGCCACACACAGCTGGGACAGGACCCGGCCCCTCCATGCCCCGGGGGAGCCCACCTACCTGAGGGCTGGCACCCCCCGCGTGTGGCTCGGGACCGTGTGCCTGCTGTCAGAGTCCTGGCCGCCTCCCACTCCCCGCCCAGCCCCCCAGTGGCTCTGCTCTCCGTGCTGACTCACCAAGGAGCGGGGACTGCGGTCTGTCGGAGCAGGAAGGTGGAGCAAGGCCTTCCCCTCCTGCAGGCTGGAGGAGCGCTCATGCTTGGCACGAAGCCCAGCCTCACTGGTTCAGCCCCAGGCCAAGGCCTGGCTGCCGCCCTCCTGCCCTCCACTCTGGCCTGCGGAAGACTGGGACACCTGTCCTTCACCTGGTGTCACTCTTCACGGTACCTCCGTGTCCTCCGTGCCCTGGGCCCGGAAAGCTCCACACTGACATTAGGGGGACTCGCAGGGGCTGTGACATCAGGTCAGCTGAGCTTGATCCTGGGCAGCAGGATCAAGGAACAAGGTGCTGCACTCAGCAGGGACACGGAGCCCAGCTGAGTGTAGGGTCAGGTACGCGGTGTCGCGGAGCCATCAGCCAGGCCATCAGGCAGCCCTCCTGGCAGATGAGACGTGAGTGGTGGCTGAGGCAGAGAGGGCGGAGGCCCAGCCAGGACGCCGGACCACAGGGGTGGGTGGTTCCCTTCGGCCACTGAGGGGGCAGAGACTGGACCAGGGAGGGACAGGGCTGGTGGCTCCACTGGCTTGTGGGGGCACTATCTCCCAAGTGTCCCTCCCTCACCTGCATTCACGGAGCACCCGCTCTGTTCCAGGCACTGTTCCAGGCACTGGGGTAGGTGGAGGCTCTACCAGCCTTGGCGGGCCGTGGCCCGGGCAATAGAAGCCCAGCATTTGCCTGGGTCGGGCTGTCGGCACAAAGGAGAGAGAGGGACCCAGAGGGGAGCCTGACGTGCAGAGGGCATCAGCGGGGTCAAGTGGGGTCACAGATGGAGTTCTGCCGGAGCCGAGAGGTGTGGGGTCCCGGGGAGCCTGAGCTCCAGTGCGTCTCGGGGCTGCAAGCATGAGGAGGGTCTTGCGGGCCCTGAGGGTGAACAAGGCCACACCCTAGCTGGCATGGAAGAGCAGAGGTCGGGAGGCAGGGGGGACCCTCAGAGCTGCAGGGGGAGAGCCAGGCAGAGGACCCCTGCGGGCTGAGGCCTGAGAAGTGGCCACCGCATCTGGGGGTCGGGGCTGGGGGGCCTGACAGGGAGCAGGGGGCAGCGTGCCTTTCCCAGGGGCCCCCTGCCGCCGTGAGACTCTGTGCGCAGTCAGGCTCGGCCAACGGGCGGGGATGGCCAAGTCTCACCTGAAGGGCAGGTACAGGTGCAGGTGTGGCTTGGCCGCCCTCGGGCCAAGCACAGGCCATGGGAGCAGCCCACTGCCAGCAGAGGTCCTGGAGCCCCCGTTTCTGCTGGGACCCCGCGTCCCTCAGGCAGCTAGGATGTGCAGTGTCAGGCCGGGGTAGGGGATGGGCGGCCCCTGCCCGCCACAGCTGGTGTCTGAGGACCCTCCTGGATGTCCCACCGCTCCTTAACAACAGCTCCCTCAGCCAGGGTGGTGGTGGGCAGAGGGGGCAAGCAGTTGCAGGCAAGCGAGGAGGGTCACGTTCCACAGCCACTGCCTCTGGGTCTGGGGCACAGGGAGGAAGGCCAAGACCTCAGGCAGCGGAGGAGCTGGTGCCTGAACTGCGGGGCCTGCAGGACCAGGGACCACAGGGACCAAGGCGGGGGGACCTGGAGGGCCCAGGTCCAGGAGGACCCTGTGGGAGGAGAGAGGCCAGCAAGCACCCGTCCCAACCCTAACTTGCTCCAGTCCCTCCCCCCAGGGCCCCACAGCTTGGGAAGGATGGAGTCCCACGGCGCCTGCGGCATCCACGGGGTGGAGGGCAGGACTAGTGGAGCGGGGGAGGAAAAGCATATGTGGGGCCAGACCAGGGCCTGGGGGGCAGCAGGTGGGGCAGGGGAGCCTGAATGCTTGGGGCTGCTCCCTGTCCAGCCTCCAGGCCAAAAGGCTGAGCTTTGGGGATGGGGCGGTGAGGGGAGGCCGGGGCAAGAAGGAGGAACTTTTGTGCCTCCAAGAGCAGTCGGGGCTTCACCGCACCCACTTCCCAGACAGGAGACCGGTCTGGAGAGGTCCCGGGGTTGAAATCAGCCAGGCTGCTCAGGCTCTGCTTTCTGCTGCTTCCTTTTCCCCAACCGGAGCAGATTCTGGGGCTCACCTTCCCAGCGATCCCACGGACCTGGGGCTGTGAACGCTCTGGCCGCAGTGCCAACCCCCACCCCAGACACCCTCAGCCTCCCCCAGGACTCTCCCAACTCCAGATACCTACCTCCAGTCTCCCTCCAAACACCCCCAATGCCCCAGAAAACCCCAGTCTCCCCCAGATACACCCAGTGCAGACACCCTCAACCCCCACCCCTGTAAGAGACACCACCCAACCCCCATGCCCAACACCTGCCCTGGGTGGGGACTGCAGGTGAGTCACGCCAGGCTGGGCTGGGGTCCGGCCTCTGCAGCCAGCCTATTTCCGCCTCTGTTCACAGATTGGGCTGGCCAAGCGGTTAATGTGTTTATTTTTCTGGGAGCCTGAACACATCCCAGGTAAAGGCCCTGGGGAGAGGGAAGGGGTGGGAGGGAAGGGTTAGAACGCCCTGGCCTTAGGCCAGCTGCCCTGCTGGGCAAGGGTCCCCCTCAGCCCCCCACCCCGCCTCATCTGCAGAGGTGGCCTCTCCACCCTGGAGTGGGGGAGGGGGCGGCTGCAGGGAGTGGGGACCCGCTGTGCGGCCAGGCCACCAGCTCCCCGAGGAGGGCTCAGGGCCGTGGTGCAGCCCAGGTGTCTGTCACGCGGTTTGGCTTTCTTCACCTGCCCTGGTCCTGTCCGTTCGGTGGGTGGCATGGCCTAGAGTCCAGTGGTGGGTTCCCAGGACTCGAGAATGGCTTCATCAGCAGCCTGATGCCCCAGATCTGGCCCCAGGCAAGAGCGGGAGGCCAGTCCTTCACCCTCCCTGTGGCCACTGCCCTCCAAAGCCTCTCTAGGTGTCCAGGGTCATTTCTGGATATCAAGGCAGAGCCTGGCCCCTGTGTCTGGATGCACAGGGGAAATCGAGCCGGGACCAGCAGCAGACCAGCTGAGCAGACAGCCCTCCTCTGAGTCCATCTCCAGACAGCAGCTCAAGAAAGGCAGAGTGTGTCCCCGGGAGCTGCAGCTGGCTGGGCAGGACTGGGGACAGCCCTGGAGGCCCCTTGGAGCACGCTGCAGAGCGTGATAGATCCGCAGCTGTGCCCTGCAACAAGTCAAGGAACTGGGAGCCTGGGAGCCAGGGGGAAGGGGGAGGTAGGGTCAGGGCCGGGTCAGGTCGTCAGGAAGTGCCCCTCACCTTGTACAGGGCCATTCTGTGGGGTCACCCCCTCGCCAGGATGGACCCCCCTTGGTCCTCCGCTCCCTTCTGTTCAGAAAGGGGCAGCCTGGGCTGTGGGGCCAGCCCAGGGCCACTGTCAGGGAACAGGCATCGGAGCCAGCTCTGGGGTGGGTGTCCTTGGCCTTGTCTGTCCCTCCCAGAGAATCGCAGCCAATGTCGCCTGCAGAGCACAGGGCACCGTGGGGCTCTGTGCAGGATGGAGCCTGGCCGCCCGAGACCCTCCCAGTGCTGGGCAACTCTGTTGGGGCTCCTGCCCGCCTCCACCCGCAGGACTGGTCCCCATGAAGCCCCGGGGAAAGACTTCCCAGGTTGTCAGCACTGCTTCCCGCGGAGAACCATCTCTCCCACACATCATCATTCCGCCAGCACCCCCCGCCCCCCCGTTGAAGCGCCCTGCCCTGGAATGCTCTGCTGGGGTCAGGGGACAGGAAAGTCGGTGTCTGATTAGCTGCCCTCTGTGCCCCGGCTCCGAGGGTCCGGAGGACAGGCAGTCTGGCCCCAGGACACACACCCAAGGAAGACCATGCCGGAGGGGCTCTGAGCCTGGGGGACTGTCTCCTCTGTTCTCAGGGCTCCTGCAGAACCAGGCGTCCCTGGCTGACCGCCTCCAACTCTCCTAGCTGGACGTCCAAGGCCCCTTCTCTCCTCGGAGCGCAAGTGCTGAATCCCAGGTCCTCGCTCTGATCACTGGGGGAGGTGGGCGTCTTCCCAGGTCTTGGAGCTCAGAGAAGGCTGAGCCATGGGCTGAGGAAGCTGGGACAGAGCAGGAAGACCCCAGCCATCCCCACCTGACTTTCCCTGTTGGCCCTTCTGTGCTCTTCAGTCTTGGGTGGGGGCAGGGATGGGGTCAGGGGCTGAAGGCTGCACAGCTTCTACCCAAGAGGAATCTGCAGTCTTCAGGGAGGGGTGCACTAGCCCCCAAGTTCCAAGAAGAAGGGGAGGCATCTGGGTGGTGGCAAGAGGGACTCTGAGCTGGGCAGGGTGTATGTCTCAGTAATCTGAGGCAGGGGAGCACGGCGGCCCACACTCCAGGGGCTGGAAGTACTGTCCCAGGTGGGGGGGCTCCTTTCTGCAGCTGCACCCTGCCCCATGAGGCCTTGCCCCGCCTCGGACACCCTCCCACATGAGGGTACCCCCGCCTCCAGCCTGTGGATTGCACATCTGCTGGTGTAGGCAAACAGGGGTAGTCCCTGAGGCTGGGCCGGACTGTGGGATCCTGAGGGCACTGGCTTCCCCCACGTGCTCCTCCAGACACTCAGGATCCAGGCCTGCCCCCGAGGACCCGCGCTGGAGGCCTGGGCTCTGCTCACCTTCTCACGGACTGCTTCCAGGGCCATTTCTTCAGCAGTTTGGAGTGAGGTGGTCGAACCGCTGGGGACCCGCCCAGCCTCTGAGTGCCAGGGCTCTTTTCACAGGGCACACGTGGGGTGTGGTTTCTCAGCACCCCAAAGGGAATGCGGAAGGTCCTGGTGGATGTGGCATCTCAGAAGGGGTAGTCGGGTGGTGGACCCAGCTGGGAGGCCCACGCTGCCCTGCGAACTGCCCGCTACCTGGGAGCCGGTGACCCTCACTCTGCTCTCCATCCCCATGGGCCCAAGGTCGCTAATGTGTCAGTCTCCTGTACCCCAGGAGACTGGGAGTGTCATTTCAAAGTCTCCTGGGTGGAAAGTGTTCCTGTGGTCCCCGCTGGGTGGCCGCCACCAACAGCCACACTCCCTGGCACAGCCGCAAACTTGAGCTAGCTCTTTCCGTGCGACAGATGCGAAAATGGGGCTCGAAGAACTTACTAGGGACCAGCTGGGATCCGCCCACCCCGTGGGCCAGGGGCGGCCGGTGTGGGATGGGGGGCGTCCCCGGACTGGCGTCCACCCCACGGCGGTGGTCCGGTGCCGGCCGCCTGCGAGGAGGGGCACCGGCTCTATCTGGCTTCGGGGCGCGGAGCCACAGGGGGAAACGGAAGTTCGGGGAGGTCGCCTGCCTGGCCCGCGAACCCTTCGGGCGTGGGGGCCCCCGGCCCACGGCCCCGCCTGGGAGGAAGCCGAGGCTCGGATGGGTCCTGGGGAGGGAGGCCTGAGCGCCCCCGAGCTGAGCCGGGAGCTGGGAGCCCCACAGCCCGGGGTGGTGGTGGGGGGGGCGAGACCCGGGGGCCGGCCCGGGGCGCGGCGGGACGAGAAGGCGCACCTCCCTCCACCGCCCGGCGCGGCGCGGCGGGGGCGGGGGCGGGGGTCCCTCCGCGCGGCCGGAGCTCTGGAGCCGTCGGGAGCTCCGGGCGCCCCTCCCGCGCGGCGCGGGGTCCGGGCGGGGCGGGCAGGGGCGGCGCCAGGCGGCGGTGACGCGCGGGGGACGTGCGGCGCGAGCGGCCGGAGCTCCGAGTCCCCCCGCGCGGCGGCCGGCAGCCAGGCGGACAGAGGCGCGCGGCGGCCGAGCGGCGGCAGGTAGGCGCGGCGCGGATGCTCGGCGGGGCGGGGCGGGGCGCGCCCGGGACCCTCCGCGGAGCCCGCGCTCCGGCCCGCAGCCCCTTCCCCATCCCGGCTTCGGCGCCCCCCCCCACCCCGCGGCGACCCCACCCCCCCAGGGGTTCCGGGGAGCCAGCCGCGTCCCCGCCGCGCCCTCGGCCCCGGGCCCCCTCGGGCTGGGCCCCGGCCGGGAGGCGGATGCGCGGGGCCGCCCAGGGCGTCGCGGAGCGAAGAGCGCGGTCTCCGCGGCGGGCGGTGTTTGGTGGGGCTGCCGCCGGCCCGGCCCTCCCGAGGGCGCGGGGTGCACGTGCGCTCCCGGCGTGGCGCTGCTGGCGCCTTGGCCTGCGGGCCTCGGTCTCCCTCACCTCCTCCCGCTTCTTGCCGCGCCCAAACACTCGCCGTCCCACACCCGCCCTCGGGCGACGGTTCCCAGCGCAGGCCCGGGGCAGAGAGGGAGGGGGCTCCCTCTGAATCAGGCTGGACGCCCTGGTTCGAGTCAACCCCTCCTCTCCTGCCAGGCCCCTCGCCTGCGGGAAACCTGGCGGAGCCTCAGTTTACTTGTCTGAAAAGTGGGTGCACAACACACCTTCTGGGATGCTGGCCCAGGCCAGTGGCCGGCGGGCTGTGAGTAAGGTTAGCTGTCAGGTCATGGCCACTGGGGGTGCCTGGCATCTAGGTGAGGGACAAAGAGGTAGCCCAGAGACCAGAGTGCTTTTCTATCCCAGAGGCACTGAGCTGCACGTCCAGAAGTGCACTCTGGGTGTGAGGGACAGAGAGACGAGTGTGCCATCCAGGCTGGACCTGGCCTCTGTGGGTGGGCGGGCGGTAGGACTGAGGAGTTGCCCTCCCGCCGGGAGGCTTAGGGCACAGGTGGTGGAGCTGCGGCAGGCGCAGAGCCTTCCTGCCCCGGGGCCTGTGGCGTGGGCGGGGCCTGGGATGGGCAGTGGGAGGCCTGGTCCCAGGGCAGGCTCGGTAATGACTTGTGACCTTGGGCAGGGCATGATACCCCGGAGACAACCTGGCTCGGGCGGACTCCAGCCAGGCCCTCCGTGTGGAGGCGCGGCCGCAGAAGGGGCTCGTGCTCTCCAGGAGAGTGGCCGGGGAGCGTGTGGCAAGGGCGGCTGTGCTGTCCCCGGGGCCCGGCCCTACTTGCTCCAGGGTGGGTCCCCGCGGTGGCCCGGCCAGCGTGAAGGAGAAGAGCCAGTGCCACTCCGAGGCTGCCAGTCCAGTGGGGTGACGACTGCCTCCCAGAGCGGCCAGTCCAGCCGAGGCACCTGGATCAGGCCTCGGGGGTCCGCGAGCGAGGAGGCCGGGGCTCCTCACAGGGCCTCCGGGCAAGTACAGACCTTCGGGCTTCAGGCGCCATCCGCGAAATGGGCGGGGCGGGGCAGCCGTCCTGCAGACGGGCCGGCTGGGTCCGCGCTGCTCCCGCACGGCCGGGCCCCTGCGGAGGGAAAATGAGGTCGGTCCGGGCCTGGGCGGGGCCGCAGGATCTCTTTGGGCGCGCGGCGCTCGGCGGCGCCCAGGGCGCTTCCGGGGCTCCCTGACCCCAGCGGCCCGCGTGCCGCCCTGTACAGTGACAGACGGGAGAGCGCCTATTCCAGGCAATACGGTGGCGGCTCCTCCCTTGGCGCGGTCACGTCCCCCACGTCCCTCGCCCCGGCGAGCGGGCCGGTGGGTGGAGCTTTTCCCTTCCCACACCCCTCGCGGTCTCGACCGCCCCAGCCCCACCAGGCCCAACGGGCTGGTGGTGGGAAGGGCCCTTCTAGTGGGGCTAGCTGATGCAGGGACCCTGCGCTGGCCCCCTGGCTTTAGGGTGGGGGGCGGCTGCAGCCAGTCCAGCAGAGGGACAAGGTGGCCATGTGACCAGGCCAGGTAGTGCCAGGCTGGGCAGGGTCCAGGGCTGGAGGGGGCTGCTTTGAGCTCGCTCCAGCCTCTACTGCTGCCTGGCCCCTTTGAGCCTTCTAGAGGAGGCTGCCCTGATGGTGAGCCCACAGCTGTCCACAGGGCCACCCACAGGGCCCATGGCCCCCTCCTTGTCACAGGTGGCACAGTGTTGGAGAGGGCTTAGCCTTAGTGCAGTGTCCAATTTGACACATGAAGCCAGCATTTTTGCCCCACTGGCCTCTTGTGAGCCCACCCGAAACCTGAGGGCACCAGGCATGCCCTGGGGGGCTTCATGGTCAGTGGAAGAGGGATGGAGGGCCCAGGCTGGGCGTAACAGGCCTGGATCATGCCTGGGGCAGTGCCCAAGGCCCACCTCCCCCCAGCCCCAGCTGTGCAGTCAGTGGGTAGGGGGAGCAGCATCTGGGGTCCTGTGCAGGCCCTGGGAAGGGGACAAGCATGCTGACCAGTGGTGCTTTCTGAGTCCTGGGCAGGCAAAGGGTTTGCATGACTGAGGCAGTGGGGAAAGGAAGCAAGGGCGCCTGGGAGGCCCTCCCTCCCCCGGAGGCGTGGCACTCCTATGTCCATCAACCAGCCCCTTATGCTCCAGAGACCCTGGGGGCTCAAATGGAGCCGAGCACCAGCCACAATGGGGCCGATCTCCTAGGCCTCCCCGTGCAGGGGGAGTCCAGGAAGGAACGCAATTGCCCCTTCGTGCCCCGCCCGCCTGGGGCTGGTCTCCAAGGACTGGAAGTCTGCTTAGATAACTAACTGACCAGTCTCCTCAGAAGGTGAACCTACAGGGCGCCTGGGATAGGCCACAGGCTCTAGAGTCAGAGGCCACCTCACGGAACCCAGGGGACATGGCGTGCCCTGGCACCTGACAGACCCAAGGTGGGTGCACGTCAGGCACGGGGGTCTCCTGGGGGCATGCCAGGGTGCACTGGGGACGGCAGGGGGTCTACAGCCTGGGGTGAAGCTGGCAGGAGGCCAGGTTGGCTCAGGGGCTGGGGCCTGGAGTCCTGACCCCAGCTGGGACTCAGCCAGCCAGTGGACTGCTGAGGGGGAAGCTGGCAGCGCCCTTGATTTGGGAGAGCACAAGGCCCTGGCCCTGTCGGCTGTGGTCTGCTGCGTGTGGGCATTCTGAGGGACCCTCCCCAGCTCAGCTTACAGCCGCCTGGGGCCGTGGTGGGACCTTTTCGGGAAGTGTTGGGGGGGCAGCTCCCAGAGCCTCACCTGACCCGGAAGCGGGCACACGCGCCCCACCAGGGAGATCAGCTTTCCGAGGCCCAGAGGGAGGGTTATTTCTGGGCTGGGGACGTGGTTTGCATGCTTCCCTGTCATCACAAGGCCAGCAGGCTGGTGTGTACCCACAGATGTGCCGGTGCCACCTCCTCCAGGTCCCAGCCAGCCCCCAGAGGGGACCACTCCTCCCATCTTGGGTTGTCTTGGGAATGTGGCCAGTCTGGGTCTCTGCTGGTCTTCCTCCCCCAAGGCAAGCTAGGCTGAGAAGGCCATTTCCTCTTCGAAATCCCAGCCCCTTCTCTACTCCCCCCTCCCCTGCCCCCCCCCCACAGTCCCTCCAAACCTCCATGTCCCTCCCATTCCCATTCCTTGCTGAGAAGCCTCACTTGGAGGACTAGCCTGTGTGGGGATCGGGGAGGGCGGTGTTTTAGCCTGGCTGGTACCCCAGGCTGGGGGTTAGCTGGGAGGAAAGGGAAGAGCCTCTGGGGCCGTTAGGACTGGCCGGGAGGGACGACCATGCTGCCCACGTGGGTCTCCTGTGGCCCACACAGGTCCTGAGCCGTGCCGTAGCACCTGCCCCTTGCCCTCCTGGGTCCTAGCTCAGGGGATGCCCTGGGTCCCGTGGGTGGTCAGCATCTGATGAGCAGAGAACGGGGCAGCAAAGGCTGGGGGTCGTGTTCTGCTGGTGAGTGCCGGGTGTGGCTGCTGCAGCCACGGGTCTCTCCGAGGGGCCCAGCTTCTCCTGAGACCCAGGGGTATGGTTAAGAGCTGCTGCTGACTTTCGGCTTCAGACGCACTCTCCTCTTGGGCCTCTGCATGCTCATTTAGTTTATTTTTAAAAATCAGGGAACGTCTATAAACCCACAACCCGAGAAAAGCCAGGATTGTGGGGACACCTAGCCCTTCGGGGCCCCCACAGCCACCAGCCCCATCCTCTGCCCTGGGTCTGGGGTGTTTGTGCTTTCTGCCCTGAACAGTGTCACCGCACCCTGACGCAGTCCTGAGATGGGTTTTGGGGTTTTATTAAGTTTCCCTGCTGCCTGTACTTCGGGGACCTTTTAAGCTTGACGCTAACAAAGGGAAGGGATGCTGCAGCTTGGTGTCCCCCCCGGAGTGTTCTGGCTGCGGGGCAGCGTTTGCCCCTGTCCCGTCCTGGCGTCAGGCACGGATCTGGAGGGCAGAGCCCGGGGTGAGCCGAGACTACCCAGGCAGAGTCCAGTCCCAGGTCCCAGATATGCCTAGGATGCGGAAATGGGCCACCTGGGGGCCAGGTCCCAGGGCTGTGGGCACATCTGCAGGAGGACCGGGGATTTCCTCGGCCTCGGTGCCCCCCCCCCCCCCCCGCGCCCGGGGCTGGGGAGCCTTTGGCCTAAGGAACACCCTGCACCTTGCCCTCTGGTCCACAAGCCTTCTGAGCGCTTGGGGGGGGGGGCAGTGCCAAAGGGTACGGGGTCTGGAAGCCCAGCGAGAGGAGAGGTTGTTCTCTTGGGTTTCCCAGGAGCGCTGCCCATGGCCCTGAAGCCTGCCTGGCCCAGCCTAGGGTGGGGGCCTGGGCCATGTTCCGCTCCAGTGGGCCGTGTCAGCCTTGTCATCAGCCGGACGGCCAGCTGGCTCCTGGAAGTCCGTCATCCAACAGTCGTGCTCGTCAACAACTGCTTGGAATCCCCCAGAAGGTCTTCGGCAAACACCCCCTAACACATGACACACCCCGGAATCGGGAGTCCAGACCTCCCCCCGCCCAGGCTCCTGTGGCCATGATGCTGGGGGCAGGGCAGGGTGGAGGCTGGGAGGGGGGTTACTTTCCACATCACTTCTCCCCGCTCACTCACCCTGCACTCACTCCAAAGTCCTGCCCCACGCTGCGTCTCCGGCTTGCATACAGAGAATGGGCCACCAGGGGGCTTTGCAAGGTCAAGGGTATTGCTGGAAAGGGGACAGGGGGTGGAGCCAGGGGGCTGTTCCGTCTCTGGTTGGGACGTTCCTGGACCTCAGTGGAGGCGGAGTGTTCCCACCACAGCCCTGGCAAGTGCTCCCCATCAGGGCCTCCTTCCCCCAGAGCTGGTCTTCTGCACACCGCGGGTGGGGGCCGCAGGGTGGGCTGGACCCCATAGGCCCAGGCCCCGGGGGCTGCCCTCCCATCCCCGCACCTGCACTGGGGAGGCACTCTGCTGGGAACAGGCTCTGTCAGGTGAGGTGGGGGACCAGCCATCAGCTCCCCTCTGGGATTAGGGGGTTTCTGGCGCTAGGATCAGATGGAGGTGAGGGGCGGAGAGGGGAGGCTAGGGTCTCCGGCCGGACGTCTGGTCCCAACATTCTACGTTACTGTGCCTCAGTGGGGCTGAGGTGTGGCTTGGAGAGGGAAGCAGGCCCAGGGCTGCTGTGGGGTTTCGGGCGACAGTCCTCTCCCCGCCTTAGCAGTCTGGGGGCCGGAACGGTGTGCTCCAGTGGGCTGCATGGAAGCCCGCCCCTTCATTCAGCCCTGCCGCCCACCCTGGGAGCTCCCCTTCCTCAGTCTGCGGAGTGTGGGCAGCTGGGTGGGAGGAGTCGGCTCCGGCTCAGCAAGGGGCCCTCCTTCGCTGGTCAGAGGGCACGGGGTGGGGGGATCCTCTGTGTAAGGGCTGTCTGCGGGCCCCTGCCGGCTGCCCCCAACTCCGGCCGGCACAGTCACGCCCGTGTGAGTCTTCGCCCTTTTCTCAGGCTCTCACCCGGGGAGGGGAGGTGCGACAGAGGGCAGAATCAGGAGTCCTGCTCCCCTGCGGGTGGGGGAGCGCGGCTGACCACAGCTAGCTTAGGACTCAAGGGACACCACCCCAGGTGGGGCCCCAGGCCCCCTTCTCACAGGACCCGCCCACAGGCGGCGGAAAGTGCAGCCTGTTCCCCCACACGGCTGGTCTCATGTCCCTGCTGGGGTCTGTCTTCCTCAGGAGGTAACCTGAGCCTGTGCTGAGCCCAAAAAAGCCACTGCCCTTTAGAGCCAGCTGGGTGGGAGCAGGCCAGGCCTGGGTGGGGGAGGGAGGAAGCGCTGCCAGGCCGCCCAGACAGGCCAGACGCAGGTGAGGGCCAGAGGTGGGCTGTCAGGTGGCTTGGGCCTCGGGACCCTGCTGTGGCTGAGGCTGGGCAACTGAGTCGGCTTCACTTCCTTCCTCAGGGACGCACAACCTGCCCTCCTGGCCATGGGTGGCGCCGTGGTGGACGAGGGCCCCACGGGCATCAAGGCCCCGGACGGAGGCTGGGGCTGGGCCGTTCTTTTCGGCTGCTTTGTCATCACGGGCTTCTCCTACGCCTTCCCCAAGGCGGTCAGTGTCTTCTTCAAGGAGCTCATGCGTGAGTTTGGGATTGGCTACAGCGACACGGCCTGGATCTCCTCCATCCTGCTGGCCATGTTGTACGGGACAGGTAAGGGGCTGTGATGCCCAGTGGTCACCTCTGGGGTTCACCAAGGCCGCTCTGGTTAAGAACCCCACACACCAGCAGGAAGCGTGGGGGACCGGCAGGGGCACCTGGTGTCTGCGGCCCAGGTTCTGGGGCGACTGCAGGGGAACCCTGGAGAGGCTTCTGCCCGAGAGCCGTGTCCCCACACGGCCACACTGGGCACACGTCAAGTCTGTCCAGGACATGTTGCTGTGAGCTGCGTTTTGCTCAGGAAGGCGTGTGAGTGTGACTTGTATCCCGGGCACCTGGGGTGTCCACCAAGCTGGGGCGGGGGGTGTCAGGGGAGGGAGGGGCCGTTCTCTCGGTGAGCGTGGAGAGCCTGGGCCCAGCCCCGTGTCCCCACCCCTCACAGGCCCACTGTGCAGTGTGTGCGTGAACCGCTTTGGCTGCCGGCCCGTCATGCTCACGGGGGGCCTCCTGGCGTCCCTGGGCATGGTGGCCGCGTCCTTCTGCAGAAGCGTCATCCAGCTCTATCTCACCACTGGGGTGATTACTGGTGAGTGGAGCCCATCCGGGAGTGGGGCAGGCTGTGGCCCGCTGGGCCCTCCAAGGCAGGGGGCAACAGCTCGGGCAGCGAGGGTGCTGGGGTGGCGTGCCCAGAGCAGGGCCTCAGGAGCAGGCAGCTGTGGACGGCCCCCCAGGCCTGGTGCCGGTCTGTCCCCCATTCCCCAGTGGTCTCCACTGGCGTGTCAGTGGGCGCCCGGAGATGCCCACCCAGAGCCGCGGGGACGAGGGCCCGGATGGGCTTGTGTGACGCCTCTGCTGCCTGCCCCTCCCGCAGGCCTGGGTTTGGCGCTCAACTTCCAGCCGTCGCTCATCATGCTCAACCGCTACTTCAACAAGCGGCGCCCCATGGCCAATGGGCTGGCGGCCGCAGGCAGCCCCGTGTTCCTGTGCGCCCTATCCCCGCTGGGCCAGCTGCTGCAGGACCGCTACGGCTGGCGGGGCGGCTTCCTCATCCTGGGCGGCCTCCTCCTCAACTGCTGCGTGTGCGCCGCGCTCATGAGGCCCCTGCGGGCGCCCGGGCCAGCTCCGGGCCCCGCGCCGCAGCAGCCGCCACGCCGGCTGCTGGACCTGAGCGTCTTCCGGGACCGCGGCTTCGTCATCTATGCCGTGGCCGCCTCCATCATGGTGCTGGGGCTCTTTGTGCCCCCCGTGTTCGTGGTGAGCTACGCCAAGGACCTGGGTGTGCCCGACGGCCAGGCCGCCTTTCTGCTCACCGTGCTGGGCTTCATCGACATCTTTGCCCGGCCCACTGCCGGCTTCATCACAGGCCTGGAGAAGGTGCGGCCCTACTCTGTCTACCTCTTCAGCTTCTCCATGTTCTTCAACGGCTTCACAGACCTCACGGGGTCCACAGCCGGCGACTACGGAGGCCTGGTCGTCTTCTGCATCTTCTTCGGCATCTCCTACGGCATGGTGGGAGCCCTGCAGTTCGAGGTGCTCATGGCTATCGTGGGCACTCAGAAGTTCTCCAGCGCCATCGGCCTCGTGCTGCTGCTGGAGGCCGTCGCCGTGCTCATTGGGCCCCCGTCGGGAGGTGGGTGCTGGGACGCAGGCGTGAGTGAGCCTGCCGGGGGCGGGAGGGGGGCCCACCACGCGAGGGCTCTTAGCTGCAGGGACCCAGCAGGTGAACAGCAAGTGTCAGGAGCAAACCCTGGCCGTGCCCGCCTCCCAGGCCAAAGGCTGCCATGTAGGGGAATCCCGAGGGCGGTGCCCCTGCACCTGGGCCAGCCCAGAGCCGAGGCGGGGGTCGGCTTTGGTTACGTTGGGCTTTTGCTCTTCTTTGTGAAGGCTGAAAAAATCCTGGGGCGTGGGCTAGGCAGGCAGCCTGGCCTGGGTCTCTCCAGCCAACTCTGTAGGCCGCCACCCATGGGACCCCGCGAGCGCCAGGGCTGTGCCTCATTGTCCTGGGGCTCTTCTGGGGCCCTAGACGGTTCCTATGAGGGCCACGGGTGACAGGGCCTCCAGCGAGAGGCAGTGTGGCCTGGTCACTCACCCGGAGACTCTGCCTCTTGCACCCGCTCGGATCCAAAGCCTCCCTCAAGCCCCCCTGGTCTGTGCTATCTTGGGGGCCGGGGAGGCTGGGACAGGGTGCCCCGGAGCTGTCCCCAACAGCACAGTGGTGCACAGGTAGCCAGTGACTGTGGGGGTGACCTTCAGCCCGGGCTGACGCTGTCACCCCTTTGCAGGCAAGCTCCTGGACGCGACGCACGTCTACCAGTACGTGTTTGTCCTGGCGGGGGCCGAGGTGCTGGCCTCCTCCCTCGTGCTGGTGCTGGGCAACTTCTTCTGCATTAGGAAGAGGCCCGAGGCGGCCGTGGAGGAGGAGGAGCGCCGCAAGCCCCCCGCAGACGTGAGGGTGGACTCCCGGGAGGTGGAGCACTTCCTGAAAGCAGAGCCCGAGAGAAACGGAGAGGTCGTTCACACGCCAGAAACGAGCGTCTGAGCCCGGGAGGCCAGCGGGGGGGACGGAGCCGGACAGACTTCAACGCTCATGTTTATTTCACAGTCAGGACTAGCTTGGCTGCCCGCGGGTCTCTGGGGAGGTGGTGGGCGGGGAACCGCGTCATTCCACACTGTGGTGAAGCTGAACCGCGAGGTCACGAGCCGTCTGCACTGGGGACCCAAGCCTGCTGACCCCGGAGCTGCCCGGTGCCCACCGCTGAGCTCAGGGACCTAGAAACCCACGCTTCAGAGACAACATGGCGGGCATCAGAGGGCGGGGCTGGGGAGAGCCCGCGCAGTGGCGCCGTCTCGGGAGGGGCTTCCCCATGATCCTGGCTGCGCCCTGCCTGCCCCTCGCGGGGTGCCTGGGGGACAAAACTGCCTTCCTGGACCTCTGAAGGTCTGAAATAAACCTGCCTGTGGGAGGAGCCACTTTGGAAGGCTCTTCACGGAGTGGGATGTTGTTCTTCGTGGGGTAGGGGTCTGTGCACTCCATGCTCATTTTCTCAACCACCTGCTGGTTTTTACAGAGTAGCTCTGGCCCCGGCCAGGCGGGTCACGTTTCTAAGCGCTGCTGGTTCTGAACCCTGCCCTGCTGGAGCCCAGACAGCTCAGAGCGTCCACGCAGGGCCCCGGTGGCTGGCAGGGAAGGGGGCTGTGCCGCAGGCGTGCGGCCGTGCCCGGCAGCCCGTACGAGGCGTGTGCACTTAAGCTGAGACATACGTGTGGTTCTTGTTCACTGTGCGTGTGTTTAAAGAAAATGATCTTCCTGCCTTCCGTTTATTCACCCCTCGGCCGGCGGGTCGTGGCCCTACAGCGCCCAGTGCGGGCGTCTGCTCCCGTCCTTGTGCGGCCCTGCTCGGCCTCGCCCCGGGTACCTCACACCCACCTGCCCTCGTGGCCAGTGGTGGCCTGTGTGGCTGGGAGCCCGGTCAGAGGCCGCTGGGGCCGCCTCAGTAGGTGGTGCGTCGCGGGCGCTGGGGACGGCAGCGGGCACCCTGGCGGGCCGCGTGCAACCGGAGAGATGCCACGTCCCTGCTCCTCTGCAATGAAAAGCAAGCGAAAGCTCACGTCTTGTCCCACCGGAGAGGTCACCCCCGAGGGGCCTGCTGCTCCCCCGCCTGCACCTGCCCATCCAGCTGTGCGGAGGACCAGGCACCTGACAGCGGGCCTGGCCCGCAGCCCCGGGGCCCTGGGCACGCCCCCCTCCCCACCAAGCCCTGCCTGGTCAGCCTGGACCCTGTGCTGGGGCCTGGGCTGTGGGGGTGCCAGCCGTCGCGGGGGTTGAGGCAGAGCTGCTATCTGCGCTCCCCGTGGCTGCTGCTCGTGACATGGAGCTGCTCCAGGCTTCCTGGACCTCATGCTGCAGTGTCCCTGACCCTCGCCTGTCTCTGTGCCTGTGTGCAAAGGCCTGGCCCAGTCTGGGGACACTTAATATCAAGCAGTCCTGAGATGGTCAGCGGGTCAGCGTTGCTCCCCGCAGTGGGCTGGGGGCTGGGGTCCACGTAAGCCGGTGTATGCTCCAGGGTAGGAGTTCTGCCACCCACCCTTGGCCTCAGGAACACGGACCCGTCTGTCCCTCAGCTGGCACCTCGGTGGACACGCTAGGTGGACCCAAGGGCCCTTGCCCACCACAGTATCAACAATGCCTCTGCCCCAGACCGGAGGCTGGGGTTCGAGGCCCGGGTGAGCAGGCAGTCTTGTCTGCCTAGGTTTTGGTTCCAGAGGTTTCCAGCTGGGTCTACTTAGGAGAAAGGAAGCTCGCTGTCCTCAGAAAGCTATGGCCACCGAAGGCTGAGGCCTCCCCCCACAGGAGTCTAGACCAGTCACTGCTCAGGGGGCCGTGGATGGCGCTACCCCTCACCCTCCGTCATTGCCCGAGGAGGCTCACGGCCAGCACCCGTAAAGCCCGTCTTCCCATGGACCGATACAGATGCCTGTGCTGCGCCCTGATCCGCGGGTCCGCCCGCCTTGGGCCCTCCTTGCAGGACACGCACACATCACCCCAAGCCACCCTGGGCTGCTGGCCGTAGCCTGGTCGACCTGGGGGCACCTGCCACACACACACACACACACACACACACACACTTGGAGGGACCTGTGCAAAGACCCTGGCACACACATGTGGGCTCCAAACCGAGGGGTGCCTGGGGGATCTGCTAGTGATATTTTGAGGGGCAGCTGCCCAGGACCTGCAGGGGCCCAGGAGTGGGGGTCATGAAGGCCTGTGCAGCCCTTGCCAGTATCCAAACCATGGCCTTGAGGACGCAGAGCCCAGTGGGCACTCCCCTTGGACCTCAAACACAGCTTGCGGGTGCAGCAGCACGGAGAGCGCTGCTTCCACAGGCCCTGCCAGACACAGGTGGGAGCAGAACAAGAAAAGGGGGTGTAGGAGTTTCCAGAAGGGCTTCCCAACAGCCCTCGGGGCGGGGGCAGGGGCGGAGCTGGGGACAGCCCGGACTGCACATACTGCTGAGCGCGGAGCCTGCCATCCAGCCCCGGGGTTGGGCCCTGGGTCAGGAAGACGGGGGGCAAGCCAGGATGCATCTCCCAGCACGAGGGAACATGGAACAGGACAGGCAGGCCCTGACAGAAATCAGTGCAGTGGTCCCTGTCCCCCTCCCGGCAGAACGGGGGCGCAGCTTGGGGCTCGTGTCTCTGGCCCTTTGGCTGGGCGCAACGGTTGGCAGCTGGCGTGAGCGGCAAGGAGTCTGGGTGTTGCCTTCTCAACGCTGGGAGCCAGGTGAGAAGGGCTGAGGGCCAAGAAGAGCCCAGCCCGATTCCAGAACCTCAGAGCCCACTGGGCTCAGCCAGTGACAGGAAGGGGAGGGCCTGAGCAAGGGGCAGGACTCAGGGCCCACACCCTCCAGGACACCCCCAGGCCCCGGGGGCCAAGCGGCAGGGAGGTCAGAGCGCACAGGCTGGGCCCGCTCTGTCGTTCAGCTGGGGCTCCTCGGGGCTCCTCCAGCTCAAGCAGGAGAGGGAAGCCAAACCCCAAGGACAAGGGACAGATCCACCCAGAAGCCACGGAGCGGGGGGTGGGGGTGAGGACGGGCGGGCAACACCAGGGAGCCCCAGGCACAGGCCACGAGCACCGGCCTCCTCGGGGATCGGGGCCGACAGGCCTGAGCCCCTTGGTCAGGCAGGGGCCCCAGGAGCCGCCTCGCAGGAGCCATGCACGCCTTCCATGGCGGCAGAGCGCTGCCCGCTTCCCAGAAGGCTCGAGGCAGGCGGGGACTTCCTTCCGGGCCGCACCGAGGCCCAAGGAGCTCAGGCGCCTGCTCCATGGGTTAAGCCAGGGGAGAAGGGACTGGCGCTTGGAGACATCCTGCGCGGGTGTCCGCTCTGGGAGCTCGGGCAGGGGCAGCCCATCCCCGTGGCCTGCAGCCGACTGGCCTGTCCGGACAGCACTGCCGGACCATAGGAGGACAGACGGGAACGCCCCTTTGCCGATGAGTTTTCACCGGGTTAACCGACACACTCCGACCCCTCCCGGACATGAAATAAAGAGCAGCGCAGGGCAGGGGGGAAGGTAAAAGCCATCACGGGTTTATTATTTACACGGTGGTTAAGCACATAAATGCAGTGATCACACAAAAGAGCCAAGTCAGAGACCGGCCGCCAGTACACAGGTTGACACAGACGTTGCAACTACATTTCCTGCAGCAGGAGGGCAGCAAGTGTGCATGGACAGACAGCCGGCCGCGCCGCTGAGGGCCCAGGCCCTGCCCACCTCTCAAACCCAATCCAGCCGTCTTGGGTCAAAGCCCTGACGGGGAACGAAGGCAGGCTGCCCCGGGTGGTCTCGGCACTCTAGCGGCAGCTGCGGCTGCTAACAACTGCCCACCAGGGCAGGGTCCCACCCTCCGAGAGGGTACTGGGTCACGACAGCCCCCACCTCGCCCAGACCCAACTTGGCTTGCGCCGCACCCCCAGAAACACAGCCCCACTTGGCCGAGTCCCTGCACCCTGCAACACGGAGTGGCCCGCTCGGTACTCAGAGCAGCCGAGAGCCAGGCTCTGTGCCATCAGCGCACACCTATCAGGGCGTCCCTCAGAAACGCTCCCGTGCTAGGGGCCCAAGGGGGCCGAAAGGGGGAAAACACAGACATGGATGCTCTAGGCCCCTCACTTGCTGCGAGCGCCCCGGTCTCCAGAGCACCCTGCAGTGGGGTGGCAGGAGGAGGAGGGGTTGTACCCACAGACACCGATTATCGCCCCTGGTTTCCCACAACGGGGGCTCCCGGCCACTGGCTGCCACCACCGCCTGGGCTGCTGCCTGCTACGGAACGAGGGAGCGACCAGGAAAACCACCAGGAGCCCGGCAGCCCCAGTGTCCTTCTTGCAAGACTCAGCCCTGCCCTGCTGCTTGACCCCTGTGGGGTCCGCTCCGTCCCAATGAAGGTCGTGGAAGGAAGCGTGCGACACTGCACCCTCCTGGGTGACCAGGTCGAGTCGCTGGCTTCTTGGCACTTCAGGGTGGATCCCCTCGGGCCGAGGCTGCCGTGGTGACGCCTGGCCCAGCGCAGACAGCCGCACCCTGGGTTCTGAGCACACAGACGTTAACGCACATCGGGGGCCAATCTACACCGATCACGTTTACAGTCAGTTTAGAGAACGTCCCAAATCCAAAGACACCGAGGCACCGCCACCACCAAAATAACCACACGTGACCCCGAGGAGGGGCCGATGTCTCTCGGTTTGAAATCCTCTCCTGAGGGACCAGCAACGCCCATGCAAAAGGCCTTGGCCTCCGAGGTCTTCCGTGCTCAGCTTCGTTCTCGTGCGTCCGGGACACTCAGAGGACCGCATCGCGCAGGTGTTCCGGTGCAGGTGGGGAAGGGACGGTGACAGCCAAAACCAGCGTAACGAGGCCACAGGACACACGGCACACGACACACACAGACGCACACACGGCACTTACACACACGTCTACACGGACAGCACTTCTGGTGAGAAAACCCCTCTCCACAGCGGGCCACGCAGCGAAGGGACCACAAAGCAGAGTACGGGCGCCCGCGCGCGCTCTGCTCCCTGACTCGCTCGGCCTGCACAGAAAGTCCGCCCCGGCCTTTGCTCAAGTCAACATCGGTTTTAGGACCGCAAAAACAGACGAGAAAGAAACAATAAAAAGACGGATTTCTTTACACAGATTTAAGCCAGTAATTTTTAGCAAAATGATACAAAACTGTCTTAACCAAGTAGAAGGTCGGTGGCTACAGTAGGCTCGTCAGGGAGCAGGGCGCACCGCCACTGGAGGGGAACCGAAAGGCTCTGGGGCGGGAGTTTGGTTCTCTCTGCAAGGGTCTCTCACACTCCGCTTTTCTTCCCAGCCCGCGACAACTGAGTCCACGTGGGGGGCCCTCGGTGCAGCCCCTGCGACGGCAGCGCTTTGGAGTCTGTCCGGTTTAGTTTGTGTTTTGTTTCCCCCACGGGCATCGCTGGGTGGGCGGCCTGGAGAGCTCCCGGTGTTAACGTTTCGGTTCTAGACCGGGGGGCGCGTCACTAGTAAAGCCATTGTAACAGAGTAGATCAGCCATGCATTGTCTGCCCTTCACAGCAAAAAGGAGAGTTCTCATCGGTGCACCACAGACTGAAGACCACTGGAAGCCACCCGACCGGGAATCTGTCGGAGCCAAAGCACAGGAGAAGGTCAGCATGAGGCCAGAGGCACGGGGCCGGTCGGTCAGGCTTGGACATGAAACACCAGTGACGGCGAGGGGACACAGACGCTGCCCAGCCCTACGCCAGACGCCCACACCCCAGCCACTCTGGACGGCCCCTCTGCGGCCAGGACATGTGCTCAGCAGAACGAGCGACAGAAGATGCGGAAGGAGGAAGAGGCATGCAAGCAAGGAGGCCGGGTGGCCACGGAGCTAGAAGCCCAAGAACGGTCGCACCAGACAGAGTCCCAGCGGGAAGAAGTATCGCTCCCTGCACTCCTTCCTGGAGTAACCGCTGTTCTGTAAAGCGAGGACCAGGCGCTGTGTGGGCCCTGGGGGTCCCCGTGGGGGGAGGCATGAAAAGCGGCCCCTATCGAGGTGCCCCTGAGAACGCAGCCGCGCCGAGCTGTGGCCGTCTCCCAGCGGCAGCAAGCCCTGGCCGGAGGGAGCCCGGCTCGGACGCCCAGCCATGCGCCAACGGCAGGGGAGCGGGTGGCTGTGGCTGACGGGTTAATACAGACGGCAGCACGGAAGGGCGCTGAGCAGAGACCGAGCTCGGAAGGAAGACGAACGAGGACAGAAATAAATGCGAAGGAAGAGAGTGACAAAGCCGGGGCGGCAGAGGCCACCAGGAGACCCCCGCAGCGAGAGCGCAAGAGCCCCCACCAAGCACGGCCGCTCAGCTGAGCACGACACGACACACGCCCCGCACCATGGACCCCGGGCCGGGCGGCTCGAGTGTCCTGGGACCCCTGGAGCCAAGCCCAAGCGCAGAGCCCTGGGCTCCTGCTCCCGCCACAGGCCCCGGACTCCCGAGACTGCCGCCGGGCCAGCGGCCAGCAAGGGTGGGCAGGGTCCTGGGGCCGCCCCCGTTCAGAGACTCTCTGGGGTCTGCTGGCCCCCGGACTGGGTGACCGAGCGCGGCTGCTCTGGGTCCACAGGAGGAAAAGCACTGGGCAGAGGGACCGCACTCTCCCTGCGGCACACCTGGCATGCAAGCCCAGTCCCACCTGCGCACCCCCGTGGTGGACGCTGGGGTGGTCAGCGCCCGCCCCGCCCGGCGCCGGCTCTGACAAGGCCCAACGCGAGCACACTCACCCGGTGCTGCCTTCCAACGGGAGACGTGCAGCTACTTGCCGTGGTGTTCGAAAGGAATGCTATTCTGAGGTGAGGGAAAAGAGAGCTGTTGGTAAGGGCTCTGCTGCCAACGGACACGGAGGCCTTCCTCACCTCGCTTCTGCCACATCCACCACTGGCTGTGCCGCCTCACGGGGACCCCAGGGACCTGGCGAGTGGCCCCCAAATGAGAGCAGCCGCTATTGCTCCTCTAGGCCGACGGGCTGATGAGGCCGACTCGGGGCCAGGCAGACCCCTCCTCACTCCTCAGGCAGTGCGCAGACCAACATCCAGGCGGCGCCTCTACAGGGGCCCCTCCCGAGGCTCTGCCTGCTGCTCAGCGCGGTCTGCTGGGGCTTGGGGAGGACAGGCCAGGAGAAGACCAAGGGGCTGCAGGCCTTGTTTCGGGAGCATGAATGCAGACCAACCAACCAAAAGGACCGACTGGCTCAGAGACTGGGTCCCCTTCTACTAAGAGCACTGGAGCCAGGAGGCCTTCTCTTCTCGAAGAGAAAAACCCGCAGCAGTTTCACTGACCAGATGCTCTTGGGGCTCTATGCTGCTCTGGCTGAGAAGCCAGACTCACACTCGGGTCGGCAGCGTGGGGACTGGTCTAGCATAAGCCGCCCTGAGAAGGAAGTCAGGGCAGGGGCAGCCACCCTCCGGCACAGTCTGAGTGCACCATGGCTGAGGGGTCTAAACAAAGAACACTGGCGTCCACGGCTCCCCCGATGCCTGGTGGGAGGGTCAGCAGGCTCCTCCCATAAGCCGGCCATGGCTTGAGCACCGTCTTGCTGAAGGTGAACTACTCCCCTGGTCTTGAACATCTACACAGCACACAGTATCTCCTCCTCAAAGCGCACAAAGAACCCAGAGCAACGGCAGCCACGGGGGAAGCTGGTGGAATGTGGCCTCAGCCCCAGTGGGGCAGGACCACCCGCACCAAACAGAAGCATCACCGGCTCTGCCTGCACCCCGCTCTCTGCGGGGGAAGTGCCACTGGAACCTATAGACTCGAAGATGCTAGAGCAACCCTGCTCACTTTGGAACTTCCAAAGCCCTGGGGCAGGCGGGTGGGGGTCAGCCCCTTGCTGTGAGGCTCAGACAGAGCCTCTTGCTGCCCTGCAGAGTCCCCTGAAAAAGTGTGCTGGTGGGTGACCAGGAAGGGAGCCATCCCCGGGACCGGAGTGCATCCGGGACACACCCCCCGGGGCTGTGTCCTCAACATGAAGATCCTTAAAAACCGCCTAGAGTGACCAGTGCTTCTTTCAGAGAGGAAACGCCCCCAAATCAAATCTCTGGAGGCCCTTCCCTCCCGGCCAGCTCCGTATGCTTGTCCACATGGAAAGCCAAATCAAGAGCAAAGATGCCAGACCCCGGGGGCAGGCCCACCTCAGCAGAGAAGACCGCACAGGAAGGCTCGGCTCTGGGGCGCACAGGGTGAGGCCAGCCACGCCGTGCGGAGAAGCTGGGCTCAGACCAAGCGTTTTCCTCAGTGGTCCCAAACCATGCAGACACTTGCTTTTCTCTCAAGGAGAACTAGGTTGGTCCCTTCCCTTCATCTCTGCTGGTGGAGGCCCCACATCTGGATCCCGAGTCCAAACAGACCCCGACTGTCCCTGACTGGGGTGTTCGGGGCCCCAGAGCAGGCCGGATGCCTGGGCTCTTGGCCACGCGTGGGCAGACACTGCCCAGGACACGTTCCCGGCTGCTGATTCATGGATTCCAGGGCCCATGGGAAGAAGCCCGTAGCCCTTTCTGTGTCCCGCAGGGAGGGAGGGCTGTGGGGCTGGGAGCCATAACGGGCCCAACCTCATGACCCTGGCCAGACTCCTTAAGCCCCACAATTCAAACTCCTGCACCCTTAGTCTCTTTGGGAGAAAATTACCGTACATACCCACCCCACTTCTGACCGAACCACCGACACACGAGACGTGTTCAGAGTGAAACTGTGTGTTCTCTTCATGAAGCGAAAAGCCCAGGAGCCTCCCTCTGCCCGGGGTCCTGCCGCCTGTCTGCTGGAAACCAAGCCGACGCTGAAGGACTGCGGTTCTGGGTGGTTCTCACAGACCCTGCGCTCTCCTAACCGACGTGCTCCGGCCACCCGCCCACCCGGCGCCAAGCACTAGCCGATGGTAGAGCCCAGTGCTAACTCGCCCCCGAGAGCGGCCACGGTGACCCAGAGGGGTGCTGCCCGAGTGCAGAGTCCAGGACGCGGGCTTCCAAAGCCTTCCTGAAACCAGTGCTTGTCTGCCCAGCAGATGCTACGGGGCACAGGCAGCCCGGAAGATCCCCGCCGCAGCAGCAGCAATGCCCTGTGACCCGCCAGGGCCCTGAAGGCTACGCGACGAAGACAGTCCGTGTGTGTGGGAAGAGCTCATCTGCGGGGTGCACGTGCGCAAACAAAGACCTGCGGCACCGAAGCCAGAGAGGGAAGAGGATCGAGGGGAGGGGACCCGCGTGGTCCCGCCATTTCCCTGAGGACACCTGCCCTGTCAGAAAGAAGGCAAGTGGGCAGGGACTTCAAGGGACGGGAACCCACACCCGCGGCACATCGCCTGGTGCCAGGCTCCGACGGGCTGGCCCACGCCACCTTACAGGGGCCGCCGGCCACCCCCCCCCGCAGGCTGTGTGTGCCCGCCACGGGCGCGGTAAGAGCAGCCAGGGCACTGCCAGTCTGCACGGGAAGATGGCCCGGCCTCCAGAGCTGGCTCGGGGAGGGGCCGGGGCCATAAGATCGGCGGCAGAAGAGAAAAAGGCCCATCGCCCGCTGCAGCGCGGCTGGGGAGCCAAGCCCTTCGCCCGCACAGCCCGCCTCAGGCTCCCAACCGGGGAGCTGCACGGCCGCGAGGGGCAGAGTGTCCCTCTCCACGTGAAACTCAGAAACGGGGGAGAAAGGAAAGGAGGAAGGAAGCCCTTCATACCCGCTCCCCGGTCTGCTTGGCGGCCTCCGAGCAGCCCAGACAGAGAGGCCTGCGGCCCGCGGCGCCTGACCTCGGTGAGCCGGGAGTGGCTCCCGTGCGGAGCGCGTACCTGAGAGGTGGACATGCGGGAGGTGTCTTGCCGGCCCGTGAGATCAGAGGATGAGATGTTGACAGGGGCGCCGCGGTGCAGCCGCATACTCACTTTCCGCTCTCTTTCCACACCGGACACGGGCCGAGGAGAGGTGTTAGCTGGAGGGGGAGACAGGAGGGGCGGTGAGGGCTCCGGGCAGACCCCCGACCCAGCATGAGGGCCTCTCCTCAGCAGTCTCAGCATCCAGAACCACAGCAGGGTGGGCGCTGCCACACACCACCAGATACCCAGGGCGGCAACAGGCAGCTGACCCCTAGCTGGCCTGCACCCCGAGGTCGAGGTCGGCAGTGGTGGGCAGGGCCCACAGTGTGCTGGCCCTGGGGGACGCTCCCAGGAGCGAGGCCCAGGAGTCCAGCAGGAGGGCAGCCTGAGGCCCCCACGCTTCCAGGGTCGCTCACGGAGGCGACGGAGGGGCGGGTACTGAGAGACTCGTAGGGAGCAATCCGTGTCATGGAAAAGAGAAACGACGGAGAAAAAGAAAGAGACGTCCCCTGGCCGGCCAATCCTCGGAGACCAGAGTCTCCCAGGGCCAGAGGCACTCAGCCCCGCCCACAATGTGTGTCTGCCGTGAGCCCGCGTGGGGCCCTGTGGCTCCAACAGCAGAGCGGCCGACACACAACCAGAACCCTCCGGGGCCTGCTGGGGCGACATGGAGCTAGTCACTCACCAGTGTGTGAGGTAGGGGTGAGGGGGGTGGGTGGAGCCACTTCCTGGGTGCCCCGCAGGCGGCCTGAGGCCGTGGAGGGGAGGCCACGGGCGGCTGGGTTTCGGGAGTGCCTCAGCCGCTCCTCTCGGTCCCGGCGCTCCCGCTCAGCATCATCAGCGGCCCGGCTGGCTCCCTGCAAAGGAAACCGCGTAAGACCCAGCTGAACGGGGTTTGGTGGAAGACAACCCCAAGAGCCCCGGGGGTCCCCTGCTGTCAGAAAAGCCATCCAAGGTGATGTAGCTGGTTGGCACAAAGCCTCCCTCCCTCGAGGACAGAAGCCTGCCCTGGACCCTGGGAGGGTGTGGATGAGGCCTTCCCGGCATTTCCGAACCCCAAACACTGACAGCAACTGGGTGGCTTCTTCCCCCTGGGTATCCACACAGGGATGGGAAATCGTATGAGGTCGGGTAGCGGTGGGCCTGAGGTGCTGGCATCTAGGGGATCCTAGAGGCATGCGGAAGCGGTGGCATTTGGCTGGCGGGGGCCCGGCCAGAGCCTGGGCGGATGTGGGGCCAGGGCCCACGTGACAAGAGCGCAGGCAACCATGGCTAGTTCTACTTTGAGTGCATGATGACCCAGGAGTGGGGGCGCGACTCTGGGGCCGTCGCAAGGAACAGCGCTGTGACGCATCTGTCTGCAAACCGCAGCCCACGAGCCGAATCCAGCCACCGGTGGTGTCTGCCGACGAACCTTTACTGCTGCAGCCGCACCCACCGGTGCCCGTTCTGCCCGTGGTAGCTTCCGAGCCGCAGCGCAGAGCCAAGCTCCTGTCCCAGCACATGCACACCGTGAAGCCCAGGAGATTCATTCTCCAGCCCTGCCCGGAGGAGGGCGGCCAGCCCCACTGGGAGGGCGATGATACCAGAAGGTCGCCCCGACACTGGGCAACCGGTGGTCGCACAGCCCGAGCCAGCCCGCTGCGGGGCACCTGGCCCTCCCCTGTAGGGCACACACCCTGCACAGACACCTTGGCACCTGCAAGGCCACAGGACAAGCCTTTCTGTCTTACGCCCTCTGAAGAGGAGGTTCGACTCCTCCATCAGATCTTGTCACTCTGGAAAGGTCCCAATTTCTGTTTTAAGCTACCTAACAGGAAAAATTTGTAATGGAAAACGAAGTAGAAGTACCAAAAAAGCCCCTGAAACTTCCTGGCAACAATGTCCGAAAATTAATTAATTAGACTCAGACAAGAGACTCGGACGGGACGCCAGATTAAAAGAAGGAGAACATCAGGGGCGCCTGGGTGGCTCAGTGGGTTAAACCTCTGCCTTCGGCTCAGGTCGTGACCTCAGGGTCCCGGGATCGAGCCCCGCATCGGGCTCCCTGCTCGGTGGGGAGCCTGCTTCTCTCTCTGCTTCTGCCTGCCGCTCTGTCTGCCTGTGCTCGCTCTCTGACAAATAAATAAATAAAATCTTAAAAAAAAAAAAAAAAAAAAAAAAAAGACCTCAAAGCTCGATGTCTGCACGTATGCGAACACCTGCGCCATTTAACAAGGCCGGCAAAGAGGCCCACCCTGCTCGCTTGCCTGCACAGCTGCATCAGAGGGACGAGGGGCAAGAGGTCACCCCACCTGGCCAGAGACCATGGGCTCAGCCATACCCTCCTGCATGACATGCACTCTGGAGCCACGCTGACAGCAGTCACACACGTGCCTTCCAATCACAGATTTATCAGTCGAGGGCGAGTCGCAGTTCCACGCAGACCTGCACTTGGGAGACCCCCTCTGCTGGTGCCTGAGGCCCAGCGCCCGTGTGGCTGCCTCTGCTCTCCCTTCATGGGGCTCTTGCTTCTCAGGACCTCCCACCCTGGGGGGACCCCACCCAGGCCACTCGGCCCCCCAGTGCGGCGGATGTGCCTTCTAAAGCCTGCCCCGCGTCCGGGGGAGCCTCTGGCTCACTTCCGCGCGGGGGGTGGGCGAGCTGGCGCACTTACGAACTTGAGCATGTTCCAGTCGAACACGTAGTCGTAGGAGAAGCCCTGGCGGTGGAAGAGATTCCTGAAGAGCTGCCGCAGGTAGGAGTAGTCGGGCTTGTCGTCAAAGCGCAAGGAGCGGCAGAAGTTCAGGTACGTGGCGAACTCAGCTGTGAGACAAGAGACGTGGTGCTAGCCAGCACGCCCCGACTGGGTGTCTGGCGACACGACGGCCACCGTCCGCTGCTGCATGCTTAGGATGCTGAGACACGGCGTCTCAAACACGGGTCACACGGGGCACGGATGCTTAAAAAATGCACCAAAGAGCACAGCTGGTGCCACCCGTGGCCTTTCTCCACACGAACGAGGCAACTCCGTGGGTCATGGCCCCAGAAGGTAAAGGCGCAGCAAGGACAAAAGGCTGCCACCAGCTCAAGGACACTCTTCACTGTCTGGGACCCAGCCTCCCCGCAGCCCCACCACGGCCACCCCGAGCGCGCGGCCAGCCCGGCACCTGCCCCGGGGACACGCACAGGGGTAGCTTTTACACAGCACTTCGATGGGCGTGGACATCTTCTTCTCGCTGATCCGCTCGTACTTCTGCCTCTTGGTGGCGGCCTTCAGCCCCTGCCAGGGCAGAGAGCCCAGATTGAAGTACATGAGCACGTAGCCCAGTGACTCCAGGTCATCTCTCCGGGATTGCTCTGGGGAAGACGGAAACGGGTCAAGGAGAGCGTGTGCGCGCCCGCCGCCGCGGAGCCGAGATCGCACGCGCCCGCCGCCGCAGAGCCGAGACCGCGCGCGCCTGCAGCCGCAAAGCTAAGACCCCAGGCATATTCTGACTGTAGAGGCGAACTGGTCAGACCACAGAAAACTAGTCCTGGCTTCGGTTTTACCAGAAGTTGCCCCCGATGTGCCCCTAGGAAACTGTGACACCCCTGGATGAGTGCCACCAATGTTACAAGGAGTGTCAGGACGTCTGACCGCTCATTTACCCACCGTCACCAAACCTCCCAACGGGTTTCCAGAGTCGGGAGAGCTAGACTTTGCTACAAAGGTTTGACGACAGCCTCCATGCCAAACGTGCTGACCACTTCCCCAGGGTCCCCCAAGAGGCTGGCCTTTCTCTTAAGAGATGGCCATGCCCAAAGCAGTCCAGTGACGAGGGCACGGGAGACCCCAGCACCCCCGGGCTCACCGATTCCAAGGTGCGTGTTGATGGAGGCGTACCGCGCCGTCCCGGTGAGGTTCTTGTTCTCACGGTACGGGATGTGCTGGTGGGTCCGTGCGTCCCGATACTTCTTGGCCAGCCCGAAGTCAATGATGTACACGAGGTTGCCTTTCTTCCCCAGCCCCATGAGAAAGTTATCTGGCTTCACGTCTCGGTGGATGAAGTTCTTTGAGTGAATGTACTCAATGCGACTTATCTGCAGGCAGGAAGTAGTGACCAGAGGTTGAATTCCAGCAGCAGCCTCGGGAAAGGCCCCTGCTTGGCAGAGAGACGGCTGTGCCCTCAGCTGCACGTCCCGCGGCCCTTGGTCAGAGCAGAGCAACTCCACAGCCAGGGAAGGCAGCTCAACAGACCATCTTCCACACCCCTGCATGGCCGGGGCAGTTCCTCTCGTTGGCCCCTGCGGTGGGGGTCAACCGACAGCAGCCTGACGGGACCACCCCTCCCTGACGAGGGTCTGCACCAGCAGTCCTTCCTACAAGGACCCCCTGGGAGCCACCTGCACATCTCCAAACCCAGCCTCCAGTCACAATCCTGCGGCAAAGGTGACTGCACCCGCCCCCCTCCCTGGGCACTAAGAGGCACAGGAGGAAAAGGGCACCGGAGCGTGCCCTCAGACTGCTGACTCACGCCAAGCCAGGTCCTGAAGGCCCAGACTCCCTGTCACCTCAGAGACACGATTCTTACCATCTGGTCAGCAAGCAGCAGGACAGTTTTGAGGCTGAATTTCCTCGAGCAGAAGTTGAACAGATCCTCCAGGCTTGGCCCCAACAGCTCCATCACCATGACGTTGTAGTCCCCCTCCGCCCCGCACCACCGGATGGTGGGGATGCCCACTGCAAGAGAAACCCGACACGCCCGTGCTCGCATACAGGGGTACAAGGGACACGAGAGCCAGGCAGGCGGTGGCTGGAAGCGACACTGGGAGAGAATGGGAGAGCGTCCCAGGCGGGGGGTGAACAGACACCAAGAAAGCTTCCTACAGGCAAGGAGCAAGCTGCACGTCCCAAAGCAGGAGCGGGCCTGGCTCGCGGTCGGTAGCCGGAGTCCGCTCTGCTCAGGACTCCCTGGTTTTCCTGTCACACCCCCTCTCTCCGCCCCAGTCGTCCTGTCTCCCAGGCTCCTCGGGGCCGAGCCGTCTCTCACGTCCCCGGTTTTGTGGGGCCCGGCAATTCTTGGCGGGGGGGGGGGGGGGGGGGGGGGGGGGTTCTGGGGCCATCCCTCCGTCGGGATCGTGTGAGGACGGGCGACGGGTTTGGGGAGGAAGACCGCAGAGCTGAAGGGCCTTCTCCTCGCCTCACGTCAGGGGTCTCTGTTCTCAGTGGGACCCGTCACCGAGGACGGGGCCTTGACCCCGGGCTGGGGTGTGTTCATTCTCCCCAGTGTGTGTACTGTTCTCTCTGGAAGGACGTCACGCCGTGGAGCCCACACTCTGGATGGGGGGCTGGTCACGTTCTACTTCCCGAGGGCAGAGCACCCACACACAGTACTCAGGTTTGTCTCTTCCCGCCATTTACTCAACTTAAAGATTTTATCTGTCAGAGAGAGACCACAAGCAGGGGAGCAGCAGGCAGACGGAGTGGGAGAAGGAAGCTCCCCGCTGAGCAGAGCCCAATGCGGGGCTCGATCCCAGGACCCTGGGATCATGACCTGAGCCGAAGGCAGACGCCTCACCGACTGAGTCACCCAGACACCAGAATTTTATTATTTTTTTATTAAATCTTTTTTTAAAAGTACGCATGCCGTATAGTATTCCCTTTGGAGAAAAGGTCACAGTTGATCTGTTCTTTCATCTGGACTGTCTGGGTTTGCTTCTATCACAAACGGTGCTACTAAGTGTCCCCTTACTATGTCCACGGTGGAAATTCTTACACACGAAATTCTTGTTCACATCCAGTCTCCCCGGACACAAGCCGATAAACACAGAGCATAAGCTGTGTGGCTATGAGGTAATGTCACCTTGTTTCCCAGACCGTCGGCCCACCCCACAGGCCCAGCAGCAGCGAGCCGGTGCGAGACCACCCAACTGCTTGTCGTCAGCCGAGGAAGGGAGCCAGCACCTCACGAACTCAACTGGGATCTTTCATCCGTATATTTACTGGCCACACGCTGTTCCTCTCTGAAATGTCTACCCTTGTCTTTTGCCAATTTTCCTATCAGGGAAATAGCCATTCTTTAAAAATTCTGGGTACTAAACCATTGTTGATTTCATGTGAGGCCATTTTTTTTTTCTTTTGGAGCCTTTTGATGAGAAATTTTAACAAAGACAAACATATCATTCTTTTCCATTATGAGTAATATTTTTGGTATAAGAAACCCTGAGTCAGAAGCAGATACTATTATTATCTTTAAAGAGTTTAAAAGCTACTCTGTATCAAACAAGATGGAGTGACAGGAGCCCAATTCCCGCGCACCTCAGCCAAGACCAGAAGGCTGGAAACACAGAACATGTGGAAAAATGGTTTCTAAGACATTAAACGGAGGCGGCGAAAACACTCAGAGCTGAAGGACAGGACACAAGCCACGTGGGCCTAAGACTGCCCCTTCCTCCCTCGACTATCGGCAGAAATGCAAACACTCAACAGAATAAAGTAACTTGACTTTACCCCGTAACTAAGCAGAGAAAGAACCTGAGCAACAAAGTAGAACACAAGCGCGCAAGCAAGGACAACTCGTGCCGTCCGGCATCCAGAGACCTCCAGGGATGCGGAGCAGCAAACATCTATACTGAGGAATAGTCGATCCCCTGAAATGGGTTCAGATGTGAGAACGGGCAGAGAGGGACAGTAACAGTTACTACAGGGGCAAGTGGGTGGCTCATCATTTAAGTGTCTGACTTCAGCTCAGGTCATGATCTCAGGGTCGTGGGATCGAGCCCCGAGTCTGGCCTGTGTCTGGCTCTGCACTCGGTGGGGAGCCTGCTTGAGATTCTCTCTTTCTCCCTCGGCTCCTCTCCGCTCCGTGTGCCCTCTCTCTCTAAAAGTAAATGGACAGGGGCACCTGGGTAGCTTAGTTCTATTTATATTGTGGGTCTAAGAAGCTACATGAGGGCATGGCATGGGAGATTTATAAAAGACTCAAGTCCAACTTTTAGAGGGAAGAACTACAGTATCTGAGATTAGATGGTGCAGAAGAAAAGATGTGTGACTCGAAGGCAAAGCAAGAGAAACTACTGGAAAAGCAACAGGAGCCAGCTTCAAGCCACCTAGTATCTATGCCACCAAAGCCCCCAGGAAAGATGGAGGGACAGAGACGGCTGGAAGCAGCCGGATGAAGACAACACACCCGCAGGCCGCACGCAAGAGCCATAAAGACCTTCACACCCACGTTCGTGGCCTGCGGATCGCATCGCTCACAATGAGGGACGCGGAGAGCATCTCGAAAGCAGCCGGGGGGATCGGTATCACACACAGAGGGCAAACATCAGGATCGCTGCAGACATCTCGGCAGATGGGAGGCGCAAAGAGCACAGGAGACGGCGTCTTTCAAGCACTGAGGACACCAACCTCCAAAAGCCAAGACAAATGCGATTTTCAGATACAAAAAAGCTGGAAGAATCCTTCAGCAGCAGACCTACGTAGGGGAAAGGCCACCCTTCGGGCAGAGGGCAAGCGATGCCAGCCGGAAGTGTGGGCCCACACAAAGGGACGGAAAGCACTGGAAGTAACAACTAAGTTCACTCGTAAGAGCTTTTCACATTACTTCAATCCCTTTAAAAGCTATGACTGTTTAAACAAAAAGAACAATGCAATGCACATTTGTAACACGCAAACGTCTGTGCTGCAGGACATCGTCACAGGGGCCGGCAGTGGGGAAGCCACATGTGCCCACAGGCCAGTCTGCTCCACACCAAGCACGGAGCGCAGCAAGGACACGGCACGGTTTGTTCAAGATGACGCGATAAACCCTAACTCAGTCCCTGAGGTACGAAAGAGGTGCTGGCGAGCCAGCAGAGGAGCAAATCATAAGAAAAACCATTAAGAAACGTAAATAAAGGGGCGCCTGCGTGGCTCAATCGGAGACTCCCTTCGGCTCAGGTCATGACCCCGGGGTCCTGGGCTTGAGCCCCAAGTCAGGCTCCCTGCTTTGCAGGGAGTCTGCGTCTCCCTCTGCCTGCTGCTCCCCGTCTGTGCTCACCTTCTCTCTCTGACAAATAAATAAAATCTTGGAAAAAAAAAATAGATAAAATGATTCATCAAAAAGAAGGCAAGGGGCGCCTGGGTGGCTCAGTGGGTTGAGCCGCTGCCTTCGGCTCAGGTCATGATCTCAGGGTCCTGGGATCGAGCCCCGCATCGGGCTCTCTGCTCGGCGGGGAGCCTGCTTCCCTCTCTCTCTGCTGCCTCTCTGCCTGCTTGTGATCTCTGTCTGTCAGATACATAAATAAATAAATAAATCTTTGCGGGGGGGGGAGGCAAGGTAGGAGGAGACAAAACCAGCAGCAAGATGGTCAAGTAAACCCCGGCGGGTCAGGAACCACATCAGGCACCACACGAGGCGTGTTCTCGCAGACGAGAGAGAAACGTGCGCCTTTTCCGCACAGGCAGGTTGTCAGAAGGACAGCGCGGGACACCAACTTTAGACGGAAGGGGACCTGAGAGCTGGGTCCACATGGGACGTGTAGGCTGCGGAGAGCGTTTCCAGGGACGTGCGTGTGACCAGGACAAAGCACCAGCATGTCCGGAAACGCAGCTCCACGCGGCCCCCCGGCGCAGCCTCAGGACATGCGCCCGGAACTGCAAGGGGAGGGACACGCGCCCCGGCCGACAGCGCCCTCTGTACCCCTAGCATCCCCCGGGCCCGGCACCGCGGGTCATCAGCGGACAGGGCCCGCAGCGGACAGAACAGGCCTGTGCCCTCAGATGACGATGAGATTTGATCGGAAATGACAGGGAGCTCCCTGGGAAGCCCCCAAATACAGAGAAGCTGCATAGCCCACTTCAAAAGAACCCACGGACCAGGGAGCCCTTGGGAGGGGAAAAGAAAGCTTTCTGAACTAAATGAAAATGAAATCACAACATGTCAGGGTTTATGAGACGTGCTCCAGGAGCACCTGGGGGAAATTTATAGCAACAAAACGCCGGTATTAGAGAAGACAGATCGATGATCTCAGAAAACAGGAAATTAAACCCCAACAGATGAAATACAAATGATCACAGCAGTAATCAATGAAACAAGACACAAAGAAAGACAGAAAAATTATAGAAACCAAAGCATGTTCTTTGAGAAGATTTCTGGTAACCCTCTCACCAGGCCAACGGGAAGGAGAGAGGAGGCGCGGCGAGAGACCAGCCACCAGCAGGCTCTGCAGCCGCCGAGAGCCAGCGGAGCAGCACTGCGAGCAGCTCTCCGCAGTCGCGTCCCTCACAGACGACACGGATCAACTGCTGGAAAGACACCCCCCATCACAGCCGTTAACTGCTGGCCAGGGTGTAAGGGACAGCCACCTGGAAAGCAGTTGACTGTTTATCAAAAAGGAAAAACATTCACCCACTTCTGATTCCGCCGTTCCACTCCTAGACACTCACCCACGACAAAAGTAAGTGTCCACGCGAATACCCACACAAACGTTTAGAGCATCTTTGTTTGAACGCCCGCCACTCGGGGAGGGACGGAGAACCTGCTGGATGCACCCAGGGGCCACTGCACGGTCCGTGAGGACGACCCTCTCAGGGGCCGGGCCGGCTTCCTCGGGCTGGCCGGAGGTGAGGGGCAGAAGGCTGCTGCGGCCACGGCGGTCACAGGCATCGCTGTTACTTATCACTGTCCCAAACAACTGTGCCCTGGCGCCATGTTCTTGGGCTTCCAACTGCCCTGGTCACGCACAGATGGCAGATCTTGTGCATTTGAACTCTGCTCTAGACGCAAGCGTTCTGCTGTATGTTCCCGTGTACCTCTGCATGATGCCCTCTTTGTGCACTGGGCTCTCAGGACGAGGAGACATTTTGGGGAAGGAGCTGGGGGAGGCTGGTCTAGACCGGGGATGAAGGACTCCTACTCTGGACCTCCAATCTTGGGACATGGGCTTCCTTCACCTACCAGATCCCTTACTGGCTCAGACCAGCACCTACACCGCAGCACCTACCAGCGCCATAGGGTTCCTGCGTGTGTCTGAAAATATTCAAGCTGGTCATGACAAGTCGTAAGAGAGCCTGAGCGCCCCTGGATACCATATGAACCAAAGACCCTAACCCTTAACCTTGAACCACGCTGGGTTTTCTTGCCTTGGCTTGCAGAGACCACGGTGTCCGGGCCCGCATCCTGCCCCGCCGCAGCAGTGGTGAGTGCCACGGAAGGCACTGGAGCAGCCATGCCTATCCTGGTTTCGAGCTGCCCCTTGGATCACAGCGTCTGCTGGGCCCACAGCACTCACAAGCTGCCGGCTGGGTGAGCGACAGGCAGCCTGGCTTGTATAAACACGAGCTCGACTCCCTCCACGTTCCTCTGGGGTTTTATCATTTACCAACTTGTTTTCCTACTGAGCGAAAAACAGCCAGAGGCGGACAGAAGGCTTTGTACCAGGCAGAGGATCTGAAACGCAGCCTTGAGGGACCCCTTCTTGAAGTACGTGCATGCACGGGGCGGAGAGGGACCATCGTAAGCCATCCTTTCTTGGTGCCCCCTTCACCTAGTTCCTATTTGGGGCCAGATCTTCTGTCCTGAAAACTTGCCTCCTACCCTAGTCCTTCCTC
This sequence comes from Mustela nivalis, assembly GCF_964662115.1. Classification (NCBI taxonomy): domain Eukaryota; kingdom Metazoa; phylum Chordata; class Mammalia; order Carnivora; family Mustelidae; genus Mustela; species Mustela nivalis. The sequence goes on from NC_139036.1 coordinate 61,579,894, forward strand.
TATACCAATTCCCCCCAAAAGCTCAAACACCCTTACATTAATTTCTGGGGGTGGTCTCCACAATTCTTAAATGGTTTGTGTAAAACTCCGAAGAAGCTGGCAATACTCTGTGCCTTGTTCCCAACGCCCAAGTCAAGGCTGTTCTTTGACACGATTCAGGCCAAGCCAACTGCTGTGTTTAGATGGACCAAACCCACCTCACTTGTCTCTAATCCTGGGAAGATGTGCTAGGCCGGGAGGCGTGGGGGGCGGCGGCTGGCAGACCAAGAGCGGCCTCCAAGCCGCTCAGGAGCACCTGGGAAGGTACAGGACACACAAGTCAAGGGGCCACAAGACTTCAGTGGGATGTACATGAACGGAACTCCATGTTTAACGCAGGAAACCAAAGCTGTGTGTGGAATCTTGAATTTCTGGGGAAGGAGGGAGAGGAGGGATGTGCCTATCTGCCCTCTCCCAAGCTCCAGGAGGCTGAGCCCCAGGTTCAGTGACCCTGTCCCTGGACAATCCGGACGTGATAGCTAGATCTGCTAACACTGTGTAACACACGCACCGACCCTTTCCGTTCCCTTCAGAAAACACAGTGAAGAAAAAGACGCCCTTAATTTTTCATGCCCTCGTCTTGTGTGCAAGCCAGGGCACCCCACACCACACTACAGAGGGATGGTGATGACAAGGCCACGAGGCAGCGGCTCCAACAGAAGCCTAGATGCCAAGCAGCTGGGACCGAACGGCCCCGGAGGCACGTGCAGCGCTCGACGGCAACCTGCAGGCCAAGCACTCGTCTGCTCCATGAAACACAATTCCACTCTCAGGCGGTGCGCCAGAAAAGGTGTCTGGATGCCATCGAGGCACTGTCCCCAAGAGCAAGATGCCACAGCAGGAGAGAAGTACTGCTCATGGAGACGTGAGGTTACTCAACGCAGCCGCGTTGGCGCAGGGGCGCCTGGGAGCGGAAGGGTCGAGGAGAGCCGTGTGCTACGCGGAGACCATACGCACAGATGCGGGGTGGTGTATGTCACCCAGATGTGCATCAAGGACTCACGATGTCTGCTGACACTGATGGGTGCTCCAATGGTGACCCCTACTTTCTCTAGTGGTCGACACCAGCATGCTTTACCACCCCAGCACCAGGGAGCAGACAAAATGCGGTCAAAGCAGAGAGCCCTGCGGTGAGAGTTCTCCGGCCAGAAGACGCTAAGCTCTCTGTGTAGCCTACTTTGTCCCGAGTGGACTGTCCGGAGAATCGAGGGGTGAGGCCCCAGCAAGCAATCGGCTAGACTACCCACAGGCATGTTCCCGCCGTCTGTCCAGACTGTTCCTCTGGGGACGGCAAGATCAGAAATCGGAGTGCACGCCGCCGCAGGGCCCGTGCAGGGACAAGCAAGGCCCACGAGGCGAGACAACGCCGACCCGCGGCGCGCGCTGCCCCCACCCGCGTGCCATGCGGACGGAACTATGCGTCGCTCCCAACGCCTGATGGAGTGCGGCGACGCCAAAAGCTACGCGTGGGACTGAAAAACTAGTGAGAAACCAGGCAAAAGTGCTTTTCATTTTTACTTACAAGAAGTTTCAATATTCAACATTCATGCAAATACAGATTTTCAGTTTTTGGCAATTCAAACCTGAAACCGTAAACCGCCGCACCTTCTGACAAAGCCAATGATTTTTAAAAACAAATCTCTTATGGGTGACAGAGAAACAACTTAGAACAAACTAGACAGGGATGTCGGGGGCAAACTCTGGACCATGGCTTCTCTCCCAGAGCGCACTGGGACTGACATGAGGGCACTTGGGGGGGGTCCCCTACTGCCTCTCAAGCAGACGGGAGCAGCAGGCACTCAATTTAGTATGGGTCCCCACAGATTACATACGTTCTTGGCTACCATGAAATGTTTCTTAACAAAAAGATAGTGACTGTCCAAATACAGCATGGGAACTGACCAGGACATAGGACGAGAGACGTGAACTTGGGGTCGCCGCCAGCTTCTACTGCACTGACAGGTGCCGGCCCACCCTCACTGCCAGCCCGGACTCCTTACACGCGGCCCACTCACCCCTCGCACATGCCACACCTGTCCTGAGCCTTGACCAGAAGCTCATGTTCTTTACTGAGGGGTCACCAAAAAAGGGCTGGTCAAAGCCACTGTGGGGACGCGAGGATGGGAGAGAGCAGTTAATGTCTGGCAGTCCACCGCATTTTGAGAAGAACGTGATGTCTACCCAAGTCACTCCCCAGCGCAACTAAGCAAGACCCATCCCTGCTACTCCACGTGTTCCGTCCTGCCGGCACACTCGCGGCAGGTGGAAGCATCTGGGGTGCGCTCCTGACCGCCAGAGGGCAGTGGCACGCCTTCCCAGGAGCAGAGCCGCTGGGCAACGGTGGCCTGGGTGCCACGATGCTCAGGTTCACATCTCTGTCCTCTGGGAAGTTCTGCATCAGTCTGTGCGTGTTCTCACTCAGGACCCGAGGCTGGCGGACACCCACTGCGGAGGACTGTAGTGGCAGCAGCCGTGCCAGGGTCTGTAGGCGAGGCTGACTCCTCCCGCAGTGGCCGGCCTGCCTGAGCGCTGCTCTCTCCGGCCATGCTCAGCAACACCACCATTGTCTAGAAGGCCCTGCGTGGCAAGCTAGAGAGCGTGCGCAGCCTCTCAGCTTCCAGCTTCCTCCTAGGGTACCACGTGTAAGGAAGCCCAGAACGCAGCATTAAAAGCATTGAGGAGGGGCGTCTGGGTGGCTCAGTTGGTTGAGCAGCTGCCTTCGGCTCAGGTCATGATCCCGGCATCCTGGGATCGAGTCCCGCATCGGGCTCCTTGCTCAGCGGGGAGCCTGCTTCTCCCTCTGCCTCTGCCTGCCATTCTGTCTGCCTGTGCTCGCTCTCTCTCCCTCTCTCTCTCTCTCTGATAAATAAGTAAAATCTTTAAAAAAAAAAAAAAAGCATTGAGGAGCCACAATCAGAGGCCCTGGCCGTCCCTTTCCCATGGCCAAGCGGTCTGTGTGTGACGGAGAGGGGGACGGACAGCACGTGGACCCTGCACCGTCCGCAGCCCCAGCTTCACAGTGGTCAGGAGCTCACGCAACACTACCAGAATCTTGGACGCTGCGTTTATGGACATCATCTCTTTCAAAAATTGAGATCTTTACTTCTTTTTTTTTTTTAAAAGCACCTTGATAATGTCCACCAAGGGCATGTCTGAAACAGAAGCAGAACTCAACCTGCACGCGGCGGATGGCCGGGCAGGAGAAGAGCCTAGGTTTCGAGACCCTAGAGGAGGAACACAGATCTTACGGCAAGGACTTAAAGTGAGACACGGTGCCGCCACCTGCGCCCTCGGCCCCGCGGCACCCAGCTGGGTCCGGGACGGCGAAGGCCCGCCCCGAAGGGTGTAAGTTCTTTTCTGCTCAGTGTCAGCCACTTTGATTCCTATTTGGGGCATCGCGGACAGTTTTCTTCCCTTCCACTCTCTGGCCCTCTGGCTTACAGATTTTCAACAGAAACGCGGCCTGTTAACACTCAACAGGCTTTCAAGGTGGACGCTTCCCTCAACCCCCGGCCATCAGGCCCTGTCCAACCATGAGGGCCACACCCGGAGTCACCACCTGGCAAGCTGGGCAGACTGTTCCTGATGCCTGAGAAGCCCTCTGCTGAGTGTCCCCAGAGGGCAGACGCACTGGCCAAGCCCTCTGTGGACCTCGCCCTGGGGCCCACAGGTGTTTTCAGCCCCGGGTGCCAGTCCAGAGCCCAAAGCCGCCCCTGGTCCCAAGAAAGCTGGGACAGGACGCCCCAGATGCCCTCTGTGATGGGTCCTGCAGGACTATCCGTGTTGCTCTGCTTTGTATCTGTTACTAAAGGACATTTGTCGCTGCGTGAAGCAAGTAATGTTGGTTGCTCGCAGCAGCACAGATTAAACCATTTTTGTGGAGAAAAGATGGCAGAGGGGAATCACCAATGCTTCCTTCTCACCTGAAAAAAGCGAATTCAGACTCTGAAGACAAATTTTCACTTGGCAAAGCGCCGAGAGCACCCCAAACTATGGACGCACCACAGAGGCTTCTGCTGCTTCTACCACGAAGGGTCTCCGAACAGGAGGAGGGCAGCCGTTCTTCCGGCACGGAGCCTTGATCCCAAGGGCGGCTCCTTGGGGTGAAGCATGGACATGTCCTTCCTAACGCTGCAGTGTCTTGGGACTCTGAGACCCCCAGCAAAATCCCCACTTGCTCCATTAGCCAGACTACTTGGAAGTCCAGGAAACTCTAATAAAAGACTCAGAGTCAGGATGAGTGCTCCCAAACATCAGAACCCCCGTAGGTCTGAGAGGTTTTCCAGAACGCTGCGAGCAAAGCATGTGACTGACGGGGCACACCCGGCAGTCAGGAGTGTGCCTAAAAGTCAAAATTCACATGAACCCTGAGTTTAAAAACAAAACTACCTAATGTGGGGCTAGGGAAAAGCAGAAAATCATGTTTTCTGTTGAACGAGGCCCTCGGGAGGCCTCCTGATCTGAAGGAAGCCGCGTGACTGAGTCAAGTGCAGGGATGTTTTCCTCCCTTTCCCAAATAACCCAGAGGCTGCGACTCATGACGCATTCTCCCTCATCAAATACAACCCGGGTTTTCTTGCGAACAGGTAAAGGGCGTACCTCCTCCCTGCATCATTTTGTAGATTTTGCTCTCGATGTGGAGCTGAGGGTGTTTGGTTTTGACGCATTCAAGCTTGATGGCAACTTCTTCTCCGGCAGCAATGTCCGTACCTTGGCAAAGAAAGAAAACAGCACACGTTAATAACCTGGTGGTGACCACCTAATGCAACGCTACAACCCACTACGCACCCGGCACACTCTGCTCTCCACTGCGCGACGCTGTCGGTGGTCGACAAACCCCGTGGACAATCACTACTACTTTGACTCTCTAAGCTAGAAGCCTTCGAGATGCAGAGAAAAGTCTTACTCCGTACTCCCTCACCCACTTCCACAGGTCCCCACTCCGGTCACGTGACTGGGGACGCAGAGACAGGACAGTGTCCTCCTCTCGGCAAGGATTCCCCTCTTTTTTGCCCTGACCCTTCCAGTCCACCTACCGGTCAGACCCCGTGTTCACCCACCCAGGGCCAAGCAGTGGGGGAGTTCCAGGGTGACTGTGTGCTCCTCGTTTCTCCATGCTGCCTGGACAGGCCTGTGTGGGTGGGTTTGGGCCTTTCTTTTTATGAAACACCCCCCTGGCTTCAGTCCACCCGCCCCGGGTGCTGAGCCACGCGCATCCTGGAACAGTCAGGGTGCTTCTCGAGCAGAACTGGTTCCCATAAGGAGACTCCTGCAAACCTCTCCCTAACCGAAGAACAGGACTTCGTGTTTATTACTGACACTGGACCAGAAGGATAGATCCTTTCTCAGAGCCCAAATGAGATCCGTCGACACAGGCCTATCATATACCTTTTGCTAGTTTTATACTAAAACTGGTAAAATATCTGCTAATACCTCCCAATAACCAGCCCACGGGTTTGAAGGCAAAGTCAGAGTTACTGTCTAAAAATGTTCTATCTCTGTTTTACTCCAATTGAGGAATTGCTGATGTGACAACACCCTGCCCCAGACTTCACATACAAATGCTCCTGACCTCTCGTGTGCCCCGAAGCTGTGCCTGTGAACCCCTCCCTCCTCAAGAAGCTGCAGCTGGAGACAACAGGGCAGCGTCCTGCATAGTACACACCGAGCTTCCCCTAAGTTCCTTCCAGTACTGCTGTCCCTCTCATCTGCAGCCAGCTGCGGTCTGTGAACAGATGGTCGTGCTCCGGCCCCACGTCAGCTCCGCAGCAGCCTCGCCCCAGCTCGCAGGCCCGCACCCCTCCCCTCCCCCCTCTCGTCAGGTCCGCGCGTCGCCATCTCAGGGCGTCACCACAAAGGGGAGTAAAACGCAGTAAGGTTACTCTGAGACCCGGTCACAGACCTTCCGGTACAGGGCACGCTGCAACTGCTGTTTTATCATTAGCCGCTGCTGCGAACCCCTCACTGCACATCATTCAGGAACATGACCATGGGTCAGTACGTCTGGGAACAGAGGTGGACGCGTAGCGTTCGGTCCCGTCTGCGGTTTCAGGCATCCCCTGGGGGTCATGGAATGTGTCCCCCGTGGATAACGGGGTCTGATGGATAAACCACTTTCATCCTTCCCAGCAGTACATTTATCTGTACTGGTTCCAGCAGCTCAACAGACCCAGGACGTTTCCTACTCAACGAGATCCTAGTGTTGGAGAAAGCCACCTCAGCTGCCCGGTTTCTCTGTCCACAGGTTCAGAGGGAGAAGTGCAGCCCATTTCATGAGACGGGCACAGAGAGGTGGGCTCACAGGTACACGGCACTCGGAGATTCCCAGGCAAAGGACGAGTACGACCGGCCAGCACTAAAGCCACGATCAGCCTGCGGGAGCGCGGCTGTTCCTGTGGCCACTCAACGCCCAAGAACCCCCAAAGTCTCCTCCGGACCGCTCAGACGGCCGCGAGAAGTGCAGGGCTTCTGCTGGGCCTGACTCCAGAACCGTGGGGAGGACCGCCATCTGAGGGCGGCAAGTGACCACCCTAGATTTAAGAACTGCGTTGACCGTTCCACACAGACTCCTGTGAGCACTCAGAAAGAAGACAGGTAATATATTGTGCTCTTCCTGCCCGCACTTGCGATGATCTGTCCAATTACAAGAGAAATGACTTCATCATCAATGTGCTGTGCAAATGCAAGATGCACTGGGAGTTCCTGTGAGGACCTGGACTCCGAGCTGAACCCGCCAGCCCAGGAGACACAGAGAAACGGATGACTCAGCTTTCTGGTTACATCAGCAACTCTGTTCCCCAAAGCAGAAGCAGCGGGGCCTTCAGCGAGAGCAGTCTTGCTCCGCCAACTACGTCAGCACTGTCACCCCTGCCACAAAGCAGGTCTTCGATGACAGGACAGCCTGGACCCACACAAACTACCTACCAGACCAATGCCTTCAAAAAGGCAGAGAACATTCTAGCTCTACCCCACTGTGCCGGATAACGCAAATATCTTGCCATCAATCCAGCAATACTGACCTGACGGTCTTGGAAACAAATGACCACGGGCAACTGTGGAGAACAATCTGAAGTCCATTCTCCTATCACGGTGCCAGGCTCCCTGCACGACTGCAAATGCAATACAGCCGGCCTCCCCCAGATCACAGCAGCAACAGGGCCGGCCTCCCCCAGATCGCACCTGAAAACAGGGCCAGCCTCCCCTAGGATCGTAACTGTCAGAGTTGCCAGGTCACATGATCCAAAGAGAGCCGGCTTGGGCTCTGCAGATAAAAGGTGAGCACAGCAGACACTGCAGGCGTTTCTTTGGAGGATGTCTGCCCAGTGGGCAGACGGACCAAGAAGCCCAGCTTTAGTTCCTGGGCACTCCTTGAGAAGCAAACATCACAGGCAAAACCGAGGCCCACGCGTCCATACAGCCCTGCAGCCCTGCCCTGCTTCCTGGGGCTGGCCTCACGCCTCACACTTCACCAGGAGTGCTGCCCCCAGTCGGGAGCTCGAACCACCCCTGGCCCACGGCGGGGACCGATGCCGGGCAGCGAGAGAGCAGCGAGGGGCTCTGACAGCAGTGACACCGCAGCCAGTTCAATTCATCATCTTCTACAAAAATAACGGTCCGGGAAGAACGGGAAATTACAAAACCTGGTTCTTCAGCGTAACGGACTCTTACAAGCACTTGTAGACGGAGAACAAGAATCGGAAAGACCGCACCGGGCACTCGGTTTCCGAGTCGGAAGTCAATCCACAGTGTCTGTCTACAGCAACCACTTTTATGTCCCGAACAACCTCAACTCCGAGGTAGCTCCGCAAGGAAGCCCACCCCGTCGGGTACGAGTTCCTCTCTCCAGGCGAAGGTACTAGTCTCTACGTAGGCGCGGGTTAGCGGTCGTCCTAAGAAAACAGAATCACGTCTCTCCAGGTCAGCCAAGTCAGACGGTGAACTACGCGCACCCAACCCCAGGCCTGACGCCGTCCCGGGACGAGCTGTCCTTCCACCCGCACCCGCCGAGGACTGTCTTAGCGAAGCCAGAGGGCGCAGCCTCTGGGTCGCCAGGCGGGTCACTCTCCCAGGGCCACGCTGACAAGGCAACCGATGCAGGCGCACGGCCTCTCATCAGAGCCTCTCCGAGCTTAAGCCACCACCCTAGGAAAGCGTCAGCCAGTTCAGGCAACTGGTCTCTCCCCGCGGCCCGGCAGCCGCCACCTCGGATCCCCTACTGCGTGCCGGACTCCTTGCGCCGCGCTGCTCCTGAGGGAAAGTCCGTGAGAGGAAAAACATGAAAACCGAGTACTGAAGGTCTCTAAAGGTGTTTACGTGCGCTAGGACATCAGACCGCGCGGTCCACCCAGGGAACACGCGGGCCGCCCCCTGGTAAATGGAGTGACGGGGTCTGACAGGGCACGGGCAGGAAGAAACCGCCATTCCGCCCATTACGAGTGACAGAGGCAGGGGACGGGAGGGCCCCGAGGACCCTTCTGCCAGCCTCCAGCAGACAGACGTGGACAGGACAGGGCCGCGGGCTGAGCAGAACAGAGGCTGTGCCTCCTGCAGCACAGCCCCTGCACACTCCCTCCGTCCACTCTACCGCTCAGAGCACGTGGTCCACGTGGAGAACATGGAGGCGCACAAGAGGTACACGGACCCCAAGGGAAAGCTTTGCCTTACGCCCACTGGCCACACCGAGTCCCGGCAACGTCCCGCCTAGGTGTGTGCTGTACAGGACACACGGGCTCCGAAGCCTTCCTAGCCCGTCCTTCCTGAGAGCTTCTGGGATCTGGTAGGCTTGGAGGTGGACTGAGGGTCAGGACCACACATTCTGGGGTCCACAGTGGCCCAAGTCCAGAACATGAACTTTCTGAAGTCCAGGCATTGGAGAAAGAGTCCCAACGTACTGTCCCCTTTAAAAGGGCAGCTGTGGGAAGGACTAGAACGACTGGTAGAGCACAGGGCGGCCTGACCGTGTCGGTGCCGCAGGCCGCTGGGAAGGCAGGGCAGCCCTGGCCCTCTCGGTCCACACGGCCCTCAGCAAGTTGAAAGACGGGCCTCCTCGCGGTTTCCAACCTGTGAAGGCACAGGAAGTCCCAGGCGGAAATCCAAGACTCCGCACGCCAGGACCACAATGTGGTGAACCCGTCCAGGAGTCGAGCTGGCTCTGGTCAGTCGTGCAATGACAGGGGAAGCGACTTAAGTCGTGCTGGCACCAGAGTATGGGACACATGAGGACCCCATCAATTCCTTAACTTACGCCTTTACTGACACAGGAAAACCTGGTGTGGACCCCCCCCCCCATGGTCTCCGGAGCAGCCCTCTCGGACCCTTAACCACAGGAGCTGGGGAGCTTTCCGGCCACATCTCCTTCACAGAACAAGATCGCCTTTCCTCCGTGGGCCTTTCCTCCGTGGGGCAGCGCTTAGCCTGAACCGACCACCGTGTGGGCCAAGAGCCGCCGCCAGGAAACGTCAGCTGTGTCTTGGGTGCGCCTCGAGGGATGGGCCGCGGGGCTGCTGGGAGCCAGGGCATGAGAGGTCCTGGGGACAGGACAGACCCCTCTGGGGCAGCTCAGCACGATCGTGGACGTGGACGGAGAGCTACGAGGTGCGGCCGGCGGTCGCCGCGGCGTCAGAAAGCCTGAGCTCAGCCGCCTGGACTCCCGAGTACCGGTGGCCGGTGGACGCACTCTCAGAGCGGCTCCTGCCCCCTGGGTTAAAACTCCAGCCGAGGGGCCCCGGGGGCTCCATCGTGAAGCCTCTGCCTCCGGCTCAGGTCAGGATCCCAGGCGCTGGGGTCCAGCCCCGCGCCCCGCGCGCCGCGCCCCCCGCGGCGGGAGCCTGCTGCGCCCTCTCCCGCTGGCCTCGGTCAAACACACTTACAAGAGCAGGAACTTGAGCCCCAACCCACCGCCCCAGAACGAACGCAAACCGCTCACGCTCCGCCCGCCTCCCCGAAGCCGGTGCCGCGGGGCCGCAGCCGGGACGACCGGGGAGAGACGGCTCGGCAGCGCGCTGGGGTCCGAGCGCGGGGCAGCGCGACCCGCCGGCTCGCCGCGTGGGAACGAAGGCGCCGAAACCACGACGGACTCCACGGACGCGCGCCCCGGCCCCGGCCCCAGCGCGCCCGGGGGCAGCAGGGCAGGCCGGGCGGGGCCCCGCCAGGTTCGCGGCTCTGCCCGCGCCTCCGCCCCCGGCCTCGGACGCGCGCCGACCGCGGCGACCCGGAGCCCCCGGCGCAGGGGGACAGCCTCGCCGGCCCAGCGCCCTGCTCGTGCCCCCGCGTCCAACTTCGCCAGCAGGGCTACGCGACTCCGGCCCGACCCCCTCAAACCCCACCCGCTCCTGCCCCGTGCGCAACACGCACTCCGGGACGGGACGGCCCGCCCCGCCGACCCCGCGCTCGGTCCTGCGCTCCAGCGGCCCGCGGCCCAGACCCGGGGGAGCGCCCTGGCCTGTCCCCGTGCCCACCCCCACGTGCACAGGACGCCGGGGCCGCACACCCGCCCGGTGGCCTTTGTCTGCCTGCGGGGACACCCCGGCGCGGACGGCGGGCGGCCGGGGGCGCGGGCCGAGGCTCAGGGCCACTCCCCGGCGGCCCCGGGCGCGCGTCTGGGCAGCCGTCCCCGGGGGCTCGGGCCGGGCCCCACCGCAGGGCCGAGGAGCTCGCGCTGCCCACAGCCGGGGCTGCGGGCGCCCGGATCGGGCGGGGCGGGGCGGGGGGGGCGGGCCGGGTCCAGCCGCAGGCCGGGGAGGGGTCCGGGGCGGCGGCTGGACGAGCGCCGAGGGGGTCTGTCCCCGGGTCCCCGGAGCGGCGTCCTCGGAGCGGGGTCCCCGGAGCGGCGGCCCCGGCCCGGGGCGCAGGGGGCGGGGGCTGGGCGGACGCCCTGCGGGGGGCGGCCCCGGCCCGGGGGGAGGGGCGCCTCACCGAGATAGATGTCGCCGAAGGAGCCGCTGCCGATCTTCCGGCCCAGCCGGTACCTGTTCCCGACTCTGAGCTCCATGGCGGCGGCGGCGGCGGGTCCGGCTCGCTCCTGCCCTCCCGGCCGCTTCCTGGGTCTGAGCTCGGGGAGGCGGCGCCGCTGCTGCCGCTACGGCGGGTCGGGCTGCCGGCTCCGCCCCCCTCACGGCCCCGCTTTCACCATCGCTTTCCGGCCGCCCCGCTGCTCCCAGCGCCTCAATACGGGGCGGATGGGACAGTCCGAGCGCCGCCGCCCCTGCTCCGGCCCCCACCGACCCCGCTCGCCCTCTCCCCGCCGCGGATGGACTCGGATCTTCCGGGCCTAAATCCCCCTTCAGCTGCCTGAAGGAGCCGCCGCCATCGCGCTGTGACGTCACTTCCCCTAGCAACCCGGCGGGGCGGGGCCACGCTGCCCGAGGGGCGGGGCCATGGCTTCGGGCGGAGGGGTGGGGTCTGGGCGGGGACTGGGCGGGGCGGGGAGGGGCCAGTGCGCACCCGTGTCCTCTGGACCCCGGGGCTCCCAGGCCATCCCCCTTTCTGTCTCTGCCTCGCCGCTGCACCCCGGCCCGGGAGACCCCCCGCCCTGCCCGCTCCCACATGCAGGCTCCACGTGCTGGCGCGGGGGCTTCGTTTGTCCTGGCAGGTGTCCGGGAACCCGGTGGCTCCCCGCGACTGACTCGAGACGGGCCCCCAGGCAGTGATTTTTGCAAGAGGGAAAGAGGGAGCCGAGCTTGTCTGTCCGTCCAGGTCCTGGCACCCGCAGGACACAAGCTGGGACACAGGGACACAGGTATGCGGGGCCTCTTGGGCTGCCCGTGGTCTACCGAGCAGCTCCCCTCCAGTCCTGTGTCACCTTCCCTGCTGCGCGGCAGGCTGCTGTCCTCCCACGTCCAACATCTGTCTGGTCGTCTGGTCCTCCGCGCTCAAACCTGGAGCCTGCTGTCGGACCCGAAAGGAGAAGGTGAAGCCACCAGGGTCTCAGTCCCATCTTCCTGGAATCCAAATCAACCTTTTCGTCTCGTTTGTATTGGGCCTGAGTGCTCTTCCTTGGGAAAGAAAACAAGAGTGCTAAAGTTGAGAATGACCACAAGCTTCAAAGACCCAGAGTCCTGATTCTTCCCCCTGGGAAGATGCGTCCAAAGCAAGAAGGACTGACCATCATGGCATTGCTTCTCGAGGCCTATGCCCACCCATGTGGAAAGGGAGAACCGTCAAGCATCATGTTTTGTTTTTAATATTTTAAAAAAAATTTTAAAGATTTTATTGATTTATTTGAGAGAGAGAGCAAGCATGGGAGGAGAGAGGTCAGCGGGAGAAGCAGGCTCCATGCTGAGCAGGGAGCCCGATACGGGACTTGATCTCAGGACTCCAGGATCATGACCTGAGCCAAAGGCAGTCGCTTAACCAACTGAGCCACCCAGGCGCCCCAGGCATCATGCTAATACACACTTCTGAACATCTAGTAGATACCCACTGCTCTGTGCACAGGGGCCCGGCAGGTGTGGGCGAGACAGCAGTACAAACTGACCTTCCCCGGCGTGGCCAGGAAGAACGCAGGGGAGTCAGTGCCCTCCCCCCTGCACAAAGCAGGCGGGCTCTCCCCTGGCAGGTCTCCCCTCTCCAGCAGTCAGTCTCAGGAGTGCAGCCCCTGCCCCAAAAGGGTTGGGGAGGCAGGTATCAAGTCCTGAGCGGTGTGTAGCAATGCCTAGAGACAGGAGAGGCTGGGAATGCCCCACGGCCATGTGTCAGCCTGGTTTCTCTGTCTCACGGGGTGGGGGCAGGGGATTTTGTCAAACCAGTAAAAATAGGTTGTTGGCAGAACTCCCAGATGAAAGGGGGCCTGTTCCCCCTCCCAGAAAGCCATGAGTACAAACTGGGAACAGAAAGGGGCCTGGAAGTACAGTCCACGGCCACTCCCTTAGCTGCCCTGGGCTGATCACTGGCCAGCAGTCCATCCTGGGGACTAAGTGTCCTCTCTCAAAAAGAAGCTGCAACTCTTTGGGCCTCCCCCAGGCCCCAGGGTTCTGCCCATGTCACGCATTTATGCTTGGACTTGGTCAGGATAATCAGCCGACAGCAGGACCAAAGTCCTTGTTTGTGTTTTACTCCTCCTAATGGTGGGGGGAAGTACCCAGAAGGAAGAGAGTGCACAGGACCCAGGACCGGAGCCACCTTCCTCAAGGAGCCATTCACCAGGGCCTGTGCCAGGCACAGAGGCCTGTTACCCCCGCACCATGCTGCAGGCGGCCTGCCCCAGAGGCTACAGCTGTCCCCTGCACATTCCTTAGTTTCCCGTTTGTGAAGCACCTCGGGGTGGGGTGGGGTGGGGGTGGGGGCTGGCCAAGGCCACGCTCTGACAGGTGCTCCCCCGCTTGCAGCCTCCAGAGGCCAGGATGCCTCAGAGTGGTGCCGACCTGGCTGGTGAACTCTCTAGAGTCCTCTCTGTCCTCACGTGCTCCTCAAGTGCCATTCACTTGTCGTGCGGGGCCGAAGTCGATGCCCCAGACCCTTGGAGCGTCGTCGGTGAGAGGACCAGGAATAACAGAGCGAGAAGGCTGGCACAGGTGCGCTTGTGGTCTTGTTGGGAACAGCCTGACCCGTGTCGCAGCTCACACTGACCTCAGGCAACACCTGCAACTGCGACTGGCACGTAGTGGGCCTTCAGCAAACCGGCTTCGTGGATGACTCACACGGATGATGCCCCACTCCCGAGCCAGGCCTTTGCCGCTGGGGCGGCCTCCCCCCGCCTCGCCCTGGGAGGGTTTCCCTGCCCTCTTCACGGCTCGCTGGCCCCTTCTGGCAAGGGCGCTGGCCCGTGCTGTCTGCTTCCTCGGAAACGCCAGCCCGGGTCTCCCCGGGTGTGTTCCGGCCTGGGCGGGGGCAGGGGACCCCTCCCGGGGTCTCTCCCGCCAGACCCCGCCCCGCAGGCCCGGTCCCCCCCTGCGCCCCACCCCCCCAGACACGCTCCGCCCCTTGCCGGCCGAGGCCGCGCGTGGCCGCAGGCCTTAACCCCTCCGCCCGGCCCTGCGGTTTCAGTGGACTCTGCCGGACCCACTGGCCCCTCCGCTACCACCAAACTGCCTCTGGCCTCTTGGGCAGCCCGGAGGCCTCGGAGGGCAGCGGGTCCCGCCGCGCCGCCGTCCTCCCGCGGAAGCAGAGCGCGGGAGGCGAACCGGGAGCGCGTGCGCCGCGCGGTGGGGGCCGCCCTCGCCCGCCGTCCGCGAGTATCTGCGCCGGGCCGGACACGCGTGGCCGGACTCGCTGTTCAACTCGCGCGGTCGCGGGGCGCAGTTCAGGGCGTTCGTGCGTTCCCGGAGGGCGCGACCGTCCCTGCCGTCCGCTTTCCAGTTCCATCACCCCGAAAAGAAGCGTGTGCCCGCCCCGGGCCCCGCACCCCGGGAACCCTCCGGGCTCCGCGCCCTCGCTCGCAGGTGTGGCCGGGGCGGGCTCCGGGCTGCCGAGGTTTGCGGTTTCCCATCCCCGCGAGCGCGCAGTCCCCCTCCCACAGCCGGCCCGGGCCCGCCTCCGGTCAGACTCGCCCGTCTCGGGAAGGAGGAGGGCGGTGGGCGCACGTGTCCTCGGAAAGGTACCTGGCCCGGGACGGGGGTCCCTGCCGTGCGGGGTCTCTCGGCCCCGCGGCGCCGCCGGCCCTGGGCTCAGGGCTCCTCCTCCTCCCCCCGGCGGGTGCCGGCAGTTTCAGCTCCTCGGACCTGAAAGAAGGTGACGCACTGGTCCTGATTCGCCAGTTCTTTCCCTGCCGCGGGTCGCAGGTCACAGGGTAGGTCCAAGGATCTTCCCCTGGAGCTGATGAACGGGGACTGAATCATCTGCACAAATCATGAGGACCTGCGGCTCCCCTGGGCCAGAGCTTGGGGCAGCTCTCGGTCACTGACAGGAGGCTCACACCTGGAGAGAAGGTCACCCCAGCGGCCACCTCTTCGTCCGGGTCCCATGGGAGCACAGAGGTGAGCAGGCTTCTCGCGTCTGCTCCAGCGGGACAAACCACAGCGATGCGAGGGCGCTATCCCCTCAGCACCATCGTCACCAGATGCAGACACTGAGGTGGAGAAACTGAGGCCCAGAGACTGTACGGCTAAAATTTCTAGGTTTTCTGGGGCAGCTGCAATTTGAAATATCCTGTATGATTTAAAAAAAAAAAAGATTTTATCCATTCATTTGACAGAGAGAGACAGAGAGCATGAGCAGGTGGGCAGAGGGAGCAGTGGGCAGAGGGAGCAGCAGGCAGAGGGAGCAGCGGGCAGAGGGAGCAGCGGGCAGAGGGAGCAGCTGACTTCCTGCTGAGCAAGGAGCCCTGCACCTCCCCAGAGGAAGAGCTGCGGAGGAGGCAGTAGGAGCACCGCCTGCTGGCAGGGTAGGGGAAGGGCGGTGTGGGACACCCTGAAGCCTGAAACCAGAAGGGCCCTCCGAGGCGAGAAGGACACACAAGTATGGTACAGAACCTGATCTCAGGACGAGGAGGCAAAGGGATAGGGGCCCTCTGCCAGCCCCTCCTGTATCTGCGCGTGTGCATGTGTCCACGCCGGCATGCACAGGTGTGTGTCTGTGTGCAGAGAACACTGTGCGTGTGTGCATACGTGTGCATACCGCCAGGGAAGCAGGCGCCACACAGAGACGCGGGCACGCGTGTGTGCACCTGTGAGCTCATGCTGTGCACATGCACGTACACACGTGCCCATGTACCCACGCATGTGGGCACACACGCGTGCCTGCATGCTGGCGTGTGGGGGGAATGACCATCGCTCTGGAACTGGGGAAAGGAAAAGCTAAGTAAAGACTCTGTGGAAAGGGCCACTGGGGGGGGGGGTCTAAATAAACTGGAAGCTGTGGGCAGGGACTGAGGGCAGTAGACGTTCCAGAGGTCTCATTATAGGCAGGGAGGAAGGGAGAAAAGGGGAATAAATGTCTTCTAGAGATTTCATCTTGTTGGCCACAGCTACATGGCCATGGGCACTGTTCAGAAGCCCATGCAGGAACTGCCCTGCTTAAAACCAGTGCACTCCTGGTGGGAGTGCCAAGCGAGCAGCCGTTTTGGAAAACTGGAAAATGGTTTCGTGTTCCCTCGAAAGGGTGAAGGTTGGAGGGCCTGGGTGGCTCAGTGAGTTAAGCCTCTGCCTTCAGCTCAGGTCATGATCTCAGGGTCCTGGGATCGAGGCCCGCATTGTGCTCTCTGCTCAGCGGGGAGCCTGCTTTCCCCCCCCCCGCCGCCTGCCTCTCTGCCTACTTGTGATTTCTGTCAAATAAATAAATAAATAAAATCTTTAAAAAAAAAAAAAAAAGAAACGGTGAAGCTAGAGTTCCCGGGTTACGCAGAGGTTCCCTGGAGAGCCGAAGACGCCTGTCCACGCGGCAACATGCCGGCAAGTGTTCATAACAAGGTTCTATCCTGTATGATTACAGTATTCTAGCCCAAAGTAGAAAGAGCCCGAATGTCCGTACCAGATGAGTGGATAAACAAAACGTCTGTCCGTAAAATGGAATGTTTACTGCTCGGCCGTCAAAAGGAATGGAGCACGGATGCCCGCCACAGGGCAGATGAGCCTTGAGAACAGTGCACCAGGTGAAAGGAGCCAGACTCAGAGGGCCATGTCCTGTGGGGTTCTGTGGATGTGAAATGTCCAGAAGGGACAGAAAGTGGATTGGGAGCTGGGGAGGGAGCTGGGAATGGGCCTGGGGGCAAACTGCTGACAGGCAAGGGTCTACTCCTCCTTTGGGGTGACAAAAATATCTCAGAACTAGGTAGAGGTTATGATTATGTGACATCAAGAATGTGTAAAAAGCCACTTAACTGTATACTTTAAAATGGCAAGAATGGTGAATTGTATGTTAAGGGAATTTTACCTTAAAATAACACAAATTAGCCCTGGGGACAGAACTCAGATTCCTTGCTGGGGTTTAAATGGTCCTCACCGTGTCCCCTCTCATGCCCCCACAGGAATGACTTGCAGTTCCCTGAAAGCATCAGTGTCTCCTGCCCCAGGGCCTTGGCACACACTATTCCTTCCACCTGTAATGTTTTTGTCTCTGACCTTTGCTCAACTAAGTTCCCTGTTTCCCCTCTCCCCAGTGAATGATACTGATCTAGTGCCCATGGGACACACAAGTGGCAGAGGACCAAACAGGGTCAGAGGAGTCACCACCCTAAAGGCGGTGGCTAGGAGGCTGAGCTTGGAGCTTGCCCAAGCTTCAGTTCCTGCTCTGGCACCAGCTGTGCAATCTTGGGCAGCGACTCCACCTCCCTGTGCCTTTCCTTTCTCAGCTGTGAAATGGAGATAATCCCAGTGCTAAGTCCAGAGGTGGTAGAGAGGGTAACCGGGTTTAGAAGAGGGCCCAGAGCCAAGCAGTGGCCGTGTGAATATTAGCTGCTCACATAACTACCGTTTATTTGGGAAGTTAATCGTCAGGCAGGTGGCAGGGTGGCGTGCGCCTGCAGAGCTGTGGATGGGACCTGGGCCTGACAGTCACCTCCTGCTCAGATCACCCCAGTGAGTCAGGATCCACGCCCACTCCTCACCTTTGGACCTGTACCCACCTGTGCACTGAGGATGCTGGGCCCAGCACTAATGATGAGCCTCATTTAACTAATAAAATTCGCCAGCTGCTTCCCTGAGGGCATGAGGAGGGACAAGCCAACTGTTGTAAGGTGAACAGTAGTTACCAACTGGACAAGACAGGTACAGGCTGTGGTTTATAGCTTCCAGCAGCTTCTAACACCTCCCCCAAAGACCTGAAGGAGTGACCTCAGCCCAGCAGGAAGGGTCAGTAGCGGAGCCTGACGGGTCTTCCGAGGGTGAGAGGCTGCTTGTGCGTACGTGTCCCATGCAGCTGGCGTCCACCTGCCGGCCGAGGAAACCTCCGGGAAATGCTGGGCTCACCTGGGCCCCGGCTGGCCAGAAGCCCCAGGAGGAGCCAGGAGGAGCAGTCAGGTCCCAGGCACTCGAAGCCAGCCTTGCCACTGGCAAGCAGAAGCGTGCAGCCTGAACCCACAGCAGCAGGGAAAAGGTAGTCAGATCATGACCCCAAGCAGCTTCCAGGGATCTGGGACAGAGGCCAGGCTTGGGCATCTGCTTTGAAAGCTGCCACCAACCTCACATAGCTGTTTAAACTAATTAAAACGAGGGGTGCCTGGGTGGCTCAGTTGGTTCAGCAACTGCCTTTGCCTTGGGTCGTGGTCCTGGGATCCTGTGGGACCGAGTCCCGCATGAGACTCCCTGCTCCTTGGGGAGCCTGCTTCTTCCTCTCCCTGTGGCTGCTGCTCCCCTTGCTTGTGCTTTCTCTCTCTGTCTCTCTCCATCAAATAAATAAATAATCTTAAAAATTTTTTTGAGAACATGATTTTTATTTTGTAATATTGATCTTTATTACGTATATCCATATTTCATTTGCAGTCTTTATCTCTAACTTACCTTGATTTCTCTGTTTCGATATGTTTCCTAATGAAAACAAAACAAAAGTACGCATCCCCTTCCTCAGCCTCACTAGCCACGATCCAAGTGCTCAGTGATGCCTGGGTCGGATAGCACAGAACAGAGCATTTCTATCATTCTGGAAAGCTCTCTTGGGCAGGCCTTCAGGAAACCAGGGGGCCCAACCGGGCTGGAGGTGTGGGGGGCACTGGGCAATGTCTTGTCACAGTTGGTGGCTTCCTGGCCCCTTGTGGGTGGAGGTCAGGGGTGCTGTGGAGCACCCCACAGTGCACGGGGCAGCCTTCCACAGAGAACAGTAAGCGCCAAGCGTCAGTGGGGTATGATGCAGATGCCCTGCCCTCGACCGAGCCAGCACCTGACTAGCTTCCTTGACCGCTCTATGGAGGCCTCAGTGAGCCTGGCTCACAGGCCTTCACCTAGCCCATCTAGGTGGGTGTGAGCCCAGAGGATCCCGGGAAGGGCTCTGCTGTGCCAGTCCATGAGTGGAAGTGTCACCTGTCACTCTGCAGGCCAGGGGCCGGACTTCCAGGATGAAGCTGGTTCAGGTCTAACATCTGGAGTCCTGAGCTTTAGAGCCCCAGGGGTGAGGAACACCTACCTCACAGAACCAGACACTTGGCCCTCCCCCACACCCCCCCGCTGGGAACCCTGAGGCAACCGGCCATGGGAGCTGGGCACAGCGTGGGCCTCAGGTCTCTGGTGGAGCGGAGGAGCACCTCACGGCCACGCCCAGCCTCCAGGAGGGCGGAGGCCCTGCTCCCACCGCACACAGTAGGGCCTCAGCATTTACAGAGTGAACGACAGAGGGACCAGCAGGGACTCAAGGCAGCCCACTGGCTCCTCACCTCTCCTCTGGCAGAGAGGGACCAGCCAGACCCAACCCTGACCTCTGACCCCAAGCTCCCACCCCTTTTCCGGGTCCCTGTTTACTTCCCAGCCTCAGGGAGGTGGTTTCCAGCTTGAGCTGCTGGCTCAGGGGGGCCCGGAAACAGGAGGTGTTCTTGGAACTAGCCCTGCTGTGACCTGCTGCTCACGGACTTGGGAGGCCCCAAAGTGGCCCCACACCTTGCTCCTGGCTGGGAAACAGGCCCCCACAGCTCTCCTGGAGTCCACGGGCAGAGCCCCTTGGCCTCTAACCCTGTCCCGTGGGCTGCTGGCGACCCTGCCGAGCCCCTCCTGCAGCCTTTCCTGGCCACATCACCTCTCCCGGGTCCAAGCCCTGCCATCGTCTCTCCGTCGTCATCCCCTGCCAGGCAGGGTGGGGACTATCCTCTGGGTGGGGTCCAGACCTGCTCCTGCCCTCCTAGCCACGCCACTCCCCAGAGAGCCCTGTCTTGGGGCCTGGAAGACCGCAGGGCTGTCGATGCGGTTCTAGGTGCCAGGCGCGGTGGCCTGCAGGGGGGAGGTGAGGCCCGTGCCACCGAAATATATGTGGTCCTGGCCTGAAAGAAGCCAAGGTGACCCCCGAGTGTCCCTGCCTGATGAACCAAGCTGTTAGCCTGCCAGGGCAAGGCTGGGGGGGGGGGGGTCACGATTGTCCTTGGCCTCAGGATGGTGTCCACTCTCTCATGGCCCGCGGCGTACTCTGCAGGGAGGCTGGCCGGGAGAGTTCAGCTCTGGTGCCTGGCGTGCCTGCTCACACCCCCCAACCACCCGTACATCTCTGCATCTCCAACTGTGCTGCGTGACTGGGCAATGGGTCACTAGGCCGGGCCTCTCTGGGCTCCAATGCCTGCTGGGGTGTCCCACCTGCCCCAGGGGAGCAGGGCCTCTGCAGGTGCCCCTCCCCCCATGAGCTGGTATCCCCAAGAACTTCCCCAGGACCCCGACCCCTGAAGCTCCCCAGTTCTGCCCACCGGGCAGGCATGGGGCTTCTGCCACACTCCCAGAAGTCCTGCAGGGGTGGGAGCTGGGCCTCTGGAGAAAGAGGGACCCTCCCCCCAGCAGTCTCCTCCAGCCAGGACACCCCAGCAGCTCAGCTGGCAGAAGGTGGCTGGGTTGGCTGACCCAGGCCAGCAGGAAGCTGCCTCCTCAGGAGGCCTCTGGGAGGCATCCTGGGTGCTAAGGCAGGAGTGGAGGGTACTGGGGTCAGGTTAAGGCCAGACTTGGAGCACTGAGACAGGGCTGACAAGACCTGCGTGGAAGTACAGGATGTGTGTCTAAGGGGTAGCCGTGTGGGCTCTGGCACCATGCGGAATGCTTGTGCACTGGGAAAGGGCAGCTGTCATATCATAATCGCTGTGGTCAAAAGAACTGCAGTGACTTCAAGAAAGGGGCGAGCTGGTAAAGGCAGCTGGTTCCAGACCAGCTCTGCTGCAGCTGGGAATGGATTCCAGAAATGCACCTAAATTCAGAGCACCTCCCTTCTCCCCACCCGGCAAGAATAAAAGGAGAAAAGTACAAGCAGCGATCAGTGGAGGACGGAGCGGGAACACAACCTAAAGCCACCTCATGGGTGGGAACAATCACGTGAAATCACCTTGGCAAGAAAGAAGGGAAAAAGCAGAACAACACAAACAAAATACACGAGAGTGGAAATAACAACAGACCCAACGTAGACCTAAAAAAGTAAGAGGAACACCTACAGACTAATAAAACAGAGCACCTAGATGTAGTAGACAAATTCCTGGAAAAAATATAAAATGACCAAAAGAAGGGCAAAAAGAACAGGAATAGACCGAAATGTGGTTGTGGGAGCCCTTCCCTCCCCAGCCTGGGCTGCAGACTGTTCTGTGAGTGGGTCCCACCCTGAGCCCAGGGACCAGTAACTCCTGTCTTGGACAGAATGATCCAGAAAGTGGAAAAGAGTTAAGGCGGATTGTGGCTCCTAACCAGACAAGGATAAACAAAAAGAAAACACAGGAGGTCTGTTTCACTCAGGAACTTTGGTTCAAAAAATCTGAAATAAAATACTAGGTTACTACAATTACAAGTGAGAAATTGACCTCATGATCTGGGTGTCTCTAGTCTCATGTAAAACAGTTTCAGTCCATTCATCCCATTAATAGACCGAAGAAGAAAGATCCTATTAGTAGGTACAGAAAAGCCTTTGACACTTGTATTGAACACAGTATTTTCTCACTGAATAAAAAGCTCTTAGTACAAAAGAAATAGAACATTTCCTTCGCAGGGTGGGGGTTGGACGCCCAAGCCTACAGCACCATGTACACAGTGGAGAAACTGGTGGCCAAGATTGCGACCAGGACAAGCCGCCTCATGAGGCTGATGTTCCCCCGGTCCCAGATCCTACGTGACCCAGCAGTCCTGCTCTGCAGTTGACTAAACGTTAGTGTCCCCACCCCGTTCCTGTGCTGATAGTGGGAGGAGATGGGGCCTTTGGGAGCTGACGAGGGCACGAGGGCAGTGCCCGTGATGGGATTCGTGCCCTCTTAAGAAGGTGCCTGGCAGCTTCCTCGCCCTCCCTGCTGTCCGCCACACCACCGGAAGACCCAGCAAGAATACAGCAGTCTGGGAGTCAGGCAGCAGGCTCTCATCAGCATGGGCCCTGCCGGCCCCTCGACCTTGGACTTCCAGATTCCACAACCATGAGAAAGAAATATTTGTTGAACTAAGATGTGCTTCCAGGTATTTACCCAAAGGAGTTAAAAATTTATGTCCACAGGAGAACCTTCATGTGAATGTTTCTAGCAGGGTTGTTCATAGTTGCCCCAAATTAAAAGAAACCAAAATGTTCTTCAGGAGAGGAATGGGTCAAGAAGCTGGAACATTCGAGCGGTGGAATGTTGTTCAGGCGTAAGGAATGAGCTGTCAAGACACACGAAGTCATAGGTAGACTGTAAATGCCTATTGCTGGATGAAAGCAGCTGTTTACACTGGCTGTGGGCTCTTTGACATTCTAGAAAAACCAAACTATGGAGACAGTAAAAATCAGTGGTGGCCAGGGTGGGAGGGAGGAGGGATGACACACGGGGTTTTTAGGGCAATGAGACTACTCTGTGTGATACTGGAACACCGGACACGTGAAACCACACATTCGTTAAAGCCCATAGACTGTCCAGCAGAAGGAACAGGCTTTACCGTATGCACAATTTCGAGAATCATACAGGAGTGAAGGACTCAGGGTGGCTTGAGAGAGGAATCTGGCTGCATCACAAGTGGTAAAGCCACCAGATGCAGGGGCTGGGGACACGGTGCTCAGCCGGGCCGCTTGGAAGGGCAGAAGGAAGGTCACGGGACGCACACTGCCCTTGGTCAAGCTGTTCCTACGGGGTACCTGTCAGCAATTCTGAAAGCACCCCATGCGCTGGGACAGAGAGATTGTGTCGGAGGTGGTGGGTGCTGGGATGGGGTTTTCGCACTGTCGGAGTGGGAGCTGACAGAGAAGCAAGGGGCAGGGTAGGTCGATCCATGTGGTGGGGGACTCATGCTAAATATAGGTACTTATGGGGAGACGTGGAAGTACTTGTAGACCTGTGTGTAGATGTGGGCTAGCACACACGTACCTCCTTGCTCTGTCAGTGGAGAACCAATGACACCGAGAAGGACGCCCAGCACTCAGACCTTGGTTTCTCATCCCTGTCTGCGAGACAAGGAACCAGGGCCACTTGGGGAAATGCTGAGGTGAGGACTGGGACGTTGCATGTGCAAGACGATACTGGGGCATCCTCTAGTACGAGTGTTACGGACTGAATTGTGTCCCCTTCCCGGCAAATGTCGTAGGTGAAACCCTACTCCTCCGTGCGACGGTGTTTGGGAGGTAACTAAGGTTAACGAAGCCGTAAGGGAGCACCTGATTCAAGGGGACCAGTGTCCTGGCAAGGAGAGGAAGACACAGCAGGGGTGAGTGCACAGAGGAAGGCCACGTGAGACGGGGGCGAAGGCGGCATCTGCCAGCCACCGAGAGGCCTCAGGAGAAACCAGCCCTGCGGCGTCTGGATCCTGCGCTCTGAGGGATCGCCCTGGCGATCGGCGGTCGTTGTTTAGGCCCGGGTGTGCGGGGCCCTGCTGGTAGCTCCCAACGAAACCTCCCGCACGGAGGGGGCCACGTCGGAGGGACGCCTGCGAGTGGGCAGCGCCGCGGAAGGGCTCGCGCAGCTCGGGCGCCGGCGGGCCACGGTGCCCCTCCGCACGGAGCGCGGGGACGAGGACTCACGCACCTCAGCCGGGCGGTCGCGGCCACACCCGCGGGTCCCACGGGGAGCCCCGAGCCCCGCCACACGGAGGAGCCGCTTCGCCTCTGCGGTCTCCTCCCCAAGCCCGCGAGGCCGTCCGCCGGGCAGTCCGCAGCCTGGCTCTGCGCAGCCCTTCCCAGAACCGCCGGGTCGCCCGAGCCCAGGACAGTCCGCGGCGGGTCTCGGCCCCGACGCCCCTGGGGGACGCGGCGCCTGAATGGGGTGCGGGGTCCTGGGGCGGGGCGGGGACGGTCCACGGCAGCTGGTGGAGACGCGACGCGGGAGAGCCGTGGCGTTTGGTGGGTGACGACGACCGTGACGGTGACGACTACGGTGACGACGACCGTGACGGTGACGACTCGGCAGCTTCCGCACGGGCCGCTGAAGGCTGAGGCCGTGGGCAGCGCGAGCCCCGGGACCCCGCGACCGGAAACCTCAATCTCCGCTAAACCCGGAGTGGACGTCGCAGGAGCAGGACGTGGCCCGCCGCCGCCGCCGCCGCCCTCTGCCCGGCCCGGCCTAGCTTTGCTCACGACTTCACCGAGCTTGAACCTGTCGTATCGGTGGCGGCCCCCGGCGGGGCTCGCGGTGTCCCCCCGGCGGCCGCACCGCACCGCACCGCTCCGCACCGCACCGCTCCGCACCGCACCGCACCGCTCCGCACCGCACCGCTCCGCACCGCACCGCTCCGCTCCGCTCCGCACCGCACCGCTCCGCTCCGCTCCGCACCGCACCGCTCCGCACCGCACCGCACCGCTCCGCTCTGCACCGCTCCGCACCGCACCGCACCGCACCGCTCCGCACCGCTCCGCTCCGCACCGCTCCGCACCGCACCGCTCCGCACCGCACCGCACCGCACCGCACCGCACCGCTCCGCACCGCACCGCTCCGCACGGCACCGCACCGCACCGCTCCGCACCGCACCGCTCCGCACCGCTCCGCTCCGCACCGCACCGCTCCGCACCGCACCGCACCGCTCCGCTCCGCACCGCACCGCACCGCTGCGGCACTGGCCAGCCTCCCACAGGGGAGCTCGTGCGGAACGGAACGCGCCCGCTCGCCCCCAGACCCGTCCCGACCCCGCCGCCGCCGTGCTCCGTCCGGGACGCGCCCCAGCGCCCGACTCCGGGGCCTCAGCGGCCGCGCGCCTCGGGACTGGCGGGTCAGGGCCGCCGACCCACCGCTGACTTTACTGCCCGGGCGGGGGAACGAACGCCGGGACTGACCACCGGCCGCGACCCCGCTCCAGCCCCGGACGCGTGTTCCCCAGCCTCCCTCCCGAGACACGGGGCCGTCTCCGACCCGCGCGGGACCGTCTCCGGCCGGCGCGGGACACCCGTGGAAGTCGCCTTTCCCGGACAGGAAGAGACGCGAGCGCCCGACGGACTGACCAGGCCGCGGCAGGCCCCGGCTCTGCCCCAATCAGGCATCCTTGAGCTCTGATTGGTTGGTCAGAGTCATGTGCCCGCCGGTGGCCCAATCGGAGAGGCCGCGGCTTGTGCTGGGATTGGCCAGGTCGGGTCAGGCCGCGGCCGGGAGCGCGAGGCTGGGGGACGCGCTCGGTCGGGCGGACGGTCCTGCGGCGTGAGCAACCCCGAGAGCCTGAAGTCCGGCGTCTTCCCCTCGGGCCTCTGCTCAACGAGACATTCACGCGGCGAGCACCGCCCAGTCCCCCGGTCGCGCCCCGGAATGCAGGTGCCGCAGGTGCCACCGTCTGACGGGGCGGGGGTGCGGACTGAGCCACGGCAGGAACCGCTAAAGTCACAAAACGCGGAGCCCCGGGAGCACTCGCGGTCCTCGGCCACCGTCGCCACCCGCGGTCACCCTCGGACACCCTCGGACCCGCTCGGATGCTCAGTCACCATCACGTGGGCCTTCAGTCACCTTCGGTCACCGTAGACATTGTCTGTCACCATCTGCCCTGGCCCTCGGCCACCCTCGTCCCCTTAGACACCCTCGGTCCCCATCCACGACGGCCCTCGGCCGCCCTCGGCCACCCTCAGCCACCACCTGCACAGCACCGAAGGGCTGGCGTTTCCGACTTGAGTTCGCACCTGTCTCCCGAGTGCAGACACCTTCGAGCTTAAGCGGAAGAAACGCGTCTCTGCCTGCCGTGGCCCCCGAGCCCCGTCCGCTGGCCCGCGAGGCCGGGTCGTAGTCTGATGTTCCTGTGTCTTGAGACATTCGCGACTTCATCATCCTGGGATCACTCCAGCGTGACCCCTCACGCCTCCCAGCTGCTCCCACAATGGCTAAGATAGTAAAAGCGAAGAATGAGGGCGTCACCGGGAAGGGTGACAGGACCGGGAAGGGTGACAGTGACGCCGACGTGCGGGGCTGCTTGTGCAGGGGCGCCGGCCCACGGGCCCTGCGCACCGCTGTGCGCCCCCACCTCGCGCCGCCGAGGCCTTGGGTCTTCCACGCGCCGGACACGAGCGCAAAGAGGAGAAACCTGACGGAGGGCAAATCGGAAGATGAAAGGGACAGAGCCCTGACGGCCCCGCTGATGGCAGAACAACTGTCCTCAGACGACGAGCTTCTGCACAAAGCATCCCAGGCTCGAGGTGCAGGGAGTGAGCCTGTGTTTCCCAGCCAGTCAGTCCCTCAGCAGGGGCACCTGACCAGAGTCCTGGGGCCCGCACGCGGACCATCTCGTGTGCCCGCAAGGACTCGGGACAGGATTCCTTCATCTCTTATGATGTCTGTGCCTAAAAGTGTACTTGGTACAAATACAAAGAGGCTTTCTCTGTTTAAATTCTTATTAAAGCTTCTAATAAACACTTTTATTACCCTTTTATTTTTACTTTTATAAATTATTTGTAATCTGAATTGAAGTATAATAAGTAAGAGGCCTTTCCGTTTCCTGCCGCGCGGTGGGGAGGTCTGCCCTGGGGACCCGGGCTGCACGGAGCTGGGAAGTACCTGCCCGTCCAGGCCCCTTCCCTTTGAGCCCACAGTGGGGGTGACAGTGGGGAGGTGCTGGCCTGGAACAGCTGAAGGGGTGAGGTGCTGTGGGAGAGTCCCGTAGGACCAGGGGGTGCCACGGGAGGGGAGCAGCCTTGTGTAGCGGCCTTGTGTAGGAGCACACGGTGTGTTGGGGGACAGGCTGTATGTGTGTATGTTGGTGAGGTAGGCTGTAGGGGACAGACTGTGTCTGTGGGTTGGGCGGCAGTCTGGGTGTGTGTATGTCGGTAGGCAGGCTGTGGGGGATAGGCTGTAGGCAAACTGTGTGTGTGTGTGCGTGTGCATGTTGTGTGTGTGCCTTGGGGGACAGGCTGTGTGTTTGTGTGTTGGAACGTATGTGCGTGTCGGGCGCAGTCCGTGTGTTTGCATGTTGTGTGTTGCATGTGCGCCATGGAGCAGGCTTTTCGGGGTCTGAGACGCTCCAGGAACTTCTGCTGGGATGCGGCCTCCAGCCCCCAGGAGGGCTCCCTTCCTGTGCCCGCCGCGTGTGCCGAGCCATCATCCCAGGCCGCTCCCGTGAGGTTCCCCTGACTCGCCAGCGTCATCAGTGGGCAGCGGCCGGCCGCGACCAGGAAGTCGTGGGCTGGGAGTGATGACACAGCTCGGGGAAGGCGAGCGATTGAAGATTCAGCCCTCTGCATGGGCGTGATAGCCCGCGGATCCGAACCCAGCAGCCCTGACTCTTGACTGACCCAGAGTCACGGCCGATGTCGGCGCCACCATTCTTGATCACTGCGCTCCTCGCACGGTGCCTCAAGCCTCCGCACCCTGTGTGGGGCCACCCCCAGGACTGGCAGGGACTTTGCAGCCGAGCAGTGTCCCCAGGACCCCCTTCCCAGCCCAGATAGGGGCGGCTTCTTTGGGTGACCTGGCCCAGTGTGACCCCCCCCGTTGTCTAGGGTGGTGTCTGCCCCCGAAGGGGAGTAGTAAGCAGGCTGGTCTGAGGGCAGGACCGAAGTCCACAGAGAGTCCCTCTGAGTCCCTTGAGTGCGTCAGAGGCCCAGGGCCTCGAAAGGTCAACACAACCTGACAGTCACAGCAGTGAAAACCCGACTTGCTCAGCGAGGGTTTGTGGGGGATGGCAGGGCAGTGCTGAGATCAGATCCGGATTCGGGCAGAGGTGGGTACGTCTGAAGGGAGAGGAGGGTCGGGGAGAGGAAGCCCGCAGCCCAGGGAAGGGTACAGGCCGCTGACTGGTGCGGGGGACTTAAGCTCCGGCCCCCCACAGAGCCCCATCTTCCAGTGTTGGTCAGGCGGTTAAAGGCAAGGGACAGAGGGTCCTGGGGCCCTGGAAGGGGGGGTCTAGCGCCCCCCACATTCCCGTGCCCCCTCCCCCCTCCACCCCCCTAACTCCAGTCCCCACCACCACTTCCTGGCACCCCCCCCCCGCCCACCCCTCCCCCCACGCCCCGGCTGTGTGTTCATAAACTTCTGCTTCCCTGGCTCTGCCCTGGTGGGTCTGTTCTCGCCCAGCTGCTGGCTTCGGGTCGCCCCTCCTAGGAGACGGGATTGAGTTCTGGCCGAGAGAATGGCCTCCCCACATGGACATTGGGCACTAGGCTTAAAGCCCTGCACTTGACCATTGCAGGAGTTTCGAGGCCAAACCCAAGTCTCCAGGGCTGGGAAGTCTGGCTCTGGACCTGCGACCTGCGGGGGACCCTGAGAGAAGATCAAAGGCCCAAACACCCCAGAAGCCAAACGGGGCACAGCTGCGGGGGTGCTCATCTCTCCGTGAGCCCACAAACTGGGGAGGACGCCTTGAGGCTGGAGGTGCTTCGTTTCTGTCAAAGCCCTCTGCCGCGGGTGACCTTAGTTCTCCTGCTGCCAAGGAGAGTCCGTGAACGCGGTCCTCTTTCCAGGCCTAGTGAGGCGAGCCCCAGGACGCCCTCCGGGCGGGCCCCCGCCGCTGCCGGGTCCTGCCGCCAGAGGGCGCGCGGCCCTCCTCGGAGCCCCGGCCGGCCCTGGGCTGGGGCTCTGCAGCAGGGCTGCCGGCTGTCTGCAGGTCAGGTGGATTGGCCCTCCCCTGCGTCCACGGAGGGTTGAGGACCCCACTTAGCCATGGTCTGCCAGTCCAGGGACTGCTTGTCGCCCCAGAGGCAGGCTGACGGGAAGGAGAGTGAGCTGTAGGGGGTGCGGGGCCGGGCAGAGAGATGTGGAGGCAGCTGCCCCGCAGGGCCCTTCCTTAGCTTGGACACCGCCGCCACCCCCACCCCCACCCCACTGCAGCTCCCTGGAAGCAGATGAGAGCGGAGTCCCCAGTAAACCAGCTGTGCCTGGCAGGAGAGCCTAGAGGCGCTGGCAGGGTGGCTGGCTGAGATGGGTAGAGATGGCCAGAAGGACAGGGCCGGGGCCTGTGGGCAGGAGTGCATCACGTGCAGGAGGCATCTGGCCTGACCACCCAGCGTGAGTACCCAAACCAGGTGGGACGGGCCCAGCCCAGGACAGCGTGGCCCCCGGGGGCCGATCTGAGCTCAGCGTGCCCCCACGAGTGTGAGGCGGGAGGCGAGGAGGCCAGCTTTTCAGCCGGCTGTTGGAGGCCGCGGGAGATCCCACAGACAAATGCACTAGCTGTGGAGGCGGTTGGCCATGACACTGGCACCGGCGCCAAGAGACAGATCTGGGCAGGGGTCCTGCATCTCGAGACCCGACCTGGGGGATGCATAATGTCCTGGAGGAGGGACAGGAAAGACGACCACTCCTCTAAGGGGTCCAGCTGCGGGCGAGATGACGTGGCCACCTTGCCATCAGGGCTCCCTGCCCGAGCTCCCTGACCGGGACCAGCTCTCCTCTGACGATGCTGATGAGGACCAGGTGAGGGGTGTCAGCCCATCCCTGGGACCTCACGGCCAGAAGGTCACAGGACCACAGCCAGCTTTGGGGCCTGGCCACTGCACTCAAGGCCCCGAAACCTGGCAAGTGACAGCCCCTTGGCCAAGGTGGTTAAGGCGACAGAGATGGGACAATGAATGTCATCCTGGTCTCTTGAGAGGCTGCAGCCTAGAAGCCCAGGTGGGAAGAGACCGTCTCAGGCAGAAGATATGGGGCGAGATAAGGGCAGGCAGAGGGCCCTGTGGTCAAGGTGGTCTCTCTTTGAACATGCTGAGCACAGCCTGGACCCTCTACCATCTACCGTGTCCAGCAGAGAATGTGCGGTTGCCCTGATGCACTCTGCCCCTCCCCCAGGAGCCCCCTTTGAAGAGACCGCCTGACTCCCCCGACACCTGCCCCAGACCAGAGCGTCACTCCTGTGACCGCATCCCACAGGCCCCGTGTCACTCGGACTGTAGCAGTGTGCCTGCTTTCAACAGCTTTGCCTCACCAGGTGCAATCACTTCTGTGGGGTGTCACTCCCAAAGGGTTCTTCCTTCCGGAGCCTTCTACCGGCTGGGGGTCAAGGCGGCCTTGAGCGGGTGGGGCATCCGCTGGACCTTACTCTCTTGGCCCATGCTGGCAGTTGCCCAGCAGCTGTGGGGTGGTGAAGTCTTTAGGAGGACCATAAAGTTCCATCCCACCTTGATTGGGGTGGGGGTCTTATAGGGTAGCGAGTCCTGCAGGGAGTGGGAGCTGTCTCAAGCACCAGGGGCAGCTGGTGGGAGGCCCCAGGCCGTGGGTAGATGGTTTTGAGGGTGGTGAGAACACTGTCCCAGAGCTGAGGGTTTTCATAAGAAAGAGCACCCCAGGAGAGACAGGATGTGGTCTCCTGCCCATCTTTGAGAGACAGGAAGCCCTGCCTCCAGCGGCGTTGAACTGTTGGGCTTGTAGGGTGGACTTGGC
Source organism: Mustela nivalis (assembly GCF_964662115.1). NCBI lineage: Eukaryota > Metazoa > Chordata > Mammalia > Carnivora > Mustelidae > Mustela > Mustela nivalis. The sequence goes on from NC_139036.1 coordinate 61,610,195, forward strand.
CTTGAGTAGCCGAGGTCTAGGCTGGCTCCCTGCGGCCAGTGCCCCGGGTAGCCCTGCAGGGTCACAGAGCAGGCAGGCCTTCTCCCTTCCCCTCTGGGAGCTGTCCCCAGACCCTGCGGCAGGCCTCAGGCTTGTAGGTGATGGCCAGCAGGCCTCGGGCATATGTTGTGGGGAAGGTCTACCTCCTTGCTTTGGCTGGGCTATGGCCTGCAAGGTTCCTCAAAGACCCGTGGGCCCTAGGTGGCCCCATCTTACCCAGACGGCCTGGGGACCCCAGTGTCCAGCCGGTTGATCTCTTGTCCGTAGCAGACATTCCCTCTCCCCCGGGGGCACCAGGTTTGGGCACAAGATGGCTCCTAGGAGCCCACAAAGGGGTCTCTTTTCCCCACCCCCAGGTTTTCTGGTATCTTCCTCTGTGATCTCCAGGGAAGGCTTACCTTTGACTTGGGAGGCCCTGAGACTGAGCTGTGTGCACAGAGAGGAGGACAGGCGGCTGTCCCCAGGGCCTGCACGCGAGCAGCTGCCTGTCCTCCAAGGCCCAGTGTGCCGACTGCCCCAGCCATTCGCTGTGTGCCACTGGCTTTCCCTTTCCCCTTTCCCCTTTGTCCAATGGGGAGATGCCACCCCTCCCGTAAGTCTTTCGGGGAAGCAGGGCCCTGTCCCCTCCCCAGCTCTGGGGCTGCTCTGGTCGGAATGGTGGGGGCTGTGGTTTGTTCCAGATGTTTGTCCAGCTGGGGCCGTAGGGCCGCCCCTGGGTGTTTGCGGTCCCTCCTTCTGGGCCATGCACCCAGTCGCCTCGCTGGCCTCTCCACGGCGGGGCTGGCTTTGTTAAAGGGGGTAGCAGGGCTCTGTGGCTGACAGAGGGGCGGCTGCAGGGCCCGGGGTGGGGGCGGGGGTCTCAGGAGTTGTGGGAGCCCCGGGCTGAGGGGTGTCCCCCGAGCAGACAGACTGCCGGCCGATGGCCAGTCCGTCCGCTGGGAGACCAGGAAGGCTTCGGGAGGTCGCGGATGAGGCCCACCCGGCAGCAGGGAGCAGAGTCTGGAAAGCGACAGCGTCCCTCAGCCGTCTGGAAGGGAAAAGGGGAAGAAAGGGAGGAGGGAGAGAAAGTGGTTACAAAAAACAGGTCAGTGGCCGATGGGAGGGCTGGCTAAGGGCTCCAGGGGCCTGAGGGGGAGCAGCAGGCAGGGTGGGGGCGGGGCCGCCAGGCTCGCAGGGCCCCGGGCCCATGTGGGGGCTGAGCCCTCGCTGCGGCAGGGCTGGGGCCGGGCTTCCAGGTGGCTGTGGGCACTTGTGTGCCAGTGGTGATGCCGGTGGTGGGAAGACACTGTATTTACCCGTCTTCACCCCCTGAGTGTGAAAGACACAGACACCCGGATGCGGGTGCTACTTTTGCTGTTGCCTCTGTGGGTGTTGGGGGGCTGCGGGGGCCTCGGAGGATGGGGCTGCAGGCCTCACCAGCACTGGGGGCAGGGGCGAGGCTGGTGGAGGCCCTGCAGGCCCACAGCTCTCCTTCCTGCCTCCCCCAGTAGCCCCCCCACCCCCCACCAGAGCCTCAGCCTGGGTGGGGGTGGGGGTGGAGCTCGGCTCTGTGCCTGCAGGGCCAGCGGAGACGGGGCGGACCGCTCTGCTGCTCGGAGCCCTTGAGCTCTTGGCCGGTGCTGAGGGCCACCCCAGTGTCCTGCCAAGGTCACTGCAGGACAGTCTCCTCTGCAGGACGTCTGCTTGGGCTTTCACACCCGAGAGCCACAACCCTTCTCTTCTCAGCTCGGGCCAGCCCAGCCTTGGCTGAACGTTGGCTGGTCCACCGCAGTGTCCAGACCAGACTGTGGTCATGGTCCTCGGCCTCCCTCTGCTCCAGGCCCTGCCGCCCCGTCCCCAGCCAGAGGGACCCTGTTATCCTCTCGGTCAGGTCGCACACTCCCTTCCCTGCCAGACTGAACATGTGGCCTGGCTCCCCCGTCCACGACACCTGGGCCACCCTCCGTGGTTTCTGCGTCCCTGCCTCTCACCTCAGCCAGGTTCCCAGACACTCCAGGAGCTCCCGTCCAGCCCCTCTGCCCTCTCCCTTGCCTGGACATTGTCCCCACGTGTCCCCACAGCAACCCTTTCGGCACCGCGGGCCCCTCTTCTCCCCGCAGCACGAGGCTCCTCCCGCACCCTGGCTTTCTGGCCCCCGGGGTAGTTCCTTCGGCAGCTCCCTCCTGTCTCCCCGGGAATGCTGCCTCCTCGGCGCCGTGAGCCGGTGTTTGTTTGCCCCTGTGCCCTGTGTACAGTGGCCGCTCAGTCAGGACTGTTGGATGGACATGAAAGTCCCTCACACATGTAGAGGGACAGCAAACTGCTCCTGGTTCCACGCGTCGCCCCCACACTGGTCTCAGCCACGCGGACACCCGTCAGGCAGGGCCCCGCCTGCTCGTCCTGCTGGGCGCCCACTGCCCCTTCCCCGGGGGGTTTCTGACCCTGCGGGGCCCAGGCGAACCCCCAGCAAGTCTGCTGTGCGGCGGGGCTGTCAATCCCCGTGGCGGGGGGCAACCGTAACCCCACGGTACACCTCAGGGAAGCTTGAGGACATCTGCGACCCGGGAGCAGGGCGGCCCCTCAGCCCCCTGGACCCCACCTCGCCTCCTGTAACAGAAATGACGACTCACTTTCCGATGCCTCGGGGGTGGGGGGCAGCGTCTCCGGAGGCCGCCGGCTGCTGGGCCCCAAGCAGGGGTGCGTGCACCAACCCCGCTCAGGTCTCAGCCCTGGCCCAGGCCCAATGCACATCCTCACCACAGCGGCACCGAGCCCTGTCTTCTTCCCTGTGCGGCCGTCAGGCGGCCGTGGCTTGGCCTGGAGCCCCTCGGAGTCCGGGCACACATGATCTAGGGTCCACTTAGGGGCGTGTGGTCTCTCCTAGAGCGAAGAAGTTCCTGCTGTCTATGGGGGGGGGGGATGGTATACGGGGTGAACGTTGCCCCGTCCCCGCCGAAAGTCACGTGCACACAGAACCCGAGAAGGGGACCTTACGTGGAGATGAGGGTCTCTGCGGACATCGTCAAGTTAGGAGGAGGCCTTCTTAGACGGTGCTAAAGCCGGGAGGAGGCATCCTTGCAAGAAGGGAGGAATATGGACGCAGGTGGCACCACGGAGAAGTCCCCGTGATGACAGAGGCCACAGGCCAAGACGTGCGGATCGCAGGCAGCCACCAGCCGCGGGAGAAGCCTGGAGCCGAGCCTCCCTCAGGTCCCCCAGGAGGATCCAGCTGGGCCTTGCCTTTGAATTTCTGGCCTCCAGAACTGTGAGAAATAAAATTCCATTATTTGAAGCCACCAAGTCTGTAGTAACGAGTTACGGCGGCTGCAGGGAAGAACGCACCGGGCTGGTCTCAGGAGGGTGTGGGGGAGGCCGGGCTCAGAGGGGCCCGTGTCTCCAGAGCGCCGCCCTGCTGGCCGGGAGCGAGGTGGGCGGCCTGTGGAGCGGGACACGGGTGGCCAAAGCTGGGTGCTCATCAGGCCGGTGGACACACATTTCACCTCCAGGACGACGCACCGTGGCGACCCGGCCCGGTGATAACGGTGCCATTCCCCTTTTATTCTTTTTGGATGAGAGTCTTGAAAAGTAGGATTTCCCAGGATCCTGGTGTTTGCAGGAAGACAAGGCACACGTCCTGTGTTCACTCTGCCGGGCCGGTGCTGTGCCGTAGAAGGAATGATATTTAAACTCTGTGCTCTCTCTAGAAAACGGCATCACAAAGTCCTGGTCGTCTGGAGGGGAGGCCAAAGAGCAGGCAGCGAAATTATGTAGCAAGAAGCAGAATGGTTGGTGGCGTCCATTATTTTTTAAAAAATATCATTTTCTGGACGGTTTGGATGCTTTTAGAAATTTGTGACTTCTTTTCCCGTCCTGAATATGCACTTTTGTTTCTGGAGGGGCCCCTCTCAGTCTGCACGGGCTCAGACTTGACAAGGCTGGACTTGCTGCCTTTCCCGGGGAGCACCTGCACTGCCCCGTGCTTTCCGCATCCACGCAGGACCATCTGGAGGCCGCCTCGCCGTCGCACCCAGGGTGCAGGGGACAGGGTGAGGACTCGGGTGTGGTGCAGCCTCGGGGCCACGTGGCCCTCAGGTGGGCCCTGGTAGGGGCCCCTGTGGACCGTCCAGGGGACTCACGACCCTCTCTGCCCCTCCTCAACGTGCAGGGGCCCGCTCTCCCGGCGCGCACCCGTCCCTTCCCGGCTGTCCCACTGGTGGTCTCTCGAGTATTGTGTAGGTCATCCCACGCCTCCAGTGAAGGGGACTGGTGCACTCCTACTTTGGGTGCGTGTTTGTAATTCACGGAGACTGCGTTGGGCCTGTAGACCTCACTCTGCTTCTGCTTTAGCCTAGAATCTGATGACGGTAAATGATCATTAAAAAAAAAAGGTTCTCCTGTGGTTTCTGCTTGATGAGTGTGGGATTCCGTATGGATGAATGGCTTCAGATTCAAAGGGTCGTGCTAAAACCTCAGGTTGAAATGGTCGATTTATTGACTCCTCCCAGTGCCTCTGTCATTCCTGGGTTTACATATTTTACCCATTTATTTTTAGGTTTATAGGTACCGACATTCGTCCTATATTTCTGTTCTTGTTTTTACCAATATTTCTATTTTGTTAGGAATGGGATTGATAATTCCAGCTTTTGGTTCATACTTGCTTTTTATGTTTCCTACCCTTTTATTTCCAACCTATTAGTGTCCTTTTGTTTAAAGTGTTATCTCTTGGGGCGCCCGGTGGCTCAGTGGGTTAAGCCTCTGTCTGTCACATAAATAAATAAAAATCTTTGAAAACAATAAGGTGTTATCTCTCACCAATCATATATTGTTGGATCCTTTTTTTTTTTTTTAAAGATTTTATTTATTTATTTGACAGAGATCACAAGTAGGCAGAGAGGCAGGCAGAGAGAGAGGAAGGGAAGCAGGCTCCCCGCTGAGCAGGGAGCCCAAGGTGGGGCTCGATCCCAGGACCCTGGGACCATGACCTGAGCCGAAGGCAGGTACTCAACCGACTGAGCCACCCAGGCGCCCTGTATAATCACGTCAGTTGTAAGTCCTGTCATCGGGGCTAATTGTGCTTGCTGTTAAGTTCGTTTATTGTGTCACCTCATGTAATATTTTGTATTCACTGTACATTCTTTGCATCTATCTTTTTTCTCTTTTCCTGCTTCTGCTAGGCAGCTCTTTCTGCTGGTTTATGCAGTTATGTTCTGTTCGGGTTCTCACTGGGGCTGCGCGGGACCCCCTTCCTGCTCACTTTCACGGAATGATTTCTTAAGCTTATTTTTGCCTCTTCCTTCTGACGAGAGAGATGTCTCAACGTGTTCTCACGGCCTTTCCTCTCCGTCTCACGGTGCTGGTATTAATCTACAGTTTCAGTTCTAGATTATCAGTAGATTGCCCATAGATTGTAGATTGTCGGTTCATTTTCTTTAGTCATTGTTTTTTGGAGGAAAGTAAGCTTGTTTGTAACTTCCGTCTTTTTTCTCCTGTGTTTGGGTGTCCCTTATTTGAACACGGCCTCCAAGAGTGATTCCAAAGTCCATTTTGGATGGAGTGTCTGAAGACTTCATGTGCCTGAGAAGATCTTTATCACATCCTTACACTGAAATGATAACATTTCAAGTACAAGTTATTTTCTTTCAGCAGTTAAAGGTATTATGCCATTGCCCTCCTGAATTCAGACTTGTCTCTGAGAAATCTGATGTCACTTGAGATTTGCGGTTTCTCCCTTGCCCCTGAAATGTGTGGGCGCAGGCTTGCCTTCTCCCTCTCCCTTTGCTGGGGGCTGTCTGGGGCCCCTTTACTGAGAGTCTCCCTTTCTTGGGCTTCCTTGGGTAAGTTTCTCCTCTACTGCCTCTATCTTTGAGAGCTTCTTTCCTTCCCTTTTTCTGGGAGAGTTCCTCCATCGGATCTGCCTCCCTCTCTTGCTGTTCATTCCATCTGCTATTTCTTGGGCCAACAATTATGGTTTTATTCCTGACCTTTCCAAGCAGATGTTTCGATGACTGTCCTCTGTGAGTGTCTGTTACTCTGTCCTTGACTCTGGTGTTGGTTAGCCCTGTCCCCAGAGGTGGACGTGGCCCAGTTGGCCAGCTGTCTCCTAATGATACAAGTAGCAGGCCATGAGTCTTGAGGTGGTCAGGTCTGGTCCAGGGTTGGGGGGCAGGCCAACCTGGAGAGGGGAGGGGTGAGCCCCAGGGGGTAGGCTGAGACCACCCACTCCATGCCAGCCCCTCCCTGTCGGCTGTCCTCCCTGGCTCGCTCCTGTGTTGGGAACTTAGCTTTCATGGGAGGGTCAGTGGCCATCCTCTGGCTTGGGGGGCCAGTGTGGGAAGGAGCCAATGCTACTGTTCCCCACGGCACCCAACCACCCTGTTTCTCCAAGTCTCAAAGCTCCCTGCCCCCATCTGTGGCCTGGGGATGGAGGCTGTTCCTTCAAGTTTTGCTTCTCACAGTCAGGGTCTTGCTTCCACCTTCTGTGTGTGGTTGACAGAGCATTTGCTCAGTGGAGGCTTATTCTGAGGGTTTACCTGTGGGGTTCAGTCCTCATGGTGCCCTACCAGGGAGGGCAGACATTGTCCCCATTTTACAGATGAGGAAATTGAAGCCTGAGAACCTCAAGTACAAGGGAAGGCGGTGGGGAACCAGGACTTGGACAATGATCAGCCTCTTCGTCGCGACAGGAGCGAACCAGGCGCATTTAGGTGTCTGTCTGCCTGTCTGTCTGCCTAGCATGTCCAGCACAGTGATGACAGGGTTACATTGCTATCCATTGCCTGCTTTTGATACAAAAATTCACAACTCGGGAATGATCTACATGTCCTCAGGAGAGAATTGCCATACCCAGTACGGTGCACCCCCATGGCAAGCGTTACGGTGGCCTCGGGTGTGGAAAGCAATGTGTGACCCACGTTTCTAAAGCACAGACGGGCACACGTGGTTGTTTAAATCTGCGACTCCAGAATAGAAGGACAGACGGGGGTTTGACCCTGGTTCTCGCTGGGTAGTGGGATGTGCGTTCGCCAGGGCAGGGAATCACCTCAGGCTCAGGGAAGACGACTAGGAGCGTGACCTCAGTGGTTCTTGTGGAGGGCACCAGGGACCTGCCACTAGGACCCAAGTGGCAGTTAGGAAGACCAACAGAGACACCAAGTCCTGGTGTCCCCGCCTCCAGGGACCCCCCAGAGGGAGCACAGGTAGCCCTGCAGACCCAGACGCGCCATCGGGGGCTCGCTTCGGGTCCCCACTCGACCACTCATCAGCACAGCCTTGGACAAGTCCTGCCTCTCTGGGCCTCAGCTTTCCCTCTGTAAATAAGGGGTCTGGGGTTTACTCTTTCTTCAGGAGGGGGGCTCTGTGGTTTCCAGGTCTGGCCCGACTTGCTTCCCACCGCCCGCCCTGGCCATCAGCTCCCAGGAGCCTCCACCCTTTCCCCACTCCCCACCCTTCTGAAGCAACTTCCTGTAGATGAAAGACATCACCTCTAGCCTCCCTCCAGAGGCCCTTGTCACCTGAGGCAGGCTTGACCTGACCCCACCCCAGTGGCCAGAGGCTGTGCCCCCATGGACCTACGCCCTCCTCATGGTCCCCCTCCATCCTCCATGCTTACGATTGTCCCGTTGTCTGTCCGTCCTTCTCTCCACACTCCAGACTATGCCTGCGTCAGGGGGGGCAGGGGGTAGTGCTGGGTTCCCCTTCCACGTCCCCCACCTCTCCTGACCCTTATCTCGATGCGGGGCTCCATCCCGGGACCCTGGGGTCATGACCTGAGCTGAAGGCAGGGGCTTAACCCGCTGAGCCACCGGCGCCCGGGATTATGTCAGTTTTGTTTTTGTGGTTTTGGTGGGAGATTCCAGGGTGCAGGACCGGGTGGGGGGGGGTGGGCAGCTTGGTCTGCTGCCTCGCAGCCCAGAGTCTAGGAGGACACCCCACAGCTCTCACCCACAATGGGGGTGCATTTTCCTCTCCCGGGACAGCAAGCAGGTTCCCCAAGTTCCCATCGCCCCCCTTCCCGCAGGAGCACGCCCAGGGTGGGGCTCTCATTCTAGACCCCAGGCCGACTGCTGCCAGCGCCCCCCTCCCACACCCTCCCCATTCGGTGGGGGGGCTGGTGAGGACAGGTGAAGGGGCTGAGGGCTGGCTGAGACCTGGGGGAGCGCTCTGGCTGATTTGCCCCTCCTGCAGCCCCCCTGCGGCCTGGAGCATGGAAAGTGCCCCCTTGCTCCTCCCCTTCCTCGGGGGTAATCACACTGGCTACAAAAGTCCTAGAAGATGTCTGGGGCGGGGATCAGTCAAGCCCTCCCCCTCCTTGGCTCGGAGCTGGGTGAGGAACAGAGAGATGTGGAGTCAGAAGGGGGGAAGAGAAGCTTTATTTCTGGCAAGCCTGCGCTGGGGTTGGGACTGGACTTCCCCTGCCTCTTGGGCCCTGGGCCCAGTCCAGGCATAGAGAAGCTCCTCCTGCCGCCGTGTGGGGGAAGGGCAGCCAGCAGCAGGACACAGGCTTCCTCCCTGGTGGGCCCAGCGTGCCAGAACCAGCCGGGCACGGCAGTGCGGCAGGCAGGAGGTAGGCAAGGAAGGCTTCCTAGAGGAGGCCCGGGACACCAGGAGCCTGATGGCTGCAGGGAGCTGCTGGGTGGGTCAGGTGGTCAGGTGGTCAGCGGTGGGTCAGGTGGTCTTCTGTGAGCTGCGCCTGGGCAGGGGGAGGCTTGGAGAGGGTCCTGCTGGGCTCACTGGTACTCATTGGGGGTGCACATCCTGTTGGGGCCTCCACAGGACATGTCTTCGTATACCACACATGCTGAGCTCTTGTCCTCCGCGCAGCACAGTCTCTTGACCTGGAAGGGAAAGCCTGTCCTCTTTGTACAGGGCCCAGCTCGCTCCGGGACACCCGCTTGCTTCAGCGCACGCCCGCTTAGGAAGCTTTTAGACTCCACCCTTGAAATGCTGCTGGGCTTTGGGGCCTGCGTGAAGTCAGTTCACAAGGGGCATTGAGCAGCCCTGAGGTCTCCCGAGCCGCCCCAGGCTGGGGGCGGGGTTGGGGGGGGCTGGGGGGACAGTGGCAGGGAGGTGGAGGAGGACTGGGGGGGCTGTCTCAGGGGCATGTGGAGCTGGGCAGCGGCAGGTGAGTGACCAGGGCAGAGCTGACCACTGCCTGGCACCTGTCTCTGTCCCCCCCAGCGCATGTTCACACCGGCCCCCAACCTCACACCTCCAGACTCCTGTGCACACGTGCTCACACTCACACGGCCACATACATGCCGCCGTCCATGTTCTCTGAGCGTCTGCCTGGACCCTCTCCCCTCCCCTCAGTGGCTGTCACCCTCTGGGGGGCCGTGCCCATCCCTGCTAACCGCCCCAGCTCCTGGGCTTCCCTCCTACCTCGGACCCTGCCACCTGAACCCTCAGAACTCCCAGGGACCCCGATGAGGGGTGGACAGGTCCTGAGGTTTCTCTGGGGCTTCACCGTCTCCTTCCTGCCCTGCTTTCTTTGAGGGGCTGGCTGAACAGGGACACAGGTGATATCTGGGGGTTCACACTGACCTGTGTCTTCCTCAGCACACACGCTGCCCCTATCGCCAGCCCGAGGAAGAAGCAGCTCGCAGCCAGGACCACAGGGAAGGCCGAGGTCAGCTGAGACTTCGGGCACGTGTGCGCTTCCTGGGACACTTCGTCTGTGAAGAGGAGCGGAGAGGTGTGTGGCAGGTGGTGGATTCCACTCCACGAGAGCCTTCGGGGTTCATGGAGGGGCTCTGGAGTGGGGGGTGCTTCCTGGAGGCAGCGGGCTCCAGCCGGAATGAGCATCTCAAGCAAGCATAGAGGACGCTTTGGGGCAGACAAGGGCAGGTGGAGCCTGGCTTACTGTGCAGGGAGGCGGAGTGGGTCCCAGGCACGCTCCTTACCTGTCACCAGCACCAGGGTGCCAGGGCCCCAGACCACGTCGTCCATGACGGCCTGGCAGACATAAGCCCCAGCGTCGGCCGGCTGCAGGCGGCTCAGCGTGATGGTCAGGTTGTGCTGCAGCCCGGAGAAGGCGACGCGACCTCGGAAGCACTCGTCTACCGTGGGCTGCTTCTTGTCTTCATAGTAAATCACACTGGTGGACTTTGGCCACCTTTGCTTCAGGTAGACCCCGGCCAGGGGCCCGCTCGTGGAGCAGGTGATGTTGATGGAGCCCCCCTTGGAGGCAATCGTGTAGGGGGGGAGCTGCCGCACCTCTGCAGGAAGGACCCCCTGCTGTCACCACAGCCTGGCCCGGGGACAGGGGGAAGGGACCTCCTCACTGCAGGGCACGCCGGAGGGACAGAGGGGCCCTGGGACAGCCCGCTGTGGCCGTGTCACCCCAGTGAGACTTCTCAATGGACGCTGCTCTGGGGCACACACACCTCAGTGGCCGGACACGAACACTGATGGGGCCACACCGGGGCCAGCTGCCTATGACCTCTCTGCACACTGGGGCTGCAGGGAAGCTCGGGCTGCGGCCCCTTCCTTCCAGAGCAGCTGGTCCATCACCGAGCAGCGACCACTTCTCCCTGCCCCTACACCTTCTCCTTCTCTTAACAGACTGTGCCCAAGATAGCCAGACAGGCTGTGCTGTCTCCTTCTCTCTTTCCATTGCTGGCTGCCTCAGTGTCCCCATCATTTCCAGACACCGAGAGCGGGTGGCTCTGTGCGGTGGGCACATTGGGCTTGTCTGAGGGATGCCCGGAAATGTCTCTGTCTGCCCAGCTGGGGCCCAGCCAGACCAGCTTCCTGGTGCAAACACGAACCTTCTTTCTTTTTATTTTATTTTACTTTACTTTATTTTATTTATCAGAGAGAGAGAGAGCGTGCGCACAAGAAGGGGAGCAGCAGACGGAGAGGGAGAAGCAGACTCCCCACTGAGCAGGGATCCCAACATGGAACTTGATCCAGGACCCTGGAATCGTGACCTGAGCCAAAGGCAGACGCTTCATGGACTGAGCCACCAGTTGTCCCAGGGAACTTTCCTAATGTAACCCAAGCATCAGCTTCTCAGCAAACTAAATTCTGGAACTTCCTTTTGCTCTTCTTTCTTTTTCTGCTGTCTCCCCATCCCACCCTACTATTTCCACCTTACTGCAGAACTTTGCACATGAACCTGTTTTAAAAAGCTAACTAACAGGGACACCTGGGTGGCTCAGTGGCTTGAGCCTCTGCCTTCGGCTCAGGTCATGATCCCAGGGTCCTGGGATGGAGCCCCACATCAGGCTCCCTGCTTGGGGGGAGCCTGCTTCCTCCTCTCTCTCTGCCTGCCTCTCTGCCTATCTGTGATCTCTGTCAAATAAATAAATAAAATCTTTTTTAAAAAATAGAAAAAAAAAAGCAAACTAGCGGACAACATTCTCTCATAACCCGGGTAACCTTGCTAATTATGTAAAAGAGAATCGCCAGACATTTAAGTAAAGAAAAAGATTCTGCACCTAGACGTCACTGGGGGTGGGGAGGGCTTCGTGGGGAGGTCAGGCTCAGGATCCCCAGACCACCCCCTTCCCAGGAAGGAGCATCCCCAGGTGGGGGCACAGTGGGGGACGCGGTGAGGCAGGGCAGGGCTTACCTTGGGTGGCCAGAGCCCCGAGCAGGGTACAGGCATAAGAGAGGCGCAGGGGGAGCAGAGGGAGCTCTGGGGCCATGCTGGCCGCCACCCTGCCCCCCGCAGACCAGCGCCGAGGGAGAAGCAGGGCCCCGCTCACCGCTGGCTGAGACTCTTCCTGTCTGCAGCGCCCGCCTGCGAGCCACCAGCTCGGAGGCACCGCCCCGAACCCCCAGGTAACGGCGCGTGGGAGGCGGTGGCTGGTGGTCCAGGCACTCCCGGAGGGCTTCCTGGAGCGGTGCCACCGGCAAGGGGAGGTGCAGAGGGCCAGGCTGGGAGAGGCGGTCCTCACCCCCTCTCACCCCTCCGCACTGTCCTGCTGAGAGCCCAACGGGTGACCAGTTGTCCTGGTCCCCCACCCCCCGCTGTGTCTCCACAGGCCGGAGGTGGGGGGCAGGACCAGGAGAAAGCCGGGGGAGTCCCTCGGGGGGTGGGGTCAGGGGCCGGATGCCCTGGGTCCTCTGGGTCACCTTCTGTCCAACCTGATTTATGCCTAGAAATCTGGCCTACCGTTCCGTGATCCCCGCGTTGTGGGAGCGGGGCCCGCAGGGCCAGAGGAGCAGGGGGCGGAGCCCGGGTGGAGGGGCGGGGCCCGGGGCAGGGGCGGGGCCTGGAGGCAGGGGCGGGGCCTGGAGGGAGGCCCCAGAACTCTATCTTCTTACAGAAACCCGCGAAAACACAAGCAAGAAGGAGGAAATGAAAACAGTGGAGGACCCAGGCCCAGGACTTGCCGTAGGTCTAGGTCCAAGTCAAGGGAGCAGGCAGGGCCTCCAGCCTGGGCTCTCCGCGGTGAGGGAGGGGCGACCGCCCCCGCCCCCAGCAGCCTCTTTGGATGCCTTCCTGCCTTGTTAGTGCTTTAGGACGGGAAGCAGCTTCTTTCAGTTTTTGTGTTTTTCCCCACCTAAAACACGTGTACTTCTCAGGTCATTTGATGATTTCTTGGTTGACTTACTTTATTCATCGCAAAGATCAGCGCTCTGGGTTTTCAGAGCACCGAGTGCCTATTTTATTTACGTTTGAAGTAGGCTGCATGCCCAGCCTGGGGCCCATCGTGGGGCTTGAACTCACGACCCTGGGATCAGGACCTGAGCTGAGATGAACAGTCCGATGCCTCACCGACTGAGCCACCCAGGTCCCTCTTCAGAGTCCACTCCATGGAGTCACACGTTGTGATTATGAAGACATCTGACAAAAGGGTCAGGGACAGGGAAGGGCCTGCAGGTGGGCAGGTGGGGGAAGGGAACCCTGCGGCTGGGAGGTCGGGGTGGGGAGGGCTGTGTGGACGCCTGACTGCCAGGTGCCTCCGGCCCCCTCCCTAGCCGAGGGGCTCTGGCTACAGCGACCCCTCCTGGTGCTGGTGGCGCTGGAGCTCCGCCTCCGGCCTCCGTCCCCTACAGCGTGACCTCAGGACCAGGGGCAGGAGGGATGCCAAATTTGTTCTTGCCCAGGGCCAAAGACAGGAGTGCGCCCAGATCGAGCTAAGACCCAAGCTGGGGCATCTCCAGGGTACAGCAGCCGGTCGCTTCTGCACCCGAGGCTGGAAGCCCAGGCCCCAGGCACCCATGGGGCAGAGAAGGGAGAGGTTCTTTGAGGTCAAATGTTTCAGATTTCTTCTCCTGGCTTTTTTTTAAGACTTCTTTTTTCCTTTTTTAAAAGATTTTACTTATTCACTTGACAGAGATCACAAGAAGGCACAGAGGCAGACAGAGAGAGAGAGGAGGAAGCAGGCTCCCTGCTGAGCAGTGAACCCGATGCGGGACTCGATCCCAGGACCCCGGGATCACGACCTGAACCGAAGGCAGAGGCTTTACCCCACTGAGCCACCCAGGCACCCCAGAGATTTTTATTTTTTTGAGAGAGGGAGAGAGAGAGAGCATGAGCCAGGGGAGAGGCACAGGGAGAAGCAGCTCCCCGCTGGGCAGGACTCCGTCCCAGGAACCTGAGATCCTGACCTAAGCTGAGGACAGACACTTAATCACTGAGCCACCCAGGCATCCCTGAGATTTTCCTTTTTTTTTTTTTTTAATTTTAAATTTAAAATTATTTAGACATAAAATATATTTTTATCCCCGGGGTACAGGTCTGTGAATCGCCAGGTTTACACACTTCACAGCACCCACCATAGCACATACCCTCCCCGGTGTCCATAACCACGCCCCCCCCGCCCCCGATTTTCCCATTTTTGACCAGAGAATCTGCCGGGGCTGCGGTGGGGGACGGGTCGTCGGCGCTGAGACAGGGGCGGGAGGCTGGGGTGGGTGGGGTCAGCCTGGGCCACACCCTCTCCTCCCGCCCCTCCCTCCTCGGCCCGGGCAGAAGCTGGCCTCTGGGCAGAAGGGCTGAGCCGGTCTCCTGTGTCAGAGGCAGGGATGGGGCCTGCTTCTGTCGGCCGCTGCTGCATGTCAGCTGGGTGGAGGCGGGACACGTGGGGCTCCACTCCTGAGGGGCGGGTTTCGGGTGCTGGTGGCCTCAGAGTGGGCAGGACTCCTGGAGTCGGCTCTGGGTTTTAGGCCCATACATCACCCCCCTCACAGGCCTCCGTCTGCCAGTTCAGAACCAGCTCTCCTGGGGAGGGAAGCGGGGATGAGTGTCAGAATTTGTGGGCACACTCGGGTCGCGTGTGCTCACACGCATGCAGACACACCCGCCCGGCCCCGCGTCTTAGGTCTCCCGTAAGGAGCCAGAAGTCCAACCTCTGTGCTGCCCCCAGGGTGTCCTGGGACAAATGAGTGCTTTGGGGACCCAGTGGGCCTGACCCGGAGGGAGGCACCTGCCACTGCCAGCAGGGGTCCTCTGAGGGAGGGGCGTGTGCCCTCTCTGGGCCCGAGGTGACCCCCAGCCCCCACCAGCCCACAGACTAGGCGCAGGGCCTCAGACCTGGGGTCTTGAGCACTTCGGGGGGGCGTAGCGCGGGGGGCCTGTGCCTTTGATGCAGGCTAACACGCCGAGCACCAGGAAAAGGAGGCCGACCACGACGCTGCTGACCACGAGCGCCTCCGTGAGCGGGTCTCCGGCCTCGGGCGGGCATGGCGTCTCCCGGCCTGTGGGAAGTGGGGGCAGGGGGACACTTGTTCACCACGAGGAGCCACTGGCTGCCTTAGCGCACCCTTGAGGGAGACATCGCCCCCATGGGCCGGGAGCAGGGGCGGGGTGTGCAGGGGGGACAGCGGTGCCGCATGGAGGATGGGGACAGCCCGGGGGACCTGGGTGTAGGGTGAGAACACCTACCACAGGGATTTGCAAAGAGCAGTCGTCCTCTCTCCTTCAGGTCTTGGGACACTGCCCCTGACGCAGCCCCCCAGGCCCAAGAATCAGATGAGAGGAGGGTACCCCGAGTCCCCGAAGGCTCGCTGGGTCCCTTCCCTGGGCTTGGCCAGGCCGGGGCACCGTTCTCAGCCACATTCTCGGCCACCGCACGGCCCAGGGGGACTGTGATTGGAACCGGTGGGGCGGGCGCTGCCTGTGGGTCTGAGCGGTGTCCCGGAGGGGATGCGGGACGGGGAGCGCCCCTCCAAGTGGAGGGGACGTGAGGAACCACTGCGTGAGGGCAGTGGAGGCGGGACTGCAGGTGGCAGGGGCATGGGTGTGGACTGGTTGGAGGGGGGGCCTTTGTCGGGCGGGGACCGCCGGACCCTTCAGGTGGACAGTGTCCAGGGCAAGGGACCGGCTCGGGGAGAAGTGGAGGCATCATGGGGCATCTGGGTGAGAGCAGGGAGGTGGGCCCTGCGCGGGCAGACGAAACTCTGCAGGGGCTGCGGGTGGAAACCCCCCACCCCAGCCGGTGAGAGGGAGGGGCCTGGGGCAGAGCGGGAGGCGCACCGCCTCGCCTCCTCCCTGGGCAGGGCAGCCCCCGCTTGACCCCCTGGTGGCGCAGGTCCCCGGAGGAGCAGAGGCGGGTCTTGTTTCATTCTGCTCTGTCGGAACCCAGGCCTCGTTCTCCGGGCCCATCCCAGGGCCCTGGGCACTTTTGGGGGGAACGAACGGCTCCCCCGCCCCTCCCAAATACAAAAACCCCTGGGGTGGGCTGGGGGGACCTCACCTGAAGATGCCGTCCTCACCTGAAACGTTCAGTGTGGTGACCCCGATATTCCTCTGCAGACCCTGCAGGTGCCACTTGTAGCATCCGGTCTGGGCGTCGCTGGCGTTGGCGATCACCAGCTGGGCCTCGCCTCCCTGCACCCGGAGCTGCCACCCTTCCCGGCAGAAGCACCCCGGGGACCGCACGCGGAAGAGTGGCTGGACACTGGCCCCGGGGGTGCTCAGGGTGACGGCCACGCTGAGGAAAGGGTTGGAGATGTTGCAGCCCATCACGGCGCGCTCCCCTCGGGGCACGGACACCACTCCTTCGGTGCAGGTGGGGTTGTCCCATTCTGCGTTTAGGGGACAGGTCACACGTGGGTCATGGCGGGGCCTCAGGACGCTCACTGACCACCCTCCCCGGGGTCGAGGGAGGGACGGTGATGAGATGAGGGCCCCAGGGACGCCCAGGCCCAGCTCAGGGTGCTGGAGGACGCAGCAGCTCCGTGCCCACCCATCGGACAGATCAGCACGTGGGCCTCAAGCGGGAAAACAACACCGGAGTAAAAGCGGGGAGGCGTGTGTGTCCTCACGCGCAGCTAGTGTGGCGTGTCACCAGGCCCGGGCACGTCCCCAGGACCCCCTCCTTGCAGGCGGATTCTGGGGAAGGAGGGCGTGCTCTCTGTGCACTCACCAGAGTGTTGTGCAGTCGTGGCCAGACCTGCAGCAGCCTCACCGTCCCCGGGCTCCTGGGCCAGGCATGCACACTCAACTCCACAAGGAAGGTTCCCTGCTCCTGCAGGACACCGCCACCGCCGCTGTCAGAAGCCACGAGCACGGGCCCCAACCTCCGCCTGCCTTGCTGGCCATGGAACCCGCCCCACCATCTTGGGAGGCCAAGTCCTGGAACGGTCACCCGTCGCCAGCCTCACCGCACAGTCTGAGCAAACTCTGAGCGACAGGGACCCAGAGCCCCAGCACAAGGCAGTCGGGGCTTCGCACAACATGAGCTAGCCGGCCCAGCCCTCCTGGTCCTGCTGTGGCACTTTCCACCGGGCACCAGGCACAGGTGGACAGATGCCAGACAGCGGCACGAGCTCTGGGCACACCGTGTGCTGCGTGAGCCCACAGTTCACCGAGTCCACACAGCGTGGCAGGGGCCTTGGGAGCCCACAGCAGAGGGTGTGTGAGGTGGAAATTCTGCAAGACAGGCACCAGCCTGAGCAAACCCGGGGTGTGGGGACCGTGGGCCCCTCCCAGGCCGCAGTCCCATGTCTGCACCTTGTGCAGCTGGCCAGGGCGGCTCAGCCAGTGGGCGCGGGCCAGCGGGCACCAGAGTGGGCGGGGGGGCTCGATTCGGGGAGGCCGTGGAGCCGGCAGGAAACTGCCCGGGTTCCAGAAGGTGGCTACGGTCACAGCTCCGTGGACACAGACCTCCACGTGCGTGTCCGCAGCAAGAGCCCGACCCCGTCTCCCCGCTGTCCCCCTCAGCAGCTGGGGTTTGTCCTGAGGAAGGGTGTTAAATGCCTTCTCTGCAGACATGGTCTGTAGAGGACAGGGACACGACGCAGCCATCAGAAAAGATGAAATCTTGCATTTGCAAGTGCTCAGTGCATAAGTCAGTCAGAGAAAGACGGTCATCACGGGATCTCCCTGATGCGAGGAGTTTGAGAAACGAGACAGAGCAGCCAAGAGGAAGGGAAGGAAAAACAAAACAAGACGAAATCGGGGCGAGACAAACCGTAAGAGACCCTCAGCCACGGGAAACAGACCGAGGGTGGCTGGAGGGCCGGGGCTGGGGGCCGGGGGCACTGGGTGACGGGCACTGAGCGGGACACGGGATGTGACAAGCACCGGGCGTTGTGAGCAGCCGACGCGTCCCTGACCTCTCCCTGCAACTGACAGTTCACTCAGTGTTAACTGATTGAATTTAAATAGAAAAATAAAATAAAATGCCTTCTCTGCATCTTTACAAAATTGTCAAGGTGTTGCATGAACACACACCTCGCACAGAAATTCAAACAACTCTGAGGCACCCCTTGCCCCACCTACAGAGAGGCCGCCGGGCGGGGGGCCCCAGGCCAGACAGAGCCCTCTGCGCGGGATGCCCGCGCCGTCACCACGCCCGCGGGGGGCTGACTCGGGCTGTCAGAGTCCGGCAGAGCTGGAGCTGGGGGGTGGGGGGCGGGCGGCACCGCCGTCATCTGCCCAGTGCCTGGGAGCCTCGGGCCTCTGCGGCTCATGGGTTTCCCGCTGATCCCAGATGTGCTGATGACCCAGCCGGGGGCACCCCGCCCCGACCGCACCCGGGAGCAGCCGGGGCGGCCACAGATGCTCCCTCTGCCTGTGATTTCTTCCACTGGGTTGAGGTGCCCTGGGGTCCGGCATCCACTCTGCCCTCCCCTGGAGCCGTGTGTGAGAGGCTGGCCTGATTCTGCAGGACGGAGCGCCCAAGAGTCTGCATGTCTAACAGCTCCCAGGTGATGCTGGAGCCACTGGCCCAAGGAGGATCGGGGACCAGAGCAGAGGCAGACAGCCCTCAGACCTGTCCTGCTGCCCTTGTCACTAAGGGGCCTGGCCCTCTTTCCCATGAAAACCGGACACGCTCTTAGCCATCCCCATACGCGTTCTGATGGTCATCACTGGGCACTGGAGCGGACACCCCTGTCTGCCATCCGGGGGAGGACTTGGCGTATCCCACTGTGGCCCAGGAGCACTGGGGCAGCCCCTCTCAAGGTCACGGTCTCTACCTGGGGCCTGGGTCCCACTGGGCCCGATGTGGATCTGCTCCTCCCACCCCTGCCTCCCCCTCCCAACCCCTTGCTGGGCCACCAGCATTGCAGGGAGGCATCCTGAGACTTACTTCCATTCTGAGCACTCAGGGAGGTGACCAGGAGGACAATCCACAGCATCTGGGGGACCGAGAGGGTGAATGTCAAGGTGAGCATGGCCAGGAGGACAGGGAGGCAGCCTCAGGGGTCTTGTGTCCTCTTCATTGGTTCTTGGGACACTCCCTGGAGGAAGGAAAGCCACAGGATCAGAAGTCTGTGGGCTGCAGCCTGGCCAGGAGCGGATAGCAGTCCCGAGCTGCTCCCTGACCAGCTGTGCCCGGAGGCCAGAGCCCCGCGAGGCCTCTTCTCCTGCACCTTCTCTTTATAATGTACGCGACGCGGGCCACTGACAGACAAACAAGAAACACGGACAAGCCAAGAGGGACGTCACTGGGACAGAGCCCTGCTGACAGCACCATAATGACGATAAATGTGCAAAACTGGCCTGAATTGTGTTCCTGTGGACACGGGTCACACCCACTAGGGATCTGACACCATTCCGAGACCGCCTTGGGGGCCCCTGCCCTCCCCACCCTCGCCCTTTCCTGGGCTGGGGGCACCTGCTTCCTTCGAGACGTCCTTAGGGGACAGGCTCTTATCAAGCAAAGGAGCCCTCCTGTGGGACTCACGAGGCGGCCTTCCGTCTCCTCTGACGCCAGCGCCCCCTCGGGCTTCTGCAGCCTTCTTGACCTTTGTTAATGTGACATTTTTCTGATTAAATTATTTGAAAGTATTTTGTTTTATATATTTATTTTTAAGATTTTATTTTTAAATCAACTCTGCACCCACTGTGGGGCTCGAACACACAGCCCCGAGACCAAGAGTCTCGCCTGCTGGCCGCTGAGCTGGCCGGTCGCCCTTATTTAAAAGTCTTTTAAAATTGCTTGCCAGGCCATTTCTTGACCTTTTGATTACAAAAATAAGAATAATAGACTTTTTGTTTTGTCTTTGGGCAGTTTTAGATTTACAGGAAAATTGGGCGGGAAGTGCAGAGTCGACACGTGGGCGCGCTGTGGGGGCACGCGCGTCGCGGTCCGTGAGCCGGCACACACGCGGGCGTTGCCCGAAGTCTGTGCTTCGCATACCGCACGGCTCACGCGTGTGTCGAACGGAAGGGCCGTCTGGACACACGCGTGAGGGCTTGCGTCCGTCATCGTCCGTCATCGCGTCCCTGACAGAGCTGTCCCCAAACCCTGTGCTCCAGCGGCTCATCCCTTCCCCGGGCCCCTGGCAACCCCTGGTCTTCCTCGTGTCTCCACAGTTTTGCCTGAATTCAGCTGTTTGGGGGGAATGCGGCACCAGGGCCAGGAGCACTGGGAACTTTGAACTTAATGGCCTCCAGACACGTGGGGCCACTGGTGACCAGGCCCAGTCCTGACCCCAGTCAGGGGAGTGGGGCTGGGAGGCATGATCCCAGCCCCACCAGGGCCACAAAGCACCCGCTTCCGTGCTGCTGCGCGTAGCTCCCCAGCCCCCCGGGGGCCTGAGCAGGCAGGCGTGTTTTCCCACCTTGACCCCACCCGCCAAACCCGGGGCTCCTGGCGGGTCTCCTGGAGTGGTCTTCTGTGAAAACACTTGGAGCGAGAGAAGGCCTGCCCTGCCCTGTACAACCACTAAGAAAGGAAAACGGCCGGATCCAGCTTTTGAAAGAAACATCTAATTTGAGGTGAGAAGAGTGTCAACAATGGTAAGTGCAAACCACTTGCTGGGCTCCTGGCCTCCGTCCCACGGGGCTCTGGCCAGGCGGCCACACTCCTGGGGCGGGCAGGGAGGGGTTGTGCACAGGCTGTGCCCACTGGCTCAGGGCTGGCCCGAGCTGGCCGGTCCTGCACAGGGACAGGTAAGGAGGGACAGACAGAAGGACGAGCATTCGGCCAGGCTGACGGATGGAGGCTTCCCTTCTCTCAGTCCACACAAGGCTCTGGGCTCCCGGGGGCAAGAACCTGTGCTGAGCCAAGTGGCCCATGTGTCACAGACCCTGAGTCCCCGCGGCTGAGGGTTTTGGCTGATGTGCTGAGTGTGCCCGGCATCTTAGGAAGCTACTCGTTGGGTCCCCACCCACTATATCGGGGGGCCATGCTGCCGCCGCCTTCGCAAAGTCTGCCTGCGTTCGTGGGGTACAGCGTCTCCTCCTTACGGGGCTGTAAGACTCGTGTTTTAGAGAAACAAAGTGCCACCCGCAAGACAAACGTGCTCCTGCTCCAACATTTCTCTTTGGACTATTCCTGGAGCAACAAGACTCTGCATGTTTCCGTCGTCCGTGTTTTCTTTGAAAGTCACGGTTTTGTTACGAGAAGTGTTACTTGTTTGCTGTTTTCAGGTGTCCTTTTCCAGAGACCTCCCAGACCGTGGGGATCCACGGGCACCGAACTGGACCTCCACGTGCGAATCACGAATCCCCTCAAGGCCATTGTGCAAGCGTCGCGTGACAGGGCCCACACTTTCTTCCAAGAAAGTGGGCTGCGCCCAAGACATCCCACGCGTGGCCCCCCCGTGCCGTCCATCACGCCGCTAACCGTGGGCGACTCGCCCGGGACGCCGCCACTCCCAACGCAGACTCTTCAGCTGTGCTCACCCCGGGAAGGCAGGCTCTCCGCTCTGCTTTGTATATCTGTCCCTGCAGGTTTGCTTCCCCACGAGAATATTATTAGCGTAACCAAAATCAATTTTCTTCTTCAAACCAGAACTTGCTAACGAGGAGGGAGGGGTGTCGGCCCGGCCCCGCCGGAAGGAATCTGCTCTGAATTACACAGAAGACGCGGACGTTTCACGGCTGGAGGCGACCCGTGGCAGCCGGGCTGGTTTCGATGCCCAGCGGCCGCCGCCAAGATCAGACACGCACAGCTCACTCCCAGGAAGCGCTGCTCATGCGGACGGAGGCTCTAGGAAGAGGAACCGAAACTTTCTGTGGGCCTTTTCCTGGCACCTCAGATAGGATCTGCTCTGCTGCTCCCAAACATTATCACAAAATAACTTTGCTTAAATTAGAAGACACACATTTTTTTTCCTTCTTTCACCCCCGACAGAAATCTTCTGAAATGGGAAAAGACACAATCGTGCCCCTCGGCCCCAGGCGCCCTTGCCGATCCCGGGGGCCTCTCCTGGGCCCGTGGCCAGAGCCCTCTGCGCCAGCTTGAGGGAGAGCTCTGCGCGGGCACCGGCCTCCCCGATTCCCGATTCAGGCCGCGGGTCACCATGCGAGCTGAGCCGCAGCCCCATCTGTGCGTCTGGCCTCTGCCTGGCCGCGGAGGAAAGCCCAGGCGAGCCCGCGGTGCTTCTGCCCTCCTGCCTGCAGAACCGTCCGCAGGGGCCTCTGGAGCTCCCTCCAGTCCCTGCTGAGCTTCCCAGGGTCGCCGCCTGGGATGGGGGCCAGAGCTTCCCCCAGCGTGGTCTCCTGTCGGGCATCGGTGCACCTTTCTCTTCCCTGCTGCCCCTGGCCAAGCTCCGCGCCGCCTCGGGTGCCCACGCTTTCCCGGTGCTGCGATGTGGGCCAGGGTGACCCGGTCTCGGGGCGGGGGGAGGCAGGCCAAGCTCTCCTCTGGCTGGAGGTGAGAGCACCCTCCAGGGAGGCCAGGCGCTGACCCAGGCTCCGGCCCCGCGTGAGAGGTGAAGGCGCATGGAACTAGGGGGCAGGTGTCCCCAGCGCGGTGGGCAGGATTCCCACGGGAACCAGAATGCCATCGGGCGGCCGCTGGACCCGGGCGCTGAGAGCCCGGTTGGTGGCCCGGTGCGCACGGCATGCCCAGCAGATGGGGAGCTGCGCCCTCCATCCAGACGTGCGGGTACTTCCACCGCACTGGTTGGGCGCGACCTCAGGACTTAGCGGGAACAGCAGGAGGTGCCCACAGTCTGCACTGTACAGAGCCCTTCCCCCGAAACCTCCCTCACCAGGCCTCGTCCTGCCCGCGGCCGGGCGTCTCTCCTCCATACACTCGCAGTCACGTCCCGAGTTCCAATGAAACTGTCCGGGATGTTGACTGAGAATAAATACACGATGGGCTCTTTCGCAATCCTGCACCAGGGCCTCACTCCACGCAGAGTCGGGCTGTCTCTGCGGGGTCCTCTGGGATGCCTGCCGGCTCCCGGACCCCGTGCCACCCACGCGCACGGCGGGTGCTCAGCCCCAGGGACCTGAGTGGCCTCCCCGCCAGGGCCCCCTCTGGTCCTCCCTTGGACCGGGCAACACAGAGAGCCGGTCACCGCCTTGAAGGTGTGTGCACGTCACATGTGCTGACCTGACCGGTGGGACCTGGAGAGGGTGTGGTGTGCCAACAAGCAAAAGGAAAGTGAAAGGCAGGCAGCCTCGCCTCTGTCACATGAGGCAGCTGGTGTGGGAGAAACCGGCCATCCTCATCCAGGGCACGGGCCCCTGGAGGAGATGGGGCGTCGGGTGCCCCGAGCCCGAGGCGGTCCTGGCCTGCTCACCTCTGCTCGCAGGTTTTCATCTGCTGAGGGAAGCATACCAGCTGGGGCCAGCCCTGCCAGCATCACGGGCCCCCCCACCTCGGCAGTTTCTAACACTCCATGCATCCCCCAACCCTAACAATTACTTTACATGGACTAATTTTTAAAATCATATTATCTACTCTGACCTCACCTTAAGAAATACACATCTATGGGCGCCTTGGTAGCTCAGTGGATCAAAGCCTCTGCCTTCGGCTGAGGTCATGATCCCAGAGTCCTGAGATCAAGCCCCGCATCGGGCTCTCTGCTCAGCGGGGAGCCTGCTTCCTCCTCTCTCTGCCTGCCTCTCTGCCTACTTGTGATCTCTGTCTGTCAAATAAATTAATTAATTAAAAAAAAGAAATATGCATCTACAGCGATGGTTAGATGTGCTGTTTCTATGTACGTTTTGGTTTTGTTTTCTTTTTTTTTCAATATTTTATTTATTTGTCAGAGAGAGAGAAGGAGAGAGAGCAATTGAGCACAGGCAGATAGAGAGGCAGCAGAGGCTGAGGGAGAAGCAGGCTCCCCGCCGAGCAAGAAGCCCAATGTGGGACTCGATCCCAGGCCCCTGGGATCATGACCTGAGCCGAAGGCAACTGCCCAACCAACTGAGCCACCCAGGTGTCCCTCTATGTATGTTTTTCTAATGTGCACTGAATTGTCTACACAACAAGCCAGGAAGTGTCCCGGACTTCCTACCACCACCGGCGTCCTCCCGTAGCCCCTGGCCAGCTTCTGCTGTGTCCTCCAAGGCAGGCCGGATGCTGCGCCCACTGAGGACATGGGCCCCGGGACGGGCACTGGCTTGGGCTCCAGGCTTCTCTTCCGCTGCCCAAAGCCCTCCGCCTCCTCTGAAGCTTCCTCCAGGCTCTGACGGCTCTCGCCTCACTCACAGCCTCCCTCAGCCCCTCTCCACACTTTCCTTATGTTGGGAGAGGTCTCGCCTCTTGGTGGGGTCCCCTGGTTCCACACTTAGGATAAGGGGTTACCTGGGTTGCACCCCTTTTCACTTCCAAACTTGCTCACCTTGGGCTGGCATCACACCCTCCATCACAGTCCCTGTGGCACTAGGGGGGCAGTCAGTGGAGCATGCCACGCAGGGCCCTGAGTTCAAGCCCCACATCGGATGTGGAGCTGATTTAAAAAAAAAAAAAAAAAAAGTTAAAAAGGCAAAGAACGGGCCCAGAGACAGGGGATCCGGACCAGAGACTGGGAAGCTTCCAACGTCCTGTTGCACATCCTGCCGCCCTGAGCCTTTGGGGACTCCCACAGCTGTCCTGGGCACCACCTGGCTTTTACCACTGACTAGTGCTCCTCCTTTTGGATCGGGGCATGGGCCTCCGCTGGGCAGGTGGCATGGGTGCCAGTGCTGAACCCCGGGCTTATCTATGAGGGCATTCCCTGGCTCGGCCTCTCCCCCTCGGAACAGTCCAGAGACCAGAGGGCAGGGCAGGGAGCCAGGCGGGATTCCCCCTCACTGTTCACGGCGCCGTTCTGGCTCTCCCGATACTCCTGCTCCCAGGTCTGGGGAATCCCATCTTTATTGGGAAGGCCGGAGGTCGTGTGAGTCCCATTTGGATGTGGTTCCGGGGACTTTGCACTTTTGAACATGAGTCACAGGCGGCCACTCTCGGGGCACAGAGCCAAAGGCAGCAGAGGTCCCACAGAATGCAATTTATAAGTCCTGCCTCCTGTGTGTTGGCTCTGCCCGTTCATTTGTCTTGTGAGGAACAGAACCCAGTCCGGGCCATCTCTGGATGGCAGCCCTTACCCAGTACGAGTACCCAGCCAGCAAAGCTCATTGCTGGGGAGGCCAGCTGGGCCTCCAGACCTCAGTGCCTGGGTCCTGGAGCCCCGAGGGCGGCTGCCGGTGCTGAGCCATGCTCCTCCCTCCCAGCGGCCACTGTGTCCACCTGCCCCCAGCGCTGGCTGACCTGACCCCACCTCCGTGGCTGTTTGACCTCAGATTCAAGCGCAGCCAAGGACAGGTGTTGGGCTGTTCTGGGGAATTTGCTCAGAGAAACTTCACTCTGATGACACAGGCCCCTCTCTGGGCTCGCCAGGCACAGTACAGACACCCAGGTACGTGCGAGAAGCAGATCTGTAGCCCAAGTTCCATGCAGGATTAGGGACATACGTGTGTGTGAAGAATGACTCATTTATCGAAATCAAGTGTGTCTTTTAACTGTGGCGGCTTCACTCCCCCTGCCTGAACTGTCTCACTTCCCAGCACAGCAAAGGCGAGGAAAACCGGAGGACCGGGACGGGGTGGGGAAAGGGACAAGGAGAAGGCGGCCGCAGTGGAGCAGGAGGGCGGGCGGCGGGCAAACGCGGTGCAGGCTTCGCCCTGGTGGGCACCCCCGGATGTGTCTGCGTGCCGGAGAGGGAGCGACACAGCCGGCATTTGTGGGTCCCCGACAAAGGGCGACTCACGGGTTCTGGAGCTATCCACACGTGGGAGTCAGTGACAGTGATGAGGGGACAGCCGGGTGGCTGAGGACAAAGCAGAAGCTGAGCCCTGCAGCTCCCCCCCCCCCCCGGGTGGGACATACGTGACATTCTTTAGGGACCGCCCAGCCGTCTTAATGTCGGCACCTTGCTAAGAAGGGAATAGCGACCTGGGCAAGGCCTCCCCTGCCGCATCCGTAGCTCTTTAGCTTATGAAAGTTCTACTGAAATCTCCTTTTTTCCTTACCTCCCCTAACCCCATAACCTGCCACCCCTCACACCCCCAGGGCTGCAGCTCTTCCTGCCCACGGGTCCTGTCCCCGGGCTTTAATAAACCACCATTCTGCACCGAAGACGTCTCAAGAATTCCTTCTTGGTCGTCCGCTCCAGGCCTCACCCAACTGAACCTCACCCATATTCTAAAACTCAACATGATCGGAAAGTGCGTGTCCGGATTTGGGAAAAGGGAAAGCTAAGGGAGGGGGCTGGGTGCTCCCACAGCCCCGAAGAGAGGCCACTCTCTCTCCTGCGGCGGGGATCATGAGCCTGTGCACGAGGTCAGGTCAGGTCGAGCGGGCCAAGCCTCTCACCAGCGCTGTGACCGAAAGGGCTCTGGACCCCCAGCCTGAGCAGGAGTAGGGGAAGCGCCCCAGCCAGGGTGCGGCTGCTGTGGCTGGGAGGGGTCCCCCGCTGGGCAGTGCAGTCCTCCAGGCCTGGGGACTGGGCGGGCACACACTTCCTGTCTCCCAAACCGCCTGCTCCAAGAACCCTCTTCCCATCAGCCCGGGAGCCCCCTCCCCTGGGCCCTGGGGCCAAAAGCACATCTTCCCCCCACCCTCCCTGTCACAGTCCCAGGGGACAGGCAGGCCTCCCAGGGGCTCGGGCTCCTCTCCCCACAGGCCGGGCTGGAAAGTGGTTCCATGCCGTAGCTCATTAACCCGCCGCCGTGATGCACGAAGTCGGAGATCGCTGCCAGACCCAATGCCAAGGGAAGCCTGAGAAGGGGCAGCTCCTCTCTCGCTGGCACGGGGTCCCTTCGGGTCGGGTCGGGGAAGTCTCCCGCGGCTCATTTCTCTTTTATGGGGCTGTGAGAGTGAGTGTGTGCGCATCCTGGGTGTGAGTCCACGAAAGTGAGTGTGAGTCTGCACGACCCCGAGATGCGACCCCCCTGCCCGCGGGGAGGCAGGTCCCCAGGGCGACCTGCGGCCTGCCTCGGTCCCTTCTCCTCCCCAGCCGCGCGCACCCTCTGCCCGCGGTCCCCTGGCGCACGCGCTCCGGCGGGGCCCTCGGGGCCGCCCGTCTGCGGGCGCGGGTCAGCGCAGCGCCCCAGGGGCTCCACCCCCGCTCCCGGAGCCCTCGGACCGCGCGAGCCCCCGCCACGCCGCCGGCGGCCGCGCGTCCCCCGCGCCCCCACCCCTGCGCGCGCTCACCTGCGCCCCGGCTCCCGCGCCGCTGCTCCAGGCCCCGCGCCGCCGCCCTGTGCGCGCCCAGGCGGGGAGGACAGTCGGGCGCCCGGGCGGGGCGGGGCCAGGGCGGAGAGGCGGGAGCGAGGCCCCGGGACCCCGCGCCGCCGGGAAGGAAACCCCGAGTTCGGGGAAGTCTGGCGTCCTGGGAACCGCCCTGGCTTCACAGAGGAGGTTCACGACTTCCTCGGTAGTTCTTCACCGTGTCTTTGTTTAAACACCGCACCAGCGCGGCCGGCGTGGGTGCGCGAACAAGGAGCCTTGAACACTGAGAAAATAAAATGTAAAAAAGATAAAAATAAAGACACGTCATTAGACGTTCCTCCTGGAGCAAACAGGAAGACAGCGAGGGCGTTCTTCCAGGAAAGCTGACCAGATGCTCCTTTGGGGTGGGTGGGTTGGCCTCCGCGCAGGGACCAGGGGGCCTGCGGTCCTCGTCGGTGTGTGCGCGCTCGCGTGGGCCAGCCGCGTCCGCTGAGACCCCACCGGAGCGTGGGAAGGCCCAGAGTTGTCGCGGGCGCGGGCGCCCCACTGCCTCTGGAGGTGGCCCTGGGCTGCGGGCAGGAGCGGACAGGGGAGGCCCGCGCGCGGAGAAGGTCAGACTCTCCTCACGAACCCCGGCCAGAAGGCGGCCCTCCTCCCAGCCTGTCCCCACGGAGGGTCCTGCGTGGGCGAGGAGACCCGTCCCGAGGGGCACCTCAACGAGGTCAGAGCCACAGAGCAGCTTTGGGTGTGAGGGTTTGCTCATCGCTCACGTGCACACGTGGTTCTTGTAAAAATCACTAAGAAGAAACTTTCTCCGAAAGTTTTCGGAGAGGGAGCAAGGAGGGGAGCAAGGAGGCTCGTGTGGAGGTTTGGCTGGTGTCCAGCTGTTTGTTCTTGGTGCTGTCCTGGGCCCCGGCCCAGCTTCGAAGGTCCCCCAGGCTGGGCACAGCTTCAATTAGTCCAGACCCAGAGTGGGAGCTGGGCTGTGCCCTCACTGCTGCTCCCCACCGACCAGCCCCCTTGTCCTCACAGAGGGGCCGCGGGAGGGTCCGGCCCTCGGGCAGGGAGATGTTCCAAAGGAGGACATTTGTCTGGTGGGCAGAGAGGGCCCAGAGCGGGTCACACTCCCGAGACGACGGCATTTCCCTGTGGGTACAGAGGCCGGAAGACCCTGCCCCCACCCAGAGCCCAGCGAAGCTTGAGGGGGGCCCCATGAATGATCTCCGAGCCTGCCCCAGGCCCCTGTGCCTCCCCCCAGCCGAGCCCCCCAGGCACTGTGCCTGGGCCGGAAGGAGGGGCTCATCCCTGAGGCCACTTCCCGAGTCAGCCCTTCCTCCCCATCACATCCAGCATTGCCCAGGGTCCCTCGGCTCAGCAGGGGCTCCTGGGCAGCAGCTGGTGGCCACCAAGACCCCGAGGCACAGGGCTCTTCAGGCGGGAGGGTAGGAGGGTCCCGCAGTGTGAGGGACCTTGAGAGTCAGCTGAGGGCTGAGACTGGTTTATCCCTGTGCGCAGGTAAAACACCTTGCGTCCTGAAAGTGAAACAAGTTTGTTTATTTTGGACGGTGCAGAGACCTCACGAAACCACTTCCGTGTTCCAGGAAGGAACAATGAGAGGTGCCGGCGCGTCTCGTGGAGACTCCTCTCTGCAGAGGACACGCTTGTGGACTCCTCCTCGTAACTTTCTAGAAGTGTTCTGTGCGTGCACAAACACCTACGCATCCCGTGGGTGTGTCCTTCCCATTTCTTTTCTTTTTAAAAAAATCTTTATATTTCTTTTTTTTTCAAACAGACTCCATGCCCAGCACGGAGCCCAATACAGGGCTTGAGTCATGACCCTGAGATCACGACCTGAGCCGGGATCAAGAGTCCGACGCCCGACGGACTGAGCCCCCCAGGTGCTCTGAGCCCTTTCCAGTTTCCTACAGTCCTGGGATCTGGACTGCGGACAGGTGCTCAGCTCCTTCCAACGTGGCCTTTGGAACTGTCCCGTTTCTCCCTCTCTGTAGGCTGCCCCGTCCCCTGCACTTCCCTGGATCACAGCTTCTGCTGCATCACATGTGTGGGGTTTCGCTTTCTTTCTTTGGGTTTCTGGAATTTGTAGTTTCAGTTGTGATTTCCTATCAGACTGAAAATGCTGGTCAGCAGCATGTTCTCACACTCCCCATGGCTGCTGGTCACCTTTTTGTTCCCAGCAGGCGACTCCATTCTAACTTCATTCCTCGTCTGGTTCCCCTTCTCCGAACCTCACAGCGGTTTCAGGCATGGCTCAACCGGTCAACCGGGCAACTCTTGGGAATGCCTCGTGTGTCCTGAGATGTTCCCATGTTCCCTGGCTGTGCCCCTCAAGCCAAGGGGGCAGTGGGGAAGTGTGCTCGCTTCCATACTTGCCAATTTTGACCGGCTTGAACTGTCGGTGATCGAGGAGGGTGGGCTGGACTCCCTCAGTGTGACGGGGCTTGCTGGTTTCCCTGGAGCTCTAGTGATCGTCACTGGTACGTTTGGAAGCAATTTTATTAGACGCAGATTCTAAACTGGTGGCTGAGTTGAGCCTTTATCGTTAGTGACCCTCCGCACCTGACTGTCCAGCGTGTTTCCGGCTGTTTAGTCTGCTGTCAGGACAGCAACGCCAGCTCCCTTTCCTTAGAATATTCCTGGTCCTTTCCCAGATTTTCCCTTTCAGCCGCTGTGTGTTTACAAGCATTAGGTGCATCTCTGGTAAGTGGACATTACCTCACCGTTTTTTAAAAAAAGATTTTATTTATTCATTTGACTGAGGGATAGAGAGAGAGCAGAAGCAGGAGGAGCAGTGGAGGGAGAGGGGGAAGCAGGCTCCCTGCTGAGCAAGGGACCCAGCGCGGGGCTCGATCCCAGGACCCTGGATCATGACCTGAACCGAAGGCAGACGCTTCACTGACTGAGCCCCCCAGGCGCCCCTCGTTTGTTGGTGTTTTAACTGCTCTGTTCCAACAGAGTTGGAACTGCTGCTCACCTGCAGACGTTTGTGGAGGGCCGAACAGCGTCAGCCCAGGGAGACTTGCCTTAATCCCAACCCCACCCCCAGGGAGTCCCGTGGGACCAGCATCTAGGATCAGATAGCTCGGGGATTTCCAAACAGAGCAGAGGCAGCTTTCACTCTGACGCCCGCCTCGCCCTGCCCCTGAGTCTGTCCCAGCGCTCCAGAACCCCCCGGGCACCGGCACGACGGGCCCCCACACCTGTACCCTGTCCTCTCCCTTCAGTGGCCGGCCTCCGATTCCTAGAATTACCCCAGAATTAGGACACGTCTCTGGGGAGACTCTAACCCCAACCCAACCAGAGGGCAGGCCAGGGCCAGTGTCCCCAAGGTCCTCGGGCCAGGATGAGGGACAGCGGCTCCTTCGGACCCAACGGCCTTCTCGGGAGCCCCTCCCCTGCATGAGCCCTGTGGGAAGAGGGAGATTGCGGGAGGCATCTCCAGAGGAGCTGTTAGCACAAAGGGAAACGCCTTAGCTGGGGGCCACGGAGAGAGACCTTCTCCAGGGGCTGCTTGGAGGGGGGCCTCGGGGGTGGGTCGGGGGCTGGAGACTTCTCCAGAGACCCACCGGGCATGACCCAGAGAGGCACCTCTTGGACCACCCTAGGGTCCCAACAGCGGCTGCGAGAACGTCACACAGACTATCTGGTGTGGCCCCCGAGGGGCTGCGCGGAAGCCAGGGCGTGTCCGGCGCTGGCGTCTGGGGTCGGCAGCTGCCGGCGGCCACACCCCGCGGGACAGACACCCGGCGGCCACACCCAGGTGGGACCCACAGCCGGCGGGACAGACACCCGGGGGGACAGACAGCCTGACCCCATTTCATTTCAGTCTGTTTACTTGTTCACGCGCGCGTGAGTGGAAGGAGGCGCAGAGGCAGAGGGAGGAGGAGCGGGACAGTGTCCGGCAGACGCCGCACGGAGCGCAGAGCCCATCACGGGGCTCGATCCCACGACCCTGCGATCATGACCCGAGTCTCAATCAAGAGTCAGACACTCAATACACAGCGCCACGCAGTGCCCTGGTCCAATTTCAGTGTGAAAACACACAAACGTAAAAATAGATAAATAAACAAACACTCAAAGGTGTGTTTCCCGAAGAGCTAGATAGGCGTGAAATGGTACCAGAAATGAACTCTGAGTCAGGGAACTGTGGGTTTTTGCAGTTTCTTGTACTTTTTCTTTGTCCTCCAGAATTTCTGCCGTGGACACGTACTTCAGGCATCTGGGAGGACCACGTGGGTTGAGAATAAACTGCAATTTTTATTGCATCAGAGAGAGCGCGGCACTGACGGCGAAGGAGAGCAGGGAGCCTCAGGCTGAGCGGGCGGCGTGGCGTGGAGGGGACAGGCTGGGATGGCCCTGGGCTGCGCGCACGTGCGGGGTCCTTGAAGGCCGTCCTGACTTCCAGCCTGTCTCGGGGAGGGCCGGGGGGCCCTGGCCTGCAGCACGGCCTCTCCTGGCTGAGGCCGTCTGGACAGGGTGGAGGCTGAGGGCTGTCCTGGAGCCGGTGGCTCCTGGGTGGGCTTGATGCCCCTTCCCTGCTTACTCAGCCTTGAATAGGAGGCGAATGCCATGGAGGTGGCTGGGGTGGGGGGCGCAAACTGGGGAAGGGCTTTGGCTCCCGGGGGCTGAGCAGAGGAACCCTCAGCTCCAGGACATTTTAGGAACAAAGGGACTCCCCTTTCTGTCCATCCCACAGATGGTTTATTTTGCATTTGACCTCTGACCGCCCCCTCCTGGCCACAGCTGGACCAAACGGGCCTGGGGCCATTGGGCTTGAGACTGACCGGGTGGCTGTCCGGAACAGGGAGTGCTCCCCAAGGCCAGATGGTCAGAAGGGGCCCTGGGGGGAGGGCTCCGAGCAGACGGCCCCAGGCTCTGAGAACGTGCAGGCAGTCCTTGGCCCCGGGGGCAGATTCAGACATCGCCGCCTCCCTGGGTGGTCCCTGAGTCCTGTAGCCTG
The DNA here is from genome assembly GCF_964662115.1 of Mustela nivalis. Classification (NCBI taxonomy): domain Eukaryota; kingdom Metazoa; phylum Chordata; class Mammalia; order Carnivora; family Mustelidae; genus Mustela; species Mustela nivalis. The sequence continues at coordinate 61,641,989 of NC_139036.1, forward strand.
AGCCTGGATGTGCTGGCAGGAGGGAGGCCCGTAGCCAGGTTCAGAGCTGAGGGAGCCGCCGGCTGGGCTGCTGCTCGGGGAAACCTGACGGAGAACATCGCACTGGGATTGGTTCCACCGGGGATGGGTCACAGAGCAGAGGGTGGAGAGGCCCGGGCTGTACAGGGGTGGGGGGTGCGGGGTTAGCTGCCAACCTGCACGCTTCCTTCAGCAAGGGGCCAGCAACCACGGGTGTTCTGCTCTGGCCACGTTCCTGGTCTTCCAGACCGACACACGCCTGCTCTGTACACAGGAGGTGCTCAGTGAGTGTGGCTGACAGGCGATCAAACCCTTTCCCACGGCAGGGAGGCATCTGTGCAGGGCAACCTCCCCCAGCGCTCGTCCCTCCAGGGGCAGCGGCTGGTGCGAAGGGAGGTGACGGACCGCAGGAAATTTCTCGACATCACAGACACCATTTTCCTTTCTTTTTTTCTTTTTTTAAAATTTTATTTATTTATTTGACAACGATCACAAGCAGGCAGAGAGGCAGGCAGAGAGAGAGGGAGAGGCAGGCTCTCCGCTGAGCAGAGAGCCCGACGCGGGGCTCGATCCCAGGACCCCGAGATCATGACCTGAGCCGAAGGTGGAGGCTTAACCCACTGAGCCACCCAGGCGCCCCTCTTTTTCCTTTCTGACTAAGGAGCTCCCCAAAAGGACCAGAGTAAAGTAAATTACAGTAAGTTAGGACAGTAAATGAATATATACCAGGGGTAGTTTTCTTTGCGGTCACCCATGAGACAGTGTGAGAGTAACCGGAGGCCGCTCTGCCTGTCAGCCCCAGCCCCGAAGCAGCAGTTCTTTCCTCTTCTGTTTTTCAGCTAAATCACGTAATGACTCGTCGCGTCGTGGTCCTAAGAACCTCTTGCTTTCCCCACGTGAGCGGGACGTTCTGGTCGCTCCGAGTCTGCGCTCCCCGAGTTGCAGTCCCGAGACCCCCAAGAGAGGCCTGTGTTCCTTTTCCTTGTCGCGGCTGTGTTGCCGCCGACAGAGGCAAGCGGGTTTTCTGGAGAATCCGGCCTCAGGTCTGCTTCATAAAACACACAGACGCTTCGCAGAGCTCGCTGTGTCGTGTCCGGGCGGGCATCTTGGCACCTGACGTTGGGGCACGAACCGTGGCCATGCCCCGGGCTTCCCGAGGCGCAGGCCTCCAGGACCCCCTCCGCCGGCTTCCGGCTCTCAGCCCCTGGGACCTCGTGACACTGATGCCCACACCGCTGTGTGCACGGTCACCGCTGCGTTTTAGAAGATGTTTTCAACTGTCACGTGTGTCTCCGTTTAAAAGATTTTTATTTATTCATGGACAGACAGAGATCACAAGTGGGCAGAGAGGCAGGCAGAGAGAGGAGGAAGCAGGCTCCCCACTGAGCAGAGAGCCCGATGCGGGGCTCGATCCCAGGACCCTGAGATAGAGCCCAATGCAGGGCTCGATCCCAGGACCCTGAGACCATGACCTGATCCGAAGGCAGAGGCTTAACCCACTGAGCCAGCCAGGAGTCCCGTGTGTCTCTGTTTAAATGGGCTTCTCTGGGACGGTGTGTAGCAGAGTTTTACTTGCGTGAGTTGTTTTCTTAGCAGAAGAGACATCCTCTGTGTAATTACAAGGAAATTCATTTCATTCCTTAGGTGCCCGGACAGTGCTATTTCCAGGCTTCTGCAGACTCTCTCTTAGCAAAGTACAATCAGTGATATTTAGAAAATCTTCGAATGATCACAGCACGAGAACGGCTTTCATTCTGCCAGCTCCATCCCTTCCGAGGCCACCAGGGGCCCCGCCCACAGACCACCCGAGACGCTGATCCCGGTGTCAGAACACAGGCCTTCCCAGTGGCGAGCAGGCGGGCTCAGACTTTGGGTCTCTCCTTACATCAAGACAGAACCTTCCTACGCGTCGCCCTCCCCCCTCCCCCCTGCCGCTGGTCTGCCCCTCAGCTCCCACCCTGACCCCCCACCTCCGACGTGCAAGCTGTGTGGGCGCCACGGCTCACCGGCCCACCTAAGGATGGTCTGCTGAGATTCGGAGGCTAGAGGGAGGTGTGGACCTTTGCTCCTGAGAGAGGCCTGGCCAGGCTGAGGAGTCGGTGAGGGAATTTCCACTCTCGCCGGCTCTTAGCTGGCATGGGCGGGTGGGGGGCAGCGGGCGTGGGTCCTGGGTGGGGCGGTCCTCCCGAGCTGGTGAGGGGCGGAGGGCCCTGGACGGAGCCACCGCCCACAGGGAGCCCCGCCTCCCGCCCCACGCACCCTGACACGCTGCTGGGAGGGCACAAGACCGTGGGAGGTGACCGGGCGGTGGGGGAGGGAGGCCTGCGCTCCTGTCCTCTCCCAGGCCAGGCCTTCCCTCGCAGGTTCCAAGGGAGTGGAGCCTCCGTGGGTGCGCCCGGAGGGCAGAGTCAGCCTGGCCATCAGCTTCCTGCTGTCCCCGCTGTCCTGCAAGCCCATCACGGGCCCCCAATGGCACCCAGCTTCCTGGGAGCTCAGGGCTGGTCCAGTGGATGGCTGTCTGTCCATCAGGACGTCTGGGACCCTCAGTCCTTAAATCGGAAGGCGTCGGAAACACCCTTGCTCAGAGGAGGAAGGAGGACATCGTCGCGCAGGAGTCTCCTCTCCCACTCTTAGGGGAAGGAGGAGCAACCCCCGCCCCAGCAACGTCGCGCTGACCAGCGACGCGCTGACCACGCCTGCAGCCAGCCCCTCTCCGACCCTTCCCAGTTTCCTCCTAAACCCTAATCCAGCGGACCTTCCCTTTCTCTCCAGACTTGCCTGCGGTTCCCCGTCGTGTGCACGTCCTGAACCGTACTTCCTCTGGTGCTTCCGAATAGACTCGTTTTGCTGGTAAATAACTGGCTACTTTATTTTTAAGGTTAACAAAACCCCCTCAGGAAAGGACCTCTTTGCCTTCCCCAGGACCCCCGACTTCTCCCAACCACCCGCTATGCACAAGGCCAGTCTCGCTGGTCCCTCCAGACTGTCCCCCAGGACGGGGGACACAGCCCGCCTTGCAGGGACTCTAGGGGCCTGAGGGGCCCTTCTTAGGTTACTTTAGGGACCATAGGGGAGAGTTTTATTCTTCTTGGAATGGGGTTTGGACCAGCAATTAAGTCGTCTGCACAGGCGGGGAGTGACAAGGAATGCGGTCGTGTTCTGTAGTGTCCTTCTGGAACCTTCCAGAACTTCTTTATGCAAAGAAAATCAAAGAAAATATGGTCTTATCCACTCCCACCGCACTGTTGACAAAGGCAGCCGGTGAATCCCGCATGGGGAACCCAGCTTCTACGGCGGGCTCTCTGGAGAGGCCCGGCGAAGGTGGGGCCGAGGGCCGCTGGGCTGTGACGGGGCCTTGGGCCTGTTTCCCGCCTTTGTCAAATGAGCCAGCCGTGACAGACAGCCTCGTTCTCGTTTTCCAGGCCCTGAGTGTGGCTTCGGGACAGAAGCCCGACAAGAGCAGCCGATCGCCTCCTCCCGGGGACTGTGGTGGTGACGAGCTTGGCCTCGCTCCTGACACGACTCCTGGTGGCTGGGGAGCGCCCTCCATGCCCCGAGCACGTGCTGCCGGCCTCCCCCTCTCGGCTCTGGTTCTGTTCCTCAGCTGCCTCGTTCCCGTGAGCTGCCAACTGCCCCCGCCCGGCTCTGTCGTGGGCTCTGGCACCATGCAGGGTCGTGTGTACAAGTCAGAGGCAAAATTCTGAGCAGTGGTTGGTCTTTGCCTGCAGCTGTTTGTCCCCACGAGGATTCACTGCACGAGGTCACACAGCCACGGGGGCCACTGCTCGGAGCCACGGCCGTGTCCATCGATCTCTGGACGCAGCTTTCCTTGGCAGAGCCTCCGGCTGGGCCCCAGCGTCTGTGGACACGACTGGGCAACTGCGCTTCCCAGACCCCTGCATGAAGGGGGGACCCAAAGATACCCATTGACCTGAAATTAATAAAATTTGAGGTCATGGGCGCCTGGGTGGCTCAGTGGGTTAAGCCGCTGCCTTCGGCTCAGGTCATGATCTCAGGGTCCTGGGATCGAGCCCTGCATCGGGCTCTCTGCTCAGCGGGGAGCCTGCTTCCTCCTCTCTCTCTGCCTGCCTCTCTGCCTACTTGTGATCTCTGTCTGTCAAATACATAAATAAAATCTTAAAAAAAATTCGCGGTCATTCCTAAGAGAGCTTGTTATGAAATTAGAAAAATTGGTTCTAAAATTCACATGAAAGAGCAAAGGTCTGGAGCAGCCACGATGTTTGAAGGACGGAACGGGGGGCTTGATCCTCTGCGGCCGCGGAGCTTTGCGGCCGCGGAGCTTCCCGCTGCCCCGTCCCCAGGCAGACTGAATGGGTGGGGCCGGTTCCCCGGGCAGAGCTGGTCCGGAGAGAGGGGCCCTCAGACCGGAGGGGGCATCTTCTGCTGGGTGAGGCGCTCTGACCTTCACACGCCTCGGTTGTGTGGGTGTGCACAGGTGTGCGCCTGGGAGTGTGGGGAGGCGTGCTCTGGGGTGGACGCAGGTCCGCCAGTGCTCTGAATGGGATGTGGCTGTGACAAAGGCACAGGCCTGCTGACCGAGGACAGCTCCAACCCTCAGAAGACGCTGGGAAGGGGGGGCGGGGGGGCGCGCACAGACCCCCTGGGGTGGGCGGGGAGCAGACCCCCCTCCGGAGCTGATGCCGGGGGGCAGGGCCGGCAGAGCCCCAGGAGGCAGGAGCTCGCACACCCTGGGTGCCACGGAGGCCCCCCAGCGCCACACGCTCTGCCCGCCCCGCCGCCGTGCGCTCCACATACGCAGGCCGCACGTGTGTACACGCGTGTGTACGTTCGCAAGCGTGACACGCACACACTCACACGCAGGCGTCACGGGCCATCACTGCTTTCCTGGAGCCGAACTAGAATCGGCTGTGGGACAGGTTCGGTTCACGAACTGCCAGATTAGCTTTTCCCTTTAAAGCCACCCGCGGCTGAGGGGACCGGAGGGGCCTGCGTGCGCGGCGGGGAGAGGCGGGAGCGAGCCAGCCCGGGGCCAGCAGCCCCACCCGCGGCCGCCCGCGCCGCGCGGAAACCGGGGGCTCCGCGTCAGGCCGACCCGACCAGCTCCGGGGGCGGCCGCGGCCACCCGGAGCCCGAGCGGGCGTCGGGGCCCCAGAGCTCCAGGCCACCCGCCGGACACGTCCCAGCAGAGGCGGCGGCTCCCGAAGGATGTCCCGTCGTTCTCTGTCGCTAGAGCCGACTTCCCGGTCCCGCGTGTCCTCACTGGCCCTGTCCCCGCTGTGGGAAGTGGCGTCCGGTTTCCGATGGACCCCTGGGGCCAGGGACGGAAGGCCCGAGAGCCGCGAGGCCGCACGGCAGCAGGGCGGCGGGTCCTGCAGAGGCCGCACACTCAGCGCCGCGCGGGGCCGGCCGCTCCACACATTCGCCCCAACGGAAACGCGTCCCCGTAGGTCACTCCCGCAGGCCTGCACCGGCCGCCCGCCGCCCAGTGGGCAAACGCCGTGGTGGGCCGGACGCGGATGCGGTGACGCGCCAACACCAGGAGACGCGGGACCTCGTGCTGAGGGACCAAAGGCCACGAAGGCCCCTCCATGGGCTCCGTCTACACGAAGGGCCCGGCACAGGCAGATCCACTGAGGAAGAAAGGAGATCGTGTTTGAGGGGGTGGGGGCAGGGAAGGGAGTGGCGCGGCGCCCCAGGCTTTCCTTTGGGGGAAGAAAGCCCCCACGAGGACAGACGCGACGCTGGCACAGGGCTGTGGACACGTGAACTGCCACGGGACTGTGCATGTGAGCGAAGCCCGTCGGGCCGAGTGTGCACCTTGACCTTGACCCTCAGCACGGTCCACTCTCCCATCCTCTGTGCCAGCTCCGAGAGGTACTAAGGGCGACTGCTGTGCCCTCGTGTCCCTCTCTGGCTGGGGTCACAGCCACGTGCCCTCCGGTGTCCGTGGGACCCCGTCCTAGGTCCTCCAGGCTCACTGGGGGCGTGACAGGTGACACCGAGTGGTTCTCCAGTGTCCCAGTGGAGACAAGACCGACCATCCTCGCCCTGGGGCCGCTGAGGCACAGGTCTCAGAGAGGCTGATGTCCAAAACAGCTTTTATTCTGGAAAAGTCCCTGCATCAGCCCAAATACTGGGGTTAGAGGCTGGCGACTCCTGTTTACTTTGGTTCTCCAGACAGGCCTGGCAGGGGTGGGACCCAGAAACCGAGGCACCTGCTCTGAGGGGCCGGAGGGCGTGCACACACTCACACTGCACACCCACGCTCACACCCGCCAACGTGCGCCGTCACACCCAGACCACGCGCTGGCCCACACTCGCGGGAGCTCGTGCGCTCACAAGTGTGCGCGGCCAGCGGGTCTCCGCGGCGGGAGCGGGAAGCAGAGCTGGTTTGGTGGGACATGTTTCCCGTCCCGCCACAGCCCAGCACCCAGGGTCTCTGCTAGAGAGGACCCTGGGCCCTGGGAGCCGTCAGGACGCCTGTAAATTGTCCTGACCTCCCAGGTCAGAAAACAGCTCCAGAGCAGATTGCAGAGCTGGGCGCTCCCGGGAGTTTCGGACGACAGGCGCTGGCGCTGGTTCTTCCAGGCACTGGTGGGAGATGGGGACTGAGCACGTGGCTGGGGCTCCTTTGCCCACGGCGCACGGTGTGCGGAGTCCACCCTGCCTGAAATGACCACCAGGAGGCGACATTGGCACACGGTCCATCAGGCCAGCCTGGGCCTGGACCTGTGTGGGGTCTGGGACCCCCCAGGCCACATGGGGGCGGTTCAGGTGCAAGTTGCCACGGCCGCATTTTACAACCGAGACATTTATGGGTTTGACTCAACCCTGTGCTTATGTGCCTAGTTTTCTCCAGTGGCAGATCTTTAAACCAAGCGCGCCGAGCCCAGCAGGGTCAGGGTCAAGTGAGAAAGAGCCCAGCGCCCAGGGGCTATTACACCCTCCTCCCTGCCTCCTCCGCAGGGCACATCGCTGTGCACCTCCGCCGCTGGCCGAGCAGAGCCCAGCCTGCGACATGACCCCAGGAGCCCACCCAGGAGCTGGGTTCCGACCAGGGCGGCAAAGAAGAAGGGGAGGCTGTGCTGCCTCTGTGTGCCCGGCAGTGTCCCCAACAGTGCCCCCGGGAGGTCCAGCCGCAGGGTCCATGACGGCTGTGAGGGCGGTGGGATCGACCTGAGGGTCACCACATGGGTTTGGTGGCCTTCTCTCCATGGCAGGGAGGCAGGGCTTGCTCCTGGGGGCCCCCGGAGGGGAGACAGGTGGGTGTAGCCCTGGCCAGAGCCTCCCAGCGGTGCTCTCTGCGGTCCGATCTTGCTCTTCCTTCAGCATAAGCAGGTAAACTGAAGTCAGGCTGTCTTAACCAAAAAGAATGTGATTTGCTGAGCACAGGAGACAAGATGACGAGCCAGTGTCCTGGGGGCCCACTGGCCAGTCCCTGGCGGAGGCCGCTCCAGATTTTTTTAAGTTTTTATTTATTCATTTATTTAAGTAACCCCTACACCCCACATGGGGGTTGAACCCCGAGATCAAGAGTCACGTGCTCCGACTGAGCCAGCTGGGTGGGCGCCACGATTCACCCAGAATCATCGTCCTTGCTACTTCCTTTCCTTAGCTTCGCCCAACACATGTTTTTAAGGAGATGCCGCTTTCACGGGGCGATGGGAGAGAAGACGACGGGCCGAGGGGTCTTTTGCGACGGGTGCATTGAAGCAAAGGGGTCCGTGGCTAACGTCCCCACACCCACGGGTGGGTAGGCGGCCGAGGAGGAGGCTTGTCCGGATCAGCACTGCTCGGAACTTTAGAAGGGGGACCCTTCCCTGAGCCCATGCAGCCTGGAAGCATGAGCCCCGAGTCTCCAGCAGTGGTGGCTGGATGGGGAGGGCCAGGGGGTCTGTGACCTCAGGGGGCCAAGGGGCACCCCACCGTGAGTCACGGCTTCTGCAGGCTGTGGGGGGGGGGGACACAGAGGCCCGGAGGTGCGAATCTACCCACAGAACCTACCCCAGGGGTGAGAGCAGAGGGAATGCGAGCCCGCTGAGTGGTGTTGCCCCATCCTGCGGAACCTTCTGGTGCGGGAGCCTACAGCCCCAGCGCCAAGGGCACCCAGACTTCTGTCCCCAGCAGGAGCGGGAAGCCGAGGCTGGAGAGCCGTGTCCAGGACAGTGGAGACGGGAGCCCAGCCCCTTCCGTGCCCACACCTGCCCCACGCACCAGTCTTCCTCCTTCTCTCCCAACCCTGCTCGGGCCCTCCATCCCCTGCCCGCCTCCACCGCGTGGCGTACCCCAGGCACCCCCGAGAAAGGGGGTGCACCCCCAGCCGACCCTACCCCACACGCCAAGACAGGCAGGACCCAGCAAGAACACGGGAGGAAGGCGCTTTGAAACCAGCACCCGGGCAGGCAGGAGCCCAGAACGGACATTTCCAGCCCCGCGGCCCCGGTCACTTAGCCCCGGTGTGGCGGCACTTGAGGGAAACAGGCCCAGTCTGCGGCACAGAGGACTCCAGAAAACACGATTGCGAGCCCAGGTGGGCCGTGTGGCTGTGGGGCCAGAAGTGATCTCCCCCGGGGCTGACATGCGTGAGGGTCGCCCTGCTGCCCGCAGACCCTGCCCTGGTCCCTGAGTGGGGAGCAGCGGTTCCCAAGGTGGGACCTCCCGGCTCCGGCCCCTCCCCAGCAGACACCACCCCAGCCGCCCCCGCCACGGCTGCGCACAGCTGTGTCAAGACCCTTCCCCGAGGAGGGGTTTTTGCTGCCTCCACGGCGCAGCTGTGTCCTCACCGTGGCCCCCAGCGGCCTGGAAACCCCTCTTTCCACGGTGTCAGGTTGTCTGCTACAAAGCGACGGCATGCACGTGCCATCCAGACCCCCTGGCCCTTTCAGGGGAAGGATTTTGGGCCCCAGGACGCCCCTTTCCTGCTCAGGGACCCTCTCTGGCACACACATCCCTGAGGCTGCTGGGAAAGTCATGGACTCTGGATTCAGGGGCACAACCTGGCCATGAGGGAAAAGAGGGGACGCTGGGCCTCTGCCGGGCTCTGGGGCTGCCCAGGGGAGACGGTAGGAACCACCTCACCTACACCCCACCCCGGAAGGGCTAGGGACAGTGCTGGCCACACGGGATGTCCGTGCCTTGGCTGTCCCCTTCCTGCCTGACCTGCAGCTGCTCCTCCCGCTCAACCCTGACACAGACACTACACTGTGAAAGAAAGCTTTTAACAAAATTTCTAACTACCCACGGAAAAAAGGCTATTAACGATACGAGCCAAACAGTGACAGCATTTTCTGAGACTTCGGTTACTGAAGTTCATTTCCCTCTAATCTGCATCTGTTTTCTGAATTGTGAGCAACAAATATGCGTTCTTTAGAAATAAACACTCTCGGAAGCCGCTTCTAGAAGGGCGGCCTGTAAGTGTGTTAGGACCCGGTGCTGAGAACAGCGTCCGGGGGCTCTCGTCCCAGACACCCAGCGGGACACTTCCACAATCCAGCGTCCTGGCCCTCTGAAGGACAGGGGCCACCAACAGGTCGCGGGGCTCAGTACGTGGGCAAAGCGTGTAAGACAAGGAAAGTGGGCTGGACGTGAGGGGAAGTTGCCTCCGCTCTCCTGGACGCGGTTTCCTCCTTCGGCACCTGACTCTCCTCAACCACTGCCTTCTCCACCCGCAGCCGCGGTTTGCTCGTCTGTCTCCCTCCCTGGAGAGAAGCCAAACCCCCGGAAGCTCCCCATCTGTTTTGAATGACATATCCTGATGCCTGGAACATGGCATGCTACACAGTAGGTGCTCAATACATGCTTAGTGACTGATGCTTTCCAACACCAGTCACAGAAGGGGGTGTGCAAAGTCGATGGCACAGTTTACCGACATCCTACACGGACGTGTGCCTATGGCGCGTGGGACACGTGGCGTGAGCTAACGTGAATGGGAGTGCTGTGGATGTTAGGTCCGAAGTCCCGTAAACCGTGCCTGGGATTTCAGCTGGGTAGTTCCTGGGTTGCTGGGGTGTCTGGCTGGGGCGGTGGGAGGGAGGACGCCCTGCCCGCCGCTGCTTCCCTCTCTTCCTGGGACACGTTCTCTACCCAGTCCTGATCCTTCCCAGGAGTCCTAGCAGGAGGCCCGACAGGTCACCCTCGGGCTTCCCGTCGTCACTAGCTCGGACGCCACGGCCTTCACCAGTGACCGGAGCAGCTGGTGTAGCCCGGACACTTCCAGGCAAGAGCAGGAGAAGACAAGGAAGACCGACGGGGGCTTTCTGAGAGAGAGCTCGGACGAGAGCCTGAAGCAAAACTCTTCGAACTTTATTTAGTTAAAAAACGACACAAAGAAACGGGTACTAAACGGCCCGACTGCACAGAAGGGCCCACATCCGCGGCCAGGCGTCTCCCGGGGCGGACCGGAGGCCCCACGGCGGCGGCCAGGGTCCCGGGGGGCCCCAGACACCATCCGGGCAAAGGCAGGGCCGCATCCCCGTCGCCCCCACGTCCGCGGGCTCCCGGGACACGGGCCCCACCGGAGACCTGCCTGCGTGTGGCCAGGGCAGGGCTGGCGCCCAGACACGTGTCCCGCAGCCACTCACCAGGCGTGTCCCGGGGCGCGTCACGCTCTTCTGACGGAGAAGAACTCCGGCCCCGGTCCCGCGCCCCTGGGTCCCTTCCACGGAGGCGGCGATGGGTCCCCTTTCTCAGTCCGCGGGCAGCTGCCCGCTCTCCCTCCCCAGGCACGAGCGCCCTGTCTCCCTCGCCCCCGCTCCCCGGGCTGTCGTGGGGAGGGGACAGCCAGGACCGGAGCGGCCGCTGGGGCCTCCGTCCCTCAGTCCCGCGGCCCTGGGCCGAAGGGCTGGAGCGGGGGCAGCTGCCCCAGGGCCGAGGCGGCGCCGGCAGCCGGGCCCTCCCCGGGCCCCACGGACGCCCCGGGCCCGGGGCCCCCGGCCTCAGCGGCTCCCGAACCGCGGCCCTGGGAGGCGGAGGACTGCGGCCTGGACGCCGAGGCCCCCTCCTCCGCCTCCCTCGTGGCCCAGGGCGAGTAGGAGAGGATGGTGAAGCCCATCTTGAGCAGGGCCGAGGCCGCGGGGACCAGCTCTTCGGTCTGGCCCGGAAACGAGGACTCCAGGACGCTCAGCTGCCACCGGTGCAGGTCCTGCTCCCGCGGCGCGTCCTGCAGCCGCACCACCCACACCTCGTCGGGCTCCAGCAGCACCCGCCAGCCCTGGCCCGGCGTCCTCCGCGTCCAGCCCGGCGTCATCTTGCGGAGGTAGATGGCGTCGTAGCAGCCCACCATGGAGATGACCTGCAGGTCCCTCAGCCAGGCCTCGGCCTCGGCGGGGTCCACGGCCCGGGTGGCGCCCAGCTCCAGCACCATGGGCTCCCCCGGGGGCAGGTCCACCTTGAGAAAGCCCTGCCACGGGGGAGGGAGGCTCGGCCAGTGCGAGCAGGTGGGGGGCCCCTCGAGTCTCCAGGGCAGGCTCTGCATCCAGTCCGCGTCCTCGGGCCCCAGGCCCAGGGGGGCCGCGTCCTGAGGCTCCAGCTCGGTGGGCACGAAGTGGTGGTCCGGGCCGGCCTCCTCGGACCCCGCAGGGGCTGGCGCCGGGGGCCCCGGCCCCCAGCCCGCCGCACCCCCCGGGCCGGCGTCGCCTTGGCCCTGCCCCCAGCCGAGCCCCGAGCCCGGGGACCCGCCCTGCTCCGAGCCCGCCGCCTCGTGCTCCGCCAGCTCGGGGTCCCAGTCTTCGTCCTCCCAGTCGTCCAGCTCCAGCAGGTCTCGGAGTTCCAGGAAGGCGGTCTTGAAGCACGCGAAGCAGACCCCCGGCTGCGCCCCGTGTTGCAGCTGATACAGCCAGGACGCGTGCAGGTAGGACATGCCCTCGGCCCCGTGCCGCGCGCTGACCGGGGGGCACATGGCCGTGCGGGGGGGGGGGGCGCCCGGGGGCGGGGAAAGGACGGGGATCCTCCTGCGGGTGTCTGGGCCGGGCCCGAAGCAACAGGGACCCGCAGAGGTCGGGGACGTCGGGCTTCCGGAAAATTCTGCAGCTTCCGCGACGGCGCTATTCTCTGGGAGGCTGCAAAGGACAAGCAACTGAGGTTGGGGGCCCCCCTGGCAGGCGGGGTGGGACGGTCACCGGTCGCGGTCGCCGGGAGGAGCCCGGGCAGGGGGGGCGACGGGTTGAGACCCGGCCCTTTCAGCCCTGCCCTGCGCGTAGCTGCTCCCAGGCCCGTGGGGCACGCGGCCCCCCCCGGCCCCCACTCCCGACACCCCGGCACCCAGGCGGCAGAACCTCCGAGAACCAGACGGATCCCGACCGAACCTGAGGGGAGTTGACGGGACCTGACAGGAGCTGAAGGAACCTGAGAGAACCGGAGGGAAACTGAGGGAAGCTGACAGGAGCTGAGGGATCCGGACACATCCTGACAGAACCTGACAGAAGCTGAGGGAAGCTGAGGGAACCTGACAGAAGCTGAGAGAACCTGACAGGAGCTGAGGGAAGCTGACAGGAGCTGAGGGATCCGGACACATCCTGACAGAACCTCACAGAAGCTGAAGGAAGCTGAGGGAAGCTGACAGGAGCTGAGGTGACCTGACAGGAGCTGAGGGAAGCTGACAGGAGCTGAGGGATCCGGACACATCCTGACAGAACCTCACAGAAGCTGAGGGAAGCTGACAGGAGCTGAGGGATCCGGACACATCCTGACAGAACCTGACAGAAGCTGAAGGAAGCTGAGGGAACCTGACAGAAGCTGAGAGAACCTGACAGGAGCTGAGGGAAGCTGACAGGAGCCGAGGGAAGCTGACAGGAGCTGAGGGATCCGGACACATCCTGACAGAACCTGACAGAAGCTGAAGGAAGCTGAGGGAACCTGACAGAAGCTGAGGGAACCTGACAGGAGCTGAGGGAAGCTGACAGGAGCTGAGGGAAGCTGAGAGAGCTGGAGGGAAACTGAGGGAACCTGACAGAAGCTGAGGGAACCTGACAGGAGCTGAGGGAAGCTGACAGGAGCTAAGGGAACCTGACAGGATCTGACAGGAGCTGAGGGATCCTCACGGAAGCTGACGAAACCCGATGGAAGCTGATGGACCCCGAGGGAAGCGCATGGAACCGACCCCCCACCGCGCCACAGGCCAGGCTGGGCCACCTGGGTGCTTCAGCCTCTCAGCCCACCCCAGCCCGCCAGCCCGTGTCCCCCAGACCCTCTCCTCAGCCCAAAGGGCTCTCACCCTGCTCGGCACCGCCCTCCTGCGGGTGCCCCCCAGAAAGGAGGGGAAGCAGCCCACCTGGGGATATAAAGGGCCCTTTCCCATGGTGCTCTGGGCTCATCTGCATATCTCCCATGAGCCTCAGCCCACCAGGAAGTGAAACTGCTGAGTCATCGCCCCCCACCCCCGCCCCAGGAGAGCCCCGAGTGGCGCCCCCCTCAGGGAGGGCGGGCAGCCCCTCCCCCGCCCCCAGCACCATCACGCCTTCCCCTGTGTTGCTCCGCCCCTCCCCCCGCCCTGTTCTCGGGGTTCTTTCCATCTGCGGGTTCTGAGGCTGTGCAGGCGGGCGCCACTTGGATGGTCCTTGTCCCTTCGTGGCTGACCTGCCCGCTCATGGGTCCTGTCCTGTGGCTGAGAGTGGATTCTTTCTTGTTGTCTTTTTTTTTTAAGAATTTAGTTTTTATTTGGGAGAGGGACTACCAGTGGGTGGTTGGAGAGGGAGAAGCAGGCCTCCCGCTGAGCAGGGAGCCCGAAGTGGGGCTCGATCCCAGGACCCCGGGCTCCTGACCCACGCGGAAGGCAGAGGCTTTACCACTGACCCACGCAGGCGCCCCTCTTGTTGTCTTTTGATTAAAGGTTCCTTATGAATTCGTGAAACTGATCAAGTCTCAATTATCTACATTTTAAACACATTTCCCCCTTTTGTGGCTTATCTCACTTTGTTTATACTCTGCAGATACGGTCTAATGTGTCAGTCTCTCCCTTGGGAAAAGATCTTTTTGGTCTTTATACAGAACATCTTTAGTTCCCCAAGACCATAATGTCAGCTTCTTATATTTCTTATATTTTTCACCTTATTTTTTTACTCTTCTGCTTGTTTCCTTTGCTTCATAATTTTTTATTTAAATATAAGTTGCTTTTGTAAAAATACAAGAATAGAGATAGATGGCTTTTTGAACAATTTACTAAATTGATCAGGCCATTCGGCCCTTCTTTGGAAGGAAGTTTGGAAACAAACCTCCAACCCATGCATCCAACTGGCTCATCTCCCCCAGGACCCCTGATGAGTGTCCCCAGATGAACAAGTCAGCAGCCAGGGCCAGACTGGGCAGCGTCTGCAGGAAAGATACAACCTGCTTCTGTCATTAGCTGATGGCAAAGTTCAGTTAGATCAGTTAGATCAGTTTCTCAAATTTTGCCGCAATTCAAATTGTCTCAGGCGTTTGAAAAGTCCCGGTGTCCACGTCCCTCTATGAGGCAGACACCCTGAGGTGACCCCCTGCCAGTCATCTCCTCACTGTGATTGAAGGTGGAAACTGTGACTTGTTTTGGACCAATAGAAGTAGCAAAGTTGATGGATGTCACTCCCTTAATTACATTATATAGACACGTAGTACTGCTTTTAGAGTACATATTTTGCATGATTATGTCATGTTTCACACACACAGTATTCCATACTGGGATATGTTCCTACGTTCACACATCACGTGTGTGTGCGCAGACCTACACGCACACATGTACACGTACAAACTGCAGCTTACCCTTGCTCTCCCTTCTGGCCCTGAAGAAGGACCGGACCGGGCACAGACTGGAGCCTTGTTCAGCGACTGGGAGGCGCGGGTGGCTGCTTTGGGAGACCGGGGTAGGGGGACGTGCCATGACCTGCGGGAATGCAATGTCCCCCTTTCTGGCTCTTCCCAGGGCTGGGCCTGTAATGAACAATGGTGGCCCTTCTGGCAAATTTTTGCTTGTCTGCTGAACTAGCAAGCCGTCAGCTTCCTGGCATGGCTTTGACGGTCGACCCGCGCCTTTACCATCGCCTCTGTCGCAATGTGTGATTCCTTAGTTTTGTTAGCTCTCCTGACCGATGACCAGAGCGTAAGACTGATCCCGACTCAGTCTCTATTTGACGCAGAGAAGAGATTCAGGGCACAAGACAAAATAATCTGGGGAGACATTTTTTCATTTCCCTTCTCAGTACCCGGATCACCAGCCTTCTGTGGCACCAGGAACATCCGCAAACGTTGCCCTGCGCCCCCACTGTGAGGTCTGGCAGGGCTGAGATCTGAACTCGGGCAGGTCCCAACTACCACCCGTGTGTCCGGGTCCCCATCAGCTACCGCCCCCTGGGGCTCATGTGTGCAGGGGGCTCTTAAGTCATGAGTCCTTGAGAACTTGGCCATTCAAAACGGCACCCTGGGTGTGGGTGTGGGTGGACTGCGCATCCCGGCTGGCCGGGCTGTGTGGAGAGTGTATGAGCCTGAGAAGAGGGAAGACCCTCGGGCCCCAGAGGGGCAGCTCCCCTCTCCGGCATCCGAGCCACACGAGTCCACAGTCCTATGACCCAGAGGCCAGAGCCAGAGCCATTTGCTCCCTTGTTTCCCACTGACCCATCCGCTCACCTGTTAGGTACTAAGTGGGCACTCCTGGGGCAGTGAAGGCCCAGCAAGGAGCCGGGGCGGCATGGTGGCCACCATGCCGCCCCCGGAGGGTGCACAGACGTCGGAAGCGGGAAGTGGAGCAAGTGGAACAAACGGCCAGCTCTGAGCGGGAGCGGCTGCCCCCCGGGCGGGGCTTCCAGCGCGGCCGTCCACGGTACGGTGAACGGGGACTTGTCCTCTGCGTGCCACGCACACATGGACGCAGGCCACCCTCCGTGCCCTTCAGAATGCCTGGGTGAGTCACGGGAGGAATCATCTAAGAGTAATAACAACTTGGGGTGCCCTCAGACCTCAGGTCCCTTCACCAACAAAAGGCGGCGGCCGGGGCAGAGAGCGGCGGGCGCGCTGCCGAGTCGGGCGGAAGAGAGCGGGAAGGTGGAAACCCGATCCTGGGAGCGGTGACCGGCAGAAGTGCGGATTTGCAGGAGTTCGCTTAAAGCTGCGCAACAAGCTGTCCATTTCGGAACGCTATGAAGGAGTGGAAACTGGGAAGGCGCGTCGGTACCTGATGGGGACTTCATCCGGACGTGGCGCCCACGCAGTACGGCGTCCCCGCAGAAAACAAGTTTTCAAAGAAGCGCCAGGGTCAGGTCATTGGCCTCTGTTAAGTGAAAAGGAAAAAAGCAGGTTATAGGTTTGTATACCCAGTACTCTTACGACTGTGGAAGAGGAAAGTCTGCAGCCACGTTTGCAAGTGTTGGGTGTGATACGTGCAGCTGCTGCCCTGTGTCCGCATGTCAGGTCACGTGCATGTCTGCGCCCTTGGTTGGGCGTCACGTGTCTGTGAGCCTATAAAGGATGACCGAAAAGGAACGCACCAACATCAGCTGTGATCGCCTCTGGGTGGTAGGATTATGAGTCACTGAATTTTCTTTATAGATTTCCACATCTGCTTAATTCTCTAAAATAAATATGTGCTCTGATCACACCTTCAGAAGCCACTGAAAGCCTCTGGAAGAGCTTTACGGGCAGTGGGAGTATCTAAATCAGCCCTTCTCGGTTGGGGTCCTATGGGGTCCCCACAGACCACCTCCCCCAGCTGCTCTCTAGCACCTGCTCGTCAGACTCCCTTGGAATGTGGACCCTCCAGGTCAGGCCTGGGTCCCAACCTCCACCCTTGCAGGCCCCAGCCAGGGGCTGGCGCGGGGTAAATGGACAGAACCGTAGGGGGAAGGTGTCCCCACCACAGCAGGGCGGGGACATCCTTCCCCTGGCCTTCTACAGCCCAAAACCCTCTTGGGAATGACTCTGGAGCCCTTGGAATCTCCCTTAAGTTCCTTTATGTCAAACCTCGTGAGTGTCTGAAGCTCCGCCACCGTCAAGGCTGCTGTGTCCACTCACACCCCACGTGGCTAGACACACGCCCATCAGCCACGCCGCTGCCATAGTCACTTCCAAGCAGGGGAGGCTCTGTGCCCGGCTGCAGCAGCCGTGAGAAGAGCCAGACTCGGGTGAACTTCCCTCCAAGGAGGGAGCACCAGGTCTTCCCTGAGTCCCCACAAGACTGCCCAGCCCGGGCACACTCCGCCTGGGAGCAGCCATGCCCTGGATGCTGCTGTCCTTAGACACGCTGCCCCCGCCCGGGGGTGCGCTGCGAATGGGGCATCTGCAGAACCCCAAACCTCCCCGGAGAAACACCATCATCCTGTCCGAGCTTCCCGTGGCCCCCAGACAAATAACCACCGACTCAGTAGCTCAATGCGACTCCGATTTCTTCTCCTGTGGTTCCGGACTTGCGAAGCCGGTGGGTCTGCAGGGCTGGCTCCTTCTGGAAGCTCCAGGGGCCGATCCCTTCTCGGGCCTTTCCCAGCGTCTGGAGCCACTTGCGGCCCTTCCCCCACCTCCCGGCCAGCAGCACGGAGTACTCTCTCCTCCGTCCGCTCAGAGTCTCTCTCTGACTCCCACCCCTACCTCCCTCTAGTAAGGACCCTTGGAGATGCCGTGAAGCCCACTTGAATGCAAGCTAACCCCCACCTCAAGACCCTAACTTAATCACACATGCAAAGTCTCTCCACTGTGGCAGTGACATGGACACAGGACGTGGGCATCTTTGGGGACACTGTCTAGTGGACGACCTACCCATCCTGGGTTCTTGATGGCTCCTGCCCAGCTCTGGAATTTCCAGAAAAAAGCCTTTTTTCTCTCACTACACATGATAAGCACCTTGGCTTTCAGACTCCCACTTCTCGTGTGGGTTTCTGGTCCTCAGCTCCGGCAGCTGTGCCTACTGCCCCTACACCCCGGCCTAGCAGGACCCGCATGCCCATCTGCCGGAGGTGGGCGATGGACAAGGCAGGGGAAGCGCCTTCTCAAAATGTCAAAACTCGATTCTGTAACAGCTGGTAAGAAGCCAACAGTCAGCACAGATAAACAGATAAACGCTACAACCCAGCCTGCTTGGGCCCTGTGCCGGGGGAGGCCTCGCAAAACTCCCCAAACCAGGGCCAGATCTGGCCTAACCAGGCTTTTTGAGTTTCTGGGCAGACAGATCAATAAAACTGGGGGCACCATCGGGGTTACCAAGAGCTCACTTTTCCAACCAAGGCAGCTTTCCAGAAAGACGTTTTTCACACTGGAGGTAAAAAGTCCATACTCTCTGCGGGGCGGGTGGGACAGAGGCAGGATCAGAAGCCCCGGCTGGGGGCAGGGAGGCTGCCAACCCCAGGACCCCGGGATCCTGCCCTGAGCTGAAGGCAGATGCTTCACGGACTCAGCCACCAGGCGCCCATGACGAAAGGATTTTAAGTGGAATAAATTTCACTTCACGAAAAGCTCTCTCCGCCTTTTCCCTTTAGGCTTCAGAGCAAGGGGACTTTGGTGGCCTGGAGTTGCCATGAGTCCTTCCAGATAACCACGACTAAAGCAGCAAAGAATCGGAAGAGAAGAACTTGCCTGTGAGACAACCTGTAGGAAACTGAAACAGACATTCTAGGGCAGCCGAACCACGACCTGAGATTCAGAGCACACGGTACGAGTGTGACATGGGGCGACACAGCAGAAGACAGGACGGGTGAAAGGGAAGATTGTCCGTAACAAATCAAAGAGAAAAGAAGGAAAGAACAGGACGGAGTTTGAGGACACGGGGCACACTCAGAAGGACGGGGTGCAGTCCCAGGGCAGAGTGCTGGGAGTGGGAGCTCTAGGATGGGGGTCCACCCTGGCCTGCTCTGGACGCAGGAAGGCAAGTCCAGGACGCTAGTCCCTCCCCAAGGGCCCTGGAGGCCAGAGCACGTTCGCGGAAGGACACTCTCCCCCGGACAGCAGGTCCCCTGCTCAGGCCGTTTCCCCTCCCGGCTGGAGTCCGGGGCCGCCAAGCGTCGCCCACACTGCTAACAACCCACCACCCCACGGGGCTGCGGCCTCTGAAAGGCACCCCGAACCAGCTCCTTTTTACCGAACCCTCGGTGCCACTGAATTCAGCGATCCAGTGGGAAGTCATCAGGCGCGTTGCACGTGGAGCCAACCTGTAAAGTCAGTTAATGAGAAATGTGAGATTTTCTGACTAGTGATTCTCAAAGTGAATCACGGGCATGCGGAGTTACTTCTGAGGTTCTCTGGTCACCATGTGGAAGAGGAAGGTGCTCAGCGTCCCCCACCTACAAGGGCTGCCCCGGCCACCAGCATCTCAGGCCTCTCCCCACCTCCCTGGCCCCATCCTTGGCCCCTGTCGCCCACACTCAGGCCCGCCAAGCCCCTTCCCCACTGTCTGCCGAGTGTGTCCAGCACGCACCCTGGGTGGCACCTGCCTTCCCTCGTGGTGCGAATGGAGAGACGGCGTGGACTGTGTGGCCGGCGGCTCTGCAGGACGTCCTGACCGGGAGATGGGGGACCGCGGCTGCTCCTGGGACAGCAGGGAGCCAACTGGCTTGGGGTTGATTCCCTCATTCCTGAGTCTCCCACGGGGTCTTCAGTCCCATCCCTCTTCAGGAACACCCTCCGGAAGCCACAGCACGTGGGAGACACAGGCCAGGAGTGTGGTTACCGGCTGTGACACACCTGTCCCCCATCTGAAGCTTCATGTCCTTCCTGGGCCAGCTGTCTCATCCCTCCTCATGTGGCAAGGAACAGCACCCCAGGGACCCAGTCTCGGGGCTGACGTGACGTCTCTGTGTTGAGTCACACATGGATGGTGACGATGGGGATCTCAGGAGAGGGACGTGGACATGGTTTCCCTCCTTGGAATGGCAGCCCTGTGACCACAGCACATTCCCTCCCCTGAAAACTGGGCCGTTAGAGTCCCACATCACAGGCTGTGGGGAGGCCTGTGGTCACAGGCGGCAGGAGCTGAGGCTTCCGAGTGCCCACCCCAGCTTTGTGCGGACCTTTGCCAATGAGGAGCCCTGGTGAAGGCCGGCCCTTTGGGGAGTGACAAGCTGGGCTGAGTCAGAAGTGGGGTTCGGGGCCCTGCTCTGCTCAGTGCTGCTCCGCAGGTGACTTTCCCTAAAGCCATCTTCTCCGGGGCTAAGGGAGCTCAGGCGGAGACAGACGCTTCCTTTCTGTCTGGTGCTTTTCCACGCCTCATACAGCTTCCTTCAACATCGGGGTTAGGGAAGCGCTGCCGCGGCAAGGGTGCCCCGTGGCTTCTGGCCACAAACCAGCTGCGCCTCTGAGGGGTCCCAGGACCCTCGGGAAGATATGGGCGAACTGTGCACAGCCGGTCTCGGCGAGCGGACAGCCGGTGCGTGGTGGCTGTGGAGGTGGCGGATGGGGACAGAGCGGAGAGCTGAGCTGGCTGGTTTCTGGGGGCCGCTGCTCCCCCAGGACAAGGGCTCCCACAGGAGCGGTGAATTGCGGTCCCTCCGTTCCGGTGACACACGGGGTCGCGGGCCCTGGGTGGGACTCCGGCCGGCAGACCTGCTCTGGAAGGGTCGGCATTTCTCCCCACGGCCACAGGGCCCCACCGCGATGCCACCGTGTCACCAGACACCTGAGCCCGAGGGGGCCGCTCCTGCTGGGAGTCACTGTCGCCCGTCCATGCGCCGCCCACCGCGACTCGCCTGGCAAGTCCCTGCTGAGTGCTCGTCTTAGGTTAAACGAGAAAACCCGAAGGCCCGGCAGACTGCTCCTCGGCGGGGAGAGGAGGACAGTAGTCCCCGGAGTAGACAAAGGGCCGCAACCTCAGAAGGGAGCGGATGCGAGGAAAACCCGCACACCGGGGCACGGCAGGGGACCGGGGCCTCGCCGTGGGACCGCAGCTTGTGGGGCCCGGGCCCTCCGGCCTGACGCACACCGGGGAAGCCTGTGGTGTCACGCTGTGCCGGTGTCGCGTCGTGCGGGTGCTGGAAAGGGCAGAAGGCCGGTTTCAGGGAAGAGTGTCCTTTGCAGTCAAGGCTCTACGCAGTGGCGGCTGGAGGCCAAAGGCGGCTGGTTGGGACAGGGGCGGCAAGGGGCGTCGTCAGAACGGACCGGGAAACAGAGGCAGCGGAACCATCCGGTTCTAAAACTGCGAGCGGTGAGATGAAGCTGGACAAGGACCAGCACATGTACCGGCGCGCGGGATGGAGACGGCCCGAGGCGCACGCGGTGGCTTCCGAGTCACTGCGGCTCGGAGACCGCGCGTCCCTGCAGAAGGACGTGGTGCTGGAGACCCCGCTCTCGTGCGACCCCGGGCCGGCCCGGGGGACTGGGGAGACAGGAGCCGGCGGCGCTGTTGAACTCAGGGCCCTTCCTTGTCCTATGACTGACTCGGAACCAGTACCTCTTTGGTCAGAATTATTGTTTGTCCTTTTCTTCGTGGCTTCCTGATCCTTTTGGAAACACGACTCTAGCTTTATGGGGTAAGGCAGTAAAAAAAACAAGTCAAGGATAGGCCACTTGGAGAGCGTCCCCGACGTCCACGGCCACAGGAAGCCACCCCCGCCCCGCCTCCGCGCGTGCCCATCCCTCCTTCCCGGGAGCAGGAGGGGTCTCGGCCTGTGTCGCGGAGACCTACAGAGCCGTTCCTCTCCGCGGAGAAAGGCGATCAAAACTCCGGCGTCTGCGAGGAGCTGAAGGCTGACCTCTTGCGGGACAAAAGCAAACGTGTAAATGTTTGCTTAAACTCCCAGTACTCGCACTCCTTCCGAATGCGCAGCCATCCTTTCTGTCATGATGACTATGACAGTTTTCCAGAAGGTTTTCTTCGGTGAATCGCCTGATTATTTAAACATGCTTTTCTTTCTTATTAGGGCTTGACTCTAACTGGGTCACCTGCCTACAGATCCAAGCGGGCGTGGGCTTGTAGGCTTTCTGGGTCAGGCGGTTTCTCTGAGCACGACTGGCCATGCTCAGGTCAGATTCCGGGACACGCTGGCAGAGCCTGTGCCCAGGAAAGGCACCAGCCCAGGGGTGGCTCGGAACCCAGCCAGGGGGTGCAGAGGCTGTGCCTGGGAAGGCCGCAGATGGCCTTCGATGGCCATCCCAAGGACGGAGGTCTTCAGGCCAGCCAAGAGGCGGGAACACATCCACCCCACAAACATCTCTGGAATGTTCTCTAAGCCTCGGGAGCTGCGTGGGCCTCATGGACATGATGTAGATAAGCAGTAGCACAGAGGCACACCAGGGCCTTTGGCCTTTTTCCTCTCAAGGGGCTCAGCCCCTAGGGCAGTGGGGACCCTTCAACTTGACCAGCACGGCCATCCTGGTCCTCTTCTAGTCCAACAAGACTTGCTCGCACTCACGGACTTTGGTTTCTCCCCCTCCACCCTTTCCTGTCGCGAGAGCTCACGTGTCCTGGGCCAGTGGTGATGGGGCTCTGGAACGTGGACAAGTCTGGGGGTCAGGCTCTGGTCGCTGCTGCCCCTGGAAGGGCCATGAGGCCGGTCCAACCATGTACTTTCCAGTGTGTGGCAGGTGACGCTAAGGTGTTTAGTCACAGGTTCGTTGGTGACCATAGCTGTTTGGGCTCCATGCCGAGCCTGGGTTGAGTATGAGTTAGGCTAAGACCAGGGTGGAGGATTAATGGCTCAGAATCTGTGGAAACGTCTAAGCTCATCCAGGTGTCTAGGCACTGGTTCTGGAATTGTACAGCATATTGAAAACATCTGGAGAGTCTGAGACACCGACCGATGCCTGGATCCCATGTGAGAATTCTGATATAACTAGTGTGGGCAAAGGTTAGTTTTCTGCTGATTTGTAACAAGTGACCGAATTTAGGCTTAAAACAATACATATTTATTTCCTAGTTTCCATGGATTAGGAGTTGGAATAGGCCTTGGCTAGGCCCTTGTTCAGGGTCTCACAGCTGCAGCCAAAGTGCTGGAGGACTGCGCTCACGGCTGACACAGTTTCTATTCTCGTGGGCTGGAGACTAAGGGCCTCGGCTTCACTGGCTGTCAGCTGGAGCCACTTTCGGGTCCCAGAGGGTGACCAGTGTCCTGCACAGTTCCCGGCATGGCTGTTTCCCTCTTCAAGGCCAGGAAGGGACAGCAAGAGCTGGCTGGGGTCTTATGTACGTTCGCAGTAATGTCATTGCAGGAGGGACACACAATGTGATTTCAGGCTGTAGCATTGACCCCCTGTACCACTTCTTCGGTGGAAGTGAGTCTCAGGCTCCACATCCAGTCACAGGGAGGGTATGACCACTGGCGGTCACTCAGGTGTGTCTGTCACATGCTGTGACATGAGCAGTGGGACTCTTCAACTTCCCAAGAAAATTTTAATGTGCAACAAAATTTGAGACCTCCCGGTCCAAGGACCTTTGCCTTCGTCTTTTCCAGACTAGCTGTGCTTGTCCTGCTGCTGCTCCGTCCAGCTCACAGTCAGGACAAATGTACCCGTGGTGCAGCTGTTGGTAGCGGGGAGGCTACAGACGTGAGGGGCAGGTGTGTACGGGAACCCTGGACCTTCTACTGAATGTTGCTCAGAACCCAGAATGATCTAAAAATAACGGTTGTGTTCAAAAGAGAGCTCAAATAGTCTAATTTTGAAAATGAAAAGAAGAGCCACAAAAGGGGAAAATGTGTTTAAAATGTAAATAACTGGGACGTAATCAGCTTCAGGAATTCATAAAGAAGCTTTAATCAAAAGACAACAAGAAAGAATCCACTCTCAGCCACAGGACAGGACCCATGAGCGGGCAGGTCAGCCACGAAGGGACAAGGACCATCCAAGTGGCGCCGGCCTGCACAGCCTCAGAACCCGCAGATGGAAAGAACCCCGAGAACAGGGCGGGGGGAGGGGCGGAGCAACACAGGGGAAGGCGTGATGGTGCTGGGGGCGGGGGAGGGGCTGCCCGCCCTCCCTGAGGGGGGCGCCACTCGGGGCTCTCCTGGGGCGGGGGTGGGGGGCGATGACTCAGCAGTTTCACTTCCTGGTGGGCTGAGGCTCATGGGAGATATGCAGATGAGCCCAGAGCACCATGGGAAAGGGCCCTTTATATCCCCAGGTGGGCTGCTTCCCCTCCTTTCTGGGGGGCACCCGCAGGAGGGCGGTGCCGAGCAGGGTGAGAGCCCTTTGGGCTGAGGAGAGGGTCTGGGGGACACGGGCTGGCGGGCTGGGGTGGGCTGAGAGGCTGAAGCACCCAGGTGGCCCAGCCTGGCCTGTGGCGCGGTGGGGGGTCGGTTCCATGCGCTTCCCTCGGGGTCCATCAGCTTCCATCGGGTTTCGTCAGCTTCCGTGAGGATCCCTCAGCTCCTGTCAGATCCTGTCAGGTTCCCTTACCTCCTGTCAGCTTCCCTCAGCTCCTGTCAGGTTCCCTCAGCTTCTGTCAGGTTCCCTCAGCTCCTGTCAGGATCCCTCAGCTCCTGTCAGCTTCCTTCAGCTTCTGTGAGGTTCTGTCGGGATGTGTCCGGATCCCTCAGCTCCTGTCAGCTTCCCTCAGCTCCTGTCAGGATCCCTCAGCTCCTGTCAGCTTCCTTCAGCTTCTGTGAGGTTCTGTCGGGATGTGTCCGGATCCCTCAGCTCCTGTCAGCTTCCCTCAGCTCCTGTCAGGTTCCCTCAGCTTCTGTCAGGTTCCCTCAGCTTCCTTCAGCTTCTGTGAGGTTCTGTCAGGATGTGTCCGGATCCCTCAGCTCCTGTCAGCTTCCCTCGGCTCCTGTCAGCTTCCCTCAGCTCCTGTCAGGTTCTCTCAGCTTCTGTCAGGTTCCCTCAGCTCCTGTCAGCTTCCCTCGGCTCCTGTCAGCTTCCCTCAGCTCCTGTCAGGTTCTCTCAGCTTCTGTCAGGTTCTGTCAGGATGTGTCCGGATCCCTCAGCTCCTGTCAGCTTCCCTCAGCTTCTGTGAGGTTCTGTCAGGATGTGTCCGGATCCCTCAGCTCCTGTCAGCTTCCCTCAGCTCCTGTCAGGTCACCTCAGCTCCTGTCAGCTTCCCTCAGCTTCCTTCAGCTTCTGTGAGGTTCTGTCAGGATGTGTCCGGATCCCTCAGCTCCTGTCAGCTTCCCTCAGCTCCTGTCAGGTTCTCTCAGCTTCTGTCAGGTTCCCTCAGCTTCCCTCAGCTTCTGTCAGGTTCTGTCAGGATGTGTCCGGATCCCTCAGCTCCTGTCAGCTTCCCTCGGCTCCTGTCAGCTTCCCTCAGCTCCTGTCAGGTTCTCTCAGCTTCTGTCAGGTTCCCTCAGCTTCCTTCAGCTTCTGTCAGGTTCTGTCAGGATGTGTCCGGATCCCTCAGCTCCTGTCAGCTTCCCTCAGCTTCTGTGAGGTTCTGTCAGGATGTGTCCGGATCCCTCAGCTCCTGTCAGCTTCCCTCAGCTCCTGTCAGGTCACCTCAGCTCCTGTCAGCTTCCCTCAGCTTCCTTCAGCTTCTGTGAGGTTCTGTCAGGATGTGTCCGGATCCCTCAGCTCCTGTCAGCTTCCCTCAGCTCCTGTCAGGTTCTCTCAGCTTCTGTCAGGTTCCCTCAGCTTCCCTCAGCTTCTGTCAGGTTCTGTCAGGATGTGTCCGGATCCCTCAGCTCCTGTCAGCTTCCCTCAGTTTCCCTCCGGTTCTCTCAGGTTCCTTCAGCTCCTGTCAGGTCCCGTCAACTCCCCTCAGGTTCGGTCGGGATCCGTCTGGTTCTCGGAGGTTCTGCCGCCTGGGTGCCGGGGTGTCGGGAGTGGGGGCCGGGGGGGGCCGCGTGCCCCACGGGCCTGGGAGCAGCTACGCGCAGGGCAGGGCTGAAAGGGCCGGGTCTCAACCCGTCGCCCCCCCTGCCCGGGCTCCTCCCGGCGACCGCGACCGGTGACCGTCCCACCCCGCCTGCCAGGGGGGCCCCCAACCTCAGTTGCTTGTCCTTTGCAGCCTCCCAGAGAATAGCGCCGTCGCGGAAGCTGCAGAATTTTCCGGAAGCCCGACGTCCCCGACCTCTGCGGGTCCCTGTTGCTTCGGGCCCGGCCCAGACACCCGCAGGAGGATCCCCGTCCTTTCCCCGCCCCCGGGCGCCCCCCCCCCCCGCACGGCCATGTGCCCCCCGGTCAGCGCGCGGCACGGGGCCGAGGGCATGTCCTACCTGCACGCGTCCTGGCTGTATCAGCTGCAACACGGGGCGCAGCCGGGGGTCTGCTTCGCGTGCTTCAAGACCGCCTTCCTGGAACTCCGAGACCTGCTGGAGCTGGACGACTGGGAGGACGAAGACTGGGACCCCGAGCTGGCGGAGCACGAGGCGGCGGGCTCGGAGCAGGGCGGGTCCCCGGGCTCGGGGCTCGGCTGGGGGCAGGGCCAAGGCGACGCCGGCCCGGGGGGTGCGGCGGGCTGGGGGCCGGGGCCCCCGGCGCCAGCCCCTGCGGGGTCCGAGGAGGCCGGCCCGGACCACCACTTCGTGCCCACCGAGCTGGAGCCTCAGGACGCGGCCCCCCTGGGCCTGGGGCCCGAGGACGCGGACTGGATGCAGAGCCTGCCCTGGAGACTCGAGGGGCCCCCCACCTGCTCGCACTGGCCGAGCCTCCCTCCCCCGTGGCAGGGCTTTCTCAAGGTGGACCTGCCCCCGGGGGAGCCCATGGTGCTGGAGCTGGGCGCCACCCGGGCCGTGGACCCCGCCGAGGCCGAGGCCTGGCTGAGGGACCTGCAGGTCATCTCCATGGTGGGCTGCTACGACGCCATCTACCTCCGCAAGATGACGCCGGGCTGGACGCGGAGGACGCCGGGCCAGGGCTGGCGGGTGCTGCTGGAGCCCGACGAGGTGTGGGTGGTGCGGCTGCAGGACGCGCCGCGGGAGCAGGACCTGCACCGGTGGCAGCTGAGCGTCCTGGAGTCCTCGTTTCCGGGCCAGACCGAAGAGCTGGTCCCCGCGGCCTCGGCCCTGCTCAAGATGGGCTTCACCATCCTCTCCTACTCGCCCTGGGCCACGAGGGAGGCGGAGGAGGGGGCCTCGGCGTCCAGGCCGCAGTCCTCCGCCTCCCAGGGCCGCGGTTCGGGAGCCGCTGAGGCCGGGGGCCCCGGGCCCGGGGCGTCCGTGGGGCCCGGGGAGGGCCCGGCTGCCGGCGCCGCCTCGGCCCTGGGGCAGCTGCCCCCGCTCCAGCCCTTCGGCCCAGGGCCGCGGGACTGAGGGACGGAGGCCCCAGCGGCCGCTCCGGTCCTGGCTGTCCCCTCCCCACGACAGCCCGGGGAGTGGGGGCGAGGGAGACAGGGCGCTCGTGCCTGGGGAGGGAGAGCGGGCAGCTGCCCGCGGACTGAGAAAGGGGACCCATCGCCGCCTCCGTGGAAGGGACCCAGGGGCGCGGGACCGGGGCCGGAGTTCTTCTCCGTCAGAAGAGCGTGACGCGCCCCGGGACACGCCTGGTGAGTGGCTGCGGGACACGTGTCTGGGCGCCAGCCCTGCCCTGGCCACACGCAGGCAGGTCTCCGGTGGGGCCCGTGTCCCGGGAGCCCGCGGACGTGGGGGCGACGGGGATGCGGCCCTGCCTTTGCCCGGATGGTGTCTGGGGCCCCCCGGGACCCTGGCCGCCGCCGTGGGGCCTCCGGTCCGCCCCGGGAGACGCCTGGCCGCGGATGTGGGCCCTTCTGTGCCGTCGGGCCGTTTAGTACCCGTTTCTTTGTGTCGTTTTTTTAACTAAATAAAGTTCGAAGAGTTTTGCTTCAGGCCACTGGGCTGAGTCATCATTCTGTTGGTCCTTGTTGATTGTCATCGTTATCTCTGTGTCCTGCATGAGCCACCGTGACAGGTTTAAGTCTCCCAGGAGCAGGGGGCAGAGGTGGGGACAGCAGAGGCCCCTTGAGGCCGTGTTTTGGCTCATAGTAAGAGTTTGTTTCGTGAGGGTTTGTCACATTATTTGTAAACAAACATGCGCGCTTAAAGGGCATGTTGTGAATAGCAAGGACTGTGTCATCAAACAGATTTTAATCTATCTAAATCTGTGTCCTGATTAAAATCATTTTTTCAGGCAGAACATGTGTGAGGAATGCTAATATAATCCGGCGCAGGAGGCGGGGGCCGGTGCCAGCCTCCCAGGGCGATGCTCACCCTGCAGTTCCGGGCACCAGGGCACCAGAGGCAGGGGAGAGACTCTTCCTCAGGGGAGATGCTCTCAGTAGCTTTTCCTTCTCACAAATGATGGATCTGAGGTTCCTGTGGACTTCAGTCCGTGGTTTCTGGCTGACACAGCCTTCCAGTGATTCAAGGGCGGGCTGTTTCCGTTTCGGTGGAGGGTTTCCATTCTGGAGGGTTTTACAGTGCGTTAGGCTAACCCTATCAAATCGGGGGGCAGTCTTCCTCCCATGGGTCGTTCCCAAGCAGTCCTGGTCTTGAGTCAGGGAGGCTTCTGATGCTGATTAAGTGGGCAAAGCTTTAATGCGGCAGCCGTCCAACAGCCCCGCTCGCTCTCGGAGCATTTCGTGAGTTGGAGTCTACATTAGAACTTGAACCTGCCTTCTCTCCCAGACAAACCCAGCCCGGTCTTATCGTCGTCCCTTCCCCACTCTGTCCCTCCAGATGAAACAGTCCATTTATTCCTACTCCAGCGATCTCTTGTGTTGGGCGGCCTTTCTTTTTTTTCCCTTAATGACCAGGCTTCTTGCGGATCTCCCGGGGTGGCAGGTCAGGAGCAGGAATGGTGCCGCAGGCCCGGGTGACAAAGCCCCAGCTCCGTAGGAGCGGCCGACAGCGCTCCTCAGCACTCGCATCTGAAGTCAGAAGACACCAGCTCACAAGGTCACGGTGAAAACGAAAAAAGATAAAATATATCCTCAAAAAATGAAATCTCTAAAATCCATATGAATTATGTACCCAAGTGAATTAAAAACGTGTAGGTACGTGTCCATAACCGCGCTGCGCACGATCCACGCGTCCGGACGAAGGGATAACGCATCGCAGCCTGGCCGCACGGCGCCATATGCTTCACCGTAAACAGGGATGAAGAACCGAACTCCGCTCTGGCGTGAATGACCTTGGAAGCCATCATGCTCAGGAAAGAAGCCTGTCCCAAAGCCACATGCTGTAGGGTTCCACTGACAGGAAATGTCTACAATAGGCAACTGCATACAGACAGCGCTGATGAGTGATTACCAGGGGCTGAGGGAAAGGGGGAATGACAAGTAACTGCTTAATCGGTGTAGGATCTCCTTGGACCGTTGCACAATAGTTAACTTTATGTTACGTGAACTTCACCTCAAGTTTAAAAATTCAAATGTAAAAGTTGTAGCATATTGGTCTGGAGCAGGGATAAGTGTGTGTCTTCTTCCCTGGGAAGTAGACACACACTTTCTGGGAACTCCACCCGTTCCCAGGACGTGCGGAGAACACCGCCACCCACTCCGGGCACGGCTGCAGTGTGAAGTGTCCCACTCTGCTTAAAACAGCTACAATCAGCTCTGGCTGTTAGTGGAATTAGCTGGGGTGTGTGCAGTCCAATACCACAGAGACTTTCAGAGGGGTGAATGAGCTCTTATTTTTCAGACTGAGAGGAAACAGAAAATCATGAAAAGATAGGTACAGTCCAGTCCCGTGTATGAAAATTTTAAAGCACATTATTAAGTGCACATGGAAAATATATGGTCAAAAAAAAGTTTGGGAATTTCCCCAAAGTCATGGCAGTGGTGCCTCTAGGGAGGGAAGAGAATGGGAATGACGACTAGGGACATAGTACTTCCTAAAACAACACTAAAACAAATGCTAAAAATATTGGCACTTGATGTGGATGGTGGTGCCCAGGTGTGTGTTATATACTGAGCAAAAGTAAAAATGATGATGGCTTTGGTGCTACTGCTGCTGTTGCTGATGGTGATGGAGGCAGTGGTGGTGGAGGTGGTGGTGATGGTGGTGAAGGAGATGGTGGTGATGGAGGTGCTGGTAGAGGTGCTGGTGGAGGTGCTGGTGATGGAGATGATGGTGGTGGTGGAGGTGGTGGAGGTGGTGGAGGTGGTGGAGGTGGTGGAGGTGGTGGTGGTGGAGGTGGTGGAGGTGGTGGTGGTGGAGGTGGTGGAGGTGGTGGTGGTGGTGGTGGAGGTGGTGGTGGTGGTGGTGGAGGTGGTGGAGGTGGTGGAGGTGGTGGAGGTGGTGGAGGTGGTGGTGGAGGTGGTGGTGGAGGTGGTGGTGGAGGTGGTGGTGGAGGTGGTGGTGGAGGTGGTGGTGGTGGAGGTGGTGGTGGAGGTGGTGGTGGTGGAGGTGGTGGTGGAGGTGGTGGTGGTGGAGGTGGTGGTGGTGGAGGTGGTGGTGGTGGTGGTGGTGGTGGTGGTGGTGGTGGTGGTGGTGGAGGTGGTGGTGGTGGTGGTGGAGGTGGAGGTGGTGGTGGTGGTGGTGGAGGTGGTGGTGGTGGAGGTGGTGGTGGTGGTGGTGGTGCTGGTGGTGGTGGTGATGGAGGTGGTGGTGGTGGAGGTGGTGGTGGACTTGCTGATGATGATGGGGATGGTGATGCTGGTGATGGTCTTAGTGATCATGGTGATGGTGAAGGAAGCCCCCAGGAGAGACCTGTAAGGACAAGACTCCCACCTCCTTGAATTTTGGCTGCTACAGAGGCCCCATCATCAATTTTGAGGCTGGGGCACCCCACTGCTGTTTTCATGAAAGGGGCTGATGGGCTTCAGGAAGGAGGTGGGGTTCCTGACCTCTTTGTTTCCTAGGGAGACTGGGAGGAGTGGGGCCGCTGTGCTGAGGGAAAGGACACTGCAGTCTGCTACCTGGACGCTGTCAGGAGTTACACTCCGAGGATGCAAAGAGAACACGTGGCCTTGGCTAAACTGCTCGCAGAGAAATCTGGAGCACCTGCAGTTTCTACCCTCACTTGGGCTTCAACCCCACCTTTGCAGATCCCGGAATGGCTCTCAAGGGCTCTGTAACCAGCCTCTTTACTCAGAACGGAGGTTTTGTAGACCCTGAATCAGGCTCTTGCCCACAGGTCCCCCAGCCTGAGTGGCTCCATTGGTTCAGACCCCAGCACTTCTCCAGAGGGTAGGGGCCCACATGCCTTCCCGAAGGGCCCCCAAGTGTCAGCTCTGAGAGAAGACAGTGTTTTGTGTATTTGAAATATCTCCCTCCTCTCCCTGCACTCAGCCTTTCGAGGCTTGGCCATGTGAAGTCAGGGGCGCACTCTGCCCCTTACACTGTTTTGTGTGGGCCAAAGCACTTGCTCTCCGCTGATTAACAGGCGTTCCCCCAACTGGAGACCTGGGTATGTTTTAGTTTGAAACCAGGACTGGGAAAACTGCAGCTCCTGAAATGGAAAGCAAGGAATAAGATGAGCAGAAGCACCAGGGAAGAGCCTCCCGGAAAAACGCCGTGAGCCACTGACTGCAGAGGGGTCCTGGAGAGGTGCTAGGACAGAAGGGAGGGTGTATCCCTGCTGGAACATTCCTCCTGGGCAGGTGCCCTGAGCTGTGGGCAGTGCTGGGAGCCCAGGTCCCTAACTGAGTTCTGGGTGGGGCTAAAGCTTGGCCATTTCTGCCCAAGGTGGGCCTCCTCAGACAGCCTTTGCCAGGACCCTGTCAGGGGTTCACTTCCCCCA
The DNA here is from genome assembly GCF_964662115.1 of Mustela nivalis. Taxonomy (NCBI): domain Eukaryota; kingdom Metazoa; phylum Chordata; class Mammalia; order Carnivora; family Mustelidae; genus Mustela; species Mustela nivalis. Next base: position 61,673,438 of record NC_139036.1, read on the forward strand.
GCCCCTAGTCGTGCTCCCTCCCCTTTATCAATTCGGCAGGATTTGAGCAGGGGGCGGTGATGGAATGGGCCTCTTGGACCAGTCTGTGGTCCAGCTGGATGGACAACTGTAAACAGACTGACGATGCCAGATTTCTGTCTACAGAACCTCATTTCCCATGCAATTTAGTAATGCAATTGGAAATGAGTTCTTACAGAAAAATGATTATTTCAAAACATAATGAACCCAAAAGCAAAACTTTGAAGTCACATTAGTGGAAAGTGGGGGTTTTATGATTATAATTTACGACTTGATGGTCCACAAAGTGAATCACAGGTGTGCAGCATTACTTCGGCACAGAGCACACTAGGTTTTAGGGTTGGGGCCCCCAGAACCCCTGAGGGCAGCAGCAGCCCCTGCGTTCCTGTTTCCTGAAGGATCCCTGGCCCCAGACCTCTTTCCCTGGCTCTGGACTGAGCAGTGAGCTCCTCTCTGTGGACAACCAGCTCCTCTTGGGTCCAGGCCAAGGTCACCATGCAGAAGAGGAAGGTTCTCTGGTCACCATGTGGAAGAGGAAGGTGCTCAGCGTCCCCCACCTACAAGGGCTGCCCCGGCCACCAGCATCTCAGGCCTCTCCCCACCTCCCTGGCCCCATCCTTGGCCCCTGTCGCCCACACTCAGGCCCGCCAAGCCCCTTCCCCACTGTCTGCCGAGTGTGTCCAGCACGCACACTGGGTGGCACCTGCCTTCCCTCGTGGTGCGAATGGAGAGACGGCGTGGACTGTGTGGCCGGCGGCTCTGCAGGACGTCCTGACCGGGAGATGGGGGACCGCGGCTGCTCCTGGGAGGGCCGGGCCCTGGCCCACTATTTTGGTGGTAATTATCCTTGGTCATTTGTACATCCCAGTCTGTGGTCCCGGCTGCTCTCCCACTTTGGGAGCTGGCTAAGGGCTGTGTTCCTGCAGGTTTCTCTCTCTGACCCATTTGGGCCTAGGGGTGATGGGGGTGTTGGGACCAAAGGCCGCAGATAAGCTGAAACATGATGAGCCCATCTGGCTGAATCACCTGCCCATGGAGGTGAGAGTAAGACTTGTTTATGAATCCCCGGGGCCCAGAGCTGTAGTGGGGGTGACGCAGATATGTCCCTGTACTGAGATCCACACGCTCGTGGTCTCCATCTTTCAGTGAGAAACGGGGAGCAGCGCTCAGAGAGTCCTGGGCTCCTTGAAGATGATGGAGCCGTCTGGAGAAAACCTGACAATAAAGATGGTTAGGATTTTTCAGAGATAAAAGAATAGCACCCACAGAAGGAAAAGAAAATTATTAAACAAAACCGTCACGGCTCTAAGAGGTGGGACGGCCGGAGGGTCACATGAGAAGGACAGAATGTCCTTCCCGCAGGATGGGATGTCACTCAGCAGTGCAAGGGAAGGGACTCAGACACAAGCTACGCAACGGAAGGACCTCGAGGACGTCGTACTAAGGGAAATCAGCCAGACACTAAAGGACAGATTCTGCGTGGTTGCACGTGTGCGAGGTCCCTGGAGGACTGACATCCGTGCAGACCGAACGAAGACGCAGGGACGGACACGGGATTTGAAGGGGCAGAGTTTCAGTTTGGGGAGATACGACACGTTTGGAGATAGCGCACGATGTGAACGTCCTTATGGCCACTGGGTCATCACCCTCTCAGCTTCTCGGATGCCCCCCCCATGGTCCCCCCGCAGCAGGCACACAGGCCCAGAGCTTGACTGAGAGCGGGAAGTCGGAGTTCTGGCCACTGAGGGGAGCAGGTGGAGGGAAACAGAGACGCCGTGTCCCCCCCCACCCCCGGTTTGCACCGCTCAGACCCCCACTGGGGCTGCCGCCGCTGACCACGACCCGTGGCCCTAGTGTTCCAGCGCCTGCCTTCTCCCCCGGGCTGTGGCCACCCGGAATCCCAACCCTCTCTCCCAGCCGGGAGACTTCCCTGCCCGGGGACCCTCCCGCCCCCAAGGCCACCAGCGCCCAGGATACGCCCCGCCCCGCCCCGCCCCTCTCCCAGCCCGCCCTCCCCCTCCCCCTCCCCCTCCCCCCTCCCCCCGCCGCGCCTCTCCCTCCAGCGCCCCGCTCCCCCCACCCCGGGTTATAAATACCCGCGCAGCTCAGCTGGCCGCCCTGCCCGGGTCCCGACGCGGAGCGGGCTTTCCTGGCGGGACCTGAGGGCGTCCCTCCGCCCTGCCCAGCGCTCCGGACCTGCAGGGCAACCCGAGGCTCAGGGTGGACCCCACGCTAGGTGAGTGAGGTGAGCGGGCTGGAGGGGTGGGGGGCGGGGGCAGGTGTCAGGGAGTAGGACAGGGTGTTGAGGCTTTGGGGTGTCAGCGTGTTGGGCTGTCGGGGCGCCCTCCCGCCGGCCCCCTGCCAGCGCGGGGCCCACTTGGAAGCCGCAGGTGCACAGGGCGGGATCTGCGGGCCTTTGCCACCGGCCTGGTGGTCGCTCCCGCAAGGCTTGCTGCCCTCAGGAGGGCGGGAGAGGGGCCCCAGCCCGGAGGACGACCCCTGGCCAGGCAGCAGACCAGAGGTGGGGCCGGGTCCTCTCTGGGCACTGGGCTCAGGTCACGCAGGATGGGATGGTCCAGACTTTGTCATGATGATGGTAGATCCTGGGCAGCAGAGGGAGAGGGTCCGAAGCCATTATTATCCCTAGACCCTGGAGGTGGGGTCACAGGGGCCTCTCTCCTTCCCCTCCCCTCCCCTCCCCCACAGTTAGGTACCCGAGGTTTCGGGTCGTCTTTCTTTCTTTCTTTCTTTTCCTTGTGAGGATGATCCTCATCCCAAAAGCACAGACCTCAGGTGCTCTTGTCTGTGCCCATGGAAGCGTCAGCCAGACCCGGACGGAGCCCGCTTCAGCCCCCCACTCCCAGGCTCCCCAGTGCCCTCTACCTGTTGACAGCCCCCTCCCCCAGAGCCACCACTCTGACCTCCACTGTCACAACCGCCTTGCCTTCTGTGAACTTCTCATCAGGGCAGCGTTCTTCAGGCTGGTCCCCTTCGCCCGTCGCGGTCACCCAAGTTACTGACTGAAGCGCCGTCCTGTCGACGTCATCGCTACCGAGCATTCTGAGGGAGACGTCGCAGTTTGTGTGTCCACATTAGTATTTCTGGACGTTGCTTCCAGCTCCTGAGTATTAGCAATAGGCTGCTTGTCAACGTTCTCGCTCTTGTCTTTGTGTGGACAATCGCACTCGTTTCTCTCGGGGGCAGATGGAGAGAGGGACTGTCTCACTGATAGCCCAGGGTTGCTTTCTGAAGGGGCTGCAGACTTCACACTCCCCCAGCTCCTCCGTGTGCGCCCTGACGCCGGGATCTGCCTTTCTGGCTCTGGTCATTGCGTGGGCGTGCGGTGGCTTCCACCTGTGTTTCCCTGATGACTAAAGACACTGAGTGTCCCCTCCAGTGCCTCTCGAACACTTGGCCATCCTCTTCTGAGAAGCTCCTCTTCAGACCTTCTCTTTTTCTTCACATTCAAACAAGTCGTTAGATGGTGTGGATTTATAGTTAGTTCGTACAGTTTGGTTACTAGTTCTTTGTCTTCTAATAATCTTTTCCAGTCCATAATTTACATTTTTACGCTCTGAGGTCGCTAATTTTAACAAAGTCCATTAGATTGGTCTTTTCTTTTATTGCAAGTGTTTCCTGTTCTTTTGTGAGAAATCTCCGCCTGTCCGTGGCCCTGCGGGTACTCTGTATTTCTGCCAGAGCTTGATGGGTTGGTTGGGTGATTGATTTAAACTATTCTATGCGGGTCCACAATCCAATTCAATAGTCCTTGAATTCTTTTTGTGTATGGCATGAGGTCAGGGCAAGACTTATTTCCCTCATGTGGGTAGAGAGAGGTTACAAATGCTTTCCCTCAGCGGACATTACTTTTGCGATCTAAGCCATGTTTTCTAAAACATGCAGAAGAAATCAATTCGGAGAAAGGACTACTCTGGGGCAAGCACAGCCGCCCGCAGGTTCCCCAGCCCGGTGGGGGCCGCTGTGCTCTCACATGGCCTCCTGGGAGTGGGAGGGGGCCCCGGAGCTGGCCTTAATGAGCATGTACTCCTGCAGACCAGGTCCGCTGCCCACAGATGCCTCCTCCCCACCCAGAGGAGCTGCGCAGCCCGGCACCAAGCCCCGCGTGAGGCAGCAGAGATGACGCTGAGTCCCGAGCCCATGAGCAGGTTCCCCGTGCTGGCCACGATGGGCAGCCCTGAGCCCGGGCCATCGGGCGCCCCCAACGCCTCCCTCAACGGCTCCTGGGCCAGCCCAGCGGAGCCCAGCTTCCTGGAGGACCTGGCGGCCACCGGGGCCATCGGGGCGGTGCTCTCGGCCATGGGCGTGGTGGGTGTGGCCGGCAACGCCTACACGCTGGTGGTCACGTGCCGCCTGCGCGCCTCGGCCTCCCTGTCCGTCTACATCGCCAGCCTGGCGCTGGCCGACCTGCTCTACCTGCTCAGCATCCCCTTCATCGTGGCCACCTATGTCACCCGGCGGTGGCACTTCGGCGACCTGGGCTGCCGGGTGCTCTTCAGCCTGGACTTCCTGACCATGCACGCCAGCATCTTCACGCTGACCATCATGGGCAGCGAGCGCTACGCGGCCGTGCTCAGGCCCCTGGACACGGCGCGGCGCTCCAAGGCCTACCGCAAGGTGCTGGCTCTGGGCGCGTGGCTGCTGGCGCTGCTGCTGGCGCTGCCCATGGCGCTGGCCGTCCGGCTGGTCCGCAGGGGCCGCAAGAGCCTCTGCCTGCCCGTCTGGGGGCCGCGCGCCCACCGCGCCTACCTGACGCTGCTCTTCGGGACCAGCATTGCGGGGCCCGGCCTAGTCATCGGGCTGCTCTACACGCGCCTGGCCCGGGCCTACTGGCGCTCGCAGCGGGCCTCCTTCCCGCAGACACGGCGGCTGCCCAATCCCCGTGTGCTGCGCCTCCTCGCGGCCGTCGTGGGGCTCTTCTGGGCCTGCTTCCTGCCCTTCTGGCTGTGGCAGCTCTTCGCCCAGTACCGCGGGCCTGCGCCGCTCTCGCCCCGCGCCGCCCGCCTGGTCAACTACCTGACCACCTGCCTCACCTACGGCAACAGCTGCGTGGACCCCTTCCTCTACACGCTGCTCTCCAGGAGCTACCGCGACTACCGCCGCCGCCCGCTGCGCGGCCCGCCGGGCCGGCCTCGCCCTGTAGGGCCCCGGGCGCTCACCATCCTCCGGGGGCTCGGGAGGGGCCCGCGGCCCCCCCCCCCCGTGAGCACCGGGGTCCACGGTGGGAGGTGGCCTGAGCCCTGCAGGGGACGTCCCCGCCCCGGAGGGCAGGCTGCCACCCCCAGCCCCTCCTAGGCCCCCACCGCCCCCGCGACTTAGCTGTCTTCCAGAAAGTTCTCTGCTCTCCCTTCCACATGGCTCCGTGAGTCTCATCGGTCCCTCCCTCTTCCTCGTGCCTGCCGCCCAGAAGGCCCCACACCCAGACCCACTAGGAGGGTGTGTAGGAGGCTCAGGCCCAGAGCCAGCTTCCGAAGATCACAGCGGGACTCCCCGACCCACAGCAGTGGACGTGAGTGTGGCCGGGGTCTGTGGTGAGCCGCGGTGGCCCGCTGCTCTCCGGGCCGGGGTGCAGGCCCCGGGCCACCTGTCCCGTCCCTATCCCTGTCTGTGCTCCCGACCACGGGCACCGTGTCAGCACTGGAGCAATAAAGTCTGAGCTCTGCACCCAGTCGCGCCTCGGCGTGCGGACGGCACATTGGAGTGGGGCGCGGGGAGGGGCGAGGCTCGGGCCGCCCACAGCACCACGGGCCCGTCGCTCTGTCTGCAAGGCTTTGCTGCTGGCTGCTCCGGCTGTCCTGACCTGGTGGCCTTGTGCCACCCTGCCCAAGCCAGGCCCGGGGTGTGGGGCCTGAGACCCTGTGGTGAGGCAGGAAAACTGGCCGGGCTCGTTCAGGGATAGCATCGTAGGGGGTGGGGTCCAGGTCACACCTCTTCTCCCCCCGGGGATTTATCTCATGCCTCCTAGGGACACTGAGGCCACCAGGCTCTGCCCACAGAGAGCCCACGAGGCAGGGTGTTAGACCTCTACCCACCCCTAGAGGCCTGTACCCCCTGTCTTGTGGCCCAGCTCCCACCCTGTGGGCCTGTCTCTGTGCCATCCGGGCCCTGGTCCCCTTCAAGGCCCGCCGGGATTCTGATGTGTGGGCAGGCAGAGAATGGCTACCCCTGCTGCAGCCCCTAAAGGGAGGCCTGGGGCCACTGGCCCCACTCAAGACCCCTAACGTTTCTGGAAGAGAATGGCCCAAAGTTTGCACCTCGACCAGGACTCCAGGTCTCCGCTTCCCAAGTCCTGATTTTAGGATGCGCCAAGAAGCCCTAGCCTTGGAGAACAAACACCCCCAGAGCGTCCCTGCAGCCCGCATTCATCTGGACAGGAGAGTGCATTTGGCACCAGTTCGTGGAGTGATACTGAGGAAGTTACTTTTAAAATAGTTTTTTTTAAAGTAGGCTGCATGCCCGGCGTGGAACCCAGTACGTGTCTTGAACCCATGACCTTGAAACCAAGACCCGAGCTGAGATCTGAGCCAGATGCCATGCCAACTGAGCCACCCAGGCATCCCAGGAAGTTAATTTTTTTTTTTTTAAGATTTTATTTATTTACTTGACAGAGAGAGATCACAAGCAGGCAGAGAGGCAGGCAGAGAGAGAGAGAGGAGGAAGCAGGCTCCCCGCTGAGCAGAGAGCCTGATGCGGGGCTCGATCCCAGGACCCTGAGATCACGACCCGAGCCGAAGGCAGCGGCTTAACCCACTGAGCCACCCAGGCGCCCCGCAGGAAGTTAAATTTTTACCCAAAACTTAAGACCTGGATTGAAGCATATTCTGTGTCAGAGCGGACCTGAGTGTCCTGGTTAGTCCTCGCAGGGACACCCGGTTGTGCCGAGCCGCAGGCAGAGGGAATGGTGGAGGCCAGGACAGGCAGGGGACAGAGATGAGACTTGGGGTTGGGCAGCATCCTGACCCGAGGCCTTGCATGGGGGAGTCGAGACCGTAGTGGGGGTGTGGAAGGACTTAGGGTAAGGCCGTCGGGACGCTGGGGGGTTAGACTAGGAAGCCCCTGCCTCTGGGGTCAGGGGAGGCTGGGCAAGGGCAGTAGCCGGGGGAGGGGGGCAGGAGCTGAGATGTTCTGGACACTCAGCAGAGGGCTTCTGGCCAGGGTGGAGAGACCCCCAGCAGGAGAGTCCTGATTCACTGCAGGGGCCAGGAGGGAGCCTGCAAGTCCTGGGGGAGGGGGAGGTCAGAGACACACACATATGTGGGGGCAGGAGTTTCTGGGAGCCACCTCAGGGAGGGGGAAGGAAGAGCCCCAGAAAAGTGATTTTGCTAGAAGGTCCGTCAGAGCAGGGGAGACACTCAGGCCAGGTCCCTGCAGGCTGAACTGGGGCCCGGGGTCCTTTGCAAATACAAGATGGAGGGCCTGGCCCCTTGCAGACACGCTTCGCCTCTGCCCAGCTGGCCTTGGGACTCCTGCCTGTGTGTCTGTCTCCATCACTCAGGGCCAAGCCTGCCCTGCCAGCCTCACGGCATCGGTCTTGAGCGCGGCGGCTGCCCCAGGACAGTTCATTTTTCCAGGCCTCCAGAGCCCGGGACGCCGGGACCTCAGGTGTCCAACACGCACCGGGGCACGGCGGGCTCAGCAGCGCAGGCGCGCCTGAAGCGTTGGGGATCCGGGAAGGAGGGACCGCCTGGAAAGGGCCAAGTCCTCAGGGACAGAAAGGGAGAGCTCGAGGCTGCCGGCTTCGCAGGCCTCATGGCCATGGGCTTAGGTCTGGTCGGAAACAAAGTCAAAGTTCTGCCTGCAGCAGGCTCCTCACTGCGTCCCCGAGGGACCCCACACACTGTGGGCGTCCACCATGTCTCTCTGAGGACAACTCACTCCAGTCCCCGGGCCCAGCTGACGCCCCCATCCCTATCCCGTGTCCCCCCACCCCTGCCCCCCGCCCCGTCCCGAGTGCTTCAGACTTTAGAACGTTCAGCAGGTCTCACACATGGACACACTTGGCTCCCACACTAGTGCACGCTCTGTGCCTGTGCGTTCACACCCACACTGCCACGTGGGGACCCCACAGGCTCACTGTGGCTTCGCTGGCCTCCCTGGGCCCTCAGCCCACAGCCCTGGCACTCAGGACCCACTCGGTCAAGGCCAGGTGACCAAAAGAGGTGTTATCTGGCTCAAGCCCCGCAACCCGTCAGGCACAGTGCTTGGCTCTCTGGCCTCACCAGGACGCTCTGCCTGCTCAGAGGTCAGGCTGGCTCCTGCAAGGGGACCCCCTGCCCGCAAGGCCCCCGGCCAGGGCCTTGAATCCCAGTCTGGGGCCCCAGGGTTCCAAGGGTTCAGAGGGTTGCAGGTGGCCTGAGCCAGGGCAGGAGCTGGAGCTCGGGAGGGTCCCAGGGTGAGGCCCCCCGGGCCGGAGTGTGCAGCGGCCAGAATGAGCTGGGACCCGTCAGGGCCGTCCTTGTTCAGCTACAGCTCTCTCGATGCCCCGTCACCCACCCTTGCATTGCCCCCCTCAGGTGCCCGCGTTCTCTGTCCGTCTACAGAGCTGTGCGGGCCACGTCCCGCCCAAAGCCGAACTTGGATCCGAGAAACCGAACCATCGGCACAAAAGATAGAAAGGGTTTCTTTGAGGAGCTGACTCATGCTCTGAGGGGCCTGCAGGCGTGCAATCCACAGGCTGGACACTCAGGTAGGAGCGGAAGCTGCAGCCTTGAGGCAGAAACCCTCCTTTTCTGGAAAAGCTCTGGGTTTTGCTCTTAAGGCTTTCCGTTGCATGGATGAGGCCCCCCTGCCCACCCGCGTCATGAACAGTCTTCCCCGCGAGCAGTTAGCCGATCGGAGGTGTCCAGCCACGCCGTCCTGGGGGTCAGCACCCTGTTCCTTTGTAGAGCTGAGTGCTCCTGGCGGGGTCACGCGGCATTATCTGTCTGTCGGTCCGTTAGGGGCTGGAGCTGCTGTCCCGTCTTCCCTCACAGGGACGGAGCTGCTCCGGACATGCACACGCATGTCCCCGTGTTAGCGCGTTTGCACGGTCTTGGGGAGGTTCCTGCAGAATTTCCAGACTGTTTCCCGCGCTGGCTTCACGCCCCGTGGCCCCTGCAGCGGAGCAGGAGGCTTCCGGCGCCCGCAGCGTCCCACCGCGGCCTCCCTCGGGGCACGCGCCGTTCATCTCCAGGAGCAGCTGCTCCGGGCGTTCTCGGACCGGCCCTGGCCGTTCTGGGACCGTGTCTGTCTCTCGGAGGCAAGCGTCTGCGAGGCCGGGGCCGCTGGCCTGGCTCAGACCTGCCAGCTCGTGTCAGGACGGCGCTGCTCAGGGGCTCGCGGCGGGGTGAGCCGCGGCACCTCAGCTCCCCAGCAAGGGGAGCCCCGGCTTCCCCTCCGGTAATGTGGGGGGGAGGGGGCCCCACAGGGCCCCTCAGGAGACAGGGACGGTGTCACGCCAGTCCTCACCATGGGTCATCTTGGCTCTGGAGCCTCTTGGGTTGGGGATCATCTGAGCCCTTTTTGGCCAGTTCCCCCTTTTCTGAGAAGATGCTGACCAGATCCCCTCAGCCCCTGTCCTTGGGAGGGCAGCGACCAAGCCCCCCATCCCCTGGCCCAAGGAAGGCTCTGACCAGACATGTCCATGGCCCCAGCTGGCCTCAGATGCGGCTGGGAGGCTGGAGGGCTGTTCCAACAGCTCGGCACGGAGGGGCCTTCTCTGTGAACCCCCTCGTGTCCTCTAGAGCTTAAGGTCATAGGGCTTTGCTCGACAGCTCTCTTGGCTCAGGCTGATGGGGGCTCAGTGACCCAGCCTGTCCCCACAGGCTCTGACGTCCATCTGCTGGCTCCTCGGCCAGCTTCTGGGGACCCAGGAGACTGTGACTTTATGGGGGAGGCGTGGCAACTGTCAGTTGAAATGTGTTTTTTCCTTCCGCAGGGAAGTTTAATTTAGAGGGAAGGGTGCTGGTCGTGGTGGACTCCTGGGCGAGAGACAGAGCCAGGGGGGGACACAGTGTGTCTTCACACCATGGGCCCTCGAGCAAAAGAGACAGACGGACACAGGGACGAAGGGCACAGTCCTTGGGCTGCACCCTTGGCCACAGTCAGTGCAGCTTTTATGCGGATGTTTCTGTTCTTCCTGAGTGTGAAGGAGCCTCTGGTCACACTTTGAGCTGCATGTCTCAGGGTTCCAGTGTCCCCAGAAAAGCTCCAGACCTATCCAGGGACCAAAGCCCCGGAGAAGGTAAGGGACAGACGTGGGGTACCCAGACACCAGATCACCATCACAGCCAGGGAGACCTTCCATGGGTGCCAGGCCCCGTATCCTGTTTGGAAAGTGGGGTCTGGGTGGCCATTGGAGGGACCCGGCAGCCTTGGGTAATGGGACGGGAGGCCCACAGGGTCAGCCTAGGGTTGGGGACTCCTTGGGAGCTGAGTGAGACCCCAAGGAATCAGCCCTGAAGCATCCGTGGGGGGAGGAGCCCAGGAGGGTGCAGGCCCAGACAGCATCCAGGAGTCAGACCGCCCTCCGTTGGGCCGTGCACAGCCAGGCAATGGGGCCTGTGGGTCCAGTTTATTTAGCCCAGGATAAATGCCCTAAATTTAGGGGCCTGGGTGACCAGTTGTCCCTGTCTGCCCAGGCCAGAAGAAAGTCCCAGGATTTAGGGCTTCCAGTGCTAAGACCTGGACCCTCTCAGGATTGCCCCCCCCCCACCTGATGTCAAAAAAGAGGCAGGAACATGGTGGGTAGCTGCCACGTCCTCGGGCTGCTCTGGGCCAGTGCTGGAGCCAGGAGGCGGCTCCCAGCTCCCTGGAGAGAGCCTGAGGTCTTGTCCGGCTTCCGTGGCTGAGCGAGAGGAGCTTCAAGGACGGAGGCAAGGCTGGCCTCCCACAGACCCTCCTGGCCCTGGGGCCCCTGAGAGAAGTCGAGCCCTGGGGGAGCCAGGCTTGTATCCTGATGGCTCCCGCGGTTCTGACCCCCGGCCCTTGGCTGCTGTATGGCCCGTGAACCGGGTCGGATCATTCGCTCCCCCAGCCTCATCCTACCTCCCGCTGGGGTCCTGTGCTCCCAGCACCTCACAGACAACAGGGCTGTGGAGGCCTTGGGAACAGGACACCGGGAAGAGAGCTCGGGAAGCCCCCAGCGGGTGCTCAGCCCAGGGCGCTGGTGCCCTCTGACCCCGGCCCCCACGGGCCCAGTAATGACCGAAGCCTGACGCGCTCTCAGACCTGAGTGGCTGGGCCCTCCCTGCCTTCATCCCACAATGACCCGGAATCCTCGGGTTCTTCCCCCGCAGCCATGGCCCCCGGGACCCCGAGGCCTGCACCGGCTGCCCTGGACACCAGCGTTGCCTCGGCTCACCCCCGCAGCTAGAGGAAGCCAAGTCCTGGGACGGAGCAGGGGACCAGCCGAGCTGTGCATGGTGCCCCTTCACACGTAACCAGAAGGGACCCAGGCCACAGCCCAGGTGTGTCAGTATCAGGGTCCACTCCGGAAGCTTCAGACCAAACCGAACTCCCAAGGCCTGCAGGCCTCACCTGGGTGACCTTCCCGGACAGTGGGGTCTGTGGGGGGGGGGTGTGAGAAGGGACAGGAGAGAGGGAGGAGCCGGGGGGGCGATGGGGAGCCGCCGGGGCTCCGAGGCCGTGGCGCTGGCTGCTGTGATGCTGTGAGGCGAGGGGGTCCCCCGTCCAGGCCCGGCCTGGTCTCCGGAGCAGCAGGCTCAGAGCGGAGATGGGAGGAGCGTGGACACGGGCTGATGAGCACACGAAGGTGAGGGACACACGGGCTGACGACGAGTCCCTGGGCATTCGACGTTGTCCACTGGACACCCTGACCTGCAGGCCAGGAAGCAGACCCGCAAGCCTGGCCGGGCCGGCGGCAGCGTCCCACGTCCAGCTCACGTCGGCCTTCCGCCGCCTCACCACTGCCCGTCCAGCCCCACCCAGCCGTCCGGCCTGGGGTGCTTGGGCTGCTCCTGGATCTCTAGAAGCTTCCGGGACAGTCTGCGTGTTCCTTTCCTTCTGGATGTGCTGACCCGTCCCACCTGCCCTCATCCCTCGACTTGGAGGGGGTCTCGGCTTGCGCTGGGCTCAGGGTGCCCGGCGCTGGGGCCGCAGGGCGCGGGGAGAGCAGGAACACTCCCTCTGCGGCTCCCGTGCAAAGCGGCGATGGCAGCAGCCGAGAGGCTGAGAAAAAGGCGCCGGCGTGGCTCCCTTGGAGGCATTGAGACGGTTCTGAGGGGACAGGGTAGCCGGGGACTCAGGAATGAGACAGCCTAGAGTCCAGGGTCCCCCTGGATATAAGGCAGGTGGGCTAACCACTACATCACGGACCTGGGGTCCCCCTGGAGACGAAGCATCCAGCCCAGGAGGAAGGAGAATTCTAGCAGGGGATGTGGGCCCCTGAGCAAAGCAAAACCTAGACGGGTTTTATGTGCAGAAGTGAGCCATAACCTCGCTAAAACAACGAAGAAGAAACAGCGCATTTCTTTTTTCTTTTTTTTTCTTAAAGTAAGCTCCACACCCAGCGCAGAGCCCAACACAGGGCTGGAAACACAACCATTGAGTTCAAGACCTGAACTGAGCTTAAGAGTTGGATGCTGGGGCACCAGGGGGCTCAGTCGGTGAAGCGTCTGCCTTTGGCCCAGGTCATGATCCCGGGGTCCTGAGATCGAGTCCCGATTGGGCTCCCTGTTCAGTGGGAAGCCTGCTTCTCCCTCTGCCCACTCCCCACCCCCACTCATGCTGTCTCTCTCTCAAATAAATAAAATCTTAAAAAAAAGAAGTCGGGTATTAACTGATGGAGGCACCTAGATGTCCCTCTCAGTGAATGTATTTGCAGTATAAGGAATCGGAAGGCTTTTCTAAGTTGCCCTAGAAGCCGGAGATTGACTTAGAGACATCGTTTAAAATTGTAATGCAGAAAAATATATTTAAGGCCAAACAGAAAAGATAACCCTGAGCGTGAAGTTAGCATGACTCACCAAGAGGTAGTAAAGTCTGTAACTCGTGTTCTGGGAACACCACTTCCAGGATTTTATCCTAAATCAGAGTCAGACGCAAATAAAGGTTTATATACAGAGATACTCACTCCGGCATCACTCTATCAGACACCTCGGAATGCTCTGCAGCTTTAAATAAATTACGGCCCGGCACGGTGTTGAGAGAGGAAGGTGGGGTTCACTCTGAGTCGATCTAAGGCGGCTGGTAGAGGGGATGGGAGGTAAGGCTGTACAACAGAACCCCGTTTTATTGAGAACCAGCGTGTGTGAACGCACACACATGCATCAAAGCCGCACAGAGATGCTTGGCAGTCCCGTGACACGAGGACCGGGACCGGCAATGTCCTGCCCCCATGTCCCGCGGGGGCCCCACCACTCCAGAGCTGTGCAGACACCCCCTCCCCCCGCAGAGCCCCCAACGCCACGGCCTCCACCTTGCTTTGCTGCTGGGACTTCCTGCAGGGGTCCATCTTCCGCGGCTCCCCAGGTCAGCAGGCCGCGCTCAGCCGTGCGGTGTTCCTTCCCTCACGGTGCTTTGCGGACAGATGGGAGGCCTTGTGGTCTCAGCCATTACCGACGACGGGGAGCTCTGGTGTGGCAGCCCAGTGCTGGGCTGTGTGTCAGTCTTGAGTAGAAACTGCTAACTCGCCTGCCTCTGTCTGTAGGGCCGGCTTGGGCTGGGGGTAGCAGAGGCCTCTGAGGGGCGGTGGGGTGGGGACAGCAGAGGTGTGCCCCTCTGGAAGACCCTGGGCAGCAGAGCCAGTGGGACAAGGACTGGCCAGGATGGGGTGTCCCGCTGCATGCCAGGCCTCGGGGTACTTCTCCTGCACGCCTCCCCGCCCCCTCACCCCTGTCCTCCAGCCCCCAGCCCCCACCCCAACCAGGGTCCCAGACAGGCTGTGGACCCCCTCCCCAGGGGGGGCACCCAATGGGGACCGAATGAGACAATGAACTCTGCTCTTGACACCCCCCTCCCCCGCCTTGCTGACTTCCAGAGGTGGTGATGCGAGGCTAAGGGGCGGGAAGGAGCCGGAATCCAGGAGGTTCCACAGCCAAGCAGCCTTCTCGCTTCCCTGGGGCTCCAGAGCCGGTGCGCACGATGGGTTTTCCAGGCACATTCCCACCCCGGGCTCCGGGCGGTGCAGGCTTGGTGGGAACCCTGTGGTGCAGACCCGCGAGTCCGTGTCACGGGCTGCTGGCCCCCAGGAGCTGCGGGACATTCTCTATCAACAAGAAACCCACACGTCCAAGTTCCCCAGGCCCCTCATGTTTCCAGGAACTTGTTCTTTGGGAAGTGAGTTTACCCAAACCAGCAACCCCCACTGTTCACCTGCCCCGGGAGCCCTCTGCTTGTGGACACTGTGCTCCCCAGACAGACCTCTGTTGGGGGGGCAGCGCTTGTCTGGGGGGCCGCACAGCGCTGGCGGGGCGTGGGGCCCTATGTGGGAGGGCATCCTGAGCAGTTGTGGGAGGCCTGAACTCGCCTGATTCCACACCTGTGCACACCCAGCTGACAGGTGCTCCTCACCAGGGTCACCTGGAGGGCCAGCCTTGGGGGACAGGATGCTGGGGCTCCCTTGTCCCCTGGAGAAAGCCCTCAGAGCCCATCCCCAGCTCTTAGACTACCTTCCTTCCACCACTCACCAGGCATGAGAAAGGAGGGGAGCTTGGCCAGCGGAAGGTGGGAGCCCCCAGCCCCATGTAAGGGGAGGCAGGGGTGGCCCAAGTCCAGCCTGGGCCCCTAAGCACCCCCAGGCCGCCCGGACAGGAGCCTCAGGGCCAGGGCAGGTTTTTCCACTCGCATTCCAGACGGATGACGCGCGAGCGGGAAGCGGGGCTGCCAGTGCCAATGGCCAGGAGTGCCAGACTCGCTTTTTCCAGGCTGGCCAAGGGCTCAGTTTTCCCCCAGGAGAGCCCCATCCCGAGCCGCCCAGGGCAGGCTCCCAGGCTGGACAGCTCTGACCTGCCCCTTTCTCTCCCCGGCACCGGACGCTGGGGTCTGGATGCCAAGTGGGGTCAGAGCAGGAAACAGCCTCAGGCGGTCCGTGGCCTGGGGAGCCCCTGCCCAGCTTCCTCCCTGCCCTGCTTCCATGTGTGTGTTCCCAGTTCCCCCTGGGGGCCCGCGGGGGGGTACCTCCCCTCTGCCCTCTGCCTCCCAGCCCCACCCCCTCTTCCTCCTCCCTCCCCAAGCCCACGGCCACCAGGCAGAGCAGAGGGGATCCTGTGTGCCCCGCTGCACCCCACGGAAGGCAGTGATGAACAGTGTGGGCAGAGGTGAGACACCTGTCGGGCAGGGAGGGGGTCCCTGAGCTGACAGTGAGCCGGCACCGGCTGGGATCTCAGGTGAGGCCCGACCCAGGCTGAGGGGTCTGGGCTCAGCCCCTGAACACAGCGTGTCAGAGGCAAGATCCACGCACCGGGAACACGAGGCCTCTGCTGGGGCTCTGAGGAGGCAGGGTGCGGACCACCAACCCCAGCCGCCACGCTGCGTGGGCTTCCCGCAGACGGGAGGGGGTCCACGGTGCAGCCAGCCCCTGCCGTGTCACCCCACCCCACAAAGCCCACCAGGTCCCGGCAGCCCCCACCGGTAAGGCGGGTCTCGGCTGTGCGGGGCAGTTGGGGGGCCTGCAGAGGGGAGCAGCCACATTTTCCTGAAGACAAAGCCTTGGTCCAGTGACCCACCCTGGGCGTGTGCAGACCCCGGTGCTGCCCATCCTCCTGCCGCTTCCCTCCTCACCACCACTCATGGGAACCCTCCGGGAATGGGGTCCTCGCTGGCTGCCCCCCACCCCCCCCAGATCTGTTTTCTCTATTGAGGGAGACCCAGAGAGCTTGTCCGGGTACCACCAAGATCGCGAGCCCCCCGTGTGTCCACCGGCATGGGGACGGTGGCTGGGACACCCGCACTGCAGGCTCCTCAGAGGGACTGTCCACAGCCCTGGCTCTGCTGGGATCCACAGGGCCCCAGAGGTGCTGAGACAGAAGGGACGTCACGGTGGGGCCTGCAAGTCCGGGGGGGCAAAGCCCGGGTGTCGCTGCGGCCGCTCCGTGGGGCTTGGCTGGTTCAGGCGGGAATGGAGGGGCAGGCAGGGCGCTGGGATGGTCACAGAACCTGCAGAGCCCTTCCTGGGGGGCAGGGGGCCCCACAAGTGCATTCAGAGCCAGCGGTGTACGCGCACTTCTCCTGGGACTAAGAGCAGGGTGGTACTTCTCCTGGGACTAAGAGCACTGTGAACTGGTATTCACAGTGTCAGTCAGTCCAAAGGGGACTGGACGTGCCCCGCACTGCCCTCTCCCCCCTCGGCCTCCCGGAGCCTGGGGGCCTGATGTTCACGGCCCTCAGCGGCCCCCGCACTCCGTACTTGGTTTCAGTCTGCTACTGTTCCGTGTCTGTCCTACTGCCTGGCCCTCTGCCGCTGCTTCCCCAGGTCACACCCACGGTCTCCCCCGGGGCCCCCTGCACCCCGTCCTCCCACAAGCATGGCTGGGGTGCGTGCAGGGCGCCCATGTGGGTTGTGACCGGCTTGCTTTTGGGAGGATGCTGTGCGAGGCGGAACTCCTGACCCCGCTGTCTTAGGCCCTCAGCCCGCACCGGTCACCCCTGTGCTGGACCTTCGCTACGGGCCACGGCATCGTCCACGTTCCGACGTCGGTCTTCAGTGGCGGGCTGGTCTCTGGATGCAGCCCCGGGGGAATGACTGTTCACAAGCGGGAGTTTCCACCCGGGGCCCGAGGACCCCTTCTTGAGTGGGAGGGCACGTCAGCTGGCTGCCAGCCAGTTCCCGGGCCCGACGTGGACAGCACACTGAGTCGCTCACAGGAGCCTCGGAGGCCAAGGGCCGCTTCCCAGATTTCCCTACAGACGAGGAATGACCAGCACAGCAGCGGATTGACTCCGGGTGATTCCTAAGGCACCTTGTTCAATGGGAAAGGGCTGAAGTGGCGGGAGGGACACATGCTCAGTGTGGCTGCTCCCGGGGGGGCGGGGGGGAAGGCATGGCCGGGGCTATGTGAACGCAGGGTCTGCAATGCCGTGGTCAGGGTTGCAGGTAAAGGCGATGGTGACGGCGTAACGGGTGCCCCAGTGGACCTTCTCCACACGGTGCAGGTTCTCGGACCCCGAGGTGAAGAAGGACACTCGGCCTGGACGGAAGAGAGAAGTGACCCGAAGTGACCAGAGGCCAGCACCGCTAACAGCACACGAGGCAAAGAGCAAACGCAGACCTGGAACACCAACAGCGGTGGGCAGGTCTCCCAGGAGCAAGTCCCCCAGGGCCACGGCCCCCAAGGCCATGTCCCCCAGGGCCATGTCCCTAGGGGTGTGTCAAGGTTGAACAACACTGCCCACCTAATTCTCAACACAGGAAACACTTCAGAATCAGAAGAAGGTTCTTCAGTGAAAGATTTAGCTCAGCAACTGAGTAACCAAACATGAGAAATCATCTCGGTTTTTCTAATCCTTCATGATTTTCCTATCGGGCCACAGGGCACTGTCAAAAGCAGTGACACGTGACACCCAGCCGTGGTGCTGGAAGCTTCTCTGGTCCTTAATCCGTTGAGCTGCTGGAGCTGCAGGGCGTCTGGAGGCCCCTCCTGCCTGCTGAGCCCAGGGCTGCACCCCTTCCCGCGCCCACCCACAGAGCGGGGAGACCAAACCCTGAGCTGCTTCATCTCCTTCCCACACCCTGGATGTCCAAGCTACCTTCTGCCCCCTTCACAGCTTCTCCAGGGAGCAGTGTGGACCCACCAGCTCTGTCCAGTGTCCACCAGACTGTCCAGTGAGGATAGTCCCGTGGCCAGCAGAACACTGAGCCAACCCAGGTGGGCAGCCTCACTGGTCTGACTGGGCTCCCACAGGCGAAGCCACACAACAGGGGAGACATGGCAGCAGGGGAGGGCATGGCGCGGTCCGGGGACCAAGTGGCCGGGCTCTCCTGGGAGTCTCTGGGAGTCCTTCCCCACACGCCAGGAGGGAGGGCACACACTCACAGGGCAGCTCTGGGTGTCCCTGCCAGGCTGGGGGCCCCGGGGGCTCTGGGGACCGCTGTGCTGTGGCAGCAGTGACCGAGGGCAGCGGGCCGTGCGGAGGCCTGCCTGCCCGCCCGGGGCCGCCGCGGGATGTCCTACCTGCCCTCGGCTCCACTGTCTTGTTGGCTCCCTCCTCCACGAACACGAATCTGCCGCCGCCGAAGTCGTCCAGGTAGTCGGAGAGGTAGAGCAGCGAGGTGTAGTCGAAGGAGCCGTAGGTCACCTGTGGGCGGGGTGCGACGGAGCTGGTCGGCGACTGGGGCTCGTGGGGCACAGCCGCCCAGACGGTCGCGCCGGCTTGCGGGCCACAGAAACGCCTCGGTCGGGCCCATGTGCCCGCTTCTGCCCGGGGCTCCTGCGCTGCTCCCACAACCGGGCCGTGGCTCCCGGCAAAGGCAGCGTGTGCGGACGCCAGGCGGACAAGCCTGCACCACGGCGGTTCCTGGGACGGCGGCCGTGTCACCGCCACCTAGTAGCTCCCACCTTCCGCGTCGGCACACAGAACAAACACAGCAGTGACAAGTGCTCTTGCTCCTTCTTCACGCTGGGGCGGGGGGGCAGCCAACTGTGACCTTTACCGCTGGGAATACCAGCCGTTTTAACCCCCTTCACACCCAGCCCAGAAGTCGCAAAGCCGTCGCCACTGTCCGTCCCCAGAAACCTGCTTAGTACCTTCCCCCACTGAAACCGTCCTGTGAAACGCTCACTCCGCCCCCGCCCCTGCCTGTCTCTGACTCTGAGGACCCCAGGGGCCTCATCCTGACCAACGGACAGCGTCTGCCCTTTTGTGTGCGAGCCCCTGCGGGCGGATGCGGCCCGGGAAGACGGCCCGGGCCGTGCGAAGCCGAAGGCCAGGATCTAGCAGGGGCTCGTCTGGGCACGGACCCTCTGATAACCGACCCCCACCCCCGGCCCGGACGGGCGACGTGAACAGGTGGCGGCTATCACTTGATCACTTGTTTCCTCCGATGCCCTGAAGTCAGGGAGGCGAGGCCCTGCTCGCGGCCAGCGCGGACAAGGGCGCCACACGGACACGCTGTTTTCCGAGCGGCATCAGCAGGGCGTGGTTTAGAACTTTCAGCTGCTGGGAAGAGCTGACTGTCTGCACTGTGCAAGGAAGGCCTCGTCCCCAGGGGCCGACCAGACCAGTCGGGATCTGGTCAGTAAAGGGAATTACTGAGATACACGGTTTTCTTTTGTGCCAAGATAACCATGTGCGGCAAACAAGGAGTTTTCATCACATAAGAACCTTTTGCAGGCTGGTGAATTGCTCCATGGGCAAGTCTGGGCTAAGAGGGAAAGAAGTGTCTTAAGAACTCAGTCCGACTGTCAACGCAGCCCTGGCACACAGCCCAACTCCCGCCTGCACCCGCAGGGCTGGCAGCCGCTCGCACACTCGACAGACACCTGCAGGCATCCTGGAACAACTCAGAAGCTCCAAGCCAATCTCACACGACATTCCTGATCAAGGCTCAAAAAGCCTTCCCCGCCACCATCTCTACCCCGTCACCGTGACGACAGTCACCTCCTGATGGGAGGTGGGCCAACCACGGTGCCACGGTACTGAGAGCGACGTCACCTTCTCATACACTCGGCACCAGGCCGCAGGAGGCTGGATTCCGACACACCTGGGCTCAGCTCCGCACGCCCCACTGAGACCCTGTCTCGGATTCCCCTCGTCCCGAATCCCTTCACCAAACAAACCTCAGGGAGACAGAAGCCTGCGCCTCTCCCGGGGCCATGCTTCCCGAGCAGCTTCAGCCGCGAACCTCACGTCCATCAGAACCACACGTGAGCGGCTCCGGTGCGGTGGGAGCGGAGTCCACAAAGCGGACCCTCTGCCATCCGTCCACCTCCAGATACGGCAAAGGAACCCTCAGAACGCGTGTGAAAACCGGGGACCTGGGTAAGGGGCCGTGGGAGGGGCGGGTGCGGGCGTCTCCGTTCCGAGCTGGAGACCAGAGCTTGGCGATGACCAGCGGACGCCCCGTTCTGGAGTTCTCTTGTGTCCGAGGACAGCCACACCCACACACCACCCAGCTCCTGTGGACCCTCCCGGGTCCGAGCGTCGCTGTGGAGAGCCTGAGGCTGCCGATGTGCTCCTGAGGCGCCTCCTTCCGCCTGAAGTGTATTCTCCTTGAAGTTCGAGAACGCGGTCGGGCCGTGTGCGTTGTTTCTCCTGGCGGTGGAGGGCCGGCCTCCCTTCGTGAGGACAGTCCTCCTGGGCTCCGGCCCCCCCCGGGGGCTCCCTTCTCCATGCGCTGGACGTTCCTCCACACAAACGGTTCCTCCCTAACAACCGTTTCCAGCTCTGCAGGCAGTGGTTACCGCACAGCTGAGGCCTCAGCTGTCCCCTCGCGCAGTGACCCTGGGGCGAGGGTTACCGATAGGCCAACAGCCGCTAAAGCCACAAGGGGCACTAGGTTGGACCACAGCTGGACCGCACTGGCGCCTGCACACCCTGGAGGAAGACCACAGGGCCACTGGGTCTCCTGCCGTGAGGCCAGAAACCCCAGTCCTGGCCTGAACCGGCTGCAGGCCCCAGAGTAGCGCTGGCCTGCGGCAATCCCTGGCCACAGACACCATGTCCACTGAAGCTGACTGACCAGTGACACACCGCGGTCCTCAGCTTCAGTAACCACACCCCTGTGCTCACGGCCACGCGCTGTCTCCGTCGGCTCAGTTGAGATCCAACAAAGGCTGAGCACCCGGCTGGGTTTCAGAGCCAGAGCCCCACTGGCAAGCGTGGTTCCAACCTGCCCTCGCCTCCCACCCCATGCTCCCTGGCTGTTTCTCACTTGCTTCGTCCATTCTAGCTTCAAGGAGCACAAGGGACAGTCCTGGGTCACCTGAGCACACCTGCCGCCGGGCCGCCCCTGCAGCCCTCAGGTGTCCCCAGCACCACACTGAGAACACGGGGCCACGTGGGATGGGCTCCAGGGCAGCGGGTCAGGATCACGGATCAGCTAGGACTGTGTCTAAGAACAACAGATCGAGAACAGAGAGCCGGGGGTCCTGAGTGGCTGCAAGATGTTCCTGCAAAGAGGCAGGGTGTGGGCGGAGGGCAGGCCCAAGGGGAGGCCCCGGCAGCCATGGAGGCGACAGAGACTGCCTGGGGGGCCCGTAGTAGAGTTTGCGGTTCCAGGGGAGGCAGCCACGGACGACTGGGTGCCACGGGGCCTGCCAATTCCTAGCGCACATCTCACTGTCCAGGGGTTTTGGGTCCAACCCGAAGGTCGGAGAGGAAGACGTCTAAAACCCCAACCACAGAAACACCACGGGGCAGATGCCCGGGAAGCCAGGCCGTGCGCCCGGCCGGAGAGGCTGCTCACCTTGTCCACATGCGCGTGCCAGTACTCGTCGTGCGCCGTCCGGGCCTGCGTGCTGTTGATGCGCGAGAAGAACGTGGGCTTCGTGAGGTGCAGTGCGGACGCGCTGATGCCGAAGGCCCGGGCGACGGTGAGCTGGACCCTCTGCCGCACATCCCTGTCGGGGGGCACACGTCAGGGCACACGCACTCACGCACGGACCCGCACACACCGAGCACACTCACCGCCCATGCACGGCCACACACGTCTGCGAGACACGTGTACACACCCACACATGCCTCCACAAACAGTGTCCACCACGTACCTGCGCGCACCGTGGGAGGACGAGGACCGGGCCCAGGGCCACGTGTGCGCCCGTGCGGGAGGGAGGGGGACCCAGGGTTAGGACCACACGTGATGCAGCCCCAGCACAACAGGACGGGTTATTGTTTCATTTCCAAACCACTGGCTGGTGTCTCCACGTGGGCGGCACTAGCTCAAGGGTGCCCCCTCCGGCAGGGCACCAACTGGGGGCACAGCAGACTTTTCTGGGGACCCCCCTGAACTCATTTCAGCCAGTGGAGGGGTCACTCTAACCCCAGCGACGCTCACAGAACTTCTGCTGGGCCGACAACGACCGCCGGTGCGTCACCCTGCAGCGAGGCCTGAGGCCCATGCACTCAGCTCTTCCCAGCCCGTCGCGAGGAAGCGTCGACTCCGTGCACTTTGTTTTCTTCATCTCTGTTCACCGTCAGGGCGCAAAGTTGTTTAGCCAAACGTCCCAGTTCAACAACCTGAAAGAACTCGGAGGCTCGTGGCCTTCCTCCACGGTCATCTGGCCACACACTCCGCGGCTGGCCTGCTCACGGCATTGACGGTGCTCCTGCTGGAACCCACGCTCGGCGCAGGCGCGCCGGCCTCCCATTCCTCGGCGCCCGCTGCAGTGACGGTGCCCGGGGGGCCCCCCCTGATGGTCCTCTGGTTCTCACGGTTCTCGGTTCTGCACGCCTGCTGCACACGCTCCCTGACTGAGGTCGGCGGACAGACAACAGCCCAGAAGAGACGGGAAGCAGTCCGACAGTTCTACCTTCCTCACATCCGAGAGAGCGAGCTCAGGGATTGACCGAACCCAGCGGACATCCTGATGAAGCCTGTGTCCAGGGCCTCCACGGTGGCCTCCACGAAGCTGCCTTCTCCAGCACCCACGTGCCTGGCAACAGCACTCACGCCTCTGACTGGGTTTTCACTCCAGAAATACAAACTCTGTCCCATACGTAAGACTGTCCTAGGCCGCCTGTGCAACCACCAGCCGCTCCTGACCGCGGTTGGGTCGACACCGCTTCCTCTCTGCAGGCTTGCTCTCGAATGAGACACAAATCCGCTGTTTTCTCTTCATTTGCAGTGAGCATTTTTATGCTTCATAGACCCTTGAACTTACGAACATTAAAATACTCACGCTTTTCACTTAGCGGTAAACACGAAAAAGCGAACGAATCACCGGGTGACCGCAGGCCAGGCTCCCGTCCCGCTGGTCACCCAGCCCTTTGTGCTACAAAACCCCACCTTGCCCCAGGCCCTGACCTCAGGGCCCACCCAGGGAGGTCACCAGCGTGCGGCAGGGGTCAAGGGCACTGCTCACTGACACTACTATTTGCATGTCAAGTTCACCTGACCCTTTGCTTCTCTCTGGACCAGGAGCCCGGCTCACTCTCCGGCCATCTCCCTGGGAACGTCACCAAGGGGAGGCGGCCGCTGTTCCCAGACCGCGAGGCTATGGTAGCAGCGAGCTCTGCTGACTGTGGTCAGGGACGGGTGCTAGGGCTGAGGAGACAGAAGGGCAACGTGGGGTCCGTGTGGTGATGAGACGCTCGGTACCGTGGCTGGCAGCCCTTACGTGAGCTACCCAGAGGACAAAATTGCACACGCTCACACAAATACGGTAGAACTTAGGATTCTGAGCAAGATGGTGGGGGCAGCACCGGGGCCGGCTCCCGGGGGCAATGCCTGGTTCTGCTAACACCAACTCGTGCCATCAGGGGAACTGGGCGAAGGTACATGAGATTCCACGATGTTATTTCCCAAAATAGTCTATGAGTCTTGATTACCTAAAAATTACAAGTTTTACTTAAAGAAAACCACTCCCTTGTGGGGGAGCTGTCAGGGCAGGAGGGCCATGCCTGGCACCTGGCATGGGGAGGGAGCCTGGTGCTGGCTCCTGTGCTGTGACTTGTGAGTGGGCACGGCCCCTTAGCGCCCTGGGCCGCTCGGGAGGCTGTTGCAAGAGCTGCTGGACCCACCTGGGGCTGGGGCAGAGAGCAGCCCTGGGCAGACGGGGAGCTCACGAGGCCCCCACTGGCCTGCTCCTTTCATAGGTCCATTGGGCTCCATGGCCTGGCTAGACCCACAGCGACGAGGCAGGGGCGGCCCTGTGCACCAGCTCCGAGCACAAAGTGCCTCGGACGCTGGCGCAGACTGTAATCCCACAGCTGTTCTAGTACATTCTGCCCGTCAGCCCGGACGGCACAGGGTGTCAAGGAAGGAGAAAAACTGTGGAGCCAGGAGAACAGCCCAACCCAGACAAGTCCATGAGTTCCCTGCCCCGCCCCCAGCAGGGGTGGGGGGTGGGGGTGAGGTATCGCCCCAGCACCCACCCGCCAGGACTCTGATAAAGTGAACTGTGCATTTCAAGGGACCCTCTGCTCACGAAGTGCCCAGACAAACGGGGGGGGGGGGCACATCCCTGGGCACCTGCAGCACCTGGCTCGGGCAAGGGTGGACACGGGGTGGGCGTGGTCAGAGGGCATGACTGGGTGCTGTGGTTGGATGGACACAGTTGGTGGGGGGGAGAGCCCGGATCAGGGTGGGGTGGGCAAGTGGGTGTGGCCAGGGGCGTGGCATTGGCGGGTGGGCATGGTTGGGAAGGGTGGCCTGGCCTGGGGCGTGGCCTAGGCCTCTGAACAGGGCCTGGTACAGGTGGTGATCGCGTGGGCGTGGCCCAGACAGGTGGTGGGCGCGGCCTGGTGGGCTTGGTGCGCCTGGGTTCCCACCCTGGATGGGCGGGGCTCTGTGGCCCCAACCTTCAGCCCAGCCACCCGCCTCCCCTCTGACTTCTTCCCTGCTTTCCTCCTCACCGGTACAACTGGAAGTCCTCTTCTGAGAAGACGGTTTGTATTTTATCTCCAAAGTATCTGTGAAAAATAGGCTGTTAACACATGTAACGTTTCACTGGACGTGTCGACACTTTCTTACAACACTGAATCTTCTTTAGCTTCCTTGTTTCCTCCTGCGGAAGAGCCCTGTCCCCACAGGGATAACCAGTGATCAAAGAGGGGGACGTCACTACGTTGAGGTTGGGGAATCTCTGCTTCTCTGGCCTCAGGGAGGATCAGGGTCCTATCAGCTCTTTCCAACGCTTTCCCCCCACCCCAGAGCCTGGCCTGACTCTCCATCCTACCCCTTCCCTCGGCCTCGGGTAGGTCCTGCTTTCTCAAGAAGGCCCCTGAGGAGCCCCCATGGAGCCGGAGACTGTTCCCTGCAGCTGGTGAACCAGGATCCTGCCCCTGAGAAGGGCCCCGCCCCCCCCAGCTCTGGCCAAGAAATGCAGGGGCACAGTGAGGGCTGCAGTCTGTCTGGGCTCTCACCTGTACAGGTTCACAAAGTGCTTCCCAACAGACAGGGCTCCTGAGTGCAAGTCCAAGATGGACGCCTGGAAAAGATGTGCACAGAAAGGGTAGCAGGGTCCCCTGTCCCCCTGTGAGATCCATCCTACCCTCCCCTGGGGTCAGGCAGGCGATGCCAGGTTTCAAGAAAGGTGGCCCCGGGGTATACGCAGGACAGATCTCATTCCCTCCCACACTGTCTGATCTTCTGAAAGCGGTGCACAGACCTGTGAACTCCTGCAGCTGAATCATACCCCCAGCCCTGCTGAGGTGTCACGGTCGGTTGTGCTGTACAGTCTGATGAGCTTTGATGTCACATACCCGTGAAACACCGTCACCATCAGGATAACAAACGCGTCCCAGAATGTCCTTGTACTCCTCTGCCTCCTGCCTCCCCCCCCCTCAGGTAACCACCAATGTGCTCTCTGCTGTCACAGGCAGATGTCCACTTTCTAAAGTTACATGTGGTCATGTGGGATGTGCTCTTTTTGAGTCTGGCTCCCTCTCCTCAGCACAGTCACGTGGTTCGCTCGAGCTGCTGTGTCCACAGACATCCACCCCATCTCCCTGCTGAGGACACTCCATGGTTTGGGGTAATACAACCACGTGGGTTGTTTCCGGTAAAGCTGCTCTGAACACCGGCGGACAAGGCTGTGCAGACAGACGCTTTCAGGCTCTTGGGTAATCCCCAGAGGCGAACTGCTGGGTCCTACCTTTCACAGGCCCGTCAAAGTGTTCTGTACCCTTGCCCACCCCACCTCTATGGGTCCTTCCCCACGTCCAGGAAAAGTGGTCACCAGCACGGACCATTTTCACACTATCTGGAAGCTAATTATATTTCTCCTCATTGATGCAGTGACCAGCCCCAGGGTTTGAACACAATTTGAGCTTAATAACTGTCAACTGAATTTAAAGGCGTCAAATCAGGTTCCTTTGCTGCAAGATGATTTCCTGAGGGAAAGCCCAGCAAAGAGTAAGAGATGAGTCCATGCACTAATGGGTTTTTAATAAATGCTACTCCTGAATCAAACCAAACTAAAATAAAAGAAGCTGAATTTTGGAACTCCAGGGAAAAATTTGCAGAATAAAATAAAGTCATGCAGATAATCACAGAAATACACAGAAATTCTAGCAAAGTCCATAAACGAATCTTCCCAGGAAGGTTACATGTCTTGAAATGTGTAGACATCTGGGTCCACATATGGCAATAATTTTGCCATCGGAGGACAGTGCAGAGAAGACTATCTCCCACAGCCTCACACACTGGGTGTTCAGAACCCCACATGGGAATGCAAGCTAACGTGCGGTGTTTGTAGGAACATGACTCCCAGAGGCTGCCCGGATGAGACACAGGGCTGCCCTGGCCCTCTGTTCCCAGCAGCCGCCGGGACTGATCGTCACAAACTGAGGACTTAAACTCATCAGAATTCGTCTTCTCACAGCTACTGAAACCAGAGACCCTGAGATCAAGCTGTGGCCAGGGCCAGGCTCCCTCTGAAGGTCCAGGGGAGAATGCCTCCTGCCTCCTCCAGCTTCTGGTGGCTCCAGTGTCCCCGGCTTATGGCCGAGCCCCTCCCCCTCCGTGTCCCTGCGGCTTCTCCTCTCTCCCCTCCAACCTCCTCCGACTCTCATACAAGGACGCGTTTGCCGTTGGACTCCGGGTCCCCCGCCAATCCAGAATGACCTCATCTTCAGACCCTTAACTTAGTGGTGTCAAAGATTCCTTTTCCAAATAAGGCCCTATCCCCAGGTTCTGGGTGGGTGCATTGTCCACGTGACCCCCTGGAAACCACCCCAGACCCCTGGCCCCCTGCACTCTAGTGCCCACACCGTGTCTGTGGGGCCTCCCACCTGGCGGCGGGGGAGCATGTCTGTCACCGTGTCCTAGGAGCCCTGCCCACTTTTGCCTCTCCCCAGTCCAGGCCTGGCCACCCTCCTCACTGGGCTCCTAAACCCTCTGTCAGCTCACTGTGCGCCCAGCCCTGCCTGCCCTCCGCAGATTGTCCGAAATATGAATGAGATCTGGGGAGGCTGCTGTGACTCACTGTGAAGAGGGGGACAGTCTTGGGCCCACGGACTATGGCCTTTCCATGCTGGTGACATGCGGAGAGGAGGGACACCCAAGGCCCCCGCCCACTGTGGCTACTTGCCCTTGGGTGGAGAGCAAGTTAAAGGGGTAGAAAGAAAACTGAAGCAGGAACTCACCCCTCCATCCGATCCTCCCAGGGACAGCCCCTTCTCGGCTATGCTGCAGGGGAAAGGTCATTGTCAGTCAGGATTTGGGTAGCGGGATCGTCTGTGATATAGCTAGGGATTTAACAGCTAACACGATTCTTACAATGTTAATAGATTATTTAATATTTGGGATATAAACACATATTTAGACCAAAAAACTTGATTCTCAAAGTTAAGGGAATAAATGACAGTATTTCCTCACCATGTTGTTAATTAAATACAACATTTTAGAAACAACTAGGCTTAATTTCCATGTTTAGTACCGAGAGCTGGTGCCCACCCAAACGGGCCAAGCAACTCCCACTGGATCCCTGACCTGGTCATCACTGGCTGGGGGGGGGGGGGGGGCTTTGTGATCAGCAGCCGGGGCGGCAGAGGAGCCGCGGAGGCCTGCGGTGCACCTAACAGGACCTCCCGCCTCACTGAAGACTCAAGAGCTTCCTGACAAGTCACAGCAACTGGGGAATGGAGCTGGGGAGCGATCAACCCGGGTTCCGGTGACTCCTGCCCAGGGAGCCCCTGTGGTGCTTTCCAGAAACAGGAGGAATGTCTCCCTGCTGGGACAGATGGCTGGGCACACAGGCGGCTTGAGGGCCCGCACCGCTCCACCTCGCACACACAACTAAACACCTCGTGTCTGAACAATTTGTTGCAAAATCAAAGCTTGAAGATCTTGTCTTTAAAACCCCAATAGGGGCTCCTGGAAGGCTCAGTGGGTTAAGCCTCTGCCTTCAGCTCAGGTCATAATCCCAGGGTCTTGGGATCAAGCCCCACATCGGGCTCTCTGCTTGGTGGAGAGCCTGCTTCCCCCCTCCCTCTGCCTGCCTCTCTGCCTGCTTGTGATCTCCCTCTCTCTGTCAAATAAAAAACAAAAACAAAAACCCAACAAAGAAAAATCCAGTGTTGACAGCATCCGAGTAAGACTTCCTGCCCGGTCAGAGTCACAGCTGGTCAGCCCAGGGGCTAATCCCGGCCAGTTTCAGGACAGACACTGAACTGCTCTCTCGTGTTCCCCTGCCGCAGCGGGGAGCGTCACACGGTCGCCCGCTGGGCTCCCCGAACAGCCAAGAAGGCAGCATGTCCCTAGGCCTCCTGCACAGGTCGGAACCAAAGACGGCTGAGGCCTTGGCAGGCTCCATCAGCAACAGCCTCACTGAGGGCAACAGCCGTTGCTTCCAGAAAGTGGAAAAGCCCACTTTTGCCCTTGGAAGCGCACGAGGAAATTCTTATGGAATTCTAATTGAGTCTACGGCCATACCACCCTGAACGCGCCCGATCTCGTCTGATCTCGGAAGCTAAGCAGGGTCGGGCCTGGTTAGTACTTGGATGGAATTCTAATTGAATTTCTTTAAATCGTCTCCCCCGCCCCCCGTAGTAACTGCTTCCTGTCCCGCAGCCCCACTTTCCTGCTCGTTCAGACAGAGGAGTCTTGGGCACCTGCGGATCCTCTGGGCTTCGTCCCTGCTGATGACGGTGTCGGTGACGCCCCGGCCACACTTCCTCGGGGAGCAGCCTGCAGAGAGCGGAGCCAGAATGAGACGCTGACCCCTTGCTGAATCCCAACAACGCCACGTGTGTTTATGGAGGACTTGCCTGTAGGCGGCCCTCCACAGGGCACTTCTGCGGGGCAGGTCTGCGCCTTCCACAGGATTCGGGGCCAGATTCGGCAAATAAAATGCAGGACACCCCTACAGAGGTGTGGATTTCAGAGCCGCAACAATGACCTTTTTGGAGTAAGTGCACCCTCTGCAGGACACACCGACGCCCTGCAGGACACGGTACACTCAGGCCGGCCCACATCGGGGGACCTGAGGGAAGCAGCCTGCTTACCCTGGGGAAGCGATCCCTGAGCCGGAGGTGGTGTGACAGCCTGTGACAGCCTGTGACCATAGGTCCAGCCTTCCGAAGCCCCCGTGAGAAAGCCCTTCAGGACTGAAGCTGTGCTTATACTTCTAGTCACTGTTCTGTCCCAGGGGCCTGGCAAACACTGTCATCAAAGGTGCCCACCGTGCATCCTGCCCCCGCATGCCCTCTGTCTCTCCACAGCCGGCACGTGCAACTGCTTAGGGCGGGTGTGGACAAGCTCGGACGGCACCGAAGCCGGGATGAGGCAAAGCGTCCGACACGGACAGGCTGACAAACCCCTGGCGTTCCCGCGCACAGGGTGGCCGCTCCCTCGTAGGAGTCCCGGCCAGGGAGACGGAGCCGAGGGCCCTCTCAGGGCAGGTGGGGCCGGCTGACCTTCCACTTTCCACCCTTCTTCCCCGCCCGCAGCCCGCAGCCCGCAGCCCGCAGCCTGCACGTGGAGCGAGTGTCCCGGGACCACGTGAGCCACGCACGGAGGGTCAGTGCTGAGGGGCTCACAGAGCGGCCGGCCTGGGGGCCTCTCTCTGCACCCTGGTGTGTGGGAAAAATAAACTTCTGTTTGGGGGCCATCGGGGGGGAGTGTCCCAGTTTCAGGAGACCAGACACGGTCCTACTGATCCCACTGGTGTTTTTATCACAAACAAAAGCCACGTGCATGCTTTTTTAAGGGTTACCCCCTGAACACGACGACACGAACGGTACAGAATAAAAGCAGATACAATAAAAGAGCTGGGAGCGTGCTCTGTGCGTGACGACTGCACTTTCACACAGAAGAATCATGACAGGGAAAGACGGTCATGTCTGCAGGCAACAGAGCAGGAAGACGGAGACAGGACAACAGCGGCGGACGGCATCATTTCAGATACGAAACGGCCAGCACGAAGACCAGTCCCGAGCCGCTGCCAGGCCCACAGTCACGCGGAGATCCCCGCACGCCGCCCTCAGGACATGACGGACAAGGAGACAAATCCGTGAGGGTGCGGACCAGGAGGATCCCAGGATCCCTGCAGGCGCCCGCCAGGAAACAGTTCCCCGGTCCATGCAGCACATTAACAAAAACACACTGGGTCAAAGAGAAAGTCGGAGGGCGCCTGGGTGACTTGGTTGGTCGAGTGTCTGATGCTTGATTTCAGCTCACGTCATGATCTCAGGGTCGAGACATCGAGCCACGACCGGACCCACACTCAGCTTGAGGTCAGCTTGAGACTCTCTCTCTCAACCTGCCTCCACCCACCATGAGCAGGCACATGCTCTCTCTCTCTCTCAAATACATCAGTCTTTAAAAAAGGTAAAGTCCGAGCCAAAATCCAAGGACCTATAACATACAGATCACGTTATCTAGCTACAATGCAATTAGATTAGAAATCGATAGTTTTTTAAAGATTTTATTTATTTGACAGAGATCACAAGTAGGCAGAGAGGCAGGCAGAGACAGAGGAAGAAGCAGGCTCCCCGCCCAGCAGAGAGCCCGATGCGGGGCTCGATCCCAGGACCCTGAGATCATGACCTGAGCCGAAGGCAGAGGCTTTAACCCACTGAGCCACCCAGGCGCCCCTTATTATTTCTTTTCTTATTTTATTTATTTACTTATTTGAGAGCAAGTGAGAATATGAGCGGGCGTGGGGGACAGAGAGAGAAGCACACCCCCTGCTGAGCTGGGAAACTCCAAGGCAGGACTCGATCCCAGGACCCGGAGATCATGACCTGAGCCGGAGGCAGAGGCTCAACCGACTGAAACCCCCAGGTGCCCCCAGGGGTCACATTTCTTGGTGGGGCATTTTCCGCAGGGACGACACTCTAGGCCACTCTACAGCCTTTTCTGGCTTCCGTGTTCTCATCCTCTTCCCCTTCCCAGTCCTGTCCTGTCTCTGTCAGAGCGCAGGACACCTCAGTAAAATGCTGCCCTTGTGCAGCGGGACTGCCCTGCCTTTCCCAGTCCAGGTGTAGGTCAACCCACCCGAAGGAGGGAAAGTCTGCCTGTACCCTGTCCCCGGCCCACGCACCACTTTCAATCTGATTCCCACCAATTCGCGGCCCCAAAAGACCGTCGCATCGCCAACACCGCGCGCCCCTGTGGACGGGCTGCCCCTTCCCAGGCCGCAGCAGCATTGCCTACCTTCAAACCGCCGGTGACTGTCATAGTCCTCCGAGCAGGGCACCTCGATGAACCTGCCAGGCAGGACCTCGCCGCGGTGAGCCAGGACCTCCGTGATGCTGTGGTCGCCGCCCAGCCTGCTCCAGAGCAGCAGCCCGGCCAGCACGGCACAGGCCCCCAGCACAGCGGTTCTCAACCACTTTGTCTGCACCTCCCGTGGGGCCTGGACACTCTTTGTGCTGAGGACAAAACACAAGCACCGTCACCCAAAGGCACCCGTGTGTGCTGAAAAGATGGACGGTGATGACCAGGAACCATACCCAAGCTTGGTTACTGTTCTGCAGCAATGGGGGTCGGAGCTACTCACGACCAATCCAGGGGCACTCGCCAGCCTGAAAGGACATGCCAGGGCAGGCATCACTCCTCCCCTGCCCCATCTGCCCTGTGCTGGCAACAAGATGGGCTGCCGGCCAGGGCCACAGAGAAACCCAATCTGTGTTGCCAATCACACTGCCTACAACTGAAACTGACCACCAGGAACCACGTGCCGGGGCCCACACCCATGCCCAAGGCCCACACCCAGGCCCAGGGCCCACGCCCAGGCCCCACGCCCCCACCCAGGGCCAAGGCCCATGCCCAGACCACAAGCCTTTGCCCAGGGCCCCAGGCCTGTGCCCCACGCCCATGCCCAGGGGCCACACGCCCATGCCATGCCCAGGAACCAGGCCACACACTGAGTATGAGTGAAGGCCACTGCACTAAAAACATGAGCCAGTCAGGAAGAGAATACAACCACAATGAAAACAACTTGCAATTAAGACACTTTTTTGCACAACCTACAGTCCTCACTGCCATGCTGAAGTTGCATGCATAGATCTGTGCACACGTCTGTACCACGTATATGCCCACGTGGGTCTGTGTGTGCATGTGGGTAACTGGGAAGCTGAGTACTCTGTTTAGGAAAGACTTGGTGACTCTAGAGCTCAAAGAACTTACAAAAAATAAGAAAAAAGATCAAGGCACCCTTTTAAGGAGGTGTGCTCTCCTTCTTCAAGTATGTGATTAATCCCTAAAAAGCAGGGAGTCTGACTTCCATTTTTGTATGTCCCTGAACGCTTTGCAGTGCGATATGAATGAAACGAATTCCAACAAATAAACCGCAAGGAGGGCACAGCATGGTCACACCGCGTTGAGTGCGTCCTGGATGATTTTAAAGAGGGACCACAGATACCTGAGGGGGAATAGGGAGCCTGCCTAGCTCAAAAACATCCCCACCCCAGAGCTGCTGTCTGGCCTCAAGGCCACCCAGCCTTCTCTCATCAGAGCAGGGTGGACACCGGACACCCAACACCAGTGAGCCCATCATTTCTCTTCCCCTCAAATCCCAGACAGGGCAGGGAGACGGCCAGCCCGGCTCAGCAGCAAATGACTGGAACCCAGACCTGCAGGGCGGAGCTGCGGGCCACACCTTCTCCCCACCGCGCGGCCGCCCCGTGTGAAAGCGACCGGCGGGGCGCAGAGTCGCAAACGCTGAAGACGCTGCACCTTGGCGGGATGTGGAGCACCACCCCCCGCGGGCTCTGCTCAAGGCCAGCACCCCTGCTCGGAGGAGCGGGGCTCCGACACAGAAGGGGCTTGCTGTCCGAGTCTCAGAGCAAGGTCCATGGACGCTGGGCAAGCTCTGGGGCCCGCGTTCGTCCTGGCTCTGACGACTTTCCGGACAACCGACCCTCGTGCGCCCACCGGGCCGTCCACTCGCCGGCCCTGAGGACAGCGCACGGGACGAGACCACGGGGCCTCGGAACCCGTGCGCGTCGGGAAGCCGGCCGTGGAGGCCTCGGGGCAGGTCCCAGACCCGCGTGCCCGTCGGAAGTCCGAACCCCAAGCCTCGCCTCTGCGCCGCACCGGGGACGCTGCAGGCCACGCCCCCTGTGGACCACGCCCCCGCCGAAGGCCACACCCCTCGCCTGGCCACGCCACGCCCGCCGCCGCCGCCCGCCCGTCCCTGCGCGGCTCGGTACCTGCTGCCGCGCCGGCGCTCGGCCGTCCCGCTGCCCTCGGGCGCTTTGGGCGCGCCTCTCCGCTGAGGCGCCATCGGGCCGGGCCGCTGCGGAGCCGGGCCGAACGCGGGAGCCGCCCGAGCCCGGGACGAGCGCCGCGAGAGGGTGCGCGAGGCCGGCGCGGCCGGGGACGCAGAGCGACGCGCTCGACCGTCGACCCCGGGCCTGGCGGCCAGACCCGAGCAATCGCAGGCCGAGCGCCGAGCGCCGAGCAGGGCGGGGCGGAGCGCGCCCCCCGCGGAGCCCCGCGCCGCCCGCCGCCCCGGGAAGCCGCCGCCTGGGGACCCGCGGTCGCCGTCGTGTGCGCGCTCTCCGCGGCCCCGGGGTCTCCCCGCAGGGCCCGGCCCGGGCTGTGCCGTCGGCCCCGCGCTGCCCTCCCGCGGCGCTCACGGCTCGCGCGCTCCCGGGGCGCCTGTCGGGACGGGGCTCGCCCCGGGGCCTCTCCCGGCGCTGACCGCGGGGTCTCCGTTCGCTCCCCGCGCTCGGCCGCGCTCCCGGGGGCCGGGGCAGCCCCGTCCGGCCGGCGCGGGAGGAGGTGAGTGACGCGCGGAGGGCGCCGCAGCGGTCAGCGCCCCGGTTCGGAGCCCGGTTCGGCCGCGGCGACCCGCTCGCCGTGTAGACGGTGCGGAGCCCGCTCGCCGCGTAGACGGTGCGGGAGCGAGTCCGCCCGAGGCCCCGCGCGCCCGCGCTCTTCGCTCAGGGTTTGCGGGCGGCGCGGGGGAGCCGGCGCGTCTGCGGCGGGGACGGGGCGCGGGGGGCCCTGTGGCCGCGGAGGGCCGCCCACGCCGCGCGCGCGCCCGCCGGAGCCCGACCCCGCAGCCCCGGGGCGCGGGCGGTCTGCGGGCTTTGCCACAGTCCGGCTGCAGGAGCCGCGTTCGGACGCGTTTGCACGAAGCCCATCGCGTCGGGGGAGACTGGGTCGCCGCTGAGACCGCTCTGAAGACCGCGTCTGCGCGCGGGTCCGCACCGGATTCCGCGGGGGCGGGGGGCGCGAGTCGTTCGCGTGACCCACGCGCAAGCCCGACCCACATGCAGAGATTTTCTCTCGCTTTTCTCCTCGGATCCTCTGTGTTTGTTACAACGGGGGGTGGGGGCTGCCCTCCTTCCCGGCGACCTCCCTGCCGTCCAGACCTTCCCCAGGTTAATAGCGAGTCCGCCCTGACGCACGTGGGACTCATTTGCTTTTCAAAGTGTGGGCGGCCTGTCCGACAGTCCAGGCAGGCTTCTCTGACCCTCTGACCCGGACCCAGTTTTTAGTGTCTTCTTCCATACAGCCAGGTCGGGAAATGTACCTTACTTTTAATGCTCTTGAAAGTACAATAAAGGATAGATTTTCTACAGAACATCATACTGGAGGACGGGAAAGGCCTGTTTTCAGCAGCACAGTAGGGACAACTTGAGACGGTCTTTAAAGCAATTATTTTGGGGTGGTTTGTGTTGTTACAGATCACAGCCCTGTTAGGAGGAAACCGGTGCTCTTCTATGTTAGGAGCAAATCCTCACTGAATGGCGGAGGTCCCTTTATTTGAGCATGAAGCAGACTTCTTGATTCATTTTCGTGTTGGTGAAATGAGTTTACTCCCGGCGAAAAACGCAAAACTGGGCATGTGGGAAAGGAAGCCCAGAGTGGAAGGGGCTAAAAGGGGCCTCTGCCCATTGATAACTTCGAATTTCTCCACTAGGAAGAAGTGCCCAGGCAAGAGATTTTTGTTGTATGACTTCATGAAAAATAGCGAAATGTCAGGCTCTTCACCCTTTAAGATGCGATTAGTTCATTTGGACCTTAAAGGAGCTCCACCAAAGGTTTCCTACCTCTCGGAGGTAAGTGCCCTTTCCCTGCAGACAGTCTTCCTTGCCTCAGGTTTGGTCTGCAAAGTTGTGAACAGTATTCTGTAGAAATGTGTGCTTAAAGCACAACCGTGGGGTCCTAGGCAGGGACACGATGGTGGCAGCAGCAGAGATTATGAATTTCCATCGAATCTCTTCATAGAACAGAGCAACTAGGATAGGAAAAGGAGGCAGGGCTAGGGAACCCAGCAGAGGAGACCCACAGCCTCTCTGTCCTGGGCCGAATTGTGTCTCCCAAAAAGATGATGCTCAGATCTTAACTACTCGTACCTATGAATGTAACCTCAGTTGGAAATAGGGTCTTTGCAATTACAGTGGACGTAAGATGAGGCCACATTGGAGTCAGGTAGCCCCAATCCAGTAAGTGACGTCCTTATAGGAAGAGAGAGCTTTAGACACAGGGGCGCCGTGCGAAGACAGAGGCAGAGATTGGAGGAATGCGGCTGTAAGCCAGGGAGTGCCGGGACTGCCAGCAACACCAGACGCTGGAAGAGGAAAGAAAGGGTTTTTCCCTGGAGCCTTCAGAGAGAGCACCGCCCTGCCCACACCCTGACGTTTTATATTTCTGGCTCCTAGAACTGGAAGAGAAAATTCTCGTTGTATTAAGCCACCCAGTTTGTGGTCATTGGAATAGCAGCCCTAGAAAACTAATACACTCTTCAACAAAAGTAGGTACGAGTATCCCCGTGAATTCCAAAATGCATGTGGTACAGCACATCACCCATGTGGGAAGAGGAACCAGGCAGGAGGCATGGAGGAGAGAGGAAGGAATTCTGACAGGTCCAAGACCAGAGGACCCAGGCCTGCAAGTACAGGTCCTTCGTCAGAGAGCAGTGGGGCAGAGGTTTCACTGGCTGCAGTGCAGAAAGACTCAGAAGAAGATGCTGGAGAGGCCTAAGGCTCTCAGAAATATCTTCCAGAAACTTCTAGAAAGGCAGAGCCATGCATAAAGCACACAGTGTTGAGGAGAGAGTCGTGGGGAGCTGAACTGGGATGCAGAAGCAAAGCAGAGCAAAGGTTCTAGTGCGGGGAGCGTGGAGGAAGAGGCAGCCTGTGGCGGAGAGCCAGAGAGATGAACGGAAGTGAGCAGGCGTCGCGGAAAGCATCCTATTGGGAAGTAAGTACGGAAAGAGAGAATGCCGCGCATGAAGGGATAAACACATCCTGACAAATGGGAAGATACAGAAGATAAGCAAAGAAGGTCCAGGTCACCTGGAGCAGGAGCCCCTCGGTTATCTGGGGCGGCTGGGCCAACCACCCCAGACTTCAAGTCTTATAGCGGCAGCTCATCGTTCCTTCTGTTTCTGTGGCTGGTCCGCTCCGGGCTCCCTCCCGTGTTGGCGGTCCCCTGACAACCAGGAGCACCTGATGGCCCAGGATGGTCCCACGCGCCCAGCAGTTGTGCTGGCTGTCCACTGTGCTGGCTGGTCCTGCACGCGGGCCCCCTCCCTCCCAGCGGCTAGGCCCGCCTCTCAGCGTGGTGCTCACGGGGCTTGGAGAGCACAGGAGCCAAAGCCGTGAGTCTCAAGTCAGCTGGGAACGGACCCCTCCTCGATGTGGACGGCGCTGCCATAGCCGTGTTTTCAGTTTGCAGCGGGCCCACAGAGGAGAACACGCGCTCGGGGCCCCAGAGGCAGTTCCCTGAGGTCTGGGGTACTCGGGTCTGCGCATGGAGAGGGCAGAGCTGGGGCGCCTGGTTGGCTCGGACGGTTGAGCATCTGACTCTCCACTTCAGCTCAGTTCACGAACTCATGAGTTGTGGGGTCGAGCCGAGTCAGTGTCCCAGCTCTGGGCCGGGAGGTCGCTTGTGCCTCTCTCCCTCTGCCCCTCCCCCACGCACGCGCTCTTCCCTCAAGTAATAAATAAATCTTCAAAAAGGAAAGAAAGGGCATACTGTATACCGAGGATGGTGGACATTAAGGTGTCTTTTAGTAAATGTATCAGACTTCAAAGAAAATGAAAGTGAACAACTCTTTTGGGCGTACGGGGGAAAGCTGCAAGTTCTGTGTGAGGGAAGGATGATCAGATCAGCATCAGGTCCTTCGAGAGCAGCGTTTAGGACAGAAGACAAGGGCGTAACGTACTTAAGATGCTGAAGGATGTCGTATCCATCCAAGTGGACCATCGGGCACGAAAGCCGTAGGCCAGCTGTCATGAACGTCCAAGGAGTGGGTGAGGGACTCAAGACCAAGAGTGGGTGCAGCAGCATCAGGGCTGGAACGACCATGTAACAGCCCAGAGGAGGTAGGGTTCCAGCCAGTGACCACAGGACGGACGGCACTGCAGTCCACCCCCCCACCCCCGTGCAGCCCCCGGTGAGTGGGCTTCGCGGCGATGTCAGCAGCCACTGAAACCAGGAGGCAGAAGTTCAAGGCGTGGGTCTGACTGACGCACTGGTCAGCTGGGCGCACTGGTCAGCCTAACACGAGCCTTGTAGGGCAGCCAGACTTGGGACTTCTAGAATCATCTGTGAAGTACTTTTGTCCAAAGAAGGACACCTGGGTCCAATGCCCCCATCATGTCTGACCACCGTCACACACGAGAGTAGGAAGTGGGCAAACACGCTACAGGACATCAAATCCAAAACCTGAAAATGATACAAAACAAGTGACTCGGTTTCCTCAACAAATAAATTCCAAATTTAAAAAGCAGAGGGGATTATTAACAATCAGAGAACCTTCAAAAATCTATTCAAACGATGCAGTGTGTGACCTTGTCTGGGCTCAAACAAGCCACATGTGAGACGGTCTTAGCACAGGGAGGTTTGAACAGGAGTGACACTGAAGACTTGGTTAGGTGGGATCCTGGCGTGTGGTCGTGTTTCTGTAAACAGTCTTCATCGGAGGTATACTGAAGTGTTTACACACACAGTTGTTTCGTCTGGGATTTGCTTAGAAATACTCCAGTCAGAAAGCGGGAAATTAGGGGAAACAATGTTGAGTCTCGGGGACAGATGTGCGAGGCTGGCATAGCCCGCTCCGCGTGTGTGTGCGTGTATGTGTGCCCGCACCGTGCGGGGGTGCTCACTTGCGCGGCTTTACAGCGAGGACCTTCCCTGTCCCAGCACCTGGCAGGAGTGTGTGTTGATGGCACCCGGGCCGCCCCACCCCACAGCCTCCCCCCACCCACGGCACAGAGATCACCACCGACCCCAACAGCCAAAGCGCCAAACAGGCTGTGGCAGTGGGATGGCCCCAGGGGGCCAAGGAAGTGGGAAAATGCCCAGAAGGTTGTGCGGCGTTAGCTGCCTGCCTGACCTGCGTTAGCCCACTCCTTCCCAGTCTGTCTGCCTCTCTTCGTAGCTGGCGTCAGCTGTTGGTGTGCGTTGTCCACGGTGAGGCTTCGGCCCCAGGCTGTCCTCCTGATTCCGTCCAGTTTGCTCCCGAAGGTCCCCATGCTCGTGGGAAAGGAAAGCTCCCACAGACCCGTCAGCAGGAGTGAGAAAAGTCTCGTGGAACCTGCAGGGACCCTTGTCCGGGGAGGGCTTGCTGTTTACCTGCCAGAGGCCCTTCCGGTGGGGCCCACGATCCCTTTTCCACCCCAGACTTGACATCAGGCCGGAAGGAAATAATTCTGTGTGGTAGATGTGAACGAGATCTGAAAACCTTTGAGAGTAAGAACTCGTCTCCTTTGAAACCAAGGTAGAGGAGGAAATGGGGCTGAGCGTGGGGAGGCCCCATGAGCGCAGCCAGGAGCCGCCCGCCGCCGTCCCCCTCAGCCCGCACGGCCTCGGGGTTGACCACGAAGCTGAGCCACGGCTCCGTTCCGTAGGCGCAGAGCCCCGTGCCGAGTAGCGCGTTGCCGTGTCAGCGTTTGATCAGTGCGACACAGTACGCGTTCCAGGGTCGGCGTTTCCAGGAGAAGTGAGACTATCCACCGCCCGTGTCCCCAGGCAGGAAGACCGGCCACGTGTGGCACCTCTGTCGCGTCCTTCGCGCAGCCGCGTCCTCACAGCGTCTCTGTTCCCCCAGGTCTTTCCTCTGTTCCACGCCTTGGGCGCCAACGGGCTCCTCCTCGAGTATGAAGACATGTTTCCCTACGACGGCCGCCTCAGGCTGCTGAGAGCCAAGCACGCATACAGGTATCCCCAGCCACGGAGAGAGCAGGGCCACCGGCGGTGTCACAGGCTGGGCGAGGGTTTGGCACGGGTGGGCAGCCCTCTCCTGGCTTTTAGACTCCTGTCTTAGTTACAAAAATAAAATACATTTGCTGGAGAAAATTTGAGAACATTTTGGGGGGAAGGAGACGGGGCGGATTAAGGGGACGGGGATGCTGCTCTCTAAGGCCACAGTTGGGACCTTCTTCAGGAGAGCAAAGATTAAAGGGTCGGAGGGTCAGAGTCTGTAAACGCGGATGTGGCGGCCGTGGGCACAGCCCGCTTGGATTCCAAGTTCTGGTGTCTGTGTAAGTCAGTAACAGCCCGAAGGGAAAATGACCAAAGGACATTTGGGCCAATTCCCCCGCAAAAGTAAAAATGGCCAATAAGCAATACAGTAGTAATAAAGTGAATTAAATCAAGTGAAATGCCATTCTGGCCATCAAATTGGTGAGGATTTTGTAAAGGTTCTGATGCTCTGTGTTCCTGAGGGTGGGAAAAAGCCGACATCCGGCTAGCGGCCGCCCTGCAGGGAGGGTCGGCTCCGAGCCAGAACCGTGCGAGGGGCTTGTGCCCGGTGTGCAAGTGTCCGCGCGAGGGGCTTGTGCCCGGTGTGCGAGTGTCCGCGGGAGGGGCTTGTGCCCGGTGTGCGAGTGTCCGCGCGAGGGGCTTGTGCCCGGTGTGCGAGTGTCCGCGCGAGGGGCTTGTGCCCGGTGTGCGAGTGTCCGCGCTGCAGGCGTTGCTGGAGCTCTCCGCTCTCTTCATGCTGCTGGCTCCGTTTCTCTTCTCCCGACAAACGTGTTCTGTTCGTTTGTTTGTTTGTGGCATGGAAGCAAGTGCTGGGACACCTGTGGGGCTTGAAAGGGTCTGTGTGGAGCCCGTGCACTGGTAGAATTGGTTCGGAGACGATCACACACACCCAGAACCTGGAGCTCGCCTTCATCTTGAGATAAATTCCTGTGTGGGAGCTCATGCCGGAGCAGGCAGCGGCCTTCCCGGTGCCGTCCAGGTTCCCGCCAGAGCATCCCCCACTCAGGCGTGTCTCAGAGGTCACTAACCTGCCCCCCAGTGTAACCTTGAAGGTCTTTTAAATTTCCTTCATTAAAGGGGTCACCAGCTTTTCTGGAAAGGGCCAGACTGTCCGTAGTTTGGGCTGTGCAGCCACCTGGTCTCTGCTAGAGCAGTCTGAGGGTACAAGCAGCCAGCCGTGGCGGATTTCCCGTAAAATTCCTCTTGTGGGCACTGAAATAGGAATTTCGTGGAACTTTCAGATGTCATGAAAAGTTTTTCTTCTGATTTCTCTCAACCAAGTTATTAGGTAATGGGTTGTGTGAAAAGGGGCAGGCGGGTTTGTCCTTGGGCCCATCTGCCAACCCGTTCTAGACTTTGGTTCCACGTATGGCCCAGTTTCTTATGAAATGAGGTTCTTACAGAGCTTGGGTAAAAATAGCTGGTAAAGAGCAAACTGTTACTTGAGGACCTAACAGAGCATCATTTCCCCTAGTTCTGGGTGGGAGCCCTCTCTGAAGTCTTAGGAATATCTTCTGAGCTTTTTGGAAATAGTGAGTCTATTAGCTTCTGCAGGAGGGTCCACCGCCGGAACCTGACAAGGGAGGGGGGAGTGTGACCAGGAGCCCGTGTGAACAGGCCTGAGTGTGAACAGGGGCTGGTGTGAACGGGCCGGAGTGAACCTCTGGGTGATTTTGTCTCCCAGCCCCCCTGAAATCAAAGAGATCCTACATCTGGCTACACTGAACAAGCTAGAGGTCATTCCGTTGGTGCAGACATTTGGACACATGGAGGTAAGCGGGAGGAACAGAAGTGACCTGGTGCCAGGTGTGGGGCTCGGGGGTCCACAGGCAGTGGCTAGCCACAGGCGGGGAGCAGCTCTTTCTCAGGCTCTGCCCTGCAAGGGGCGGACGAGCACAGAGCTCCAGCTCGGAGCGGCCTCTGTCCAGGGATCGGAGGGGCGGGGCCGGGGGAGCCCTGCGGGCCACGTTGGTTTCCTTTCTAACTTGCGTTCCTCACTTAACACTGGAGATGGGGGCGCCTGGGTGGCTCAGTGGGTTAAGCTGCTGCCTTCGGCTCAGGTCATGATCTCAGGGTCCTGGGATCGAGTCCCGCGTCGGGCTCTCTGCTCAGCCGGGAGCCTGCTTCCTCCTCTCTCTCTGCCTGCCTCTCTGCCTGCTTGTGATCTCTCTCTGTCAAATGAATAAATAAAATCTTTAAAAAAAAAAAAAAAAAAAACACTGGAGATGTTTCCAGGCTCCTATGTGATCTTGGGAAATAGTTTTCACACCTGCAGAAAAGACGGGCAGCAGATTAGACACAGCATCGATATAATGGCTGCAGGTTCCAGTTCTCCTCACTGGACACACCTGCTGGCCCTGTGGCCAGCCCCTCCCCCGGGTGTTCAGGTGCGAGTTGCATCAGAGCAGCTGTGTCCACGTCCACTCACACGCCCCCTGCCCTGCCCGCATCCCCCTGCGCTCAGGCCTCCGGAGGTGACGCCCCCTGCCGTGCTCGCTGGGCTCCTCACTTCCCGCCGCCTCGGACTGCAGTCCACAGAGCGTCCCTCCAGGGCCCCGTTGTCCTCCAAGTTGCTAAATGTAGTGACAGATTCTGGTCCGTCTTCCTTGACTCTGGCTTTTCGCAGCCCCAGCAGCTCCCTCCCAAACCGCGCACTCTGCTGGCCCCCCACTGCCGGCCACACCACTGCTTCCCCTAGTAGCGTGTGTCCTGTCGCTACCTCTGGGCGTGGCAGCGGTCCCCACGGCTCCTCTCCAGACCCTCCCTGTGCAGACAATGCCATGTCCTCTCCTGCTTCCCCTTCGTCCTCCATGACCCCCAGATGCGGGCTCCTCTGCCCTGTTCTGGCGCCCCTCACACGCCTGCACTCGGGCCATTGTGCGCCCTGCTGCTTTTGCTCCTCTGTCTCGGGTCGGCGGCCGCCAGCCCTCTGCCTCCAGCCCTGTGTGAACCACCGCCAGACCTGACCAAAGGTCCCCCCCCAACGGTGCCGCTCTGACCCCTTCTCCCAGTCGCTCCCTGACTGCTACTCCTCGAGGGGCCTGGCTGCTCTCCGAGTCAGGTTGGTTCCTGGGGCCACTGCAGCAGAGGACTTCCGCCAGGTGACTTGAGCCCCCGGGAGCAAGCTCCCTCTCGGTTTTGAGCCAGAAGCCCAAGGCCAGGGTGTCTTCAGGGTTGGCTCCTTCTGGAGAAAGACCGTTAACGTGCACTTACTTGCCATCAGGATGTTCCCTCTGGTGAAATCCCTGCAGGGACTTTGCACGTTTGACATTCGGCACTGTTGAGTTCTTCAGTTCTCTGGACATTCTGGATACGAGGGTTGTTGGACGACGACCGGACAGCGTCTGCTCCCAGTCTTTGAGGTCTTCCGAGGACCTCAAAGAGCAAAAGTGTCTGATTTTGATTGTGCGGCTTCTCGATTTCGCTTTGATGGGCTCTGCTCCTCGTGTCGTTTCTAAGAACTGCGCCAGTCACTGGCTCCCGGAGATTTTTCCTGTTTCCTTCTAAAGTTCTACGTTCGCACACTTTCCACTTGCTGTCAAGGTCCATGCCGAGTTAATTTTTGTGTAAGGTGTGAGGGTTACAGGGGGGGTCGTTGGTTTTTTGCATGTCGTGCATGACCGCTGTGATGGCCGGTCGGGCCGGCACCGCTCACTGAGGGACGGTCCTTCCTTTAGACTCTGGAACCTGGGGTTGCTTCTGTACCTGTGTCAGAAGTCACTGGACCTCCTTTGTGAAGGTCCGTTTCTGAACGGTTCTGTTCCATTGGTGTCTACGTCTGTCCCTTTGTCAGACCTTCTTTATTCTTGTTGCTTCACTGTGACTCGTAAGTAAAATCAGAGAATAAGAGCTTTATTTTCCACTCAGTTTGTGCATCTGTAAGAAACCTTGCTGGGGTTGGGGCGCCTGGGGGGCTCAGTCTGTTAAGCATCTGTCTTCGGGCTCTGGTCATGAGGTCAGGATGCTGGGATCGAGCCCCACGGCGGGCTCCCTGCTCAGCGGGGCGTCTGCCCGAGTCTCTCACTCTGCCCCTCCCCCCAGTTTGTGCTGGCTTGTTTTCTCTCTTTCAAATAAATAAAATCTTTAAAATTTTTATTTATTTATTTATTCGACAGAGAGACATCACAAGTACGCAGAGAGGCGGTGGGCGGGGGGGGGGGGGAGCAGGCTCCCTGCTGAGCAGAGAGCCCGATGTGGGACTCGATCCCAGGACCCTGAGATCATGACCTGAGCCGAAGGCAGAGGCTTTAACCCACTGAGCCACCCAGGCGCCCCTGCACATCTCACGATTTTTGGTTGAAAATTGGGCATTTCAGATAATATTGTGAATCTGACTTTTTCCGTTGCAGCTGGTTGTAAATTGCTTTCAGTCTCAGAGCCTGTCCCCCGGCTGTGCGGCCGTTGGCGCTCTGGTTAGCTACTCACACATGCGTTTGTGGCCTGGCTTCCTAGGGGCCACCCCTCTGCCTTCATGGCTGGTGTTCAGCCAGGGTCGGGGCCACGGTGGCCTGGGGCTGTGAGGACCCACTCTGTGGTACGGGCCGGGGGCACCGGGATTTCAGCCAGTGCCCCGTCTGCCTCGGCTATGGGTGTGAGTGTGGCCTCCGGTCAGCCGGGGTGTGAGGAGAGGGTGTGTCACCTCTGTGGCTCTCCTGTCCACAGTCACCCATCACATTTCAGGCTGGTGGCCGCTCCATCTGAACGTGAATGAGCCTGGCTTTTACTTTTCTCACCGGGCCCAGGTGGACCTGACGGAAGGGCCATGAGCCAGCCACAGGCTCTGCCCGGCCCCCCAGCACCCTTGGGGGGGACCTGCAGCCAGCCTTGCTTCGGGTCAGCTG
This sequence comes from Mustela nivalis, assembly GCF_964662115.1. Classification (NCBI taxonomy): domain Eukaryota; kingdom Metazoa; phylum Chordata; class Mammalia; order Carnivora; family Mustelidae; genus Mustela; species Mustela nivalis. The sequence goes on from NC_139036.1 coordinate 61,717,523, forward strand.
CATCCCAGTGTCTCTTCCTGTCACCTCCTGTATCTCTGCAGTTTGTGCTGAAGCACGAGGCTCTCGCTCACCTCCGAGAAGTGGCACTTTTCCCGAACACCCTGAACCCCCATGAGGCAGAGGCCCTGGCGCTGGTGGGAGCCATGGTCAGCCAGGTCATGGAGCTGCACCCAGGCGCGCGGTGGTTCCATGTTGGCTGCGACGAGGTGGGTCCTTCGATGCTCTGTCCGTCCCTGGCCTCGCCTGCCCGCTGTGTTCTCCCGCAGCAGCCTCTCTTCTTCCCTTTAAGGGCCCTTGTCCCACTTTGCACGGTAGTTTCCTACATAGAAAAATAGTCCACGTGCCAAGGATAAAGAAGAACTGGCCGAGGAGATGTCCCCCTGTGAGGGCGTCCGTCGCAGCTGACCCGTGATTTCGTGCGGGCAAAGCTGTATTGCTGAGCACAGTGAGGGGCGCCCTGCGGGACGGACGAGGGCTGGGCTCTGACCTGAAATGGCCATGCTGTCCACCCCCGAGCAGCGGCAGAGCCAGCCCCCGCGTTGGCTGTCTGCTTGCTGGCTGGTGGACACCTCGTATTTCTGCCCTCGGGCTGCTGTGAATGCTGAAAGGAAGCCTGGAGTGGAAGTTAGGTCTCCGGGAGGAAGGGCCCTGCACCAGCTCCTCTGCGCGGGCAGCTGCCCCTGCAATCCTGGCCGACGTGGCCTGGGCCGGTCTCTCCCAGGACTGTCCGCAGTGAGGCTGGGCCGTCCGGGCAGACCCGTCCTGTGCTTCCTTCCAGGTCTATTACCTTGGCGAGGGCGAGGCCTCGAGACGGTGGCTGCAGCAGGAACATAACACCAAAGCGAGACTGTGTCTGTCCCACATAAAGGCAGTGGCCTGCCACGTGCTGGCCCGGCACCCCGCCACGAGGCCCCTGGTGTGGGACGACATGCTGCGGGCCATCCCCGAGGACCAGCTCTCAGGTCAGCAGGTTCCTCCCCCAGGCCGCTGGTGCTGGGAGTGAGGCGAGTGGCTGCTGGGGGCGGACTCTGGGGCCCCTCCCCCAAAGCTCTCACTGCAGGCCACCCGCTTAGTCAGTCTCCGAACTTTCTCATGCAAATGCCATACCCCAGCAGGGAGTGCAGAGTGGTAGGTCTGAAGCCCTGAGTAGCCATGGGGCATTGGTGGGCCTGGCCAGCAGGGGGAGGAGGGTGGAGAAGGGGTCCCACTGGGCCTGGAGTGTCCAGTGCTGCCGGCCGCCTTGACCCCATGGGACCCTGTGGCCAGCCCTGCGGGCATCGTGGCTAAACTCACGCAGGCCGCTGGTCAAGGACAGCAGCCCCTCCGGCCTGCCGGCGCTCACTCCATCTGAGGCTCCGGGCTGAGACCAGAGACGCACCCCATGGTCCACTCAGAGCCCCCGCCCAGAGTGTGGCCACTGCCCCAGCCTCTGCAAGGCCAGGTGTCCTGGAGGCAGCCCCGACCAGTGTGGCCGTTGGGTTCTCATAAGATGAGACAGAATCTAGCCCAAGTGGTAGTTCCTGCTGCACCCGGTCCTGGTACCCCCACTGCGGCACGCAGACAGAGTGGTTCCCCTGTGCAGGAAGCTCTGGGGCTCCCGGGTTGGGGTTCCCCTTTCACAGAGCTCAGTCTGCTCATTGCCAAAGTTGGCCAAACCCATGGTTGCAGCATTTGCCGTGTCCAGTCTGCACCTACAGCCCAGGGTCCCGAGCGAGTCGGCATGCGCTCTGTTGTAATGCTGGGGCCGGGATGGGGGGTGCGGGCTGCGGGGCCGCGGGGCCAGGGTGATGGCTCTCAGCTCACAGCCGCTCTCTGCCCCCAGCATCGGGGGTGCCGCAGCTCGTGGAGCCTGTGCTCTGGGACTACGGGGCCGACCTAGACGTCCATGGCAAAGGTCAGTACCCAGACCACAGCCGCAAAGACCCTGGAGCCCTGACTGCCTGGCCAGGGGCATGCAGGGGCCTCTGTCCCTTTCATCAGGACCCTGCCAGCTGCCTCCGCTTCCCCACAGGCCCTTCCTGAGGGAGCTTGGCCAACCACAGGGCCACCGGGGCACCCATCCTAGCCCACGTCACTCCCGAGGTGTCCCATGTTGTCTGCTGTTTTCCTCACGAGCATCTGGGCGGCGTCTCTGATCTCGCTGAGACGTCAGTCTGCCTAGAACTCGAGCTGGCGGCTGGGGGCTCCTCCTGCTCTCTGGTCCGACAGGCGCCGTGTCCAGGCTTGGCCTCACTCCTCGGACCGGGCCTGTCACACCACTCACCTTCCCGCCTAGCTCTTCTCATGGAAAAGTACCGGAAGTGTGGTTTTCTCCGGCTGTGGGCTGCCAGCGCCTTCAAGGGGGCCACGGGGGTGAGCCAGGCCCTGACCCCCATCGAGCACCACCTCAGGAACAACGTGCAGTGGCTGCAGGTGGCGGCCCGTGGGCCTGCGGATGTGCTCCAGGGCATCGTCCTGACCGGCTGGCAGAGGTGAGGCGGCCCCCACCCGCCTGGCAGGGGCCAAGCAGCTCTGATGGCCCGGGACACACCACCCCTCCTTGGCCCGTCTGCTCAGCCCTTCCTGGGAAGGGGCCGGTCCTCCTATGAGGGTAGGAGCCTGGGCCCTGATACCCCCACAGCCATTCCCCAAACCCTGCAGAGGGGACGTCACTCGGGGTGTCTGGGGCGATGCACCCTGGTCCTCCCAGCCCCCACACACCTCCGCACCCTCGGCAGCCTTGCCTCCAGGGCCACACAAAACGTGTCTCATGTGTGGCCAGCACAAGGAGAGATTTTCTCTCTTTAGGGATTTCACCCTATTTGAAAAGTGAGCTGCAAGTGAACCCTGGCTCCTGGCCAAGTCCTAGCCACAGGTCTAGCCTTGCGATGGGGAGGGCAGAGGGGGAGACAGCTGGAGGCCCCTGCCCGTGCCTTGCTGACCCCCAGGTCTCCCAGAGCGGTCAGAGAACTTACTAAGATGTCAGGGTGTCTGCACTGAGCAGCAAGCCGAGGCAGGGCCTCCGGGTGGGACACGGCCCGAGGCAGCAGCCAGCCCTGCGGGAGCATCTCAAGGCCAGTCCGGTGTGCCCCGGAGAGCGTGCGGGCATCTGCCGTGCAGGTGGGCCGTGGGAGCTGAGCGGCCCTCTCCCCCCGGCGTAGGTACGACCACTTCTCCGTGCTGTGCGAGCTGCTCCCCGTGGGAATTCCGTCCCTGGCCGTCTGCCTGCAGTCGCTCCTACACGGTACGGCTCCCTGCTGCGCCCGGGCGGCAGGAGGGTAGATGCCCCTGAGCGCGTCTCCTCGGAGCGGGACTGTGGTCATGCTCACCGCTGCCCACCCGCCCCGCGGCCCCCAGACACAGTGAGCCCGTGAGAGCAGTTCGTCCCGGGTGCGTGCTGACAAGGACTCTGCCCTGAGCCGGCCAAGCTCCCCACATGGGCAGAGACATGGGCTCACAGGGACGACAGCCCGTCCGTGAGGGCGCGGGTCTGCAGCTGCGTGGGGCACAGGGTGGGGCTGCATGGGGAAAGCAGGGTCTGGCTCCTGGACGGACCCTGAGGCTCCCCGTGCGTCCTGCCTCCTGAAGGGTTAACGGGAACCATTCAGACAGGCGTGCGGACGCTGCAGCCGACACCGGTGTTGACACTGGGTGCTGGCCCTGCTGCCCCGCCTCTGAGGTGGGCACCGCTGCCGCACAGCCCTCCTCCTGCTATGGAGACGGGCCGGGCCTCGTGCCCTACCGGGTGCTCCCACGCGAGCTGACAGAGCCCGGTCCACATTGGTACATGCAGGCTTCACCGGCCCGTTTCAGTTGTCCTGGAATGTCCGCATCTGAGAAACCGCAGTGGCCAGGTCCTGCGTACGTCCGGGACCGCTGTGGACGTACTGGGCAGCACAGGCTGACCGTTCCCCCAGCGGCGGGGCTGCTTCTCCTCTTCGTTTTCTCATTTTTAACACAGTGAGCCCGTTTCATGTGTTTCGTATGAAGCCCCGTCGCCGAGGTCTGCTTGGGCTGGCACATGCACGCTGACCTCCTTGGTCACTTTGCCACCAGGCCTGCACAGTGGCGCCGGGGCCCTGCCACTCTCTCTCCAGAGGCCCCTCTGACCACCTCCATCTGTGCTTGGTTGCAGGAGGGTTTACCGAAGACGTTAAAGCAAAAGTGGAGAACTTTCTTGGGATTTCAAACCTAGAAGTAACTGATTTTACAAGGTAACCCCCCGTCCCCAGCCCTGCCTCTCCCCTCACATTTGGACCCCCGGCTCAGCACTGCGGCTCTCGTGCAGCGAGGGGCCCGGCTCCTTCCCTGGCAGCGACATCCTGGCCCTCGTCACGCACGTCAGCCTCCACTTGCGCAGCTCCGTGGACTCGCTGCTGGAGAGGGACAGGTGAGTGGGCAGGGGCTGAGCCCACACTCCCAACAGGACAGGGTGCGGGTGGCCCGTCCCAGACGAGTTTATGGGGGGAACCCACGTTTTCCATGTTTCATCAGACTCTTTAAGGTTTCTCAAAGACGTTCTCTTAACCACCCCCGCCCCCGAGGCTGCCCGGCCAGCCGCAGTGGGCGCACCTGCGTGCGTGGGTCTGCCCCCAGGTACGTGAGCGGCTGGTTCAGCCCTTACCACCGCAGGCGGAAGCTCGTGCACCCCGTCATGGTCCAGCACATCCAGCCCCAGGCGCTCAGGTTGGTTGCCCGGCTCCTGGCGGTGCCCACCCCCGGGGCTGCACGTCCTCTGCGGCTTCCGGCTTTGAGCCCGACGAGCTTTCTAGGTCTTGAGCCAGGAGTTCTTAGGTGCATCAACTCGGCTGAAACAGCTGTGCTGTACGTGTTCGAGAAGCCAGGGCATTCCTAGCCTAAAAGGGTAAGGGTCACCCCAGGCAGGGTCCAGGGCCCTTCATGGCTCATGGCTCTGAGCTGAGGCCGATGCAGTGTCCTCACTGAGTGGAAGACACGGTCAGATGTTGACGGGCTCACGTGTAGAGACAGGCCCTGCAGGCCGGTAGCAGAGCACAGTCCAGTTTGAGATGTTGAAACGTAACAACTCATTTATTCCCGTCTCGCTGTGAGATGGGCACGGATAGCCATTTTATGCATGGGTAGACTGAGGCACAGAACCGTAGCGACCCGTGAGGTTGTTGAGGACATGAGTGTCGTGCACAGGCTGTGAGTTGGTGCCCGGGGTGCCCACCAGGCAGGCTCACTGCCGGCTGTGGTGCTCAGCCTGCTGGCCAGGTGGAGCGCCGTGGTGCGGGAGCTGGAGGCCGCCCTGCATCGTGTCTTCTATCCGGATGCCGTGGAGGAGTGGCTGGAGGAGAACGTGCAGCCCAGCCTGAGGCGGCTACAGGCCTTGCTGCAGGACCTTAGAGAGGCGGCTACCGCCAGGCCGCACGTGGCTCAGGACCCCTGATGGGGTGGGCCGGGCACCCCATCCAGCTGTGCCCATCCTGGCGCTGGCGGCCCGCCTCCCCCTGTACGCCAGACTCCCTGCAACAGGCCACACCCAGGGAGCAGAGGGTTCTCGCTGGGCAAGACGAGTGGCGAGGTGCAGGGAAGACACGCTGAGGCCCGCCAGCGGATCCGCGTGTGGAACTTGAAATACAACGGAGAGCGGGAGCCGGAACCGCTGCTGGTGGCAGTCAGACTCACTGCCAGTGTGCGTCCCGCACCAATGGTCCCGAGACCCTCCTCACCCTGTGAGCCCAGCCAAGGCAGAGGGGAGCTGGCCACACAGGTCCCTCCAACTCAGGGCACCCTCCAGTCGGGGTGACCACACCAGGAACCAGTGATGGCATTTCATACTTTATTTTAGAAAAAGAAAGCTTTCAAATTTTACCACTTAAAAACTCAACTTTGGCATGTGTCAATGACTGTTCCCCAAACTCGAGCTGTTGGTGGCCTCTCTGGAGAAGGGGACAGGGCTCCCCGCTTCCTAGCTGCTCCTGGCTCAGCTCCTGAGTGCCGGCTCAGAGGTGCCTCACTGCCTCCCCTCTGTGGGGGCTGCTGCAGCAGCCCTAGGCCCCACGTCCTGCCTGGGTTCCTAAGGGAGCCACCCTGCCTAGGCCCTGTGTGGGGCCTCTCTGACCCTGCATAAGCCCGGCAGGCCCGGCTGGTCAGGGGCTGTGTGCAGGCTGGGGAGGCCTTGGGAGTGGCTGCAGTGCGCACAGCCAGGTGGGACCCTCAGCGCCCGCCCTGGGCCCTGCAGAGCCTGGGCAAGCACCGCACTCTAGCCTCGGAGGGGACTGAGCCAGGGAAGGGCCAGGGCAGGGCTGTAGCATGTGGGGCAGGGCCCACTGGGATCCCCGGGGACATGAAGCCAGTGCGGGCGTCCTCCTGGCTCCCTCTGAGCCTGCCCCAGCTGTCGGCACTGTGCACACCTGCTGGAGCCTCGCTGTCACTGGGGAGCTGAACTGCGGGGGACTGACGAACCTTCCTGGGTGTCCCATTTCAGAGACCTGATCCCCACGCAGCTGGTGGGCAGTGGGGTACATGTGCTCTCAGGGTCCCCTGTCACTGCCCAGGCTGGGGCCAGCCCTCTGATGCCAGGAGACAGCTCTGAGGCCTGTGCCCTCCCTGGACAGCTCAGAGCCTGCAGAAGGTCCAGTCTGTGGTTTTGCTCAGAGGGCAGAAGCAAGCAGCAGGAATGGCAGAGGGTCCCACCCTGGGGCCGGTGGGGACACAACCAGGCGCTGGAGGAAGGCTTGCCGGTGGCCCACCAGAACCAAGGCCAGGGGCTCTATGGGCGTTAGCTCTGGCTCCCCGGGCCATCAGCCTCGCTGTCACTGCTCTGAGACAGCTCCACGGGACTCTCCAGTCGGTGCAGTTCCAGGAAGGAGGCAATAAGCTTGGCGATGGCTTCCACATCACTGGGCCAGGCCGACATCAGGAGAAAGGGCAGCTTACCACGGCCAGCCCTGAGGCAGCCACAAAGACCACACCACCTCCAGCACCCCCAGGGGTCCCTCTAGGACATGGTGCCTTCTGTTCTAGGCCCCATCTCCCATGACTCCCAGACCCCTCTGTCCCCTGTGGGGACTCCCCAATATTCCCCTAGCAGCAAGGGCTACTTCCTCCAAGTCCTCTCCCTGGGCCCAGCCACACAGTCCACTGTGGGGGCCACCTGTTGGGGGCGAGGGACACAGCCAGCCAGCTGTGACAATCAAGTCACCTGCCCAGAGCTTACCTGCGGTGGCCCATGACCGCGCTCTGTGTAAGGGGGTGGGAGAAGCCTGTTGCGAACCGCAACACCACCACGTAGCCCTTCCCAAAATACCGGACTTTCTCCTCCTCCACGTTCACATCCCGGATGTCATTCAGCAGGACCACCACTGCGGGGCATGGCGGGAGACAGTCAGTGGTTCCCCCTCCTCGCGTGCCCTTCCCACCTGTGTGCTGGGCACAGCACTTTGGGGCTACTCTCCAGAGGATGGCAGCAGGGGCCAGTGACCATCGCACAGGCTGGCTGTGCGCACAGGAGAGCACCGTCGGGTGGGAAACAGCAGCCCACCCGCGGCCACCCTGGCAGGCCTGCCCGGGCTCTCATGAGCGCACACCAAGGACGGGCTAAGCTCTCTGCTCTACCTTCCCCCGATGGCTGAAAAATGCCTTCCTGTTGCCTATTGGCCGGCCACTGATCTCGAGGCTGCCCAGCAGTGTCCGGGGGCACCCTCTGTCACCCCGCGGGCAGCTCTGACCCACCCCATTTCTAGGCCTCGGGCCTGGTCTCTGGGTCTTGCTCACCACCTTCCATCCAGTCTGGAATCAGCAGCCTCCTGCCACACCCCGTGTGCCCACGCCACGCGCCTCACCTTGGTCGTGGCCGGCTCTGAGAAGAGTCAGCAGCTTCCTGTACAAGCTGAATGTCTTCAGGACGACCTGCCCGGTGTTCTTGTTGAAGACGGCTTCCTGGAAAACCGGCCAGAGGGGATGACCCAGCTGCCGGCCTCTCTGTGTGCAGACCAGCTGCACGCAGAACTTCCAGGGCCCAGCCTGGCCAGAGCAGATACTCGAGAGGACACCCAGCTGACACCCAGCCCGGACAGCCACAGGTGGCTCCGCCAGGGCTGAACACCTACAGCCACACCCTCGTGGACTCCCATCTGTTGGGCCCCCAGGGCCAGGGGTATAGTGACAGAGGGGAGCGTGGAAGCAGATGCTGTACCCAAGGGAAAGATAAGTACAGCTTCAGGTCATGAAGCAAAGGAACGGAGGTTAAAGTCCGGAGGTCAGAGAGCCCCCCAGTCCTGTGGTTCCTGGTGAAGAGACCCACCCACAGGGGAGAGCACCGGCCCTCATTCTACCGTGGGCTGTGGCAACACTAGGGAGTAAAGAATTTCAGTGGAAACCGTCATGAAGAGCTTCTAGGAGAAAAGAAGATTCCTTGGTGCAGAAACCAGGAAGGTCAAGTTTCAGGATGGGGCGTGTGAGGCCCCAGAGCCCTTCCCCCTGCTGTGACCCCCCCACCACACCCTCGCGCTCTTGCCTCTGCCGGCCTTACCTCCCAGTCCTCCAGGTTCTGCACGGCCACGAACAGGCAGCCCGTGACATAGAAGAGCTTCCAGCCCAGACTATCTGAAGAGCAAACATGCAGGCAGCCAGGTGAGGGACAGCAGCAGAGGGCCAAAGGCTGACATGCCCAGCTGACACTGGGCAGGGGTGGCCTCTGGGGCTGGCTGAGCCCGGCCCATGGCAGCCACCCGACACTGCTAGCCCTGCCTGTCATGCAGAACCAGTGAAATGCCGGCCAGCTCGGTGTGCCCTCTGCTGTCCCTCCAGTGTCTACTGGAGACTGGAGTCAGGGCTGACCCGCATCTGCAGATCACAGCCCGGTGTGTGATGGAGTGGGGGACATGCAGCGGCGGCTGGAAGTGTGGTTCAGCCTGCGGTGCAGCCTCAGGCAAACACGAGAGAGCACGTTTCTGAAGAATGTGTCAACACGGGAGAGTGCTTCAGATACAAGAAGGTGGGGCACCAGGGGGTTCAGTGGGTTAAGCCTCTGCCTTCATCTCAGATCATGGTCCAGGGGTCCTGGGATTGAGCCCTGCGTTACAAGTAAAATCTTGAAGGAGAAGGGGAACACCAGCACACGAGCTGGGGCTGCACCTGCGTGGAGGTGCCTTGGTCCTAAAGGCTGGGCATTGGTGAGCACCACAAATGTTGGGTTCGCTCTCTATTTCCCAAACGGCCACGGAAGTTCCTGCGGGAGGGGGAGGAGGTGATGCACCCACCTCCACTGTAGTAGGCAGCAGCCAAGCCAATCGACAAGATTCCTGCAAAGAGAAAAGAAAGCAAGTGCCTCCCTATTGGGCCCCCATGAGTCCAGAGTCCCCTCCTGCCGGGAGCCACAGGCTCAGAGGAGCAGGCCCTTCCCTTCCCGGTGCCAGAGATGGCTGGGGGTGCTGGTGGGGGACAGAAGACCACCAGGCTCAGAAGTCGGGGACACAGCCAGGAAGTGCACTCAGAAATATGGCGAATGCCTTTCACAGTATTCCCGGAGTATGTTCCTCTGGCCGAGGCTCCAGACCTGAGGAGCCAGAGCCAGAGAGTATTCCACGTGGTGTGGGATGAAGAACCGTAGTGTGGCGCGGGAAGCAGAACAGGCAGGTGGCCACATGCAGGGTCATGGGATAGATGGACAGAGACATGTCGCGGAGGGCACAGCCACACCACTCTTCACACGGCTGCCCTCATCAACACCGTGCCACCGCCCCTGCAGTGTAGACCCTCCAATGGACGGGGAGAGGAAAAACGGGAATGAACTGTGGCCCATCACGTGAGCCTCTAACGTACACTTGCAACCAGATGTATGAAAGCAAACAAAAGGGGAACGAGGACCTCAAAAGAACATCACGATGTTAACATGAGGATACTAAGTGCTGGGGAAAGGACAGATCCTCATGTAGAAGCACTCATGGAGGTCAAAAGCAGTGCATATAGGATAAAAGCTGGGAAGATACAAGGTAACAAAACAGAGGACAGTTTCTTTTTCTTTCTTTCTTTTTTTTTTTTTAATTCGGTTTTTAACCTGGGGGAAATACGGACATCCTTACCAACAAGCAAAGACCAGGACCTGATGCCTGGAGCCCTCTTCAGATGGAGGCAGGAGCTGGTGCGGGACTCCACCTGCATGTACATCCCTGGTCTGGGCGCGCACCACTCCGGACAGGACGCGCTGGGGAAGGGCAGAACACACCGCGGCTGGAGTCCTCTCGCCGCCGCCTGCACACAAGCGCCCAGCCCCTCACCAGCCTGGGAGCCGGTCAGCTTGTGTCCACGGCGGTCTCTTCGGTCCCCCAAGGACCCCTGCTCTGCAAGCCCCTTCTCTGCTCAGTTACGCCGACCGCACGGGGGCCACCTGCCCAGCCAGTACCCGCGAAGCGGCCACGAGCGCTTGGCCATCGGCTGCCCCGTCCTACCCGGAAGCCGCAGTCCTCGGAAGCCTGGGCAGCGTCCGAGCTCCCGACACCCCAGCAGAACTATCAGAGGGCCCGCACCGCCCTGTGCTGCCCCCGAGAAAGGGACTCCGGGTCTCGTCTGGTCTGAGTCTGTCTCCGACCGCTCGGACAACAGGCTACGTGCGGCGGAGGGTCCGGGGGCTCCGGCTGGGGCCCCCGGTTCTGGGGCGCAGTGAAGTCAAACTCACGACAGTAAGGGATGGGTTCGGTTGGTACCGACGAGTCTCGCGTCTCGGTCCACCCCGGGCTGCTCCTGCTGCGGCTGGACCCGCCCGATCCCCCCCCAGCCAGGCCCCGCGCCCCCGGTCCGCTTCCCGCGGCTCTGGGACGCCTCGCCCGCCCCGGCCGCCCGCGACAGCGGCCCGACTCCCGCGCCTACCGAGCACTGGACCCGGCGGCGCGGGCGCAGGGCCGGGACCTGGGGCAGGTGGCCGGCCGCCAACTTCCGGGGTTGGGGGCGGGACGGCTAACTTCCGGGTTCCGCGGAGCGGGCGGGGTCGGCTTCCGGGGGCTCGGGCGGGGCTGCGGCTGACTTCCGGGCCCTGGGGCGCGAGCGGACCCTACTTCCGGGACGGGGCGGGGCGGGGCGGGTCTGGGGCCAGGCCGCCGGCTCACCCGCACCCGGGCGGGAGACTGAGGGGCGGAGCGCGGCGTCTGGGGGGCGTGGGGAAGCGCAGCAACTGCGGGCGGGTGACCGCCCCCGAGAACGTCTGGGGCGACTGAACCCCACAAAGTCGGAAGCGTGGATTATGCGGCAAAACCCTCGCTTAATACGTCGATAAAAGGGGGCGCCTGGGGGGCTCAGTGGGTTAAGCCGCTTCCTTCGGCTCAGGTCATGATCTCGGGGTCCTGGGATCGAGCCCCGCATCGGGCTCTCTGCTCAGCGGGGAGCCTGCGTCCCCCCCCTCGCCCCCCGTCTGCCTCTGCCTGCACGTGATCTCTGTCTGTCAAATAAATAAATAAAATCTTTTAAAAAACCAGGTCGATAAAAGGGGCGCCCGGGGGCTCAGTCGGCGAAGCGTCGGCCTTCGGCTCCGTCGCGATCCCGCGGTCCCCGACCGAGCCCCGCATCGGGCTCCCGGCCCAGCGGGGGCGTCCGCCCCCCACCCCCACCCCAGCCCGTGCTCGCCCGCCCGCTCGTTCCCGCTCAGATCAAGTCGCCGCAGCTTTTAGCACCCGACGAGCCGGACAGGCAGACAGCGCGAGCGGGGACAGCCGGGGCAGAGGGAGCCCGACCTCGCTCCCCGGACCCCGGGGCCACGACCCGAGCCCCAGGCCGACGCCTCTCCAAGCCGGTGCCCCGCACGCAGAACCGCTCGCGAACGACGACGCTGACGGAGGTGGGCGGTGCCCGGAGGTCGCCGACACCGGCTCGGGGCGGACGAGCCCCTGCAGCGCTCGGAGACGCGGGTTCACACTCGCAGCGGACGTGGCTCGGGCCTGGAAAAGACAGATTCTGCGCGTTGGGTCTGGAGAGTCCGCGCAGTCCCGGGACAGCGTCAACCTCCGGAACAACACCGCGGGCTCCCCCGCCAGCGAAGACCGGCGCTGGGGGAGAACCGCGTCCGCGGCACCGGCCACGCAGCTCCCGCCACGCAGCTCCCGCCGGAACCCCAGGCACGTGCGGATGGGCAGCGCCGCGGGCTCTTTTTATAGGGTGGGCGGGGTGGGCGGGGTGGGGCTGTTGTAAACAGAAAGTCCATTGGAGGGAAAGGGGAGCTGGAAGTATAGTGGCTTCTCATTGGCTGGACGATGGCCCCTCCCCATTAGATGGGTGGTGACGGTCTCTCATTGGCTGGGCTGTTGCCAGAAAATTGCGGGAGGAAAGACGGTTTGCTCCCGGAAAACCTCGCCGCAGGCACGTAGGCGGCCTACCTGCTCCCTCTCCTCCAAACCGCCAGCTTCCTTCCTTCCAAGCAGGCCTGGGTCCTGACGGGCCCGGCTGGTTCGGACCAGGCGCCTGAACAGGAGCCTGCGTCCCCGCGTGGCCTCCGCAGGGCAGCGCCGAGGGCTACGTGGGGTGCGGGGCGAACGCAGGAGGGCTGCTCTTCCGTTGTGCTCTCTCCGTACTTACTCCAGCTGTAGAACGTACATCAGTACAGCCGCGCGCTGCCCGTGGGTCGGTGTGCAGAGCCCAGAAGACCGCCCGAGAGCAGCGCACCACCAAAAGCCATACTTCATCAGTCGGCCTCGGATACCCTCTGCCTGTGGCTCCAAACCTGACCGGCATCAGAATCGCCAGGCAGGTTTGGGGGTTTTTTAATTCTGTTTTGTTTTTAAAAGATTTTATTTATTTATTCGGCAGAGATCACAAGTAGGCAGACAGGCAGGCGGGGCGTGCGGGGGAGCAGGCTCCCCGCGGAGCAGGGAGCCCGATGCGGGGCTCGGTCCCAGGATCCTGAGATCATGACCTGAGCCGAAGGCAGAGGCTTTAACCCACTGAGCCACCCAGGCGCCCCTTACATGGTGGGTTTTTGAAACAGAATGCTGGCACCTGTTCCCAGTGGTGCGTGGGATTTAAAATTTAGATGGTGGTCATACTGCTGGCCAAGGAACCACGCTTTGAGCCCATCTACTCTAGCTGCAGCAAATCTACACAGTGTCTGAACACAGCAGGCTCCTCAGACGGACCCCTCAGCTCGCATTCTATCTTCTTGAAACGCACTTCCCCTACACGATCTTGAAGGTTTATTTGAATTGTTAATACCTTCTTTAAGTCCTTCCTGCTTGCCGCAAGCCTCAGAATTTAGGTAGAACTGAGAGGATACCCAGGAAATTCTACTTTGCATTACATGTATTTGCATAATTTCACCTTTTCTACTGGATCATAAGCCATTTAAAAATGAAGACTGCACTGGACTTTTACAAAGGTTAAGTGCGCGAACAAGTGACAGTTAATTTGGTCAGAATCCTGCTAAATATTGGTAATAGCAAGACTGGAAATACAATATCCATAAATAGGGAACTGAGTGAATAAAATTGTATATTGTGCCAATTATCAGTGCATTCTATCTCAGCTCTAAATTCGAACTTCATTGCGCGATCCCTGAAAATGGATCTGAGCCCTCTATTTTTTGTGCGCTCTCTGGCGTGATGCTGAACTTTGTCAGTAGAGGGTGCTGGAGAGACACTGCGGGAGGAGGATCCTCGGCTTCTGGCTCCTGCAGCTCCCAGGGCTTCTGCGGCGCCCCGCCCTTACCGTGCACACTGGCCAGCATAACCAGTATCCACCAGCTTCTCCTTACAACCCCCTTGAGTGGTGTTGTAGAAAAGTACCTCTAGTGAGATCCCTTGTGTGGGGAAAAAAAAAAAAAAAAAACCACCTTTCCCCAGCACCTTCTGGATTAGATTTCCAGCAAGTTCCGTCAGTGCGACATCTGACTTCTCTGCCACCAGATGAGCCAAAGGTGGCTTCCTCCAACAGTCCAGATCTCATCCTGGGGCACAGAGTGGGCTCCAACGTCATAGCCCTGATTGGGGGGGCTGTGGTTACTCCTTGTTTCTTACTATTCTTGCATTCTCTTTTTACTAGCAAATCCCTCACACCAATCCCCAGTTATTGTTAGTGATTCTTTATATTAAACTCTATTACAAATTATTGTGTGCTTCCTCTCTCCTGATTGGACCCCACGAGGGAAGGACTATCTCTATATACTGCTAGAGCATGCTCTCCAGCATGTACTGTTGAACCATAAAAGCAAGATGGAGAAACATGCATGAGGTACTGTCATTTAAGAAGGGGTTGTACAGGATGCAAATATATATTGAAATAGAATATGTAAAATGTGGTGGTTTTATTCTGGATAGTAGAGTGAGTTAGCATTGTTAGTCTGAGACTTTTTAATATATGTAATGTGAGATCATGCAGATGAGTGTGTTAGGTCGGTACTGCTGGGAACCAGGCATTTCAGATAGGAGTGATGGATGTGAGGTCGGTAAGGGCAATTATTCAGCATCCTGTATGCCTAGATTTGAATCAGAAGGACTAGCGTGAGTTCATAATGCATTTTGCTTTAAAAAGTTTCCTCATGCTGTCCACTGAAAAGTCCTAGAAACAATGACCAGTGCAGTAGCAATGAGCAATTCTAGCATCCGTTCTGTGGTTTTTAAATACCAATTCCTACTAAAGGAACCAGGCTTTTTGGTGAGAGGACTGATGTCAGGTCTAAAGCAGGAAATGTACAAGCAAATGTATCAAAAAGCAAAAAGACTGCTAACATTTGAGTATCTTCTCAAAAAATTTTGGAGTCTAGCTAAAGAAATTCTATTAGCAAAAAAAGAAAAACGGGATTTGAGTATTAATAAGAATAATTCAAATGAACTGAAAATCTCCAACCATTTAAATCCATAACTTTTTTTTTTTTTAAAGTAATCTCCATGCCCAATGTGAAGCCCAACATGGGGTTCGAACTCACAACCCTGAGATCAAGACCTGAACTACAATGCTCAACCAACTGAGCCTCCCAGGAGCTCCCAAAATCCATAATTCATAATGATATATTTTTTTTAATTCTTTGTTCACTTTCGGAGGATGCTGAGAAAGGAATTGGATTTTTTTTAAAACTTATGGATTCATCTTGTCTTTATAAAATTTACAACAGAGTAACCAAATAGTGAATGAGAGGAGTCTCTCATTATGAAAGTATTCCTTGGGCGCCTGGGTGGTTCAATTGGTTAAGCATCTGCCTTCAGTTCAGGTCATGATCCCAGGATCCAGGGGTGGAGCCCTGCGTTGGGCCCCCTGCTCTGCGCCGAGCCTGCTTTCTCCCTCTCCTGCCTGGTGTGCTCACTCTCTCTCTGACAAAGTTGGTTTTTTTTTTTTTTTTCTTTTTTTAAGGAGAGATTAGGGAAACCTGGACACTAAATACATATTTGATGAAATTACGTAGTTGTAACTTGTTTTCACATGTGGTAATGGTATCGTGAAAATGTTTTTAAAACAGTAATGAGGAAGGGGCGCCTGGGTGGCTCAGTGGGTTAAGCCTCTGCATTCGGTTCAGGTCATGATCTCAGGGTCCTGGGATCTTGTCCCGCATCGGGGTCTCTGCTCAGCAGGGGACCTGCTTCCCCCTCTCTCTCTGCCTGCCTCTCCGCCTACTTGTGATCTCTCTGTCAAATAAATAAATAAAATCTTAAAACACACACACACAAAACAGTAAGGAGAAATACACACAAATGACAACCTAAAATTACTCTCTTATTCCCGCTGAAAATGGAGGGAATGGCGCTGACACAGACCCGAGTAAGGCAGGGGTTAGGCCGGAGGCCAATGCAGACCCCGCGGGTTTACCTGTCGGAACCTCCATCAATTAAAACGGAATCAAGAGAACGTCCTTTGGGTGGGGTTGGGGCGGGCAGGGGAAGCTGCGCTCAGCTGCGGACCAGCGGGAACCTCGCAGTGGCCACTGCCGCCCCCCAGCCGCAGTCACAGCTCGGGGCTGGCGAAGCCACCGTCCAGCCTGCAGCTGCCCCTCCCAGCGCCCCCGCGTCCTCCGCGGACGTGGGCTGCTCCCCGCGGGGCAGCCGGCTCGGTCGGGACGGCAGCTCCCCGCTGCCTCCGAAGAAGCCCAGCGTGCTGGTGCGACGGCCGGAGACCACCGGACTCCCTCGGGCCCCCGGGCTGCCCCCGGCAGGCTTCCCGCTCCGACCATCCCGCAAAGAGCAGACAACACGCATGTCGTAGCACGTCGGCTTTCACGACCAGGAGTGAGCAGCTTCGCCCGAGCCCCGCAGAAACAACTGCGCGTTCCCGCAGAGCCGGCGCCGGACCGTCCCCGCACGTGCCGGGACCGCGGGCGGACTCGACTTCACACCCAGCTTCCCGCGCGCCCCCGCCGCCACGTGGGGCGCACCCGCGCATGCGCACTGCCGACCGGCCGGCCTACGTGACGCGCCTCCGGGCGGCAATGGCGGTGGCCTGGCGAAGCCTGTCTCCAGGTCCAACTGACAAACCAGGCGCCCCAGGATAAGTCCTACAAAGGGTCTGCCTGTCCGCCTCCTGGGGAAGGTCTGCTTGTCCGCTCCGGGCCGCCCCCGACCCGCGAGCCGCGGAAAAGGGCGAGATGACCCGCGGGGCCGCCCGGACGACCGCCGCTCTCCGCCCCCGCGCTCCGATTGGCTTCACGGCCCGGACCGCCCCTTCCTCGGGTTGTCATTGGCCCAGACGGAGATATGTGGGCGGAGCCGCACCGCCCTCTCTGCGCTCCTACTGGCTTGGAGTTGTGGCCCGCCCCCTCCCGGCGTTCTCATTGGTCGATCGGAGCCTCCGGGGGTGGGGCGGCACCGGGGGTGACTTCAACAAAGGGCGGCGGGCGCCGGGCGTCTGTGACCGAGTCTCCCGGTGCTGCTCTGAGGCCGAGTCCTGGGCCCCGGCCTGCCCCGCTCCAGATGAAGTGTGAGCACTGCACGCGGAAGGTGGGCCCCGCGCGCTCGGGGCGGGGCGTCGGTCGGGCCGGGGTGGGACATCGTCGGGCCGGGGTCGGGGCTGCTCCGGGTCGGGCGGTCAGTCCTGCCGGGGTCGGGGCTGCTCCGGGTCGGGGGGTCAGTCCCGCCGGGGTCGGGGCTGCTCCGGGTCCGGGGGTCAGTCCTGCCGGGGTCGGGGCTGCTCCGGGTCGGGGGGTCAGTCCCGCCGGGGTCGGGGCTGCTCCGGGTCGGGCGGTCAGTCCTGCCGGGGTCGGGGCTGCTCCGGGTCCGGGGGTCAGTCCCGCCGGGGTCGGGGCTGCTCCGGGTCGGGGGGTCAGTCCCGCCGGGGTCGGGGCTGCTCCGGGTCGGGGGGTCAGTCCCGCCGGGGTCGGGGCTGCTCCGGGTCGGGGGGTCAGTCCTGCTGGGGTCGGGGCTCCTCAGAGACAGAGGGTCGGGGGTCGTTCCAGCCGGGGCTGCCAGGGGTCAGGAGGTTGGTCCGGCCGGGGTCGGGGCTGTTCGAGATCAGGGGGTCAGGTCGGGGTCGGAGCCGCCTGCGGTCACCGGCCTCCGGGAGACCTGGTGCCCCGTGCTGGCGTCGGGTCCCAGCTGCGGCGCGGTCCCGGGTTCCCTGGCCCCTTAGCCCCCCGACCGCCATCGCCGGTCTCCGGGATGTGCCGCTCCCGGCGCCTGTGCATCCTCCGGCCGACTCGTCTCCTGTGTGACAGCTGGTTCGGGGATACCGGGTGGAGGGCAGCTGGTAAGCGGCGGCCGCTGCACCTGCCAGAATCCCGGCGCTCCTGCGCCTCAGGTTACACTTCCAGGTGCCTGTGGTCACCTGACATTTGGGCTCACGCTCAGTCTTTCCTGTTCTCTGGCACTTGTCTGTCGTTTCAAGATATGTTTGAAGGCCCCCCGCCCCCGCCCCCGCCAAAAAGCAAAAACCAAAAAACCCCCTCAGAAAAACAAACTGACCTCTGTCACCACTCAGGGCAATCCTAGCGGGCACCGTTCTTGATGTGGATGATTGAAACAATGACCAAAACGTGTTTTCTGTGTGCTCACCTGTTTTTAAAGATGTTTATTTATTTACTTATTTGACAGAGAGAGAGATACAGCGAGAGAGGGAACACAGCAGAGGGAGAGGGAGAAGCAGGCTTCCCGCCGAGCAGGGAGCCCGATGTGGGGCTCGATCCCAGAACCAGGATCATGACCTGAGCGGAAGGCAGATGCTTAACTCCTGAGCCACCCAGGCGCCCCCAAAACATGTTCTTAAAGAGTTTTTATACAACTTACATAATTACAGTAAGAAAACAGGAACGTAGGGAGGGCAGGGCTGGTCCTCCTCTCCACCTGGGTAACCCTAGGGACCGTGGTAGCCTTCCACGCTTGCTTCTAGGCTGTAACGGCGTAGAGAGCCGTTCACTGTGGGAATCGGGTTTTTTGGTTTGTTTTTCCAAAAATTAGATCATATAAATATTTTATCACTTTCCCTTTTTTTTTTTTAAACTTAACACTATACGGAGATACATTTCCAGAGCATTACTCCCAATTCTAGTTCAGCGTAATCGGAATGTAGCAGGTGTCCAGGCTGTCAGTGTTATTTACCTGGCGGGGGAAGGCCACGTTGCTTCTAGTTTTCAGTTACCGCAAGGACACGGATAGGGAGGGCATGCATGTGTGTGCACAAGTCCAGGTACTTTTATCTTTATAGAAAGGATTTCTACATATGAGGCTAATGGATCAGAGTGTACACACATCTTTCTAAACTGAGAGTCAAATTAAAAGTACTCTTCTATGTTCCTTTGCTTTTTCAAGGAATGTAGTAAGAAAACAAAAACCGAGGACCAAGAGAATGCATCAGTTGAAGGACCGAGTCTGGCCCAGGAGAGCGGAGAGGCAAGTAATTTCTCAGTTTCGCGTTAGCCTGGAGTAAATGGCCGGGGCTGTTTTTCTCTTCTCGGAGGGCTCCTGTCCCTGGCACACCACTGCTCTAAGACAAAACATGCTGAAGTGGTGCCCCTGCAGGGGCTGCGGGCATGTGGGGCGGTCATTCCTCCCGTCCAAGAACTAACGAGGCCCTGGGTTGGTCATTCCGAGGCACATGACCTTCTAGACAGAAGTGCCAAGAGCAAGAGTTCTCAGAATACGTACACCCAGCCGAAGCCGACTGAGTGAAGAACAAAGGAAAATAGCATCTTCCGTCACTGACTGGACATAGTGGCATAATATTTAAATCTCCAATTTCTTAAAAGAAAAATTTCACTCTGTAAAATGGGAGTTTGGGTAGGTAATTTATAAAAGAATTCAAATCTCGCGATCCGGTAAGTTTATTTTTCCAGTGGTTTCTTCCCTAACTCCATTCTTGAGGGTTTAAATCCTTCTTAGCTAGCAGTGATGGCTTAAGTTTATTGGGTAGGGGAGGTCACTCTTCCCTTGGAAAGGACTGGTCCTGACTTCACTCATGGAGAGCTGGCAGCGTGGGAGAAACAGCAGCAGGTTTCGCTTGAGTCTCTTGATGCCAACACAAGGTCTGACCTGGCGGAGCTGATCTCGTCCGTCGTATACCAGCTCTGCTCTGCTCTGGCAGCTTAGGGCTTGGCAAGCAGCAGATGAAATGGGCACCCGGGGCGCAGAGGCAGAAGTAGCAGGGAGCGCCTGGCGCCTCCCACAGCTGCCCTCTGGCCACATCACCTCGGACAGACCTCTAAACCCGGGAGCCCGGTTTCCTTATCAGTAACCTGGGGACTTGGGTCCCTTCCCTGTCAGGGCTGTGGTAATGCAGAGATACGGTATGCACACAGCCTCAGCAGGCGTCTTGCCAGCGTGGTGGGCGGCACCCCGTAGGGTGAGCAGCTGGGGCGGGTGTGCTCCCCAGGCGGGGGGAGGTGGAGACAGAGTGGTCTGGGGCAGGAGACAGCTCAGGGTGGGGGCAGGCGGCTTAAGGCAGCTGGCGCAGGGGAATGAAGGAAAGGGCCCGGCAGACCCGGCGGTGGGGCCAGTGCTGAAGGCAGGAGAGCGGGTGTGGCCCGGGAAGCCGCGTGCAGTTTGCGGTCCAGGGGCACGGAGCTCTACGGGGCTTGGGAAAGGAGAGGGCTCCACCGGAGGTGAAGATGGGGGAGGTGTCGGGCTTGCCGGAGCTGGCACTGCTCTGCCGAGGCTGGTGGCCGAGAAGGGGCGATGGACAGTCTTCCCCGGGATACACATGTTTAGGAGACCAGAGGAAGTGGAAGGAACAGGTCAGTGGGAAGGGACCGGACCCAGCCCCGAGAGCTTGCAGGAAGGAGAGCGTGCGGTGCGTAGTGCACCAGCCATGGAGGGAGTCCCACCGGGAGCAGCGCGGAGAGCGCGCATGGGCCCCTGGGCCGGGCCAGAGGGCCAGGATTCTCCGCGCAGCGCAGCAGTGTCTGTGTGCCGGGCCACGTGCTCCAGACCCTTGCTGTGGCTGCTCTGGCCCACCCGGGAGCTTGTTGGAAACTCCTGGGCACCATTCAGACCTCGGGAAGCCAGGCTGCCGACTTCCTTGGGGAGCTGTGGGCCTTGATGAGCTCAGCGGGGAGTACAGAGTAGGCCAAGAGCGGAATCCCCGGGGGCAACCCAGAAGGGGACGGAGGGACGGAGGCACCGGGCCAGCTCCTGAGACACAGGAATGTGGATTTCTTCCCGCCATGTGACAGTGCTGTCCTGTTCTCACCCTGGATTGTCATCTGGGTGACTCCTTGATCTCACCGGCCTATTCTATCCCCCGCGGCGCCCGGAGCTCCAGGCCTGGCTCTCTGCTGTCCAGGATGATCCGTGTCCGTGTTCGTGTTGGTCTCATGCTGTCATTGTCCCCAGAGAAGCACATGTTTTAGTCTTTATTGAAGAATCAGACCAGAACATCCTTGTTTCATAGAAGGGAGAATTCCATAAACTGGCCGATGCCAAGATCTTTCTGAGTGACTGCCTGGCGTGCGACAGCTGTGTGACAGCGGAGGAAGGAGCCCGGGTCTCCCAGCAGAACGCCAAGGACTTCTTTCGAGTTCTGAACCTTAATAAGGTAGGGTTCCTGGGCACTTGCTGGTTCTGTGGTCTGGGGCCGGGAGGTGGTGGCGAGGCATGGAAGCCTCTGCTGGGGCACCGGGCACGCGTCTTGGCCCTGGCCCCATATCCCTTGCTGGAGTCCAGTCTCTCCAGAGCCCCTGCCCAGGGTCATGTTCCCTCACTAACGTGATATGAGGCAAGGTCCCTAGTCTGTTCCTAAAGGCAAGGTTCCTAAAGGCAAGGTCGGATGGTCTTTTCAGGCTGGGGCAAGGCCGTGGTCCCTCTGCTGTCCTGTAGAGCTGTGTCACTCAGCTTTGGACACGTGAAAGGAAGGGCAGGTGAGCCAGAGGGGCTGAAGCATACCTGGGTTTACCCCTCGCTCCCGGCCGCTCTCAGGAAGCCGGGTCACAGCCGGGCCTGCCTGCAGCAGCGCAGGTGCCCCTGGGAAACCCCCCACCCCCCGTCTCGGTAACAGCCAGTGTGTCAGGGCCAGGCAGAGCCCATGAGCGGTGTGGGCTGCACGTGGGCACCGCGGCATAGAGGACAGAGCGCGGCGGTGTCGTGCGTGTCTGCCCCTACCCCTGTGGCGTGCTCCTGGGACGTCATCCAGCATTTTTAGGTCACGGTTTCAGAGAGAAATATTGGTCTTCCTGTCGTCAGCAGTGTAGTGTGTCTGTTCCCTTCCTGGTGCTCAGGTTCCCCGGGAGGCCCCCGAGTGAGCGGCAGTCCCCACCTGCTCTTGCTTGTCCTTCTCTGAACAGAGTGGCTTTTGCTCTGCTACTGCACTGAACAGACTTGGCTCATTGGTGGTGCGGCTTAGCTCCTCCCCGTGGCGACAGCTTGATTCAGGCTTCAGTGGGAAGTTTTACTGTTAAGTAGATGTTTATAGAAACTTGCGGTCGATGTGCGTGCCCGTCGGCACTGCCGCTGCAGACGCCGCCATGGAGGAGGAGGAGACGGTGATTTCGCGAAACTGGACGGAGGGGAGGTTCCGGGCTGGGTGAGCGAGCTGCTCCCACGGCCGTCGGGGCACCGCACTTGCCCTTTCTCCGCTGCCCGTGGGCCTGGGCGCTGTCTGCTCCCCCGCTGGCCACAGAGCAGCTCCCTCAGAGAGGGGACGTTTGAGTGAGAACAGTGTGAGGCCTGGAGACCTGGGCAGGGCATCAGGTGGAAGGGTTGGAAGCACCGAGTCTGGCTCCTGGAGCTGGGGACAGACGACCCTCTGCCCTCCCCCTTCCGTTAGCAGCGGGGACTCACGATGCCCCCGGCCCCTGCCTCCTCACTCTGCTGGGCTGCGTTCAGAAGCGTGACTTGCTGACAGCGTCTGACCCACGCAGCCCTGTCCTGGTAATCCCGTGTGTGCCCCGAACGCCAGGTTACAGGGTCACGTGGGAGACCTGACGCCGGCGTCCTCACCTGCGTCTCGGCCCCTGTGTTGCTGATGAATTGTTCGTGTTTTTCTCAGGAGTTCCTGAGCGGCCACTGTCAGTTTTGACTCAGGGTGTTGATGGCCTTGTTGTTTCATGTTTACACACTAATTTTTCTTAAAGATTTTATTTATTTTTTTGTCAGAGAATGAGCACAGGCAGGGGAAGCAGCAGGCAGAGGGAGACGTGGGCTCTCCGCTGAGCAGAGAGCCCGACGCGGGGCTCCATCCCAGGACCCCAGGATCATGACCCGAGCTGAAGGCAGACGCTTCACTCACTGAGCCCCCCAGGCGCCCCACACAGTATTTTTTTTTTTTAAAGATTTTATTTATTTATTGGACAGACAGAGATCACAAGTAGGCAGAGAGGCAGGCAGAGAGAGAGGAGGAAGCAGACTCCCTGCCCAGCAGAGAGCCCAATGCGGGGCTCCGGGGCTCGATCCCAGGACCCTGGGATCATGACCTGAGCCGAAGGCAGAGGCTTAACCCACTGAGCCACCCAGGTGCCCCTCCCCAGTACAGTATTTTTTAGAACAGTTTATAGAAGGTGAGAATGATCCACTCCTTAAAAATATCCTGCAGTTTGGGGATCCTGGGTGGCTCCGTCACTTAAGTGTCTGACTCTTGGTTTCAGCTTTGGTTATGATCTTGGGGTCATGAGATCAAGCCCTGTGTCAGGCTCTGTGGTGAACGTGGAGCCTACTTAAGTTTCTCTCTGTCGCCCTCTGCCCCAGCCCTGCTCTGTCTCTTTCTGTCTCCTTAAAAAGAAACAAACAAAATACATGCAGACATGCACCCATACCCCACAGTTTGCCATACTGACCAGGACGGAGGTCCCCGGGGACAGATCTCCGGACACTGTTTCGGTGTCTATGTATTTTGTTCTAATTGAAATGTGTTGGTGTGTGTGTATCTTTAAATTGTTATTGGGTCATTTCAGTTATTTATGGGCCAATATGGTAATATTTTTTTTTCCTCTAGAATTACCCACTTTTGTTCACGTGTTCACATTTATTGATAGAATATTGTTTTTAAAAATTGATGAAATCTCTAGGGAAGTCACACTTCTTTTTTTTTTTTTTTTTTTTTTTTTTTTTTTTTTTAAAGATTTTATTTATTTATCAGAGAGAGAGAGGGGGGAGAGAGCGAGCACAGGCAGACAGAATGGCAGGCAGAGGCAGAGGAAGAAGCAGGCTCCCTGCTGAGCAAGGAGCCCGATGTGGGACTCGATCCCAGGACGCTGGGATCATGACCTGAGCCGAAGGCAGCTGCTTAACCAACTGAGCCACCCAGGCGTCCCGGGAAGTCACACTTCTTAATCCTAATTTTTTCCCTTAATTATATTTGCTAGTGCGTGTGAATTCTATCACTGTTTCTTTCTTTCTTTTTTTTTTTTTTTATGTATTTATTTGACAGAGAGAGATCACAAGTAGATGGAGAGGCAGGCAGAGAGAGAGAGAGAGAGGGAAGCAGGCTCCCTGCCGAGCAGAGAGCCCGATGCGGGGCTCGATCCCAGGACCCTGAGATCATGACCTGAGCTGAAGGCAGCGGCTTAACCCACTGAGCCACTCAGGCGCCCCTCTATCACTGTTTCATAGAACACTTACTACATTCTGTTTGACTGGAGTCTTCATTATGGTGTCTTACGTCACTCTGCGTACCCAGCACCCGTATCATTCTCTCCTCTGTCTCCCGCAGAAATGTGATCGCTCACAGCACAAAGTGCTGGTAGTGTCAGTGTGTCCTCAGTCTCTGCCTTATTTTGCCGCCAAATTCCGCCTCAGCGTGACGGATGCATCTAGAAGACTCTGCGGCTTCCTCAAAAGTCTTGGTGAGATGTCTTGATACTGTCGTGAGTCTACGAGGCCAGCCGACAGCTGTCCTCTCTGTCTCCAGCGTTCAGCTCCCGGGGGCACAGCTTAGACCAGGACCTCCGCCAGCATCTCGAGGAACGTAAGACGACCCTGCCTCCGACCTGCAGGAGGCGGGCGTCCCTCACCCCCTTACTGCGCGGGTGGGTGTTGCGTGAGGTCTGTGGCTGGCCCACCAGGAGCAGCAGGTGATGGGGTGGCGGGGACATGTGGGAGGGTTCAGGGATTGCCAAGGAGTGTGGTGTCGTCTCAGCCCCAGGGCCCGCAGAAGGCTGGGACAAGCCTAACCATGGCGAGATGACCGGCATCCTGCTTTCCGGGGTGCTCTCCGGAGAGCAGAGCAGGGAGGGAACGGGCTGTAACCCTAACCCCCGCCCACCCACCCTCTGTGCAGCGTCTGCCACCCTGGGCTGTCGTCCTGCACAAGACCACCAGGCAGGCTCGGGAGAGGAGAACTGGAGGCGTTTGCCAACATGAGTTTTGGGTTTTCTGCAGTGGCTTCTTTTTTTTTTTTTTTTTTTTAAAGATCTCATTCATTTATTCACACGAGCGACAAATAGGGAGAGAAAGAGAGAGGCCGTGGGAGAAGCAGACCCCCCACGGAGCAGGGAGCAGCACGGGCTCCATCCCAGGACCCTGGGGTCATGACCCAAGCCAAAGGCAGACGCTTAACCAACGGAGCTACCCCATCGCCCAGTGGATTCTTTTTCTGTTGTTTTTGTTTTTTGTTTAAGATTGATTTATTTAGGGGCACCTCGGTGGCTCAGTTGTTAAGCATCTGCCTTCGGCTTAGGTTATGATCCCAGGGTTCTGGGATCGAGTCCTGCATTGGGCTCCCTGCTCAGCGGGAAGCCTGCTTCTCCCTCTCCCACTCCCCCTGCTTGTGTTCCCTCTCTCGCTGTCTCTCTTTGTCAAACAAATAAAATCTTTAAAAAAAAAAAAAAAGATTGATTTATTTATTTTACACAAAGTGTGTGTTGAGAGCATGCCAGCTGGGGGAGGGGCAGAAGGCGACGAATCCGAAGCGGACTCCCTTCTGAGCACAGAGCCGGACACGGGGCTCAGTCTCTATACCCCAAGATCATGACCTGAGCCGAAACCAGGTGTCAGATGCTCAACCAGCTGAGCCACCAAGGCGCCCTGCAGTGGCTTTTAAAGACCTAAACACGTGGAGGGTTACTAAGACAATAAGGCGACACTTGGAATGAGCCCCTGGTCCTTGGGGCACTTTGCATGGTTCCTGCACGCACTGCCTGCTGCCGGACTGGGCCACAGCGCCGAGGGCCGTGGGGCCGTTCCCTCAGGCTTGGGATCTGAGAAGGCTTCAGGTGGGCTTGGCTTTACCGGAGACCAGAGTTCCTAGATACTGTCTCTCCTCATACTGAAAGGCCCTATTTGGGGAGACAATTTTTTAAAGAGTGGGGCATTAGATATTAGTAAAACATATCCACAATGAACCTGATTTAAGTGTCATCTTAAAACATTACCTTATGTTTTATAATTTTTTTAAGAAAAATTATCTAGCTGCAGATATTAAGGTTATTTAATTCACTTTGCTATAATTATTAAAAGTACAATGTTTTGTCTCGGGCTTATGTGCCAGTATTAAGAAAACTTATTTTAAAGATAGCTAAAAAGAGGCACCTGGGTGGCATAGTCATTTAAGCCTCCAACACTTGATTTCGGCTCAGGTCATACCTCAGGGTTGTAGGGTTGAGCTTCATGTCAGATCTGTGCCCAGACTGTGGCTCTCTCTCCCCCTCCCCTTGCTTGCACTCTCAAATAAGATCTTTCGTAACAAACACACACTAAGGGGGCGCCTGGGTGGCTCAGTGGGTTAAGCCGCTGCCTTCGGCTCAGGTCATGATCTCAGGGTTCTGGGATCGAGTCCCGCATCGGGCTCTCTGCTCAACTGGGATCCTGCTTCCTCCTCTCTCTCTCTGCCTGCTTCTCTGCCTACTTGTGATATCTGTCTGTCAAATAAATAAATAAAATCTTTAAAAAAAAAAGAAAGAAAGAAAGAAACACACACTAGGGACACCTGGGTGGCTCAGTGGGTTAAGCCTCTGCCTTTGGCACAGGTCATGGTCTCAGGGTCTAGGGATCGAGCCCCGCATCGGGCTCTCTGCTCAGCGGGGAGCCTGCTTCCCTTCCTTTCTCTCTGCCTGCCTCTCTGCCTACTTGTGATCTCTGTGAAATAAATAAATAAAAATCTTTAAAAAAAAAAATGCTAAAAGCTTTAAAAAGAAAAAAAGTTACAAATCAGCCTAAAATTTATGGCATTCAGAAAGGGACGGGCTGCCAATTTACTCTATTCTTTTTTTTTAAGATTTTATTTATTCATATGACAGGCAGAGATCACAAGTAGGCAGAGAGGCAGGCAGAGATAGGAGGAAGCAGGTTCCCCGCCAAGCAGAGAACCCGATGCGGGGCTCGATCCCAGGACCCTGAGATCATGACCTCAGCCGAAGGCAGAGGCTTAACCCACTGAGCCACCCAGGTGCCCCTACTCTATTTATTTTAAAGAGATCAAAGATTATCAGACAGATCTGACCTCTGACCACAAGAGAGTGCTGCGGGTTCCCTGTAATCTCACGTTACCGTTACGGCTACTGTGAGGTTTTGCATCAGTGTAGATCTAGAGAGAACAAGAGCAAGCCAGAGAGAAAACATACATATTTTCTTGTGAAAAATGACCCTGTTTGTTGTTTGAAGAAGAAGGTGAGGCACGGTCCTGGGCTTATGCGGTCTGTGGTACAGACGAGGTAAGAGGGAGACGCAGAGCTCGGTGCTGTGGAGTCTGCAGACTCGCCGCGGTCCCCCGATAGGTGACGAGAAGCTGAGCGCCTCCTCTTTCCTGCAGGGGTGCACTATGTCTTCGATACAGCAGTAGCCGCGGACTTCAGCATCCTGGAGAGTCAGAAGGAGTTCGTGCGCCGGTACCAGCAGCACAGCGAGGAGGAGCCGGCGCTGCCCATGCTCACCTCCGCCTGTCCCGGTGAGCACCCAGGGCCGCGGCTGCACCTCCTGCGCCAGAGGCACCATTTCTCACGAGTCTGCCTTGGGGGCAGGCGTGCAGATGGGTGAGGTCAGAGGTCACGGGCCCCCCCGCACTGGGCGTCCTAGACCTGGAGGGAGTGGAGAGTTGGTGGGGATCCCCGCAGGCCCACTCCGGAGCCCCCCACCTCACTCAGCCCCTGCCTGGTGCACACCAGCCACCCCCCACTCCCAATATGGCCTGATACTTGCTGCATCCAGGGTCTGGAGCCCTTTAAGTCTGTTTATGTGTAGGTTTGAAGGTTCTAGAATGTTCTTCCTAAATGATGATGCACTTTCCCTGGGGATTTCTTTATACCCAAGTGTGTCAGAACTGTAACTGGTTCAGCTTCACATCACCTCTCAAATTTAGGGACATGAGGTCAGATTCGGGTCAAAACTAACCCTTGCCTACAGTCAGTGTTGCCCTTTTTGCTTCTCAATGACCGTAAGGACATGAAAGCAACGTCAAGGTCGGAAGATCTGACCTGGCAGATGGGATCAGGGCTGTGGGCAGTCCTGTGCCGGCTCGCAGGGCGTGTCTTCCTCATGCAGGGCTCCCGGCCTTGGGGTGCCCTTGCTGCCCACAGACTGACCGGTGTCTTCTGTGGGGTGTCCTTCTGCAGAGCTGGGCGCCTCATGCCAGGCCTCTTCTCCGAGTACGTCCCCTCTTGTCCCGGCCTGTCAGTGGTGGCCCAGGGGAGGGGGGAGTCTGCAGTGCTGCAAGAAAGAGCCGGCACCGAAGTAGCATGTGAGCACTGTCATCCTCCCCTGCTGCTGTGGAGCCCGCAGCCGCTTCTCTGTTCTCCTGACTCCATGGGAGCTGGCAGGCGCTGTCCAGGGCACAGGCCGGTGTGTCTGCCCCCGGCCAGTGTCGAGTAACAAGTTTCCGATCACAGGTCTCCTCAGGAAAGTGCTGACCTGTCTGGTTTCAGATGCAGGGCACCATGGGCTCTGGGACCTGGATTACTCCTCCCCGTCCCTGCTCGGTCCTCTTCCCCACCCCCGGGCTGTGCATCCTCTGTGGGCCCCGGCCCTTACCTCCTGCTGTTTGGCGTGATGTCCGGTGCCTCTGGCCGCCCCACATCGGCTTGCCTGCAGCATCGAGGTGCCCTCCGCCAGGGAGCCGTGTCTGCAGGTGCCGGCCTGGCACTGAGGCTGGGTGGGCGGGGCCTTGCCAGGCCTGCCGTGCAGTGGGAGGGACTTTGGGCCCCCAAAGGCTCCATCCTGCTCGGCAGTTTTTTGTTTTTAACGTTCAGAGGCAAGGGATAAGGAGAGTCCCTGCAGTGGCCGCTGCCCTCGGAGCTTCGGTGGTCGCCACGGACGTTTCCTGTGCACACGACCGTGGTCATCGCGGACATTTTCCTGTGCACGCTCAGGCCCACGTGCCGCTGGCGGCTGCGGTCGGCGTTTGTTCAGACAGGGTTGCCGCGTCGTCTGACGTGCCTGCTGCTGCTCCTGGCCGGCAGCGGTCAGAGGGAGGTGGCCGGCTGTCCCCGCGGTTCGATGAGCAGCTTTGCACTCGCCGTGGTGCTGTGGTGGGGATGCCTGTCCGTAGGGTCGGCCTGCGTGTCCGTAGGGTCGGCCTCTCACCGGGCTGTGCCCAGGAGGTGAAGGACACGAGCCCCACCTCCTGCAGGCCTTCTCTTGACCCGCGTTCCCCGGACGGCACCGCCGCAGGGGGAGCCCGGCCCACAGCGGCCCTCGGCAGCTCAGGAGATGCTCAGTACCAGCCCAGGTGCTTAGGCGGAGACCCCGTGTGCTCTCTGGACCTCACCTGGGCCTGTGAAATTCTGTCCTTGCCCTGAAGAGGGGGCAGTTGTTGGCTGGTAACTTGCGATAGGCTTTGTGGCCGCACAGCGGGAGGCCGGGTGCCCTGGGACGATGCCGCACGGCTGCTCCTGCTCCGTGAAACTTGTTTTCTGCACCAGTTTTCACTTTCTTCCGCTGCATCCTCTCTGGTCAGGGGCCGGCAGGGCCATCTTCCAGTCTAAGGCATATGCAGCTGGGGTCCCTGGGGTCCAAGGTGCCACGAATTCCCTGGAAGGTCAAAAGAAGTGGTGTCTGGCTTTCCCCCAAGTGACAGGGTCCGGGAGCTCAGAACTCGTGTGTGACGGAAGGAGGAGGAGGCCCTGCGAGGAGCTGATGGCCCGTTCTCTCCCCAGGCTGGGTCCGATATGCCGAGCGGGTGCTGGGCCACCCCGTTACCCCACACCTCTGCACCGCCAAGTCTCCCCAGCAGATCATGGGCTCCCTGGTGAAGGATTACTTCGCCAGACGGCAGGTAAGCCGACCGCCTCCCAGAGGGCAGCACGCGGGCTAGGAGATGGTGGGTGTCCCCAGGAGGCACAGTGAAGGTGGTCTTGGCCTCAGATCGAGTGGAAACACTGTCTGTCCTGGTGGTGGGGGGCCCCGGAGATGACTGCCGTGGAGGCGGCCCTGTGTGGGGGCCTGGCCTGTCCCCCAGGCCACAGTGAGTAGGCACGTGACTCCTTTAGCCACTTCTGCCTTCACGTGGTGGGAAGACTCCTAGGCAGGCTCCTGAAGGCCTTCCCACGCCCTCACCCGCCACGCGTCCCCCCAGTGCGCGGCGCCTGTGTTTAGCTGGCCCCTGCGCTGTGCCGCCCCACTGCAGGCCCCCACTCCGACCCCCTGCCTGCGATCTAGGGCCACGTCAGGAGCCCTGGCAGCGGCCAGGCCTGGTTCCTCCTGGAGGTCCCAATACCCCAGTGGTGCCCGTGATGTGGCCCCCTTTTGTGGTCGGGTCTCCAGCTGCCAGGGTGCCCAGAGTCCCCCTCAGATGACACATCTCTCCAGGGAACCGGTGAGGTCTGGCCCTGGAGACACTGGAGAACACAGCAGAGCGAGGGATCCCACAGACCCAAAGCTTTAAGAAGCCACACGCCTTGACACCCTCGTGCACTTAGGGTGCAGGAAAAGGAGCTGTGCGACCTTCTCCCTTGTGCTTGCCCCGTCCCCACTGTTTGGGGGAGTCCGGGAGTTTGCCAGTCCTAGAGGGTAACCGGGCCTGTGGGCCCGCTGAGAGACGGGTGCTCTCCTCAGGCTGGGGCATGTGTGGGGCCGTTCGCCGAGGCCTCGCCACAGATGTCACTCAGCGACTGCCCTCTCGTGGTGTGGCTGCCGACTCAGCTGCAGGCAACAGAGAAGCGTCCTGAATAGGTGTCCCTTGGGAAGTTTCCGGGAAGTTTGAGGGTCGGCCAGCCAGGCGACAGTCCCACAGTGCCTTACCCTTTTTGGCGTTCAGCCAGCATGTGCACAGGTCTAGGGCAGCGCGTTCAGCTCTTGGCAGCTCTCCCCCGGCATCTCCGGCTGCCGGACCTTCCGGGCTCTGGGTGGCTCGGCCCCGTCCAAAGCGAGGCGGCCCTGCGGGGGGCCGGTGCAGCCGGGAAGCAGGCGCGGGTCACAGCTCGGTCTGCAGGAGGCCGGCCCGGACCCAGAGTGGCCTCAGCACGTGGGGGCACCCCTGGGGAGGGGTGGGGGCACCAGCTCCCAGCTGGCCTCCTCATTTCCCCACAGCCCCAAGCAGGCTTTGCCCTTTCTTCCCAGAACCTGTCTCCAGACCAGATCTTCCACGTTATCGTGGCTCCTTGCTATGATAAGAAACTAGAGGCCCTTCGAGAAGACTTGCCCACCGCTTCCCACGGCTCCCGGGGTGCCGACTGCGTGTTAACCTCAGGTGAGGGGTGGGCGGGCAGGGTACGCCTGGGGCCTCTGGCCGGTCGTCCTCTGAGGTCCCGACAGGACTCCGGAGGGTTTGAGTGCAGGGAAGTAGGGGGGCAGCGCTCCCGCAGCCTGACGTCCCATGTGAGACGGAGGCTCTGCCGACCGACTGGACCTGCACGTGGTAACACGGGGACTTTTTTTTAATTTAGTGTCAAGTGGGGGCCCGTGGGGCTCCAGTGACCTTGCCAGCAGCCCCCACACACTGTGCTTGGCAGAGAGCCTGCAGCAGGTTCTGTGTGCTGGGGCAGAAGTGATTCTCTGGTATCCTTGAGAGCCCTTCAGTGGGACACTGCCGTTGGGGGGTGGCTTACATCCGCAAGCCCCGTGCCACGTCGGCAGGGCAGCCAGCTCTCGGGGGCAGAGACTCCTGGGTGCGGGTCCCCCAACCTGAGACTCCAGCGTAAGGACCCGAGGAGGGCCTCTGCTTCCCCGGTAGCCGGTGGGTTTGTGTGAGAACCGTGCACCAGCCTTGCTCGGGCACAGTGCCAGCTTTACCGTTCTGTCTCGTGTTGAGTCACTGCATGTGCGTGTGACGCCACGGCCCTGGGTAGCAAGGGTTTCTGGGGGCCCTGGTGTAAAGGGAAGTGGGGACGTGGTTCCGATTCTCAGTTCATCTTTGCACACCACCGACCTCCACGTAAATGCAGCCACTGTGTCCTGGTCCTCCGTCCACAGGTGGTTTTACACAGGCATTTTCTGCTTCAGAAACAAAAATACGGAGAGATCGTTGGCAAAAGCATCCCTTGTTTTAAGGGCAGAAGGAGGACTTGGACTCTTAAATTCTACCAGAATTTTTCACGTTAGCGTTATGCTGTGCCAGAGATGGGTTCCCACCCTCCGTGCAAGTGACCGTGCCCAGGGTCACCTTAACGGAAGCTCCCATGGGGGAGATAACCTTGGAAGCAGCTCCTCAGGAAGCCTGATGTCCGGCTGGCGTGGGCCGTGTGGCTCCTTCCGCCACGCCTTATGCCGCCTCTTTGTCTGTAGGTGAGGTCGTTCAGATGATGGAACAAAATGACCACGCAGTGAAAGATGCTGCCGTTGACACTCTGTAAGTGACTTTTGCAGGGAGGGGCACCTTGTGGGTGGCCTCCCTTCTTCCTGATGGGGCCATGGGCAGCAGAGCGATGGGGGGGAGGGGGCCTGACCTGGGATTGCCACTTCCTGTGTCGTGGCTCGTTCCCCACCATGACCCTCGGTCATGCTCACAGCTCTCCAGCAGAACACCAGCGGGGCCCTAGTGTGCGGTGCCACCCGCTGGGGTGTGGCGATTTGGGTTTCCGTGGGGATATTTAGGTGTCCACGCCCTCCACCTCTGAATTCTGTGTGTTCCTGGTGTTGTGTGTCAGCACCTGCCCAAGGGTGGGTCACCTCTGGGGAAGAACGGCTCCCCCACGTCTCTGCGTGCTAAGAGCACTGGGCCGGGGTTCTGTGGTCCTGGTGTTCCGAACCTGCAGCCGGCGCTCCCTTATGTGCAGGCCTCGGGCTCCGCGCGGGGCGAGCCCGGGCTGCTGAGCGGTGGCCGCCCTCGTGTGAGAGGCCACCTTGAGGTGCACAAAAGTGACGGCAACAGAGCCTGTGGCCAGAGCCCATGCATGTCCCCACTGGGGCGAGTGTGCACAGAGTCCCAACTCTGGCCCGAGTGCCGCAGTTTGGGGGGACACGCGGATGCCGGGCGGCAGAGAGGGGAGCCACCAGCCCCGCGCGCTGAGCGGGGCTTCGCCTGCTGCTTCGGCCACAGTGGTCGCAGGGCATGCTTCGTGTTAGTTGTTAAAACTCAGCAACATGAGATTTTTGCCTGAATGTCAATATCTGTAAAAGGTTTCTCTTTTCACGGGGAACCTGACTCTGGAAGTCTGACTCCTGCTTGTGTCGCTGTCTGCCTGGCCAGGTTCGGAGGCCCGAAGGAGGAAGAGGTGAGACGCCATGACGGGGCCAGCTCGGACGGGTACCTGGCACACGTCTTCAGACACGCGGCCAAGCAGCTGTTCGACGAGGACGTGGGGGAGGTCACCTACCGCACCCTGAGGTCTGCCTGTGCGCTCAGCACCGCCGCCCCAAGCCAGTGGGCGCGCACGCGGGTGGTGTGTGTGCGCGTGTGCGAGTTGGGGTCGGGGGCTGGCTGGCTGGCAGGGTTTAGAATAGCCGAGACCAAAGTGCTGTTTTTATTCAGATTTTTCATTTTGCTAACATTTCAAACTTAGATTGGAAAACGACTATCTGCCGCAGAGGAAGGACGCGAAAGATGCTGTAGATTAAAATCCATCTTGGTGGGATGCCTGGTTGCTCAGTGGGTTAAGCGTCTGCCTCCCTGATCCCGGGGTCCTGGGATTGACCCCAGGTCCAGCCTCCTGCTCAGCGGGGAGTCTGCTTCTCCCTCTCCCTCTGCCCCTTCTCCGTGCTTGTGCTCTCTCTCACTGTCTCTCTCTGTGTCTCAATTCAAATAAAACCTTTAGGAAAAAAACCCGCTGTGTTCATCTTACAGGAACAAAGATTTCCAGGAGGTCACCCTTGAAAAGAACGGGGAGGTTCTGTTGCGCTTCGCCGCTGCGTACGGCTTTCGGAACATCCAGAACGTGGTTCTGAAACTGAAGAAGGGCAGGTTCCCATACCACTTCGTGGAGGTGCTCGCCTGCGCCGGGGGTAAGACATGGGGTCTGGTCTGCCCCCAGCGTCCTTCCACGGCCCCCCACAGCCCCTTCCTTACGAAGCAGGCCCTCCTGGGTTACTCCAAGCCTTGCTCGTTCCGACAGCTCTGTGGGACTGTGGAGGCTGCCCTGGTGGTTCTGACCCGGTGGTCCCTCTGCATCCCTCAGCACGTAGTAGACAAGTGCCCCCTCAGAAGACCCCTGGGGACATGGTCCCAGAGAAGAGCTGCTCCTGGCAGCCTGTGAGAGCCTGATCTTGGTTCAGATGGCCCCACCGGTAGGCAGGATCTTTCCTGAGGGACAGAGGCAGGTCAGGGAGGCCCACATGGGAAATGGAGGCTGACAGGAGGCACCAGGGCCGGGGTTCCACGCCAACGGCCAGGGACTTGCTGGTGGAATAGGTACCAGTGTCCAGGGAGAGGATCCCATGGCCTCCTGGTGGCTGTGGGACCACCTGCGCCCTACTGAGCAGGGAGGCCCGCAGGTTTCCAGCCTGCCTGAGGAGAGGAGGCCTGGCCAGGGCGCCGGCGACAACCTGCCAGCGCTTCGGAGGGCGTGTGGGGCTGCGGAGGAGCAGACACAGTGAGGATGAGGCAGCGGGGGAGCTGGGCCCATGGGGGTGGGGGGCGGGGTGTCCAACTCCCCTGAGCCATGGGTGGGGGCTGGGCAGACTCACCTGTGCCCTGACAGCGGCGGAGCCCGGGGCAGGGATCTGCGGAGAGGACTGGGCTCCCTGGGAAGGTGAGCAGGGTCTCCTGCCATGGCTCAGCGTCTTCGAGGTTCAAGATCAAAAGTGTAGCTGGTGGAGGGCGCCTGGGGCGCTCAGTCAGGGAAGCCTCTGCCTTTGGCTGAGGTCAGGATCCCAGGGTCCTGGGATGGAGCCCCGAGTGAGGGTCTCTGCTCCGCGGGGAGCCTGCGTCCCCCGCTCTGCTTTCCCAAATAAATAAATAGACCCGTTTTTAAAAAATAACAAAATAAAATCTTTAAAAGAAAAAAAAAAGGCACAGCTGGTGGGTAGTGCCAAGGGCCAGTAGAGAGGGGCTTGGCCAGGGTGGCAGTTTGCTACAAATTCTTTTACATGAACTTAGCCCTGTAAATCATGGCATCCTTGAATAAGCCGAGAGGAACCAGCACCAGGACGTGGGAGTTGCGCCCTTTCTCCAGGCTGCGGCACTCGGGTGCATGGGCTCCCGTGCAGGCTCGCGGGGTCCCACGCCCTCCCCGGTGCCATGCAGCCCTCGGAGACGCCCATGGTGTGGCTGCCCTCGCCACAGTCTTCCTGCTCTTCTCCAAGTCCCGATGGGTATCCACGACCAGCCAGTCCTAGAGGCTGACCGCTTACTTCACTTTTAGGTAAAAAACGTTTCCTGGATAACGTACGTTAAGAGTAGGAAGCATAAGGGGCTGTGAGCCCATAACCGAGGCTCATGAGGCCTCCGGGGCCCCACGTCCAGAGTCAGTCCGGGCTCTGGCCCCACGGCGCTGTTGTTTCTTTCCGGCTGCAGAACCATCCCCTTCAAAGCGGCAGGAAGAATAGCATCAGCTCCCTGCTTGTCTTTCAGGCTGTCTGAGCGGCAGAGGCCAAGCCCAGACCGAGGACGGGCGGGCAGACAAGGCGCTGCTGCGGCAGATGGAAGGCATCTACGCGGACATCCCTGTGCGGCCCCCCGAGACCAGCGCCCACGTGCAGGAGCTGTACCAGGAGTGGCTGGACGGGGCCGACTCCCCCAGAGTCCAGGAAGCCCTGCACACCATGTACCAGGGCGCAGGGCTCCCCGCGGGCAGCCGGGACATCAAGTGGTAAAGGTCGAGCTGGCTGCCGGGGAGGGAGGCGCGGCTGAGCGCGGGCCGAGACCCTGCAGGAAAACGGCTCGGCTTCTCGGTTGCTACCTTGGTTTTCAGAATTCTGTACCCTCTTTGCTGGTGGTTCCCTCAGTGTTTGACGTGGTGCTCTCTTTGTGACGCGCGACTCGAGTATTCTGACCTGAGGGAAGGATTGCCCCAGTGTACGTATCTCTTTCTCTTAAGACTGAACAGTATCCCAAAGAACAAGAATGAAGACAGACCACTATCTTTTAGGCTTAAAAGAAATCCAAAAAGTGTCCTGTGAAGAACTAAGCCCCTAGAAGCTCAGGCTCGTCTGCCTCAGAGAGACCGTGTGAGGAGGCCGCTGTGGGGTCTGCCCGACTCGGCTTATTTTCACCCACTTCACGCTACTCCTGAATGGTTTTGCCAGAATGGGAGTCAGTTGCGTCCTTTTGGAATTGGGAGCTGATACACAAGCCGGGATTTCCAGCTTTCCTGGCAGCAGCCACGTGCTTTCCTGGTGCCAGAGGGTGGCGGGCAGCAGCCCCTCCTGGGACCAGACCTCTAACCCAGGGGCTCCGTGGCTGCGGGTGCCATAGGCCCCAGACACGCACCCCCTCGTTCGGCCGTTAAGGGGAGCGCACCGCGAGGCGGGGGAGGCCTGGCGAGGATGGAGGAGGGAGACGGGGCAGAGATGGGCTCCCCGTGGAGGCCAGGCCGTGCGGTCGACGGGCGCTCCCCTCCGTCCGTCCTGATGCCGCTGCGGTCCTGCCTCCCCCCAGCCTGTGCTTCCTGAGGGGCGCTCGGGCAGCCCGTGCTGTGCCCACGACGGGCCGCAGAGAAGGAAGGGGACGAGCGGCCCCACAGGCGGGGCCGGCAGCGGCCAGACCACGGACACCCGCGCTCCAGGTCCGGGCTCGTCCCCGAAGCGCGAGACCTCCGCAGAGGGCTCTGGTATCGGGAACCCGAGCGGCGACGCTCCTGTCGACCCCTCCGTGCCCTGAAGCCTCCACTTCCCTCCGTTTCCTCGTGTTGTGTGTCGTGCTGTGGCGCGTACCTGTCCGGGCTGCGTGTGGCGTGAGATTGTACATTTCTTTCTCTCTGCTCGTGGCCGGCTTCATCCTCTGCGGTCACGGATGATGGAATAAACAGCTGAAGGATGGGTCTGTGTGTGGAGAATCCCTGAACCAGGTGCTCCCTCCAGCCAGGGCCTGGGCTGCGCGCTGAGAGACGCCGGTGTCGCACAGGCCGCGCCCTCCGTCGCCTTGCACTTCTGCAGCCCGTGCCCGGCCCGGAGCAGGAGAGCCGTCGTCCTCGGTCTCCAAGGGGGCCTAGAAAGCCACCAGCCAGGTGCGCGGTCGGTTCCCCTCGCTTCGGAAGCAGCCCCTTCCCGCTGCACGCAGCGCTCGGGGGCCAGAGCCCAGGCCGAAGAGTGGGCCTTCCCCGCGGGGTGCTGGGTCTCCTCTGCCCCTCCCCTTGGCTTATGGCCACCTACGTCCTGACCCCAGCCGGCCGTGCAGAGAAGAGGGGCAGCCCCACGGCGGGGCTGGGTGGAAGCCCTCCATGTGTCTGCCTGTGAGCCCTGGGTCCCAGGTGAGGGGGACGCTTGCATGAGAGTAACCCTGACCACGTTCCTGGCAGAGAACATCCAAACTGGGATGCGAGAGGCAGTTAAAACGTGGATTTTTTTTTTTAATGCACAAATAGGGAAATGTCTGCAGTATGTCCCCAAGGAACCCTCAGAATAGGCCCTTGTCATCATACGTGAGCCAGTGTGGGGAGCGAGGCTCCTCTGGGCCCTCACCTGGGCTCCAGGTGGGACATGAGCCCATTTTCAGAAAGACGGTGGAGAACAGGAGTGAGGAGGCACTGGGTCCCAGGGTCCCCTAGTAGTCAGGGGCAGAAGAAAAATCACATTTGTGCAGCAGAGTTGGGATGAACCTAGGGGACCAGCTCACCCAACTCTCCTCACTGTACAGATGAGGAAGCTGACATCCCAAGAGGGCAGGGTCTTTCCAAGGTCACAAGAGAAGCAGATGCAGAGTTAGGCTCCTGGGCCTTTACCTGAGACTCTTAAATCTGCTCTAATAAAAACAACTCAAGATTTCCTGGCACCGACAGTATGAGCCCCTTTGGTTTTTTTTTAAAAGTCAAGCTAGAGAGAGGAAGTGCACATTGAAAAGACAGAGATCAGGAAATCCCTGATGTGCTCCCTCTGGGGGAGGAGCAGGAGCTCTGGCAAACTGCCCATACAAGCCAGCTCAAGGGCCCTTGCCTGGAGGTCTCTCAAGAGATGAGCTTAGGAGTGGGGACAGGAAGAGTCCTGGGCCCTGTGCACCCCGAGGGAAGAGAACCAGAGATTTCAGAGTCAACCCTCTCCTCCACCAGACTATGTCCTGTAGGCCACAGGCAGCAGTGCGTAGGGGCAAGAGGAGTCCTGGGCATGTGGACACATAAGGAAAAGGGGACAGGTGACCATGGAAGGGCCAGTGGGTTAAATGGAAGCTGCAGCTAGGGGTCTCCACATGGGCTCAAAAGAGGAGACCCTGATCTGGGAAGGTACCAGCCTGTCCTGGTGAGGATTGCGTTGCCCACTACCTGGGACAGGTGGGGGGGGGCACAAAAGAGCCACAGGTGAGGCAGATTCTACCAAGATTTGAACTTGGATTGCTGGATTCAAGGTCCAGAGTGTCGGCCATTATACCATAGAACCACAAGACACCAGGGCCACCATGGGGCCACCCTTGGCCTGAGTGCACAAGGAAGAAGGGACACCAAAGTGGGGATGAAGAGACAAGGGGGAGGGGACAAGCAAGTTGTGCAGTCCCACGGAGACCTGAATCTGACTGCTGGATTCAGTCCAGAGTGCTGACCATCACACCATGGAACCGGTGCTGCTGGGCTCTGCACACCCTGATGGGGAAATGGAAGGGGGACAGGGACGGGTCTGTAGGCAACTGCCCAGGAAAAGATGGGCATGTACAGGGGACGGTTTCAATCCATCAACCTCTGGGTTATGGGCCCAGCACGCTTCCGCTGCGCCACTAGGCCAGGCCCCGACTGTGAAAGGTCTGCAGGCCAGGGAGACGAGGCTGGCAGGCTCCTGTAGCAGCTGGACTAGGGCAAGGCGAGTGCCCATTTACAAATAAAGTGGACTTGTTTTCCCTCCTTTGACTTCTTGTGAAAAATCTGAATTCATGTCCTTTTCTGCTGTTAAAAACAAAACCCCCAAAAGTCAAGAAACAGAACAGTCACAGGCCAGAGTGTCCATGTCACCGGGCTGTGGTGGCAGGTTCTGTAATGTGGTGGCGGTGACTGGGTTTTGGAAAGGAACAAAAACAGTGTTTCTCCCCATCATAGGAAAATGACTCCTAATTTACATGATTATGAATAAACTCTTCTTTTAATTCTACTTCTTCTCTTGGTCTACTCCTTTTCTGTGACCTGTAAAGTTGTTTCTTCAATACAAAACTGCTTTCAGGGATGCCTGGGTGGCTCAGTTGGTTGGACGACTGCCTTCGGCTCAGGTCATGATCCCAGAGTCCCTCGATCGAGTCCCGCATCAGGCTCTCAGCTCCATGGGGAGTCTGCTTCGCTCTCTGACCTTCTCCTCGCTCATGCTCTCTCCTCAAATAAATAAATAAAATCTTTAAAAAAAAAAAACTGCTTTCAAGTGTTTTGACGCCTTCTGTTCATCTTTATAATTTGAAAAAACAAACAAACAAAAAAAAAACACAGACAAAACCCTTTCAAGGAAGTAAGAGCTGTCCCCCAGAACATTCTGGATACAAATCCTTTGAGCGAAAAAAAGAATCTTTCACATTGAAGCGACTGGAGTAAAAACCGTGTATGGACCTTGCCATTGTGGATAGCGATCTCCTCTCACAAGCCCACAGAAGCATCAGGCTGAAACTGCCAAGGTCACACTGTGAGGGTCAGCCAGGATGCTCAAAGGATGTGGCAGCAGGGAGCTCAGTGAGCAGGGTTAGGGAGGCCGGCAGCACTCCACCACTGGCCACCGCACTGGGAGGCCAGAATGCTGAGGCTGGGGAGCAGCGGCCTTCCTCAGTGGAGTGTCAGCCCGCCTCCCGGCAAGAACCAGCCAGGGGTGCTCGGCCTTTCCTTCCCTCTAATCTGCTTGCCCGGGCTTCCCAGTGGCGGCAGCCCCTTGGCTCTCCCGCCCTCTAGCTTCCTGGTGGGTCTCCGAGAAGAGAAAGAGGTGACTCTGGGGAGCAAGCAGAGACATCCAGAACTGTGGGGACAAGCACGAGCTCAGATGTATGACCGCAAGCCCAGGGCTCTCCTCCAAGGGAGAGCAAGGGCGGAGGAGGACCTGAGGTGGAGGCCTGGGCAGCGCCAGCCGGCAGGGCCTTCTGAAGCATCCGGATACACCCAGCTGGGCACAGGGGCAGCCCTGGCTCCCAACATCAAGATGGGTCGGCGGGTGCCACAGGGGAGGAGGGGCTGTACCGAGCCTGAACCTCCACCCAGGGTCCTGCCTGCTCAGTCCGGGACCGCGGGTCGATGAGAGGCAGAGAGGCGGGCCCGGGACAAGACAGTGGCACCCTCTGAGCACCGCGTCCCACGATGCCCCCGCGCAGGGACTCGAGGGTCGGCGTCGAGCGGCCTTGCAGGTGAGGGGTGCGGGCGGACTTCCTGGACGGCCCGGGGTTCGAGAACACCCAGGTTCGCCCCGAAAGCGGGCCTGAAGGTCTCCGCCGTGGGAAGGGCTCAGGCAGGCGGGCGAGGTGACCCACAGCTGTGCGCCCGTCGGAGCCTTTCTCCGGCCATCCCGAGGGCGGCTGACTGACCCTCGGGCCAAATCGGCCCGGGGACAGGGACGAGGCTGGATCGCACGGACGCCCCAGCGCCCGCTTACACGGCTGAGTGGCCAACGGGAAACCCAGTGCCGGCTGTGGGGGCGCGGGCGGCGACGCCAGACCCCCAAAGGCAGGTGACCTCGCGGACGCTTCCGCTGCAGGAGACGCGCGGGGCCACGTCGGGGCGACCCTCGCTCCGGACCCCGCTCGTGTAGGTTCCCTTCAGACCCCGCCGTCCCGCCGCCCAGCGACAGCGCTCGCGGACCACCACGCGCGGCCCAGGAGGCCCGGGCTGGGGCCCCAGGAAGGCGCGTCCGAGCCCGTCCCGGGACGGGCCTGCCCGGGAAGCCCGCGGGGTCCGCCCACGTCGCCCTGTCGCTGAGGAGGACACGCCCCACCGTCGGCGCCACGTCCACCTCGCGGGAGGCGCCGTCCTTCTCACGCGGGGCCCACGTCCCCGCCGGCGAGCGCGGGCGGCCGCAGCTCCCCGGGCCTCCCCCGCCGCCCAGCGGATCGCAGGACGCAAGCTCTACACGGCCGCCACGCCCCGCCGCGCCGTCGTCAGTCACGTGGGCGGCCGGTCACGTGCTCGCGCGTGCGTCGGAGGAGCCGGCGCGCGTACGTTCGCGCGTGCGCACTTGAGGGTGCGGGGGTGCGGCGCGCTCCCGGGGCTCATAGGGCGCGGGGCTGAGGGCGCGGGGCTGGGGGCGCGGCCGAGGCGGGGGTCCGGGACGCAGGGTTCAGGGACTCGGGGCGGCCGGGCCGCCGCCGGCGTGGGGAGGAACGCGGCGGCTTCGGGGCGTTCGCTTTCTGCGGGGTCTGTGGTGACTCAAAGCCCTCAGCCCGACGTCGCCGGCGGGGAGCCGTGGCCGCTGCGTCCTCGCCTTCGCCCCGCCCCCGGGCCCGCCCCGCCCCCGCGCGCCGGAGCGCGTTTCTGCCGCCCCAGGGGCGCGCCGTGTGGGGGAGGCCGGCCGGTCCGGAGCGGGTCGGAACCGCGGCTCCTGCGGCTCGTGCAGCGTCTCGCTGATCTTTCTTGGTTTGTTAAGGTTTTCTGTGCGTCTGCGAGCGCGCACAGGCGGGGGACGAGCAGGGGGCGCGGCGCGGCGCGGTCCCCGGACCCCGGGCCCAGGACCCCAGCCGGAGGCGGACGCCCCGCGACCGAGCCCCGGGGCTCAAACGGCGCTTCTCGGGAAGCGGCTGCCGTTGGGGACGGTCCGCTCCGCCCTCGGGCAGCGCGCGCTCGGAGCCGTCGGGCCGGCCGCCGTGTGAGCCGAGGGGCCGGGGCGTCCGGCGCGGGTGCGGGGCCGAGGGGCCTGCCGGGGCTCGAGGGTCGCTGTTGGCGGCCACTCCGTGTCCGGCCGGGGAGGAGCGAAACCCCTTCTCGTGCGTGATTCCTGCGTCGCACTCGGGGGCCGCACACTCGGCTGCTTGGTTCCCGCGACGTGCGCTCCGCGGGGCCGCGAGGTGCTCCTGGAACCCGCGGGCCGGCGGCGCGGGCCGAGCTCCTGTTGGGAAACAGGCTCTTTCAGGGGCACTTGCCGGCGCGTCCGTGCAGCACGCGACTCCCTTCCGCTGCGTTGTAAGTTCGAGCCCCACACTGGGTGTAGAGGTGCTTAAAATCTTTCTTTTAAATGTAGGACAACTACTTTTTTTTTTTTTAGAGAGATTTTATTTATTTATTTGCCAGACAGAGCGCGCGAGCACAGGCTGGCAGAAGGGCAGGCAGAGGCAGAGGGAGAAGCAGGCTCCCTGCCCAGGAAGGAGCCCGACGTGGGACTCGATCCCTGGACCCTGGGATCATGACCTGAGTGGACGGCAGACGCTTAACCCACTGAGCCACCCAGGCATCCCACGGACAACACATTTTTTACAAAAATACTTCTTTGCAAACATTTTGAGAAGCATCTCTCACCCATTTTACATTTATTTGATCTCTGTAAATGGGGTCAGGGTATGAAACGTGAATTTTTCCTCATACGTGGTTGGCCAGAATTATTGCTCACCGTAACAGGTGTAATGCAGCATCCCAGTACTCCATGAGGTCACGGTCTTCAAAGTCAGGGAGTCGGGGGCTCGGGGGCGCGGCCACGCCCTGGTTTCCTGCCATCACCATCTTCCTCCCGCTTTGCTCTGCTCCTGCTCTTTTGCTCCCTGTTGAGGAGTGTCCTAGTTCTCAGAATATCTTTCGTTTCTGTGTTATTTCCATTATCCACGTTTTCTTACCTATCCTGATTCTTTCCCTTCATGATTTTGACCATTGAGTGTTTTTGGTTTCCATTGTGATACACTTGATTTTTTGAAGTGTTGACAAGACTTTGTTTCAGCTTTTCCTATCAGTAGCATATTTCCTTCTGGTTGTGTTTGGATTTCCTGTGATCAGTCATGTCTACGTGTGCCACGTTGGTCTGAACTTAAGGCAAACAGTGCAGCTCCAGTGCATTTGAAAATTGCCCGTCTGCAGTGTTGGACTGTGACGGGTGCACAGCGCGTGCAGGGACTCGTGAGCTCATGGAGTCCTGTC
Source organism: Mustela nivalis (assembly GCF_964662115.1). Classification (NCBI taxonomy): domain Eukaryota; kingdom Metazoa; phylum Chordata; class Mammalia; order Carnivora; family Mustelidae; genus Mustela; species Mustela nivalis. The sequence goes on from NC_139036.1 coordinate 61,760,250, forward strand.
ATTGGGGCATTTTGCTTTCTTCGGGCCCTTTGCTGCATCATTACCAGCGTGGGTGTTGCTTCTTCAGAGACTTCCAGACGGTGGACAAGATGCCTCAGACACCCTGGGACTGTAAGACGTGGTCTGCACTGGCTCGCTGCACAGACTTGCCCTCTCCCGCGGTGTGCTTACTGGCGGGCCGCTGCAGACGTGGCCTCCAAGCATAGGAGTTGAGAGACACGAAGAAGGGAGAGCATTTGCCGGGGTGACGGGCGCTGCTTGTGCAGGTCGTGTTCCTCCATGCACGTGCTCCCGGCCGACCTGGGTTCATGGGATAGGACCTTTGCTCAGTTGGGATGTCTGATGTTGTGGGGGATGCTGCCCCCTGCAGCCTCAGTCTCTCAGACCTCTGCCCCACGTGTCTGGGGTCTGGGGCTGGACGACAGGACCCCCTTGGGGCACCTCTGGCTGTAGGACAGGTGGAGTGCTCTGCAGGCCCCAAGAGGTGCCGCCCACACGCTCCTCTCCAGGCCCCCTGGGCAGGGCTATGTTCACCCTCGACCCTGCTTCTGGGGAAGTGGGGGACACAGGAGTGGACATCCCAGCTGAGCAAAGACCTGTCCCCTCATGCTGCCTGCTCACCTCAGCCAGGGCAGCCCCAGCCATGTGACCCCACACAGCAGGCTTCACCTCCTGCCATCCGGAGAGAGTCTCGATGGTTACCCATGGTGACTGGGGGTTAAGTGACTTAGTGTGCCGAGTTTGGCTCTGGGCACACCTGGCACTCTCAGAGGCTGAAGAGGCCAGCCTCCACGTCCTAGTGTTGTCTGTAACAATGGTAGCAATCAGAGCCCCAGTGTAACCCGGCCATCCCAGCCACTCTGTCCCTGTGGGAGGCTGGGACCTGGACCCATTCAAGTTTGCAACCCTCCCCTCTCCACTAAGGCCCCTGCAGCACAGACGCCCATCTCTCTGGTCCTGAAAAGAATACCAGTGACCAAGAAACCCTTGCTCTGATCATGACCAGTCAGCCCAGGACAAGATGCCCATAGCCGGGGGTGGACGCAGCAAACCCACTGAAAAGGCTGCCCTTACCAAGTGTGGGGAAGGTGGGGCAACAGGAACCAGGAGTTCTGGTTCTTGGAGGCTGGTGTTTGCTGCTATTCCAGGGTGCACCGGTACCCTCGTGTCTATGCCATCTCCGGGTGTAGGGACTGACCCAGGCGGCACCCCGCGCGGTTGGTGCCATGTGGAGCTGCAGGACCAGCATGTGCAGGTGTGGCCACTCACCCGAGGACACAGACGTGCCTGTGATTGTCCGCGTGTCTACACGAAGGTCGGAACACGCTCCACCTGTGGCCCAGAGCCATGGGGCTTCTAGTCTCCTCACCCGCCTGCGTTCACTCGCCAGTGCCAGAAATCTTCCTTGTCCACTTTTGGAAATGTTGGTGTTTCTCTTTCTGTTACCCTCTGTTGGAGTCAGGATCTCTGTTTCCTTTTGTATCTGTTTCCCAAATTGAAGCAGTGTCTGTCTCCCGTGGGTGTAGCTCTCCATAGGTATCGTTGGATGGAAATGGACTTTAAAGGGTTTTACAGCTTTGGAGGTGTTTCTGTTAGCTTGGTGGTCGGAATTGTGGCTACGGGGCCAGGCCATGTGTCCAGTACAGCTTTGAGGCGGGCCATCAGAATGCTGTCCAGGCGTCCTCTCTTTCGTGCACCTGCCCCAGTAGCCTGCTTTCTCCTCCAGGTCCCACCCTGGCCCACGGACCTCCAGGATGAGGAAGGTTCATCATGACCCTCATAAGCTCAGGAAGGTTTCTGCTCTGGCCAGCGAATGGCAACCAGTTATCAGTATTCATAATGCCGCTCTCCCAAACTAAGGCATCAGGCAAGTGCTGAGAGCAGCGAGCCTGAGTCCCATCAGGAGAATGTCTGCGCCCAGTGATCATCGTCCTGTGGGCCCGGAGTGAGATGGCGCCTGCATGGTTTGTGTCCAAGTGGCAAATGGAAGCCGGACGGGGGGGGGGGGGGGCTCGTAGCGGGAGCTGTGTGTGTGTGTGTGTGTGTGTGGTGGGAGCGGGGTCTCAGGGAAGGGACTGGGTGTGTGTGTGTGTGAGGGGGTCTCGGGAAGGGGCTGGCGCTGTGGGAGAGAAGCTGCTGCTCCAGGTGAGGCATGGGGATTGCTTGCACCAGGCCTCCTCCCCTCCTTGGCCCGACAGGCAGCCTGCCTCCCCTTGGCTCTCAGAGAGCCCTCGGCGCCTAGCACAGGAATGAGGCTGGGGACAGGAAACGCTTGCCGAGCGGATGTGCCAGCGAACACAGGCGTGGGGCTGCAGTAGCGCAGGGGTTAAAGCCTGGTGGTGTCACCTCTCGAAATGGGAGGACCAGCCAGGCCCCGGGTGCTGAGAGGGCGCAGGGAGCGCCAGGGACGGCTGAGCTGGGGTGAGGAGGTCCCGCGGTCTGGAAACCACCTGCAGCCGTGCTGTTTGGTTCACGTCTGTCCCGCAGTCTGCATTTTGCACGTTTTCCTTTGGGGGACACCAGTGTCAGCACAGAGATGTAGAAAGGCGGCCTGGAGGAGGAGACACAGCCGCACCTTGACACTAAGGGCAACGGGTGTGTGGATGGCCGGCGTGGGACACCAGCTGCGCGCGGCCAGGGCCCATGTCTTCATACTGCCCCCAACGAGGCCGTACCTGGTGCGCCTCCCAAACTCAGGTAAAATGGCTGAGAACACAGGAATGTGGGGCAACTTACGTAGGGCCTGCCCGCCCCCTGGTCCCGTGCTGACGGCTGCCTCTCTGGGAGCATAGCCTTAACCAAGCAGGTAAATACAGGCAGCCGCTCTGTGACAGCTTCCGTGACGTGTGTGCGGGAGGCGCATCTGGGCACAGCTGTCACCCCTCTTCCTGCCCCTGGAGTACAAACGTGCGAACATGCCTCTTCCTGTGTCCAGAGCCTCTGAGGGATGTCTGTGGAGAAGAGAGTTTGATGACACACGCCTTAGAGTCACTTCCAGGTCCAGTTAATATCAGCACACTTAACAGTTTTCTTTTAAAAATTGGTATTATGGGGCGCCTGGGTGGCTTAGTGGGTTAAAGCCTCTGCCTTTGGCTCAGGTCATGATCCCAGGGTCCTAGGATCGAGCCCCTCATCGGACTCTCTGCTCAGCGGGGAGCCTGCTTCCTCTCTCTCTGCCTGCTTGTGATCTCTATCAAATAAATAAAATCTTTTAAAAAAATTGGAATTATAAGATCTCTAAAGGTCTCATTTGTTTAGGATGAAATTGAATGAGGAATGTATGTATTATTCATCTTATAAAACTCACTCTTTCCTAAAATCAGATGGAATTTAAAACATTTTACCAATTTTTACCTTTTAAGTGATCTAGTGGTAGTTTCCAATCTTAATTAAAATGTAATTTTAAATTGAAATTATAAAGCAAGACATACTAATTCTTTTTAAAGATTTTATTTATTTATTTGCCAGGGAGAGAGAGAAAGAGAGTGAGCGCAGGCAGGCAGAGCGGCAGCAGAGGCAGAGGGAGAAACAGGCTCCCCGCCGAGCAAGGAGCCCGATATAGGACTCAGTCCCAGGACGCTGGGATCATGACCTCAGCTGAAGGCAGCTGCTTAACCGACTGAGCCACCCAGGCGTCCCAAGACATATTAATTTTTTAGTGGAAAAGGACAGCATCCGAAGATGTGGGAGTGGCTCCTAGTAGCAGCCAGTGAGTGTTGCTGGGACTTTGCTTGGTCACTAGGCAGCAAATCAGCCCCATCCATGAAACGGGCACCACGCTTGGCCCCCCCCTCCCCTGGCGCTACACCACGGCCCATTTCCTTCGCAGTAATGTCCAGCTGCCACCACTGCTGTGCATTGGAGTCAGGGTTGATCTGTTTCTCAGCAGAGCAGGAGCAGACAGGCGTGTGCAGTCAGTTCTAGGACAGCACGACCACCCGACACTGTGTTAGATTCTAAATTTTTATGTTTTTAAGATTTTATTTATTTACTTATTTACTTACTTACTTATGGGGGGGTGGAGAATCCCAAACAGACTCCGTGCTGAGCACAGAACCCGAAGTGGGCCTTGATCCCATGACCCTGAGAGCACAACTGGAGCCGAAATCAAGAGTCAGATGCTGAACTGACTACGCCACACAGGTGCCCTGCGTTGCTTCCGTTTTTGAGTCTTCTGAATAAAAAAGATTTATTATTTTTTTAAAGGTTTTGTTTATTTATTTGTTTGGCAGACAGAGATCACAAGTAGTCAGAGAGGCAGCAGAGAGAGAGGAGGAAGCAGGCTCCCCGCTGAGCAGAGAGCCCGATGCGGGGCTTGGTCCCAGGACCCTGAGATCATGACCTGAGCCGAAGGCAGAGGCCTCAACCCACTAAGCCACCCAGGCACCCCAAGAGTTCTGTGCTTTGATTTTCCTAAGATTTATTTATTTTAGAGAGAGACGAAGAGTTGGTGTGGGCAGGGGGAGGGGCTGAGGGAGAGAGAAGCAGGCTCCCCACTGTGCACAGAGCCCATGACCCTGAGATCAAGATCTGAGCCGAAACCAAGAGCTGGCTGCTGTTAAGCCGGAGCCACCCAGGCTCCCGTGCAGGAGTTCCTTTAAATTCTGTTTAGATATTCTTGTCTGGTATGTGTATTGTGGATATTTTCTCAGTCTGTGGCTCATATTTTCATAGTCCTTGAGGAGTACAATAAAAATTTTTCATACTTCTAATGTAGCAACTTTTCCCTTATGGTTTTCACTGTTTGGGTTCTAAGACCACAAAGGCACTAGGATAGTCTGTTACACTGTGGGCTTTCTGGTCTTGGCTGTTCACATAGGCTCTCTGACCCAGCTCACGCTGGTGTGTGCGGTGCCAGGTGCGGTGAGTTCACACTTGTGGTTGTTACTGTTATTAGGACAACCAGTTGTCCGTGCACCTGTAGACTTCCTGAAGGAAACCTCCTTCTCCACTCACAATACTCCAGACAAAAAATGTGTGGGCTTTCCACACCAAGTAGTTCTCCAGTCCTCTGTAGATGCCAGCTGGGCGTGCCATGGTCCAACCCCGCTCCGCCACCAACTGTCCAGAGTTAGTGCAGGTCCCATAGATTGGGACCAGAAGGCCCCCTGTTTTAGACGCCATTTGTAAGTAATGGGTCCCAGGGAACTCACACTTCTGACTCAGCTACAAATCAGGGGTTCCCATCACTCTGTCTCAGGTTCAGTAATATTGCTGGAATAGCTCAGTGGAAGTTTCATAGGAGATTGTTAACCTCAACCTCCAGTCCCTCTCCCAGAGGATGAGGGATGGAGCTGAACGGTCCAACTTCTCATCCTGGTGACCACCCCCCATCCAGGAGCCCCCTCAGAGTCACCTCATCAGAAAAAAAGATGCTCCCATCTGGTAGGAAATTCCAAGGGATTTAGGAGCTCTGTGTCAGTAACTAGCGACAGAGTCCAAACACATACTTAAATCATACTTCCCTTCTTCTATAAATAACTTTATCACTTTTGTTGAAACTCAGTTGATGGGGGGGTGCCTGGGTGACTCAGTTGGTTAAGCGTCTGCCTTGGACTCAGGTCATGACGCTAGGGTCCTGGGATCAAGCCCCCACTGCATGGGGCTCCCTGCTCAGCTGTGAGTCTGCTTCTCCCTTTCCCACTCACCCTGCTAGTGCACTCTCTCACTAATAAAATCTTTTTTAAAAGTTTTAAAAGATCAATTGATTCTGCACGTGGAGGTCTATTTCTGGATCTTTTATTTTGTTGCACTGATTTGTCTATTCTTATCCCAGTACCACACAACTCTACTACAGCTTTGTATTTGGTTACTCGAGTTTATTCGCTATAGCTTATAGGTTACCAAAATCTCCTCTTTAAAAGCCAAGTCAGAGGAGGCGTCTTCTATTCACTTGGCGCCTGTAGTGACAGCAGTCTTCTACTGATTTACATGACTGCGGCCCAACCTCGTGGTGCGCTGGCTCTGGTTTCCTGCGCCCCTGCACTGCCCAATGAGTATGAAAGCCAGCTTGTCAGTTTCTACAAAAAAGCCAGTTGAGGTTTTGCCTGGGATGATACTTACCCTATAGACCAAACAGGGCATAAGTTTAGCAAATCAATATTCAAGAACCTGTTGCTTTGGGTTAGTGATCTTTACCAATACAGTTACTTGAGCCCGTTGGGGTGGGCTCTGTACTGACAGGAACTTCGCTGGATAATACCATGTAGTATTTGTATTTCTGAAAGAAGAAAACCAGAAAATGAGAAAATTATCATTTATGTAATATAGTGCTTACATCCATGATAATAATTTTTTAAATTTACAGTATCAATTATCAGCATGACCATCTTTTCATGAATATACCTTATATTTTCTTTGAAAGCTTGGCCAAATAAGAACATATGTTTGCTCCGTGTACCCCACAGCCAAGGACGGGTTGACAGCCGCTCCTGGCAGCCAAGTCAGAGGAGTGGAGTTACATGATTTCCTGAGACAGACTTGTCCTGAGTCAGTCACTCCGAAGAATAAGTGAAGTCTGGGGATCCAGGACCTAACATTACAGAAACTAAGTAACAATGAAAGGAAGGCAGGAAGAAACATCAGCAGCCCATAAGTTACTAAATGTCAGATAACTGTTACAGACACAGGTTACAAAATCCACACACACAGTTGTGAGCGAGGGGGACCCTTGGGCCGTGTGGGTTTGAACCATGTAGGTCCACTTACAGGTGAACTTTTTTCTTTTTTCTTTTTTTAAGATTTTATTTCTTTATTTGACAGACAGAGATCACAAGTAGGCAGAGAGGCAGGCAGAGAGAGGAGGGGAGGCAGGCTCCACGCTGAGCAGAGAGCCGGATGCTGGGCTCCATCCCAGGACCCTGAGATCATGACCTGAGCCGAAGGCAGAGGCTTTAACCCACTGAGCCCCCCCCCCCCAGGCACCCCCAGGTGAACTTTTTTCAATACGGTACAGTACCAAACTATTTTCTCTTCCTTATGATTTCACTAAAAGTTTTTTTATTCTAGCTTATTTTCTTTGGTAAGAATGCAACATATAAAATGTTTAACATACAACTTACTGTTCATCAACCATTTATGCTATTGGTAAGGCTTCTAGTCAACAGTAGGCTATTAGTAAGGTTTTGAGGAAGTCAAAATTTATACCCAGTTTTTTTTTTAAGATTATTTATTTGACAGAGATCATATGCAAGCAGAGAGGCAGGCAGAGAAAGGGGGAAGCAGGCTCCCCACTGAGCAGGGAGCCCAATGCGGGGCTTGATCCCAGGACCCTGAGATCATGACCTGAGCTGAAGGCAGAGGCTTAACCCACTGAGCCACCCAGGTGCCCCTTCAGTGTCTTTTACAGTTACCCATGTCTCCATCCCTTAGGGCAGATCTGGGGATCCACTGGGGTCACTTTCCTTTGGCCTGAAGAATGTCCGTATTCTTCTGAAGGCAGCTCCTTTGGTGACAGTTTCAGCTTTTGTTTATCTGAAAATACCCTTTTTTTTTTTTTAAGATTTATTTATTTATTTGACAGACAGAGATCACAAGTGGGCAGAGTCAGGCAGAGAGAGAGAGAGAGAGGAGGAAGCAGGCTCCCCGCTGAGCAGAGAGCCTGATGTGGGGCTCGATCCCAGGACCCTGGGATCATGACCCAAGCCAAAGGCAGAGGCTTTAACCCACTGAGCCACCCAGGTGCCCCAAAGCCTTAATTTTTGAAGGGTATTTTGGTTAGGTATTGGATACTGGTCTCAAGGATGGTTGGATCTTTAGCGTTTTTGTGGACACTGTCTTTCTCCTTCTGATGCCCATTGCTCTTGGTAAGTCATTCTCAGTGACATTTCCCTGACTATAATTTGTCTCTTAAATTTTTGTCTCCTTTTAGGGGTGCCTGGGTGGCACAGTTGGTTAAGCAGCCAACTCCCGATTTGGGCTCACGTCACTCATCATCCCAGATTGTGAGCTTGGGGTCATGAGCCCCACATCAGGCTCCGCACTCCGCAGGGGGTCCGCTTGGGATTCACTCTGTCCCTCTGCCCTTCCGCAGCCCCTGCTCTCCTGCACTCTTTCCAAAATAAACAAATCTTTAAAAAAAAATAAATTTTCTCTCCTTTTAGGACTTTTATTTTTACTTTTGGTTTCAGAAGTTGAGCTGTATTATGCCTGCAAGTGTTTTTCTTTGAATTTGTCCTCCTTGGGACAAATTTTGCTTGGGACAAAGTTTGCTGAACTTTCTGGGTCTGAATCAGTGTATTCACCAATTTGTAAAACTCTTACACATTCTCTCTTCAAATATTTCTATTCATGCATTTTCTTTTCCCTTTCTTCTGGACATCCAACTTTCAGTACACTGCAGGGGCTCATCTTGCCCACAGTTCCTAACATTTGTTATCTTTCTAATTTTTTTCTCTGTTTTCAGTTGCCTTCTACTGATGGAACTTTTGAGTTGAAAAATCCTCTTTTCAGCCATCTCCCGTCTGGTGTTCAGAAAATTCAATGAGCTCTTCGTTTCAGGTATTTTGCTCTCTCCTTCACTACTGGTGTGTAGCCCTTCCGCCTACAGTGTGTCCCTGGCTGCACAGAGACCCGGCGCCTCCCAGTCCCACAAAGCCTCTGCCCTCACATCACACTTGCAACTAGGAGAGGTTCAAAGAACAGTGTTAGGTCACTATAATGAAACTTCCTCTAGTTCTGTTTTCTTATGTGTATTATTTATGAAAAAGAGGGATAACACTGGCTCTGTGCCCTGCCTCACTCCAGCAGTTCTCCTCACCAGCTATTGAACTAGGTGTTGAGGGGAACAAAGCCCCAGACATAGTAAGAGATAAATCTCCAACATACTCAACCTTTTAGTCTTAATCAAAACCTACATATATTTATATTGCTCTCATCAGTTATGTTAACAATAATTGTAATACTAATTAAATCAAAGAAAAATGTTTTAACATGACACTTCCTTTTGCAGGAATTGCAAATTAATGTGCGTGTGTGTGTGTGTGTGTGTGTGTGTCTGTCTGTCCGTCTCTCTCCAGGGGTAAATAATAAGTTCATGAATAAATACCCAAGCCTAAACACTTATTGTATTTTTTTTAAAGATTTTATTTATTTGACAGACAGAGATCACAAGTAGGCAGAGAGGCAGGCAGAGAGAGGAGGAAGCAGGCTCCCTGCAGAGCAGAAAGCCCGATGCGGGTCTCGATCCCAGGACCCTAGGATCACGACCCGAGCTGAAGGCAGAAGCCCAACCCACTGAGCCACCCAGGCGCCCCCACTTATTTTATTTAGGATAAAATTTGTGGAGGAATTTGAATGGAAGAAATGAGTTTAGGAGTAAAGGTTTTTTTTTTTTTTTTAAAGATTTTATTTATTTATTTGACAGAGATCACAAGTGGGCAGAGTCAGGCAGAGAGAGAGAGGAGGAAGCAGGCTCCCTGCTGAGCAGAGATCCTGATTCGGGGCTTGATCCCAGGACTCTGGGATCATGACCTGAGCCGAAGGCAGAGGCTTTAAACCACTGAGCCACCCAGGTGCCCCAGTAAAGGGGTTTTTATTGTACTTTTTAATAAGAATTTATTTATTTGACAGAGACAGAGATAGCAAGAGCAGGAACACAAGGAGGCGGACTGGGAGAGGGAGAAACGGACTTCCTGATGAGGAGGGAGCCCAATATGAGACTCTATCCCAGGACCCTGGGACCATGACCTGAGCTGCAGGCAGATGCCCAACCGACCGAGCCACCCAGGCGACCCAGGATTTTTTAAAAGGATTTTTTTATTTATTTGAGAGAGTGAGAGAGCAAACACAGGGGGAGGAGCAGAAGGAAAGGGACATGCGGACTCCACAAAGCAGAGAGCCCAACACAGGGCTGGATCACATGACCCTGAGACCATGACCTGAGCTGAAACCAAGAGTCGGATGCTTAACTGACTGAGCCATGCAGGCGCCCCAGGAATAAAAGATTTAATAAAACTGGTTAACTAAGAGACTGTTTATATGTTTACAAAACATGCTAGTGGTTTCAAATCACAATGGCATTCACAATCCTTTTCATACATTTAAGGAATGATGCCACGATTTATTTAAAAAGTCAGTATTTACAACATTTGAGAAAATACATCTACTGCAATTATTTAAACATGATGGAAAATTTTGCTATGATCTTAAATGTGGGGACTTACAAGGTTTCACAAAATTAGTTCATGAATACGGTGCCAAACGCTTTGAGGACTCTGGGTCCAGCTATTGTTTTTGGCAGTCGGAATCATCAGAGGGGACACAAATGGGTCTCCCCACTTTCACATTTGTTACAAGAAGGCTGACATTTGTAAGTTAACCTGGATCATATTACTCTTTGCTTGAACTACCCCATTTTCCGTTTCCCTAAATGAGAAGCCTTCTCCCACGCTGTTTCTCCCACCGTCATCCCCGCCCTTCTGCCCTGACACGCCCAGGCTCCTCCCTCCTCAGACCCGCTGCCCCTTCTCTTTGCCCAGAGGTTCCCGTGGTCCTTGGTGCCTGTCCTTCAGGTGTCAGGTCGGATGTCTCCTGTGCTGGCCCCTGGCTCCCACACTCTGCCTTGCAGCCCACGCGGCTCGGGAGCTGTCCCCTGTACTCGTTCCCAGGCGCCGGTGGGTCCTCCGTGAGCATCTGCTCGCTTGGTCCTGCGTCTGGCACAAACTCGATGCCCGGGACACCTCTGAAGGGAAGAACAAATCCGTGGCCAGAGCCTGGGTGTGCGTCGGCCACACCCCCGGCTTCAGCTTCCCGATGTGAAGAGCCGTGGGCGGCCCACCTCGTGCGCATCTTCGGGGGCTGCTCCCCCGACCCCTCTGTCCCGAGGGGTCTCGCGCGCCGGCCCCCTCTCGGCCCTCTTCCTCTCCCACGAGCTGAGGGCACACAGCGGCCCGCTGGCTCGCTGCGGTCTGTGCGGCCTGGCCTGGGCCTGCGAACCCGGCTCCTGGAAGGCCCGGGCCCTGATTCGGAGCCTTTCCTCGCTGTCCCGGCGCTCGGCGGGTTTTCCTGGACAGCCGTGGGGGCTTCGCCGCTTTGCTTGCTCAGGGCTTGGCATCACCTGGCCTTTGTCAAGGCGCTTCGCGTCCACGCTGCGAGGACGGATCGGACGCGCCTCCGGGCGGTGGCACAGGCTCGGCGGGTCGGGCTTCCGCGCACGAGGGACAGCCGGTGCTGACCACCCCCGAGAGGGCCTTCACGCTGCTGGAGTCCGCCTCGAACGGCGCGACCCTTTCCCGCAGGGGAACCTCCGCGGGCCAGGCGGGAGGTGCCCGAGGGTGCGCCCGGTCGGGGCGCCGCCGTCGGGGTCGGGGCACGCGTCACGCTCGATGCGTCGCCGCTTCCTCCGGTCGCCGCGGGGCCGTTTACTCTTCGGCAGACTCGACTTCCGAGTCATCTCCGCGGCCCGCGGGGCCCGCTCGGTCCACTCGGTGCGCCCGCGGCCGGCGGCGCAGGCTCCACGCACCGGCCGCCGCGACCCCGCACTCCGCGAGGCCCCGCGGCCACCACCGCCGTCTCACGAGCCCCGCGCGCGAACACGTAGCGGCGCCCGGGTTCGGCCCAGGACGCCCTGCGTCCCCCGGACCGCAACCCGCGAACCGCCCCGCGCGCCGGACCTCCGGCGGGGGCGGGCCCGGCCTCCCCGCCGTCTCGGGCCCAGGTGAGATGCGTCCCCGGGCCCCGCGCGCTGCATCCCCGGCCCCCGGCCCCCCGCGCCGACCCGGCCGCAGGTGGTCTCCCGCCGGACCCCGCCGTGGAGGCCGTTCCCGCTCTGCCCGAGGCCGTGCGGACGCCCGTGCAGGCCACGCGCGCTCCACCCGCCCGGCGGTCCGAGCCGCCGCCCCCCGGGGCAGACGTCACGCGCCCCCCGCCCAGCCCGCGGCGACCTGCACCCGGCGCGAGTCACCCCGAAGCTCCGCGCCAGCCACGCTCTACGCCGGGTTTTCCAGGCTGCCGGGAGCCGCGCCTGCGCCGGGCGCCGCGGCCGGACGTGCGGGCGCTCGGGCAGCGTGCCTCGCTATTGGCCGGCGGCCGGTAGCCCCACTGCTGCGCGCCGCCCCCATTGGCCGGCACGGCCGCCCGTCAGCGGCGCCCGCCGGCTCGCAGCGCGCCGCGCGTGTCCCGCCCCTCGCCGCCGCTCGTCGCTCGCCGGCCGGCGGCCTCGCGCGGCCCTCAGCTCCGTGGCGGCGGCGGCGGCGGAAGGCGGCCCGGGCCCTCGCAGGCCCATGGCGGCGGCCGCGGCGCTCCCGGGCGCGGGCGGGCCTCCCGCGGGCGGCGGGGCCGGGGGCGGCGGGGGCGCGGGCGGCGGGTCCCCGCCGGGCGGCTGGGCCGTGGCGCGCCTCGAGGGCCGCGAGTTCGAGTACCTGATGAAGAAGCGCTCGGTGACCATCGGGCGCAACTCGTCGCAGGGCTCGGTGGACGTGAGCATGGGCCACTCCAGCTTCATCTCGCGGCGCCACCTCGAGATCTTCACGCCCCCGGGCGGCGGCGGCCATGGCGGGGCGGCCCCGGAGCCGGCGGCGCAGCCCGGGCCCGACGCGGGCGGCGACTTCTACCTGCGCTGCCTCGGCAAGAACGGCGTGTTCGTGGACGGCGTGTTCCAGAGGCGCGGGGCGCCGCCGCTGCAGCTGCCGCGCGTGTGAGTGCGGCGGGCCGGGCCGGGGCGGGCCGGGGCGGGTCGGGGCCGGGCGGGGGCGGGGCGGGGGCGGACGCGGAGCCGGACCCGCGAGGCCCCAGCCGGACCCGCCGGCCTTCCCGGCGCGGCGCGGGGCGCGGGGCGTGGGCCGCTGCGCACGTGGGCCGGCGCTGGCTCCGGGGCCTCGCGGGTCCGGCTCGAGCCCGGCCCGCCGCCCGCGACCCCGCCGCCCCGGCCGCGGCAGCGTGTCTCCGTCCCCGGGGCCCGCGCGGAGGGGCGGCGGGAGGCTCGCGGCCGGCGTTCCGCGGGGTCGCTCCGGGCTCCTCGGACTCGCGCCCGCCGCGTAACGTCCGGGGCCCGGGCCCGTCTCGCGGGGCTCCGCGCTGCGGCCCGGCGGCTCCTCGGAAGCCGGCGCAGGGTCCCGGCGCGTCGGGTGCGCGGCCCGCCTGCTCCGCCTGCAGCGGACTCCCGTCCCGTCCGCCACCCCGAGCGGCTGCGGCCGAGCTGCGCCGCCGCCCGCCCGCGCCCCGCTGTGCGCGCCGCCCGGGAGGCTGCCCGGGCCGCGGTGGGGGCGCGCTCCTCGGGGGTCGCCCGGCCGCCGTGCGCGCGTCGTTGACGGCCGGCTCGAGGTCACGGCGGAGGACTCGGTCTCTCTGCTCCGAGCGTTTTGAGGTTTTCCCGGAAAATCCTTCCTGTCCTCCGCCAGGCCTGCTTGCGCGGACGGGCCGCGCACGAGGGTGAGCTGACCTTGCGGGGGAGGCGCCCACGGCCACCTTCCCGGGGGTCCCGGCCGCGCGGAGGACGGCTGAGGAGCGCATGCGGCGCGGCGGAGGCCGGCGCCTGGGACCCGGCCCGGGGCTCTCCTCGGACGGTGGAGTACGCGGGGACTGGACGTCGCCGCAGCCTCCTCGCGGCCGCGCTCCCTGCGCGTGCTGGAGGCCAGACGGCAGCTTGCGGAGAGGAGCGCCGCGAAGGCGCCTGTACTCGCTGAACGTAGAGAAATTGCCTTAAAAATCCTTTCTTTGAAACTAAACGTAGTTTTAAGTTACAAGTTCTTTTTGAGTCAAAAAGTCAGTTTGTGCAAGTTTATTTTTTTATTTTTAAGATTATTTATTTGACAGAGAGATCACAAGCAGGCAGAGAGGCAGGAGAGAGAGAGAGGAGGAAGCAGGCTCCCCGCCGAGCAGAGAGCCCGATGCGAGGCTCGATCCCAGGACCCTGAGATCATGACCTGAGCCGAAGGCAGAGGCTTAACCCACTGAGCCCCCCAGATGCCCCAGTTTGTGCAAGTTTAAAAGCACATGTGATTTCGAGCAGTTATACAGCTTTGTCCTCTGAATTGAAAATCACTGTAGAAGTTAAAAAAAAACCCAGGGCAATCCCTGGTTGGTCTCTTATTTGAACAATAGTGATTTTAGTCCAATTCCAATTTTAGAGTGAATTTGTGTCTTGTAGTTAGTGTTAAAAATTTGCATACGGAGGACTTGCAGAGTACATAAGTAATTTAGGCTTAAAGAAGGACTCGTCATTCTATTAAAATAGCAAGTAACGTATTAATTGAAGGGGAGTAGAGAAAGATGAGGCCGGTGATCCTGTGCGCTGGCCCTTGTATTTTAAGCCGTTTGGGTAAGAGCTGAACACAGATGGTTTTTCCGTAATGATTGGTGAGCAAACGGATCCTCAAGTGTGTGGGGAGGCTGCTGAGCATGCACGTGAGTGCCAGGACATGCGGTTTTTCCAGAAAACAGGTGATTTCCACAAATTATGTGGGGCTGTGTGTACAGAAATGCAAACTTTCTCCTCTCCAGGAGCATCTAACTCAACTGGAGGTGCAGGTGTTACTGGTACTGGGGAGTAGGGGTGGCCTCAGTGGAAGAACCCTGGGCCACCTGTGTGCATGTGTGCCTGTGGGGGTGCTCCTGGGAGTGAGCAGCTGGAGGTGGCCTTATGGGTGTCGCTGGGCCAGGAGCCTGGTGCTGAAAAACATGGAATTTAGGTTAGAAGGGACCTTGGGCCTCAATGTAGAGTGTGACGTTTGCCTGGGTCTGGTTCGGGAGCATTTTCAGTGTGGTCAGTGACAGAATGAAGAGTGTCCTCTTTGAGGACTGGGTTCATACTTGTCTAGGGATCCGTTCTGGTGCCTGAGTGGGCAATAAAGTGTTTCAGGAAGATCTGCTGGGCAGGAATGTCTGGGTGTGTTGTTGCTCTTGTTGTTGCCGTGGAAGCAAACTAAGTATAATTTATAAATAAAAATAAGCAACTCTTTAGCAGTTGTTCAAGTACTTTGAAACCTCTCAAGTGAATTTGATCAGAAAGATCCTAGAATATCTAATAGCCAAACATAAATAGAACAGGTTGCATTTGCTATTGCCCCAAACTACTTAACATGTGAAACTACACTTGAGTTTATTAAGAAAAGTGACCTGTTCCTATGCTAAATTAATTCTCAATCAGTTCATGATACAGCACTCTTCTCTTTCTTGGATGGCACGTTTTAACTTGCAGATTACGTTTGTTAATGTCACATTTGAGGACTTTCTCACTAAAACAGGGATAGCATCCTTGAAGGTTGGGAGTGGAGAGAGGTGAGCAGAGAGTGGTTCTGGAGCTTTCCACACAAAGACTCCCAAGAAAAGAACTGAAGGAGCTCACAATGACTTGGTTGTGTTTAGAAGTGGGAATGGGGCAGAACCGAGGTTCTCAGAGAATACCAGTTAACAGAAAGAGGAGAGTAAGCGCAGTGCCAGGAGTGGACATGGCCTCCGGAAAGTGTAGCGACTCAGATGTCACCGATGTCATGTTCCTCGGAGAGCCATGTGCTTGGCGATCAGGACTTCTTGGAGGATGAGGAGGGAGGCTAGGTGTGGGGCTGGAGAGTGAGTGGAAGTGAGGGTGTAAGAAGTTTGTGGGGCAGGGGACTGTTTTGGGGAGGGTGGAGTTAAGAAGAGGCTTGGGAAGAGTGGAGACCCTGTGGGTCATTGGGGTCAAGTGGGTGAAGGAACCCCCGAGAGACGCAACAGAGGCCTGCTTGGCCCACAGAGCAGACACAGACGAGGTGTGAAGGACAGGGTTCCCTGTAGCAGAACATCCCATGGGGATGTCTTACTCGAAGACCAGAGCAGGACCCACTAGTGAGGTCTCTCATGTTTTCTTGTTCCAGGGCTGCGGGGTTGGCTGAGATGCCTTTATATCTTATGACCTGCGACTGACCAGTTGGTATACAAAGCTGAGGGCCGGGAACCAAGATGTCTGGACTCCTGGGTTCAGGAGTGGGTGATGAGTAGGGAGACACCCATCGCAGAGGGGCAGATGGGCTTTGCACTTTGAAAAGTGCTCAGCATACAAATTAACTGCTTTTAATGACCACTGTGTGCTTTTCTTTAAGAGCTATAATATGGGGCGCCTGGGTGGCTCCGTGGGTTAAGCCTCCGCCTTCGGCTCAGGTCATGATCTCAGGGTCCTGGGATCGAGCCCCGCATCGGGCTCTCTGCTCAGCGGGGAGCCTGCTTCCTTCTCTCTCTCTGCCTGCCTCTCCGCCTACTTGTGATCTCTGTCTGTCAAATAAATAAATCTAAAATTTTTTTAAAAAGCTATAATATGTTTTTGTTTACCACAGTGAGATATATTTTATCACTGATTTGTAGATACTGGAAACACCGGGCAGCTATTTTAATGTAGTTGTTAATTTACTAAGTTAAAAATAACCTAACAACTGGGTTAACTACTACCTCACCTAGTATGTGGTAATTCTTCCAGTGGCAAAATTCCGTTTATTTTAATGTTTAATGAGTGGTTTAAGACAGTTTAGATGTAAAATAACTTGAGTTCATGTGCTTGCTTCAGCAGTACGTATAATAAAATAACTTGAATTCACAACGTATTTTTTTTAAAGATTTTATTTATTTATTTGACAGACAGAGATCACAAATAGGCAGAGAGAGAGGAAGGGAAGCAGACTCCCTGCTTCGCAGAGAGCCTGATGTGGGGCTCGATCCCAAGACCCTGGGATCATGACCTGAGCCGAAGGCAGAGGCTTTAACCCACCAAGCCACCCAGGCGCCCCCTTCATAACGCATTTTGAGAAACAAGCCTCCGTGGCAGGACCTGTCACCTGCGGTGGTCTTGGTCTTATGGGTCTGACTGTATCAGGAGATGGTGAGGATGGGCTTTGGAGCTGGGCACCCTGGGGCTAGACTCCCCCCTTCCCATTTAAACTGTTGGAATTTTTGTTCTCTCGTGTGTAACGTGGGCTAACAACTGTGTGACTTGTGCGACACAGCACTGTGCCTGTGTCCCTGGTACATCAGGGGCGACGCGTGTTTTGTCCATGAGTGTGCCCTGGTGTGAAGGGGCCTGTGAGGACTTAATGTGTCACAAAATGTGACCCGAGGGCATCAGTCTTGAGGGCCAGCACTCTTCAGCTTGCTCATAGCTCTGTACACATGCACTCATGCCGGCAGTAAATTGATCTAGGGCCTCTTGGAGTAGTGAGTGAAGTTTGAAGTTCCTTCAGCTGGGAGGAGTCCTCTCCCTCCTGGCACCTAGGCATAGAGGCTGTGGGGCGTGGTTGGTGGTGGCCAGCAGGCTGGGCCGGAAGAGTCCATTGGGGGTGCCCTCCCCTTGCAGTCTCTGTTGGTTCTGTTCGACTGCACACTAACTGTAAGCATCATCGCAGCACTTTCCTGATTTGGGAGACAAGAAAAACTGCTTCTGCCTTGGTTACAAAGTCAGGCAAGGGAACTGGCTAAAAGTTGTCCCGTTTGTGGTCTGATTTGAAGGATACTTGTTCGTGAATGCCATTGGCCAAACTGTTGTTTTGGAAATTAAGAATGGCTTCTCTGTTTAGTTGAAAACTTCATAATTCACAGTGCACTGTTTTTCTTTTTAAAACTGCTTTTTTATTGAAATGTGAGGAAGCACATACATTTTTGAAATTTGGGCTATGTTTTCTTCCTGGGAGGCATTACAGACTTGAAGCCGGGCTCCTCTGCAGGTCTGTCATGTCAGCTGAGCACTTGCCAGGCTGACATTGGTGCTCAGGACCCTTGTAGTAGGTGTTGGAGCCTGTTCTCAGGACTAGTGTCTCCCCCCCGCTCCCGCCACCCCTGTGCTGTCAGGCTAAGGGAGGCAGAGATGTTCCCTCCTTTCCCTCCTCATTGTCTTGTGCCGTAACTCAGCTTGCTCAGGTTCCTCTGTGCCGGTCTTCCATGATATGGGGACCAGGTCCTATATGTGTTTGTAACCCCCTAGAAGTGGCACAGAGCCATCATCGCTTGGTATATATCCGGAACATGTGTACCCGCTGAGTGCTGATTTAGGATGTTACTGTTACTTGAACATTCTCAGGTACCGATCATCTGTCTAGTAATGGGATTCCAGTCAGACTTGACTCCCCCAATTACTGCACCTTCCATCTAGATCCACAGTTGCAGAAGCTCAGCAAAGCTTCATGTATAATTGGTGGAAATAATCCAGAAGATGAGGCTATTATAGTGACAACAGATTTTTCCATTGTGAAAATCCAACAACTCTTGTTTCGCTGAGGAGAGAGGTGTTCTGTTGGTTTTGGTTTTTTTTTAAATGAAGAAAAGACAGTTTCTAAAATAAGGAAGCTTTTTTTTTTTTTTTTTAAAGATTTTATTTATTTATTTGACAGACAGAGATCACAAGTAGGCAGAGAGGCAGGCAGAGAGAGAGAGAGAGAGAGAGAGAGAGAGAAAGAGGGAAGCAGGCTTCCTGCGGAGCAGAGAGCCCGATGCGGGGCTCGATCCCAGGACCCTGAGATCATGACCCGAGCCGAAGGCAGCAGCCCAAACCACTGAGCCACCCAGGCGCCCCTAAAATAAGGAAGCTTTTAATGAAGGCATCAACATCTTGGATAGTATTCTTATCTGTTTAACAACTCCTCTTTCCTTTTATGTTTGGGTTTTGGAGCAGTTTACAATATCTTAAATAGTGGTAATACAGTAAGTCAGCTCCCACACTTCTGGTCCCAGTTTTTGATGAGGGTTTTTTGAATTTTGAATATGCTAACGGAACAATACACAGGGCTTGTTTAAGGCACACATCACTGTTTCTGTGATCTGAGGCAGTTTGAGCGCCGCGACACGGTGCTCATTGCTGTCATCCCAGGAAGCGCCCACCTGGGGAGATTAGGAAGCGCTTTTAGAAACCTGCCTTTCCTGGGGTGCCTGGATGGCTCAGTCAGTTAAGTGTCCAGCTTTTGATTCAGTTTAGGTCATGATCTTTGGATCATGAAGATCTATCCGCAGGTCAGTCTCTGGTCATCATGGAATGTGCTTGAGATTTTCTCTCTCCCTCTGCTCCTTCCCTTCCCCAACCCCTTGCATACACACTCTCTCTCCGCAAAGAGAGAAAGAAAGAAAGAAAACCGCCTTTCCTATGTGCATCAGTTTCTAGAGTGTGTGTGTGGTGCTCTCGAGAATTCCTTAGGGATTTTAGACATTATTTGGCTTTTGCTGAAGTTTGTCATTTGGCACAGATTGCTTGTGTGTCTTATCCCGTGAAAGGTATCAGAGTACAACAGTGGTTCTTGTCAGGGCCCCCTCCCCTTCCTGGGACATTTGGCAGTATCTGGAGACATGCTAGGTTGGCACAACTGGGGAGGAGGTGCTGCTTCTGGCATCTAGTGGGCCGGGCCAGGGACATTGCTAAAAATATTATAATGCACAGAATAGTCCCTTCCCTTGCAACAGATAATGACCCAGCCTCAAATGTCAGTAGTAGGGAGGAAGACTGAAGCCCTGCCCAGCACAGTTTTAGAGTAGTTGATAACAGCCGTTGGATATCCTTCTTGGAGCTATCGTGAGTGAATCTTAATAATTTTTTACAGATCATACCCACTTAAAACCTTTAAGCTAATAGCATTTGTTTCAAATTCAGTGGCAGGCACCTTTCTTTTTTTTTTTTTTTTTTTTTTTTTAAGGTTTATTTATTTATTTGACAGAGAGAAATCACAAGTAGATGGAGAGGCAGGCAGAGAGAGAGAGGGAAGCAGGCTCCCTGCTGAGCAGAGAGCCAGATTCGGGACTCGATCCCAGGACCCTGAGATCATGACCTGAGCCGAAGGCAGCGGCTTAACCCACTGAGCCACCCAGGCGCCCCGGCAGGCACCTTTCTGAAAGGAAGCCTGAGATGGAGTGGCCTGATGCGGAATCACTCCCTTGGCAGTTTTGGAAGGACACGCACAGAGGAACACCTTCTATAAATCTTAGCTAGATTTAAGATTCGTCTTAGTATTTTAAGGAGTAGCCCAGCATTCTCCCTCTTGGAATATGTACTCTCAGGCATATCTTACTGGTGAAGTTATTCTGGAAACATTTACAGTTAATGGGGTTAAAGAGACATTGAATTAATCTATTGCATTGTTCTGGTGGCATGGTTTTGTCTGTTTGTCTGGGCTTTCCTGAAAAATGAACTGATGATGTGAGGGAGTCTGACGTTAGTGTCACTACAACCATATTTCGAAAGACTTCTGTCAGATGCCGTTTTCTTATGGTTTTTTGTCATAATAATTGGCAGTTTGGAATTCATCTTTTGACTTTCACTTGAATAGATGGGATACAAAAAACCCTAAACAAGTAAGGTGGACACTTACTGTTACATCTTTCTGGTCTTTTTCAGTAAGTATATAGTAGCATTTTGAGCGTGTAGGTGATGTTTCAACAATACTGCATTTTTTCCTGTGTCCTGTATTTTCTCTGTAAACATTTTTGCTACATAACTAATTGACTATAAGGAAATTTTGCTGTAAAAGATAAAATCGTGAAAAATAAAGGAGGGACATTTATTAAAAAGGATTCAAGGGGCGCCTGGGTGGCTAAGTGGGTTAAAGCCTCTGCCTTCGGCTCAGGTCATGGTCCCGGAGTCCTGGGATCTAGCCCCGCATCGGGCTCTCTGCTCAGCAGGGAGCCTGCTTCCTCCTCTCTCTCTCTGCCTGCCTCTCTGCCTGCTTGTGATCTCTGCCTGTCAAATGAATAAATAAATCTTTTAATGAAAAAAAAAAAGGATTCAAACATGAAAAATGAATAACAGAATTAAAGATTTTATTCCTGAGAAGACTGGTTGAGTGTTTCCCAGTTCCTGGTGTTTAGTAGGTTCTAGATCAGTCTTAGGTGCCCTCTCTGTTCTGTGGAGGGCAGCTCTCTGGGGTCTTCACTTAAGAGCCACATTTCAGAGGTTACTTGTTATCTCCTCTGCATCTTTCTCTCCACACAGGAAAGATTGAGGGTGAGGCAAGAATGAGTAACGCAGGCATTCATTAGTGAACAGTCTCATAGCTTGAACAGGGGAGAGGAGAGCCTTCTCCTCCATGTGATCAGACTGTTTGATCTCTCAGCCTTAGGGTCCTCTTTCTGTAAACAGGATATTACTGAACTGACTTCATGGGGTTGTGGTGTAGATTGTCTTTGCCTGATACAGGAGAGTTGGCTGAGTAAACATTAATATTGTTGTAAGGAAAAAAATTCAAATTTTTTGTCTCAAATATTTTGATTGGGGAGTTTGATCCACTTATGTTTAAAGTAATTACGGCAAGGAAAGACTTCTGCTATTTTACTGTTGTTCCTTATGTCTTACAGCTTTGTTGTCCCTTGTTTTCTTCCTGTCTGATTTTTTTTTTTGGCAGACAGAGATCACAAGTAGGCAGAAAGGCAGGCCGAGAGACCGAGGGAGGGGTGGGGAGCAGGCTCCCCACTAAGCAGAGAGCCTGATCCTGGGCTCGATCCCAGGACCCTGAGATCATGACCTGAGCCACAGGCAGAGGCTTTAACCCACTGAGCCACCCAGGCGCCCCCCCTAACTCTGATTTTAGTTTAGGTGATTTCTTTCTTTCTTTCTTCCTTTACTTTTGTGATTCTCTTCTCATTTTTCCTTTGTGTATATTTTAAAGATTTTCTTTGTGTTTACCATGGAGATTATATTTAACATCCTAAATTTAAAGCCATCTATTTTGAAATGATATCAACTTCAAAAACTCTCCTCCTGTGTATGTCCTTCCTCCTCCCTCTTATGTTGTCCCAGATTACATCTTTATACATTGTGTGCCAAATAACATGTTTATAATTTTTTATGGATTTGTATTTTGAATTCTGTAGGAAATCAAAAGTAGAATTATAAACCCAAATGACAATAATACTAACTATTATATTCTCTCACATTTTTACCTACACTGGAGATAATTTCTTCATATGGTTTTGAGTGACTGTAGAGTGATCTTTTTTTTCCACTCGAAGGACTCCTTTTAGCTTTTCTTGTAAGGCAGGTCTAGTGTTAATGAACTCCCTCAATTTTTGTTTATTGAGGAATATCTTTTTTTTTTTTTTAAGATTTTATTTATTTGTCAGAGAGAGAGAGAGAGCGCGAGCACATGCAGACAGAGTGGCAGGAAGAGACAGAGGGAAAGGCAGGCTTTCTGCTGAGCAAGGAGCCCGTTGTGGGACTCCATCCCAGGACGCTGGGATCATGACTTGAGCTGAAGGCAGCCGCTTAACCAACTGAGCCACCCAGGCATCCCAATATTGAGGAATATCTTAATTTCTCTCTCATTTTTGAAGGACAGACTGCCAGATATAATAATTCTCAGCTGACAGTTTTAATTTTTAAACTTATTTCCTGTTTTTAGCACTTTAAATGTTATCTCACTGTCTTCTGGCCTTCATGGCTTCTGAAGAGAGACAGCCATTAACCTTATAGAGAGTCCTTGTATGCGGCAGGTTACTTCTCTCTTGCTGCTTTCAAGATTCTCTCTTTGTCTTTTTTTTTTTTTAAGATTTTTAAAAAATTTATTTATTTGACAGACAGAGATCATAAGTAGGCAGAGGCAAGCAGAGAGAGAGAGAGGAGGAAGCAGGCTCCCTGCCGAGCAGAGAGCCCGATGCGGGGCTCGATCCCTGGATCTGGGATCATGACCTGAGCCGAAGGCAGAGACTTTAACCCACTGAGCCACCCAGGTGCCCCTCTCTTTGTCTTTTGATGGTTAATTATATTGTTACAGGTCCTTTGAGTTTATCCTACTTGGAATTTATGGAGTTTCTTGGATTTGTAGGTTTGTGTCTTTCATCAAATTTGAGCTATTTTTCGCCATTATTTTTTTCGAATATTTTCCTTTTGCCTCTTTTTCTTTTCTTCTTTTGAGACTCCCATAAGGTGTGTGTTGGTCTACTTATTGATGTCCCACGAGTTCTTTAAGGCCCTTTTCAGTCTTCTTTTTCCTTTCTGCTTCTTAGACTTGATTATTTCAGTTATCCTATCTTTAAGTTTGTGGATTTTTTGTTCTGCCTTTTCAGAGATGCTGCTGGACCCCTATGGTAAATTTTTCGTTTCATTTACAGTACTTTTCAACTTCAACAGATTGCTCTTTTGCCACATCTTATAATTTTTACTTTTTTTTTTTTTTAATATTCCTGTTTGTTCCTTTGTAATTCTCCTGACTTCCTTTAGTTCTTTGTGTTTTTATTTATTTGAGCACATAACATGGTTGTTTTTTTGAAATACTTTTTTTTTAGATTTTATTTTATGGTACTCTCGACACCCAACATGGGGTTTAATTTACAATGTAAATTTACAAAATTTACATCTAATTTACAACCCTGAGATCAGGAATCATATGCTCTACCAACTGATTCAGCCAGGTGCTGTGACATGGTTGTTTTTAAAGTCTTTGTCTAGCAAGGCTTATGTCTCACCTTCTTCAGAGATAATTTCTGTTCATTTATTTTGTTCTTTTGACCAAGTCATGCTTTCCTGTTCTTCATGGGGCTTTTGATTTTGTTGTCTTTGAAAACTGGACGTTTGACTATTATAATATAATAAACTCTGGAAATCAGGTTCTCCTTCCCAGAAGGTTTGTTGTTTTTTGTTTGTTAGAGGCTGTAGGAGTTCTCTTTGCCTAGTGACTTATCCAGACTATTACTCCAAAGACTCTTTTCCTGACAATGTAGTTCCTGAAGTCCTGTTTCTGTCTTGTGTTTGCTGTTGTTTCGGCAGAGATTTCCTGAACATGAGCAGCTCTCCTATCTCCCATGCTTTGCATATTGGCTCTGTGCCTGGGGCCTCCTTCAGTTCTTGATCAGGCTTGCACTGTGCCTAAGGATCAGCTCAAGGTGAAAAAACCAGAGTCTTCTCAGGTCTTGTATAAGCATGCATCTTGCCCTGGACATCTGTATGGTATTCTGAACTTCCTAATATGAACTGTTACTTTTGAATGTCCTAATTTCCCAGAGAAACTCTCCCCAGCTTTTGCTTTAGGAAGTGTAGTGTATGTTTAGACTGTATGTAATGTTTTACCATAGGTTCTGAGGATTTTTATTCAACGTGAAGTGTTTTCAAGCCTTTTCAGCCTTATTTCTGAGTTGAACAAAACACCAGAAGAGTGCCTATGTCTCTCCTGCAGGTAGTCTGTGTCAGGTTAGAAGAGACATGCACAATAGTGACCAAAGTCCGTTCTGTCCCCAAACCTGGAAAACAGCCCCACACTGGCAACCCTGGCTGTCACTACTTTAACACTGTGTTTACTTTAAGACCATTACTTTAAGACCTTTTATGCTTGAAGATAATTTCTGCTTCAAGACCAAGGCCTGTTGCTACCATGCTAGAGGGAGCAGTCAGGGGCAGGAGAATCTAAAATCTGCCTACCGTTCCGTGGCACCTCTTTCCTGATTCAGCACTTGGTGTTTGCAGACTTCTAACTCTCTTGCAGAGTTTTTACAAATTGGTTCTGACAGTTGCTGCATGTTTTCCAGTGTTTGTTTGTGTGTTTATGTGTGGGGTGAGGGTGAATGAGAACTTGGAGCTTCTTAGTGAGCTGTTTTGCTGATGTCACTTCTGAAGGTCAGTTCTTTTGAGTGAAAATTTTAATTCTTTTAATTCTCATTTTTGTCATTTGGCACTGAGTGTAATAGTGGCCGTACTTTTTCTTGGATTTAGTGACGTGACAACATTTGAGTAAAGTCAAATTTATTATCCCATTTTTAAAAAGTAAAATTTTCTAAATTACCTCGAGTACAAAATAACATGAAAGTCAGACTATTATTCTTAGTAAGTCTATCTTGATGGGGCAGCTGGGTGGCTCAGTCAGTGAAGCATCTGCCTTTGGCTCAGGTCATGATCTCAGGGTCTTGGGATCAACCCCCAAGGAACTTCAGGCTCCTTGCTCATCAGAGAGTCTGCTTCTCCCTTTCCCTCTGACCCACCTCCCTCCCCCCTTGTACACTCTCCCTCTCCATGTCTCAATTAAAAGAAATAAAATCTTTTATTTTTTAAGATTTTATTTATTTATTTGACAGATAGAGATCACAAGCAGACAGAGAGGCAGGCAGAGAGAGTGGGGGAGGCAGGCTTCCTGCATGCAGGGAGCCCAATGCGGGGCTTGATCCCAGGGCCCTGGGATCATGACCTGAGCTGAAGGCAGAGGCTTAAACCCACTGAGCCACCCAGGTGCCCCTAAAATAAATAAAATCTTAAAAAAATAAGTCTGTCTTTGCTATTAGTAACTTGAATCAGGAAATATGAAATTCTTCAGTAGTCTGTACTATTGATATATTGGCTCCATTTTCTTTAAAATATCCCCACCCCAAAGCCAAGACCATAATAATTATTTTTGTTAAAGAAATATTTCCAAATATCTACAGTCCTAGGAAGAACATTTTTCTTTAACATAAAGGAAGAAATAATTTGCATTTAAGTTATTATAATGTTTTAAAATGTTACCATGTATGTAGCACACCAGTGGGGAGGGTGGAATTCTTACTGTGGGTGGTGATGAGGATGGGATAGCAGGCCCTTGAAGGCACACTGGCTTTCCCAGCACCTGCTCTCAGTGGCTCTGTGAATTGATTCTTTTTTTTTTTTAAGATTTTATTTATCTGAGAGGGAGAGAGAGTGCCCACGTATGCACCCAAGTGTGAGTGGGTGGTGAGGGGGCAGCGGGTGGGGGCAGAGGGAAAGAAAGAATCCTAAGAAGACTATGAGCTAAGTGTGCAGCCTGACACAGGGCCAGATCCCATGACCCTGAGCTGAAATCACGAGGTGGCCACTTACCTGACAGAGCCACCCAGGTGCCCCTCTGTTGAATTGATTCTTGTCCCTATTGTAGGAGGAAATTCAGGCATGGAGGGTGTTAATCCAAAAGTGCATAGCTTAGAAATGATAGATTCAAACCCACATCCAGTTTCTTTTTGCCATTTTTTAAAATCACTAAGCACTATTCAAAGCCAAAAACAGCCATTAATTAGAAGATTGGAAAATCTACAAGACAAACCAAAATAGGTTTTTAAATTGTACTAATTTATCTAATCTTTTATTTTTTCTTGGCATTTAGATTATATAAACTGCATTATACTGAAGGAAATACCATGTAATCATTAAAGTGTATTTATCCACATAGAAAGAAGAAGACAAGTTGTAGAACAGCGTGTATGGAGTAATTGTGCTGGTGGAATTGTATGTTAAGTGTTTGCGTGTGGTATAGCCAATGTGTTCCTGGATTTAAAACACCATTAAGGGGCGCCTGGGTGGCTCAGTCACGTAAGCGTTTGCCTTCAGCTCAGGTCATGATCCTGGAGTCCCAGGATTGAGTCCCATGTGGCTCCCTGCTCAGCGGGGAGTCTGCTTCTCCTTCTGCCCCTTCCTCCACTCATAATCTCTCTCTCAAATAAATAAATCTTTAAAAAAAATTTTTTTTAAAGATTTTATTTATTTATTTGACAGAGAAGGCAAGAAGAAGCAGTGGGGGGTGGCAGGGAGAGGGAGAAACAGACTCCCCGCTGAGCAGGGGAGCCGGATTCTGCGCTCTATTCCAGGACCGCAGGATTACAATCTGAGCCAAAGGCCCATGCTTCACTGACGGAGCCACCCAGGTGGCCCAATAAATAAAGTCTATTGTTTTTAAAGATTTTATTTATTTACTTATGAGCAACACCGAGAGAGAGAGAGAGATTGGCAGAGGCGGGGGACAAGCAGGCTCCCCGCTAAGCAGGGAGCACGATGTGGTACTCGATCCCAGGACCGTGGGATCATGACCTGAGCCGAAGGCAGACACTTAACTGTCTGAGCCACCCAGGTGCCCTAAATATAATCTTTTAAAAAGATAAACAAAACACCACTGGGATGACAAGAATGTGTCTACAAATAGGCATGTTTCCTTTTTTTAAAAAAAATTGCTGTAATGAGTATGTATTTCCATGTAGTAAGGGAAGGTTATATCTAAAAGTTGATTGCTCTGATGGAGATTAATCTGTTCTTTTAGGCATACTAGCTACTTATATACTGCTGTAAGTAAAGCGTATTCCATTTGGGTTCTAAACCCAGTGTAATTGCTTTGCAACTGAGAAACGTCTTGTGTATGTTATATAATATTTGAAGATACTGGTGTATCATTTTCTTACTTTGTGTTATGCTTCTGATGTGGAAGATTATTTAGTCTTGGGGCACCTGGCTGGCTCAGTCGTGAGGCGTTTGCCTTTGGCTCAGGTCATGGTCCCAGGGTCCTGGAATCGAGTCTTGCATCGGGCTCCCTGCTCAGCGGGGAGCCTATTTCTCCCTCTCCCACTCCTCCTGCTTGTGTTCCCTCTCACTGTATCTCTGTCAAATAAATAAATAAAATCTTAAAAACAATATTTAGTCTTGCCTTGAAATGCTGTGTCTTTTTCCTAGAACAGGTTGTGTCTGTATATTGTGGCAGCTGTGCCCACTGATAGGTAATGTTACTGTCAACTCTCAGGAGTGAGTATTTTAAAAATTATTGCCAATTCTTGGGGCACCTGAGTGGCTCTGTCAGTTAAATGACTGCCTTTGGCTCAGGTCATGATTCTGGGGTCCTGGGATCGAGCCCCACGTCAGTCTTCCTGCTCAGAAGAGGAGTCTGCTTCTCCCCATCCCCCTGCTCATGCTCTCTCTCTCACTCACTCTCTTTCAAATAAATAAAATCTTTAAAAAATAAAAATAAAATAAAAATAATCGCCAATTCTCAAAAATTTGAGGTTTGCCCTTCTGCTCTAAAGGAGGAATGAGAAGTAATGTGGAATTAATTATTGGTGTCAATTCTACATGTCCCCCACAGGTAGCAGGTCTCTGTTTTGTTTGAGTCGCCAGACTATCCTGGTTTTGGCATTTGTGCTTTGGACAGTTCAGTCACTCTTCTCCTACCCTGTAGTAATGTCTCTTTTTTTGGATGTGTAGGCACCTGTCCGTGCTCTGGTTGAGTTGGCCCAGGAGTCTTTGGATGGCAGTTGAGGCAGCGCAGAGGCTGCAGGGCACTTGCTCTTGTTTAGAGGTAAATACTTTAAACTGTAGTACAAACATTGGTTCTTTCTGACGTCAGATCTGTTCTTCATAATGAACAAGAGCCCATGGAGAAACTGCATTTTCTGAGTGGAGTGTGTAGTGGTTGAGCTCTTTCATGCAGAGCTGTGAGGTGAGGGAGACACGGCCCTGCCTTGGCAGAAGGCAGAAATGTTGGTGTAGTCACTGGGGGAGAGGCAGGGGCAGGGAGGCCGGGGGCAGCTGGTATAAGACACAGTGTGGAAGGCTGCATATGTAGGCAGATGGGCCGGGGCCCGAGGCTGGGTAGCACTTGCATGTTTGGGAGTTTGTCCTTCGTCATCCACGGGCCTCTGCGCGTGAGCGGAAGGATGAACCCGTGACCACATAGTGGGCCTGTGCCTGAGGAGAGGGGGGCCGGAGATGGATGGCAGAGCCAGGCCTGAGTCTGGCTACGGGTGACCAGACACAGAAGCCAGCAGGGAGGCAGGTCTGCAGAACCGTGGGCACGGGACAGAGATCTTTTGGGATTGTAGAAGAGTGACCGAGTGCTTGTAACTCAGTTCCTGGCGTTCCCCACAAAGGCTGGGCATTGCTGTTGCTCCACAGACTGTGTTTCTGCAGAGGAACATGCACATTCTTGTCTCCAGATCGGGTTTCACAGCCGAGCAAATAACACCAAAACCAGGCTTTGGGGATTTCAGAATTGTACATGAGTGATTGTGAACCCATAGACTGTATCTCTCTCGTTCTAAAAATGCAGACTCACTGTGGCCCTCGTCTTCATGGTTTCCGATGGCCAGCAGAGCCATAGCCGTCACCTCTGCATTCCAGGAAGCAGGATGGGCACTTCCCAGAGTCCCAGGTACTTCTGTGCATTTTCTTGCCTCTTGCTGGGATTTATGGCCATACCCGGCTGCCTGGGAGTAGGGAGGCAGGAACCTGTAGGTGCTCTTGCAAGGAGGGAGGAGCAGGAATGGTTCTGGGCAGCTTGCAGAGGTGAAGTTGGTGTGGGAGCAAGGCATACTTCTAGGCTCCAGCTGATGGTTCCTGTTGATGCTGCTGTTGGAGCGTGAACACGGGAGGCAGAGAGCCAGGGCTGAGCTCTACGGGAGAGTACTACCCGGGGTCTCCTGGCTGGCCTCTGCAGTTTGGTTAATATTCTAATCTCATGATCTCCCCCCCTACCCTGTTTTGCTCTTCATTTTTTAACTGCGTCTCCTTCATTCTGTGTCTTTCTTGTCTTAGGCCCCTTTTGATCTGTGGAGTGATCCATGCTTCACCCAGCTTGGACATGTGGGCTGAAGTGGTCTCAGGTGCTTTGCAAGGGCTG
Organism: Mustela nivalis; assembly: GCF_964662115.1. Classification (NCBI taxonomy): domain Eukaryota; kingdom Metazoa; phylum Chordata; class Mammalia; order Carnivora; family Mustelidae; genus Mustela; species Mustela nivalis. The sequence goes on from NC_139036.1 coordinate 61,789,493, forward strand.
TGACGTCTCTGTTTGTGTCAGTGGTGGTATCCTTAGTCTCTTTCTGCAGACGTGAATTCACTCCTGGCTGGAGGGAGAGGAAGTGAGGGGGGAAGGACCTAGGCTTGGGCTCCCGGGAAGTCCCTGTCACCATGTGAGAAGGGTGGAAGCACTCGGGTGGTTCTGCGTGGGTCCTGAGCTACAGTGGACAGTGCTGAGACCAGCAGCCTCATCAGGATCACGTGGGTGTGGAGTGGCACCAGGTCCTTGTCAGAGGGCAGTGTGTGCCCCTTGAAGAGGTCCTGGGAGTAAACCCACACCTCAGAGCCACCCTAACCCATAGGAAGTGGTTGGATTTCACTTGGACAAGTTGAATTGGAGGTGATAGAAAACCCTCACAGATTACTTTGGCTTTTGCCGTTTTGACATCAGCTGGAAGCACAGCATTTTGTCTGGTAAATCCAGTAAGGAGCAAGTGGGATGTGCTGTCAGACCTGTGGGGCCTGTTGTCAAAGTGTCCCTGCCCAAATTCAGGATTCTTAACTTCATGCCCCTTTCTCTCTCCCTTTGTGGTCTTCCTCCAGGAAGCATGGAAGGTACAGGATTGTGTCTGTCTCACACCCCCATGCTGGCCCTGCTTCTTGGTGGTGAAATTTAAAAATACCCATGCTTGACCTCCCTCCCCCGTCAGAGACTGGTTAATTAGGGGAGGGGGGCTGTGGGGTGTGTGTATATTTTGAAAAAACTCCAGCAGCTTCTGGCAGGCACTCAAGGTTAGAAAGCACCATTTAGGAAAAAGAATTTAAAACTTAGCAGTTGGTTGCAGAAGGTTTGTTTGTGCTGGAGTGCATCAAGCTAATCTGGTACTTGGTTGAGGGCCAACCACCAGCCTACTGATTGGGACTGTGGGCTAGAGTTTTGGGTACCCAGTTAGGAGAGTTAGGTCCAAGGAATTCAGATAGTTATTAAATTGAATTGTTATGATGCTGGTAGTATTTAAAATATTCAGGTAAAGTTTATTTTAAAATGCTAAAAAGTTTTAGGGGCATCTGGATAGCTCAGTTGTGAAGCATCTGCCTTTAGCTTGGGTTGTGATCCTTGGGTCCTGGGATCAAGCCCCAAATCAGGCTCCCTGCTTGGCGGGAAGCCTGCTTCTCCCTCTCCCACTCACCCTGCTTGTGTTCCCTCTCTCACTGTCTCTCTCTCTCTCTGTCAAATAAGTAGATATAGTCTTAGAAAGAAAAAAGTTAAAGAAAAAAGCATTAAAAAGGGGTGCCTGGGTGGCTCAGTGGGTTAAAGCCTCTGCCTTTGGCTCGGGTCATGATCCCGGGGTCCTGGGATCGAGCCCCGCATCGGGCTCTCTGCTCCGTGGAGAGCCTGCTTCCTCCTGTCTCTCTGCCTGCCTCTCTGCCTACTTGTCATCTCTGTCTATCAGATAAATAAATAAAACCTTTAAAAAAAAAAAGCATTAAAAAGCTTTAAGTTATATAAAATAATGCTTGTGATAGACTATTTGGACCTATAAAAATGGATATGAAAAATCACCTATAATCCCACCATCCAGAGTAGCCACTGTTAATATAGGATATATGCACTACTTTACAAATAGGTTTGAATTTTTTATTTTGTTTTTATTTTAATTTGTTTTTAAATGGTAGCTTTAAATTCTCTTATAGGGAGGATTTTTGTCTCTTTTTACTCAATATGATTTTTTTTCTATGATGTTAACTCTTTAAACAAAATGCACAAGAGCTCCTGTCTGTTTGAGATGCTGTGTTTACTTCACCATCCCCCACTGTCCTGCATTTAGATTATTTTTGCTATCGCAAACAGTATTGCAATTAAGTTTTTAAGTATTAGATTCTTAGAAATGTTCCTGTACTGAATACGTATTTCCATTTTAAATGTTCCTTGCTTTCTTTTTATTAAAAATGTTAGACGTGTAGTACCATTAAGTTCATTTTGCAAAAGGAAAGATCACTGAGTCTGGTGCCCTCACGCTCATCTTCATCTTCCTGGAAGCCTTTTGCTGTTCGTTCTCTGCCTGTGGACGCGTTGCATGGGGTGGGTGAGAGGCGGCGAGCGGCTTTGGACTGCTGCGTGGGGGCGCCTCTGTGACTCATGTTGGAGCATGAAATGAGCAACGTGTTCAGCACCATGTTTTATATGGAATAAAAGCCCCTTCAGATTTAGGGTGTTTCTTCCAGCCGGGCCCTCCCAAGCCAAGCTCTGCCATGGGCACCGTGAAGATGGGCTCCCAGCCCAGCAGTCAAGATGAGTCCTGGAGTCTTCATGTCTCTATTTCTTGGTTCATTCGCTGGCAGTGAGGTTTTTTTTGAAGTGGAAAACTTGATGTGGGAGTAGGAGAGAGAAATTAGGTATTGAGGCTTTTACAGCTGTGAAGCTGACTTTTGGATCAAATATCTCTATTTAAATTTGGCTTATTTGAAATTACTGGTATTTTAGATTTGCAACTATGGCTTAAATGCTGAATTTTATTTATTTAAAAAAGATTTTTTTTTTTAAATTTTTACTTAAACACTTTTTATTTTTATTTTTTATTTTTAAATAATCTCTATGCCCAGCTTGGGGCTTGAACTCAGAACCATGAGATCATGCATGCCGTACTGACGGAGCCAACCAGGTGCCCCTAAATGCTAAATTTTATTTTATTTAAAAAAATTTTCTTTTGCGGGAGTCTGGGGGAAGCGCGCTAAAGAGAGAGGGAGTGTGTGGATGTGCTAGGGAGGTGGGGGAGGAGCAGAGGGAGAGACAATCTTAACTCCATGCGGGGCTCAGTCTCACAACCTTTCATGACCTGAGCCAAAATCAAGAATTGGACTCTTAACTGACTGAGTCGCTCAGGTGCCCTAAATGCTAAATTTTAAAAGTTAGTTATGTTGAGATGAGATGCAAAAGAGTAATGTGTTAAACTTTTTTTTTTTTTTTTTGCTTATACGTGGAACTGAAGAGAAGATAAAATTCCAGTAAAATTAAATTAACGATTGTGGACCTAGTGGTGTTTGCTTCATTGTGTGCCGTTTGTCACAGTAAGAAGCGGCTTCGAGGAGAAGCAGCGCAGGCCTCATTGAGCACACCTGTAAAATGGCTCCTTTCCTGAACTCTCATTCCTACCAGCAATCTTTCTTTTAATCGTACCTTCTTTTAGTCATGGACTGCTCAAAGCTGACTACCTCACAGTGAGACATTTTAGAAGTTATTAATAATAGCAGACACAGTCTTTCCTCTTCCCTTCCCCTCTGTCTCAGAGAAGAATTTGAAAAATCAGTGGAAAGGTGAAGACTTGCATAGTAGAAGAAAGTGGTTGACAGAATCCCATTCTGGCACAAACTTCTGAAATGGTTTATACTGTACAATTGTAGAGTATCAGCGAAGTTTATCAGTTTCAGATATAAGAAGAAACCATGTTTCTTAGAGAAAATTTAGAAGGTGCAGAAGAAAAAACTATGCATGTACTTGCTAAAATGTAACGTTTTATAAGTATCTTTTTTTTTAGTATTTTATTAAAATGTATTTTTTTTAAAAAGATTTTCTTTATTTATTTGATAGAGAGACAGAGATCACAGGCAGGCAGAGAGAGGGGGGGGAAGCAGGCTCCCTGCTGAGCAGAGAGCCCGATGTAGGGCTTGATCCCAGGACCCTGAGATCACGACCTGAGCCGAAGGCAGAGACTTTAACCCACTGAGCCACCCAGGTGCCCCTATTAAAATGTATTTTAAAATAATTTCAAACTTCTACAAAGTTTAGAGAATAACAGATTTCCTATATCCCCTTTATCCATATGGACCAGTTTTTCGTATTGTGTTTTTCTGAACCATTTGAGAGTAGGTAGCATCCCTTAGGCACTTTTACTACCCTTAATAATAGTATATTTTCTAAATAAAGGATTTTTGTGTGTAACTATAGTCCAGTTAGAACATTCCGGAAAAGTGACACTGACAACAACATTCGCATCTACAAATAGGCCACACTCCGCGTCCACTATTCTCATTTGCTCCGGTACTGCCCTTCCTGGTCCTGAGTTCCCTCATGACAGGACACTGTGCTGTCACACCCCTTAATCCTCAGGGCTCCTTAGACCTCTTAGTCAGCTTTTATTTGTCTGTGATCACATTGATGGTTTTGAGGGGTACAGGAGGTTTTTTGTAGACTCTGCTTCCACTTGGATGTGTGTGAGGCTTCTCTGATCTCTTGAGGCAAGGTGGCCTGTGCGGGTCCTTCTCAGGGCCTCTGTTCCCAGGGCACGCGGTCCGCAGTGCGGTGGTGATCGGCGGGCTGGTCAGGGAGCTGCCCTTCCGCCGTGGGATGCACTTACCCCGGCAGCTGCTCAGCTCTCCCTGCCTCTGCTCACCAGGCCAGCTGCCTTCTCGTGGAGGTGTGGTTGCCATGAGATATGCTTCCCTGAGAGTTATGGGTCCAGAAGGTTCACAGCACCCTGACGAAGCCAAAGGCACAAGGTGTTGGTCCTTAACGCTCTTTTGTATGCATAGTCCACCACGATATTACTGATTTGGCAGGGCCTGGGTCACATGCCCAGGCTCTAAGGCCAGCAGTCTGAGGGACAGAGCATTTGCACCCCTTTGCTTCAGATGTGGGAGGTGGGCTCTGACACTACTTATTCTGGGGTATTGCCTCAAATAGGAGCGATATTTGGATGGTGGGTAGGCCGGGTGCCAGGTGTTTGCCATAAGGAAGCACGAGTGAAGACCTTTTGGAATCTGTTCGGGAACACTGAGGGTGGCGCGCAGCAGGGAGGGTTGAATCTTGGACCGTGACCAGCGAAACAGTATCTGCTTAGTGGTAGAATACAGAACTGAAAGCTGTTCCCTTTTGGAATGGGCTAGACCATTTGGAATGGTTTGGAGAATTGAAAGTAAGAGATTTTGGTGTGATCATTTCAGTGTGATCCATTCCTTCCTTCGTTCCCGTTGTCCTGTGTAGGTATGTGTCCCCCTGCAGCTGACTGAGCAGAAGCCTTCCTGCCCTCCCCAGCTTGTCCGTACCTGAGGAGTGTGGTTATTCCTCCGAGTCCCGTGCCTCTCCCTCGGGGTGGTGCTCTGCAGTCCCAGACCCTACCCGAGGACCCGAGCTGAGTGCCCGGCTGTGCTGTGAGGGCTGCCTCCTCTCAGCCGGCTCATCCTGCCTTTGTCTGTTTCTTCATGGCACCATGGCATGGGGGGATCCACATTTTCACAAATAATTATCAAGTTGGCACTTCGTTCTGTCTTGTATTCTCTTGGAGTTGATGTTCACTAGCAAGAGTGGCGACAGAAGGCACATAGGAGTAGGTAAGCAGTGAGTGGCTTTCCTGGCACCTGGCATCTGGGTTTGCAATGGAAAAGCATTTTATTTGTTAGCACTGTGTTGGCTGGAGTGCAGTGGCCCCTGGGATCATCTGAGGCGGTGGGTGGACGCCGGCGTGCGCGTGTGGCTGGGCAGCATTCCCGGCTTCGCTCTCAGGGCAGGTGTGCAGGCGGCCAGCTCTGTTGTAGGGAGAGGGATAGGCGTGTTCTGAAGAAGCTGTCGAAGAACGCGCTCCTGAGATGAGCAACTTTATAGAGTTAGGATTTTAAAAAGTAGTTGCAGATTCTGAATGTCTAACAATTAAAAATTTCTGTTTATTAAATTAAATCTAGGAGCACCTGGGTGGCTCAGTCGGTTAAGCATCTTCCTTTGGTTTAGGTCATGATGCCAGGGTCCTGGCATCGAGTCCTGTGACAGGCTTCCCCCCTTGGTGGGGAGTCTGCTTCTCCCTCTGCCCCAACTCGCTCTCTTTCTCTCAAATGAATAAATAAAATCTTTTTTTAAAAAAATCTGTTACAATTTAACAACTTCTGTGACAACCAGATGCAGCACTTGAAGGAAAACTGCTGGTAAATGTCTGAAAAGGGTCTTAATGACCTTAGCTTACTGTCTTAACTGCATTGTATCTTTAAAGCTCATAGTGGCTTGCCAGAGATTAGAAGGGAGAAAAATCGAAAAGGAGCCTGCAGGCAGGGGAGATGAAGGGGCCAAGTATGGCCAGAGCTGCACTGGCCAGGAGTTGGTCACCCAGTGTGCAGGTTGTACTTACTATGTTGTCTGTGTTTTTTCTCTTGTTTATCCCTTTTAAGACTGTCTTTGGCCAGTCTTAAGGTTATTTACCTTGGGAAGGAGATGTGAGGTCAGTTGAACTTCTTGAGGGGATTTATTTTTTTTTATTTTTATTTTTTTGAAGATTTTATTATTTATTTGACAGAGAGAGCACAAGTAGACGGAGAGGCAGGCAGAGAGAGAGAGGGTAGCAGGCTCCTTGCTGAGCAGAGAGCCCGATGCGGGGCTCGATCCCAGGACCCCGAGATCATTGACCCAAGCCGAAGGCAGCGGCTTAACCCACTGAGCCACCCAGGCGCCCCCTTCTTGAGGGGATTTAAAGACATAATGTTACCAGTGTGGACCCCCCAACCCCCATCATAAGTCAGAGGTCCTTTCCCCTGTGAGGGTTCAGTGTTTTCTAAATCTGTTTTCTCCTTCAACTATTCAGCTATTTGGAAATGCCAGCTAAATGAAACTGGACATGTTATTAGGATATTTTGAAAGGTCCTTTTTGTTTTGGTAATAGACTTTATTTTTAGAGCAGTTTTAAATTCATAGCAGAATTGAGCAGGAGATAACAGATTTCCTGTGAACCCCCGCTCTACACACGCAGCCTCGCCCGCTGTCGGTGTCCTCATCAGAGCAGTGTATTTGTTACAGGTCGTAATCAAGCGGAACCCGTGGCGTACGTCACGGCTCGCTCTTGCCGCTGTGCGTTCTGTGGGTTTGCACACGTGTGTAATGACGTGTGTCCACCATCGTGGTCTCCTACGGAGCAGTCTTGCCATCCGACAGTTCTCTGTGCTCTGTTCATCCTTCCCCCGCCCCAGCTCTGTCCTTGGTACCCACTGATCCTGCTGCCCCCCAGCTCTGCTGTTTCCAGAACGTCCTGGGGTTGGAATCCTGCGCTCCGCGGCCTCTTTCAGATGGCCTTCTTTCTCCGGGGAACGCACATTTATGTTTCCTATGGAGGAAATAGGAAATGGGAATAGGAAATAAGAAATGGTTTCTTTTCATGGTTTGAAAGCTCACTTCTTTTTTAGTGCTGGATAATTTGATTGTCTGAATGTTCCACAGTTTACCCATCCGTTCGCCTACTGAAGGACATTTTGGTTGCTTCCCAGTTTTGGCAGTTAGGAGTAAAGCTGCTATAAACATGCACGTGCAGTGTTTTGTACAGACATGTTTTTCAGCTCCTTTGGGTAAATACCAAAGAGCACCGTTGCTAGGTCACATGGTAAGAGTATATTTTTGTAAGAAACTAACAGACCGGGTGCCTGGGTGGCTCAGTGGGTTAAAGCTCTGCCCTCAGCCCAGGTCATGATCTCAGGGTCCTGGGATCAAGCCCCAAATTGGGCTCCCTGCTCAGCAGGGAGCCTGCTTCCTGCCTGCCTCTCTGCCTGCTTGTGATCTCTCTCTCTCTCTCTGTCAAATAAATAAATAAAATATTAAAAAAAAAAAAAAAAAAAAGAGAGAGACTGACAGACTGTCTTCCAAAGTGGTTGAACTGGTTTTGCATTCCCACCAGCAGTGATAGTTTCTATGGCTCTGCATCCTTGCCGGCGTTTGGTATCGTCAGTGTTCCAGATTTTAGTCACTCTAGTAGGTGTGCAGTGGTTTCTCATTTTTTTCCCCTTAAAATCCAGTTGATTAGGGACGCCTGGGTGGCTCAGTGGGTTAAGCGGCTGCCTTGGCTCAGGTCATGATCCCGGCGTCCTGGGATCGAGTCCCACATCGAGCCTGCTTCTCCTTCTCCCTCTGCCTCTGCCTGCCACTCTGTCTGCCTGTGCTTGCTCTCGCTTCTCTCTCTCTATGACAAATAAATAAATAAAATCTTAAAAAAAAAATCCAGTTGATTAGGGCATAACTCGCATACAATAAAATACACCAGTAGTGTACAATTCAGTGAGTTTTGACAAATGACACACCTGTACAGCCACCACTGTGATCCAAGTAGAGAACAGTTCCATTACCCAGAAAAGTTTCTTTTTGTCTCCTTACAACATCTAGCCCCAGGCAGTCACTGATGTGCTTCTGTGACTATAGATTAATTTTGCTTGTTCTAGAATTTCACAGAAGTGGATTCAGAGTACATAGTGTTTTGTGCCTGACTTCGTCCCCTCGCTGTGGTATTTTGAGATTCATCCATTTTGTTGTGCGTGTCATTTTCATTTGCCTTTCCTTGGTGACATGATGTGAAGCGTCTTTTCATATATTTGTTTGCCGTCTGTTTATTTTCATTGGAGAAGTGTCTGTTCAGATCTTTTGCTCATTTTTTTTAAAGATTTTATTTATTTATTTGACAGACAGAGATCACAAGTAGGCAGACAGGCAGAGAGAGAGAGCAAGAGAGCCCAATGTGGGGCTCGATCCCAGGACCCCAAGATCATGACCTGAGCTGAAGGCAGAGGCTTTAACCCACTGAGCCACCAAGGCGCCCCTCTTTTGCTCATTTTTAAATCGAGTTGTTTTCTTGTTGAGTTTTAAGAGTTCTTTGTATGTTTTAGGTAACAGCCTTTTATCAGCTATGTCTTTTGCAAATACTTCCTTTAGTTTGGCTTGTCTTCTTATTCTCTTGATGAAATGTCTTAAAAAAAAAAAAAAAGGAAAGAAACAATACCTATGAGTTGCTTGCTATATTCCAGACACAATTTTAAGTGCTCTTAAAGTTTTTAAAATTCGTGGTAAAAGGGGCACCTGGGTGGCTCAGTGGGTTAAGCCTCTGCCTTCAGCTCAGGTCATGATCTCTGGATCCTGGGATCAAGCCCTGCATTGGGCTCTCTGCTCAGCGGGGAACCTGCTTCCCCCTCTCTCTCTGTCTCTCTCTCTCTTTGCCTGCCTCTCTGCCTACTTGCGATCTGTCAAATAAATAAATAAAATCTTAAAAAAAATTTTTTTGGTAAAATACAGGGCATCTGAGTGGCTCAGTCAGTTAGGTGTCTGCCTTTGGCTCAAGTTATGGTTCCAGGGTTCTGGGATCGAGCCCCGCATCCTTGCTTGGCAGGGGGCCTGCTTCTCCCACTCCCTCTGCCTGCCTGCCTGCCTGCCACTTCCCCTACTTGTGCTCAGTCTCTCACTGTCTTTCTCTCTCTCTCTGTCAAATAAATAAAATCTTTAAAAAATTAATAAAAATTTGTGGTAAAATGCACATTACACAAAACTATCTTAGGGGCGCCTTGGTGGCTTAGTCAGTTAAGTATCTGACTCTTGATCTCAGCTCAAGTCTCAATCTTGGGGTTGTTCAAGCCCTATGTTGGGTTCTCTACTGGGCATGGAGCCTAATTAAAAAATAATTATCATCATAACCACTTTTCACATGTACAGTGAAAAGCACTTTCTCGTTGTTGTGTGACTGTCATCACTGTCCATCTGCAAACTACTTTCTTATAAAACTGAAACTCTGTCCCCATTAGACATTACTGCCCATTCCCCTGTTCCCAGCCCCCTCTCCCGGCCCCATCAATCTACTTTTGTCTGTATAAATTTGACTACTCCAGGGACCTCATATGGAATCATACAATATTTGTCCTTTTGTATCTGGCTTATTTCACATAGCATAATGTCCTGTGTCAGGATTTCCTGATGAAATGTCTCCTTCCTCCCTCTCTCCCTCCCTCCCTTTTTCTTTCTTTCTTTCTTTCTTCTTTCTTTTTAAAGGTTTTATTTGTCAGAGAGCACGCACAAGCAGAGAGAGCTACAGACAGAGGGAGAAGCAGGCTCCCCGCTAAGCAGGGAGCGCAACACAGGGCTCAATCCCAAGACCCTGGGATCCTGACCTGAGCCAAAGGCAGATGCTTAACCAACTGAGCCACCCAGGCATCCCAAGATGTCTTTTTTAAAGAGTACTATGTTGTGATTTGGTCATTCATGGAGGCTGCTCAAATTTTTGAGGGTCAAATGTGACTCAAAAGTAGGATTCTAGTTGCCAGTGAGGCAGTAGGTAAAAAAGAGCTTGTTGCATATAGACAAACCTTTCTTTTTATTTTTTAATTTTTAAATTTTTTATTAACATACAATGTATTATTAGCTCCAGGGGTACAGGTCTGTGAATCACCAGATTTACACTTCATAGCACATACCTTCCCCAGTGTCCATAACCCAACCACCCTCTCCCTATCCCCCCCCCCGCCCCGGCAACCCTCAGTTTGTTTGTTTGTTTGTTTGGTAAAGATTTTATTTATTTATTTGACAGAGATCACAAGTAGGCAGAGAGGCAGGCAGGGAGAGAGAGAGGAGAAAGCAGGCTCCCCGCTGAGCAGAGAGCCCGATGCGGGGCTCGATCCCAGGACCCTGAGATCATGACCTGAGCTGAAGGCAGAGGTTTTATTTAACCCACGAGCCACCCAGGTGCCCTTCCCTCAGTTTGTTTTGTGAGATGAAGAGTCTCTTATGGTTTGTCTCCCTCCCGATCCCATCTTGTTTCATTTATTCCTTTCCTACCCCCCCCCAAACTCCCCACATTGGATCTCCACTTCCTCATATCAGGGAGATCGTATGATAATTGTCTTTCCCTGATTGACTTATTTCAGTAAGCACAATACCCTCTAGTTCATCCACATCGTCACAAATGGCAAGATTTCGTTTCTTTTGGTGGCTGCATAGTATTCCATTGCGTATATATACCACATCTTCTTTATCCGTTCATCTGTTGATGGACATCTAAGCTCTTTCCATAGTTTGGCTATCATGGACATTGCTGCTATAAACATTCGGGTACACGTGCCCCTTCGGATCACTACATTTGTATCTTTAGGGTAAATACCCAGTAGTGCGATTGCTGGGTCATAGGGTAGCTCTATTTTCAACTTTTTGAGGAAATTCCATGCTGTTTTCCAGAGTGGCTGCACCAGCTTGCATTCCCACCAACAGTGCAGGAGGGTTCCCCTTTCTCCGCATCCTCGCCAACACTTGTAGTTTCCTGACTTGTTAATTTTAGCCATCCTGACTGGTGTGAGATGGTATCTCATCGTGGTTTTGATTTGTATTTCCCTGATGCCGAGTGAGGTGGAGCACTTTCTCATGTGTCTGTTGGCCATCTGGATGTCTTCTTTGCAGAAATGTCTGTTCATGTCCTCTGCCTGTTTCTTGATTGGATTATTTGCTCTTTGGGTGTTGAGTTTGATAAGTATTTTTTATAGATTTTGGATACTAGCCCTTTATCCGTTGTGTTGTTTGCAAATATCTTCTCCCATTCTGTCAGTTGTCTTTTGTTTTTAACTGTTTCCTTTGCTGTGCAAAAGCTTTTGATCTTGATGGCGTCCCAGTAGTTCATTTTTGCCCTTGCTTCCCTTGCCTTTGGCGATGTTCCTAGGAAAAAATTGCTGCGGCTGAGGTCAAAGAGGTTGCTGCCTGTGCTGCCTGTGTTCTCCTCAAGGATTTTGATGGACTCCTGTCTCACACTGAGGTCCTTCATCCATTTTGAGTCTATTTTCATGTGTTGTGTAAGGAAATGATCCAGTTTCATTTTTCTGCATGTGGCTGTCCAATTTTCCCAACACCATTTGTTGAAGAGACTGTCTTTTTTCCATTGGACATTCTTTCCTGCTTTGTCAAAGATTAGTTGACCATAGAGTTGAGGGTCCATATCTGGGCTCTCTATTCTGTTCCATTGATCTATGTGTCTGTTTTTGTGCCGGTACCATGCTGTCTTGATGATGACAGCTTTGTAATAGAGCTTGAAGTCTGGAATTTTGATGCCGGCAACTTTGGCTTTCTTTTTCAACATTCCTCTGGCTATTCGAGGTCTTTCCTCAATATAAATTTTAGGATTATTTGTTCCATTTCTTTGAAAAAAATGGATGGTGTTTTGATAAGGATTGCCTTAAACGTGTAGATTGCTTTAGGTAGCATAGACCTTTTCACAATATTTGTTCTTCCAATCCATGTGCATGGAACACTTTTCCATTTCTTTGTGTCTTCCTCAATTTCTTTCATGAGTACTTTATAGTTTTCTGAGTATGGAATCTTTGCCTCTTTGGTTAGGTTTATTACTAGGGATCTCATGGTTTTGGGCGCAATTGTAAATGGGATTGACTCCTTAATTTCTCTTTCTTCTCTCTTGTTGGTGTATAGAAATGCAACTGACTTCTGTGCATTGATTTTCTATCCTGATACTTTACTGAATTCCTGTACAAGTTCTAGCAGATTTGGAGTGGAGTCTCTTGGGTTTTCCACATAAAGTATCATATCATCTGCAGAGTGATAGCTTGACTTATTCTTTGCCAATTTGGATGCCTTTAATTTCTTTTTGTTGTCTGATTGCTCAGGCTGGGACTCTAGTACTATGTCGAATAGCAGTGGTGATAATGGACATCCCTGCCGTGTTCCTGACCTTAGGGGAGAAGCTCTCAGTTTTTCTCCATTGAGAATGATATTCGTGGTGGGTTTTTCATAGATGACTTTGATGATATTGAGGTGTGTACCCTCTATCCCTACACTGTGAAGAGTTTGGACCAAGAAAGGATGTTGTACTTTGTTAAATGCTTTTTCAGCATCTATTGAGAGTATCCTGTGTTTCTTGGTTTTTTCTTTTATTAATGTATTGTATCACATTAATTGATTTGCGGATGTTGAACCAACCTTGCAGCCTTGGAATCAATCCCACTTGGGTGTGGTGAATAATCCTCTTAATGTACTGTGGGATCCTATTGGCTAGTATTTTGGTGAGAATTTTCGCATCTGTGTTCGTCAAGGATATTGGTCTGTAATTCTCTTTTTTGATGGGATCTTTGGTTTGGGGATCAAGGTGATGCTGGCCTCATAAAATGAGTTTGGGAGTTTTCCTTCCATTTCTGTTTTTTGGAACAGTTTCAGGAGAATAGGAATTAGTTCTTCTTTAAATGTTTAAATGTTTAAAATGTTTTAAAGATCTTCCTTCCTTGGGAAGCTGTCTGGCCCTGGGCGCTTGTTGGGAGATTTGTGATGACTGCTTCAATCTCCTTACTGGTTATGGGTCTGTTCAGGTTTTCTGTTTCTTCCTAGTTCAGTTGTGGTAGTTTATATGTCTCTAGAAATGCATCCATTTCTTCCAGATTGTCAAATTTGCTGGCATATAGTTGCTCATAATATGTTCTTAAAATTGTTTGTATTTCTTTGGTGTTGGTTTTGATCTCTCCTCTTTCATTCATGATTTTATTTATTTGGGTCCTTTCTCTTTTCTTCTTGATAAGTCTGGCCAGGGGTAGACAAACCTTTCTTTCTTTTTTTTTTTTTTTTTTTTTTTTAAGATTTTATTTATTTATTTGACAGAGAGAAATCACAAGCAGGCAGAGAGGCAGGCAGAGAGAGAGAGAGGAGGAAGCAGGCTCCCTGCTGAGCAGAGAGCCCGATGCGGGACTCGATCCCAGGACCCTGAGATCATGACCTGAGCCGAAGGCAGCGGCTTAACCCACTGAGCCACCCAGGCGCCCCTAGACAAACCTTTCTTAAAGAGAGCTTTGCAAGTGCCACCTTTGGGGTTCCGTGTTGGGAAGGTAAGGAAATGGTTGTAAGCAGGGAGGCAGGCACCGTTCTTCTGCTTGGAGCCCAGGGTTTGTTTATTTACCTTTTTATTTGAATAGTTTAGTAGTTCTGGGGTCTACTTTTGAGAGCTGTCATTAGAAACTAGAGCCTCAACACCCAAAGAACAAACAATACAATTGAAAAATGGCAGAAGACACGAACAGACATTTCTACAAAGAAAACATCCGGATGGCCAACAGACAGATGAGAAAGTACTCCACCTCACTCGGCATCAGGGAAATACAGATCAAAACCACGGTGAGATACCACTTCACACCAGTCAGGATGGCTAAAATTAACAAGTCAGGAAACTACAAGTGTTGGCGAGGATGCGGAGAAAGGGGGATCCTCCTACACTGTTGGTGGGAATGCAAGCTGGTGCAGCCACTCTGGAAAAAAGCATGGAGTTTCCTCAAAAAGTTGAAAATAGAGCTACCCTATGACCCAGCAATCGCACTACGAGGTATTTACCCCAAAGATACAAATGTAGTGACTCGAAGGGGCACCTGCACCCCAGTGTTCATAGTAGCAATGTCTGCAGCAGCCAAACTACAGAAAGAGCTTAGATGTCCATCGACAGATGAATGGATAGAGAAGATGTGGCATGTGTGCGTGTACACACACACACACACACACACACACACACACACACAGGAATACTATGCAGCCATCAAAAATATGAAACCTTGCCATTTGCAGCAATGTGAATGGACCTAGAGGGTATTATCCTGAGTGAAATAAGTCAATCAGAGAAAGACAATTATATGATCTTACTGATATGCAGAATTTGAGAAACAAGGCAGAGGATCATGAGGAAGAGAGGGAAATAAACAAGATGACCTGAGAGAGGGAGATAAAGCATAAAAGACTCTTAATCCCAGGGAACAAACTGAGGGTTGCTGGAGTGGAGGGGTGGCTGGGAAATGGGCACTGGGTAGGGTGTGTGTTGTGGTGAGTGCTGTGAATTAAGACTGATGAATCAGAGACCTGTATCCCTGAAACAAATAATACATGATATGTTAATTTTTAAAAGAAAGAAAGAAAGAAACCAGAGCAGTGGGAATGCCTAAAGAAGGAGGGAATCTTGATATTTTTAGTTTTCACTCTTTTGTAGCTTTTAAATTTTACATATATGAATTCATTGCCTATTAATGACAATAGAAATACTAACTGGTATTCTGTTCTAGACTGTAGCTTTATGGAGTTATTCTTTTTCAAGCAAGTGCTCGGATTTCCCCTTAAATCAGACTATTTCTGGAGAAAATTTTGGGGGAAATGGCACGATGCCTAGCTGACAGGTGGTACATACACAGATCCCCCCTCAGGCCTCGGAGCCAGCGGCGTTTCAGAGTCAGAGTGGTTTGGATCTTAGAAAAGTAGTCAGTATGTGTCCTTTATATGATTTCACACTCCTAGCACCCTGTAATTCGGCACATTAGAATTTCTGTCATGAAATACACGAATATTCTAAGCAGGATAATTAAAAGCTATAATTAGTTCCTTCTTAGTTTGGGTCAGAATTGGCTGTCAGACAATTTCAGGTCAGGGTTTTTGGAGCCATTTGTCTCTTGGAATTTGTGAACAAGGGAGTGTGGACCCGTATGCGGTTGTAGGGCTGCTTGAAGGCAAGTCATTGTAGTAGGGTTACGAGGAGCAAGATGCCGACCGGTGGCTATCCTCATTCAGTAGCTTCAAAGCCTCCAGCTCTCAGTCTGCGGTCCTATTTCTGTCTGGTTCAGGTGCTCTCCTTTCCTCCTGTGAGCCGGTGGGGTCCAGCCAGGTTGGTGGACTCACCCTGTCTGGGGTCTGTTCTGCTTCTCTGCGTTGGTCGCATCATGGCTCTGCCTCAGTCATTTCACGACACCTGTCCCTTACCTTCCTTCTACGTAGCTCTTGACTTACTGATTTCTCACCTGGACCTTGAGAGTAATTTCGTAATTGCCTCTCCCACAACTACTGTTGTTTCAGCGCAGGGCACACACACAAAGTGTACAGCTCCTCAGTGCAAAGCTTCATGACTACTTGCCACGTAATCTGCCCCCAGTTAAGAAACTGTGTGCATCATCCGCGCTCCACAAGGGCCCCTCCCAGCCACAGAACCGTTGTCCTGAATTCTTTTTTTTTTTTTTTTTAAAGATTTTATTTATTTATTTGACAGAGAGAGATCACAAGCAGGCAGAGAGGCAGGAGAGAGAGAGGAGGAAGCAGGCTCCCTGCTGAGCAGAGAGCCCGATGTGGGACTCGATCCCAGGACCCTGAGATCATGACCTGAGCCGAAGGCAGCGGCTTAACCCACTGAGCCACCCAGGCGCCCCCCGTTGTCCTGAATTCTAAACTAGACATTGTTTTGTTTGCTTTTGAACTTCATATACATGGAATCATGGACTTCGGAGAATGCTGTTGGCTTTTCACTGAATGAAATGATTGTCAGAGTAGCCCATTTATTTGTGCTAGCTGTGAGTCACTCATTCTCATTGCCGTGACGTATTCAGTGATGTGACTGTACCATAATTTGATATTCTGCTGTAGTTGGACAGTGAGGTAATTTTATTTTGGGTCTGTTATAATGGACAGTGCTGCTGCATTTTCTAGGTATTTTTTAAGTTGGAAGACTTTTTGTAATTGAAAATTTGTGATTCCTGTGTTTTGATGAGCACGCACATTTCTGTTGGGTATGCTTCTTGGCTCCACGGCCGTGCTGGCTCACAGCATGTGCGCATGTGCAGCTTTCATAGGTGCAGCCACTTTGGAAAATGCTGTACGATTTGCGCCCCGCTGACGCTGTGTTAGGGGCACTCACTTGGCTTCTCTGCTTCCTCAGCTTGGCACTCTCTTTTTCATATTGGGTTTGTAGTGGGGGAGTAGTGGTGGTGGTTTGTGGTTGTAATTTGCATTTCTCTTGATGACGAATGATGTTGAGGATCATTTCATGTGCTTACTGACCATTCGGTGTAGTATTTTCAGAACGCTTTCCTGCAGGTTCCGCAGATGTTCATCTCTTAAGTGCAGCTCACCTCAGTGTGGTGGAGGGTAGTCCCATGTCAGAGCCGCCTGTTCAGAAAGCAGACCTTGCCATTCCCTTCTGGGTTATGCTTTTCTGTTCCTATGAAGTGGAAATTAATCTTTTGATAAAGTGCCCGAAGGATGAAATGCCTTACCAAATGTCAAGCATATGTAAAAACTCACCATTTGATAAGGAACTCAATGCAGTAATCTCTCTTACTATTATTTAATTGGCAGCCTTATTAATGATCTAGAAAATACAGTCCTAGGGTGGAGAGGAAGGGTGAAGATGGTAAGCAGCATGGACTTCCAGTATTCAGATAAGAAGTTCTAAAGACATAATATACAGCGTAGTGTCTATAGTTAACAATATTCTGTTGTTTAATTGGAAGTTGCTAGGTGAGTTGATCTTTAAAGTTTTCACCACATGCACACAAAATTGGAACTGTAAGGCTATAGATGTTAACTAACTTTATTTGGGATAATCATTTTGTAATACATACATATCAGATCATTACATTGTACACTTTAAATTTATACCATATTATATACTGCAGTTATATTTCAGTAAAGTGGGGCGCCCCCCACAATCCTAGACACTGTATTCCTTGTGCATGGAACTTCACAGGTAAAACAAAAGTGACATTGTCTCTAGGATATTAGTCTCCACGGTTGGTGTGTGCACCAAGATTGAGATGATCTTTTAGAGTTTAGGAAGAAAATGTACTTGTTATTTTTTTCATCCTGTTTGTTTGTTTTTCTTTTTTATAGTGTATAATACAGTGATATAACTTACACATATATGAATATGTTGTTGCCAGATTATTTTTTTTAGATGTCAGTTTTTTGAGGTATATTTTACATAGGATAAGACCATTATTTTAAAGGTGCCTCTCAAAGAGTTTTGGCAGATGTATGTACCCATGTAACCAAAACTCGAGTCAAAATAGTAGGAGGGGTGCTTGGGTGGCTCAGTTGGTTCCAAGACTGCCTTCAGCTCAGGTCATGATCCTGGAGTCCTGGGGTTGAGTTCCGCATCGGGCTCCCTGCTCGGCGGCGGGTCTGCTGCCCCCTGCAGCCCTCCTACCTCATGCCCTCTCTCCTTCTCTCTCTCTGTTTCTCAAACAAACAAATAAAAATCTTTTAAAAAGATAATAGGATGTTTCTTCCACAAGATCTTCCTCCTGTCTCTTTGCAGTCTTGCCTCATCACCCCCACTACAAGTCCCGGGTGGTCACTCACATGCTTCTAGACTCGTCCTGTCTTCTCGGATTTCTTACGAAGTGAGTTATACAGTGTATATTCTCCAGTCTTCTCCCGATTAACCTTTCTGAGACTCATCCATGTTGCTTGTTTGGGCAGTTTTTCCTTTGTCATTGTTGAGTGCTGTTTGAGAAGTACTTTCTTGTGTGGACATACCCACCATTGGTTGGTCCTTTCACCAGTTGCTGGTCATCTGGGAAATTTCCAGTGTGTACTGTTTTGGATCATGCTTCTGTGAACATTCATGAACAAGTCTTTGACTGGACAGACACTTTCGTTTCTCCAGGCCAAATAAGCGGACAGACTTTTCCATTTTGTATCCCACCAGCAGTGTGGGAAAGTTCTAGTCGCTCTGTGTCCTTGTCAGTGCTTGGTTTTGTCAGTCTTTATATTAGCCACTCCGTGGATATGTCGTAGTATCTCATTGTGGTTCGAATAGCATTTCACTGAAGACTAATGATGTTGAGCATCTTTTCATATACTTGTTAACCATTCCTGTGTCCGTCATCATCTTTTTGTTTTGTTTTGTTTTGTTGTTGTTTTTTTAAAATAAACTCTAGGCCCACTGTGGGGCTTGAACTCATGACCCCAAGATCAAGAGTGGCATGTTCCGCTGACTGGGCCAGCCAGGCACCCCTGTATCTTGTTTATTAGAAGTCTGTTTGACCATTTTAAATGGGCTGTTTGTGCTCTTATTGTTGAACTTTATATGTCCTGAACACAAATCATTTGGGAGTTATGTGTATTTTAAATATTCCTCCTATTTTGTTCCTTGCCTTTTCATTTTTTTTTCCCCCAGAGAGGGAGAGTGGGAGGGAAGGGCAGAGGGAGAGAGAGAGAGAGAGAATGAATCTCAAGCAGACTCCTTGCTGAGGACAGAGCCCCTTGCCGGGGGCTTGATGAGAGGACTCTGAGATCATGATCTGAGGCAGAGGCAAGGGTCGGATGCTTCACTGAGGGAGCCCCACCAGCGCCCGCCTTTTCACTTCTTGACGGCTTATGATTCCTATATCGTTCATACTCATTAGCTGCTCCTTCATTTTTCACAGAAGCGTGTACAGTCAAAGCTCTTCGGAGGCTCCTGGTGTTCTGCATTAGCAGAAGGAAGTGCTGTGGACTGAGGACAGGGGAGGAGCCCAGGCACTGCACCAGCGCTGCTCTTAGGAGTGAAGTCTGGGCAAGACGTGTGTGTGGTGGAGAACCTGCTCTGGTCTCAGCGTGCGCGTGCGGGCGAGTTTGGGAAAGAGGAATCCCAGGAGGAGGCCCACCTCAGCGGACTGTTTCTTCTCACTGGCACCTACTGTATGCTCAGTGCACTTGTCTGCTGCTGCTGTCCGTGAGACAGGGACCAGCCCGTCGTCTGCACCAAGAGCCGTGCCTGTGGCCTTTCACACGAGAGAGGGCGGATGGGCTTATTTTGCACAATTAATGGAAGTCCTCCTTAGTCTTGAGTGTGTCCTAAATGATCGAGGATTACATACTGAAAATTAAGGTAGAGTCTGTACCGTGTTTCATAAGGCTGCTGGAAGCACAAAGCATTACAGTCGACCATGCCATCCTCACCCCGAGCCTGGCATCAGGGTCTTGAAGGTGCTCTCCTAGGTCGGCCTTTCCCCTGACAACGAATGGGGAGTGGGGTAATAACAAAAAACAAACACAGTTCTTCTCCAAACCAGAGAAAAACTCAGAAGCACTGGGCAGCAACTTGTGAAGCTGCTGGTCACGTGTGTTACTAGAAAACCCAGCAGCAGCTCCCTAAATTGGGTCAGCAGTGTTTCTGGAATTGAGGCTTTCAGGTGTGTGGGTACATGAGCAGGTCTGCCTGTGGAAATGCACCATTTCCTAACCTCTAGGACCTTAGGGCACAGGGCCAGTCCATAATAGTTGGGCTCCAGTACAGAGTGAAAATGTGGACTGAGAAAACAGGAAAAGGCCTCTTCCTTCTCCTGTGGTCTCTCTCAACCTGCCGTGGTGTTTTCATTTGTTACTTAATATCAAGCTTTCTTAGGCAGAAGGGTACTCAAAGGGCAAGTGCAGACCCTCCCAGACACCCGAGCTGTCCCTTCCAGGCCCCATTTGGGACAGAGGATGATTGTGGGAGGGGGTTGCTGGTGCCCGCGGGAGGCAAGATGTGGGGGAGCTCGGGCTCCGTGCCTCAGGCCTGTACTCCATGGTGTCATTGGGCTTCACTTAGAAAGCACGAGTTCAAAAATGAGATTCTTGAGGATTTCAGGAGGGTGGCAGTAGAGCATTAAGTAAACCTCATTTGTGGGCCCTCCTGAGCACAGCACCTGTGTGACTGAACTGGCACGGACCCCCAGAGTGGACCCCCTTAGAAACTTCCCAGATAACCAGACCCCTGGGCCCCCAGAGTAAGAGCTTTATTTCATAAGCTGTGCAGTACCTAAGTCATTTTGAAGCAAAGCATGGCAGTAAAGTGCTTTACTCAAAAGACAGGACTCAGCAGGCAGTTCCCAAGCCCAGGCTGCAGGTGTCTCATTGAAGCAGCAGGCTTTGAGGCTCTGATTAGAAGATTCCTGCTGAACCTCATGGAGACTAAAACAGCCTGGCCTGCCTTAATACACACCATCGCCTCACATTTCACACGTTTTCATAGAAAACTGGTGTTTTAGCAGTTTGCAGGGTAAGAGGTTCAAGCGGAGGTGATAGGTGTTGCTTGAGTTTCATTGCTGAGGTGTGAGAAAAGTAAGACTACGTGGGGTTTCTGATTTTTTTCTCAGTATATTTTTCATTGTCCATAACTGTCTCAAACTTGGTCACGCTCTCTACTTAGAACTTGTGCCCTTTCGGTAGCTACTGCTTCTTCGGAGGGGCAGTGCCGCCCCTCCCTGGGCTGGCATTGCTGTCCCTTCGCAACCCCCTTCTCGGGCAGGGGAGTGCTCGCCAGACATTGGGGCCGTCTTGGACTGATGGTGGTGGCAGCCTTGGGGTCCTGACTTGGGTGGCCTGTCAGCAGGACTGCTCAGGGGCTGGGCTCCTAGCTCCTGGCAGAGGCAGCTTGGGGTAGGGGGTACTGATGAGTCACTGGGGAGTTTGATCATGTAGAGGCAGCAGTTCAGGAAAGGTGGCATTATAAGTTTCAGAGTTTCTTCCACACCACTGAAAAAACTAGTGGGAGAGAATGGTGAATGGAAGCGTCCCTTTGGCCATCGTCTTCCTCAAGGCTCAGGGTGAGGAATTTTCTTCCATTTTTGCAGGAACAACAGCGTGGCTTGCTGTCAGGGCTGCGCGGGGACTGGAGTCCCATTGGAACTCCCGTGGTAGTGCTCTTTCTGGGGCGTGTGCTTGTTTGGGTTGCGAAGGTGCAGCCATACCTGCTGGCTGAGTTTCTCGGGCTCCCTGTCCTCTGTGACGTGGCACACATGCCCCCTCTGTGCTGAGGACACCGAGGCGTGTCTCCAGCCGGGCTTCACTAAGGACTGGGGGATGTCTCCCTGGGGAGGTGGCTGAGGGGCACCTCATGTGTCGTATGTCCACTTAACCCGTTCCTCACCCATCCGCATCTTAGCGAATGGTACCGATGTCCCCAGAGCCGTCCTGAGGTCCTCCCTCAGCCCGCACTGAGCAGTGGATCTGCACACTTAGTGCTGTCCCGTAGGCTGCTTATTTCCGTCTCTGTCCTCACCGCCCCCGAGGCGCAGGTGCCACACACACCCTGGGCTCCTGGGGAGCCTCCTCACTGGTTTCCGCGTTCCCACCCCTACCTCCAGCCTGCTCTGCAGGGTCACGGCCCACGCGTTTCCTCGGATGTGGGAGACGCTGCCGCCCTCTGCCTTGTTGGTGACCACTGCTGCTCACGCGAAGTCGTCAGTGGCCCCAGAGCACGGTCCACCCGCCGTAACACGTTTTTACTAACTCAGCCTTTTCCTTTGCCGGTCATGAGATTAAACTATTAGGATTTTTCTTCCTCTTCACGTTAGATTGTCTTTGTCACTCGTTAAAGGTGAATGGGTTAGAGTAACTGTTCTCTCATTTCTAACCTGGAAAACAGGTCAGCAACTCCGCTTAGTGTCTCTTTGGCCAGCGGCATAGGTGAAAGGGCTTGAGACGATTTTCAACAGATGCGCCTTTGGTATTGCTATCGTGGGGAACGGGGTGTTTTATAGGAGACGTCCTTCCTGTGGGCCGTTAGTGCACAAGTGTGGCCTTAGGACGCAGATCCTACCTTCTGTTTTTTTCTCTCTGCCTTGGGACCAGCAGTGTCTTCAATGGGGCCACCACAGTAGCTTGGGTCCCAGAGTGAGGGAAGTGTGGAGCAGACCAGCTTCTCTGTAGTATGTGCATGACAGAGGCTAGATCCACACCTTCGCTGTGAGCCACAGAGACCTGCGGGCCATTTGTTACCACCGCAGGATTCAGCCTTGCTCCTGGCGGACGTTGTGGGCAGGACCCACGGTGGTTGCTGAAGGAACGTGGCTGGGAGAATACTGCTCTGTGAGACTGTTGATGGATTTAAGGTGCGACAGATGCTCTTCCAAGGGAAGAGGAACTCCAGAGTGTGGAATATGGTATCACCGCACACCACAGCTGCTTCGGTCAAATTTGAAGCCTAGCGATGGGGTGGTGTGGTTGTGTAACAGATGTCACCTGAGCCGGATGAATGAGAGTATGCAGGTGTCAGGGTCACTGTGTGAATGTGGCCATTGACTTGTGTACCCCCAAACTGGGGATCACAGGGTCAGGAGTCAGTGAGAATTAGGGTGAGGTAACTTTTTTTTTTTTTTTTTAATTTATTTATTAGAGAGAACAGACCGGCAGAGAGACAGAGGGAGAGGGAGAAACAGACTCACTGCTGAGTAAGGAGCCTGAGGCGGGGCTCAGTCCCAGGACTCCTGGATCAGGACCTGAGCCAAAGGCAGATGCTTAACTGCCTGAGCCACCCAGGTGCCCCAAGGTGACATTTCTTTACCTTTGTTAGGTTCCCACAAAGTTGTGCTTGATAAGTGACAGGACTCTCGATATCCTAGACTGCCACCGAAGAGAGATGGTGATGAGGGCTGTGGCCCAACACTGGCCTTCAGTTTGTCCGTGACAAAGGTCCGATCAGGTGTGGACGGGTACTTCTGGAAACACTGGCAGGTGTCATCTGGGAACATTCTCTGTGTGCGTGCTCACCTTGTCATGGACGTTCTGGACATTGCGCACAGTTCCTAGCCTGGCACAGATGGCCTAGGTCACTGAGCTTGGCACTGGATATTTTTAAAGTTTCCACATCATTTTCTTTTTCTTTGAAATTACTTCAGACTTCTAGAAAAGCTGTAAAAATAGAACAGAAAATCCCCGTTTCCCAGATTCCCCAGATATTAACATTTCCTGCTCCTTCTTTTCCTCTCTCGTTTTTTTCCCCTGAAATTTTTGAGAGTAAGTTGCGTGCATGATGAATTTTTACCTCTAAAGTCTTTCCACATACGTTTCCTAAAAACACTCTCTTCTCTAACCGCAGTGTAGGCACCAGCACCAGTCAGCGTTGGCACAGTACAGCGATGTAGCCCGCTGACCTTGCATAGACTTCAGCAGCCATTTGCCGATGCCCTTCACTGCAAAAGAAAAACCAGACCTGTTTCCAGAATGGGGTCACAGTTGCGCTGACCTCTCTTTTCATTTGTCACCACCCTTCAGCTTTTCTTTAACTCCTGTGGCATTGACCTTTTGTTTTAAAGATTTTACTAATTTATATGACAGAGAGAGAGTGGGAGATCACAGGCAGGCAGTGGGGAGTGGGGGGAGCAGGCTCCCTGCTGAGCAGAGAGCCCAATACGGGGCTCGATCCCAGGACCCTGAGATCATGACCTGAGTTGAAGGCAGAGGCTCAACCCTCTGAGCCACCCAGACGCGCCATGCATTGACATTTTTGAAGAGGACAGGCCAGTTATTATGTAGGATGCCCCTCGATTTGGATTTGTCTAATGTTTTTCCTCCTGGTGAGATCGTGTTGGTTATCTTTAGCAAGAAGCCCAGAGGTGAGGTGGTGTGCACCCCACAGCAGGGGTGCTGCTGCCACTTTGTGCCATGGTGGGAGGGGAGGTACCTGCAGGTCTCTCTGACTCCTCCTGTGGTGGTCTCCTCATCTGCAAGGCACCAAACCAAGTTGGTGCTGGTGTGTGTGGCGGGGTGGGGGGATCACTGGATTCGGTAAAAGCAACAAATTGCGAGGAGTTTTTTAAATTTCTGAAATACTCTTTAAAAACTTGAGTGATTCTAGTGTTAACCTAATAATGACTAATTTGCCTCCAGATAGATGTGTTTTTGTGTAGGCAGAAAAGGAGGACACTCCTGAGATTTTTCCAGCTCAGGGAGTATGTCTGAGTGAGTGATCCAGGGCACAGCAGAGAAGGATGTCAAGAGGCTCTGCAGGTCTCATTATGCGGAGGTTAGACTGAGGCCACTAGTATGCGGGTCTCTTTATGCAGAGCTTAGACTGAGGCCACTAGTATGCGGGTCTCGCGTAAGAGTTCCCAGTCCAGGCACCAAATAGAGGGAGGGGTATGTGCAAGTCTGAGTCCATGCTAACATGGTAACATTTGTTCAAGTAAAAGAAACTTAATTTTTTATTAGGGTCCTCTACATGTGTTACAAACCATCAGCTGTTGTGTTGCTGCTGTCAGTTTTGATTGTGGTTCAAGATGTGCCACTTCGCAGTTCTCAGAGGTGCTCAGTACCCTGAGCACCGTGATTCACGCTTCTGGTCGTTTTCGCTGAGAGATTTGTGATTCTGCAACCTGACTAGCTTGTCTTACTGTTCATTTCTTCATTTTCCCCTTTTCTCTGTTATTTTTTCATAATTTTCAGGGTTTTATACACAGTTTCATATTGTATTGAGCTTCATCACAAATCTTTCAGGTTCTATTTTTTATATATATGTATATATAAAATTTTGTTTGTTTTTAAAGAATCAAGTGTGCAACCAAGTGTGCATGCATGAGGCAGGGAGAAGGAGAGGGACAGAGAGTGTTTTAAGCAGTCTGCACGCCCAGCACAGAGCCTGATGTGGGGCTCAGTCCCAGGACCCTGAGATTATAACCTGAGCCATAATCAAGAATCAGTTGCTTAAGTGACTGAGTAGCCCAGGTGCCCCCAAAGTATTTTTAAAGAACACCTCACGTTAGGCATGTGAGACATGGGCACTCACACCCTTGCCACAGCAGGGAAGTCGATCAGGGGACACAGATAGGATGGGCCGTCCAGCCCCAAAAGTCAGGCCACTTGGTTGTGGTGTCGGGTAGTTGAGGGGGTCCAAGGAGGACCCCCTCACCTGGGTGCTTCACCTTCTTGCTACTATCATGTTTTGCTGCTCTTTTTTGTTTCGTGAGGCAACTAATCAGAATTATTCTGCTGTTCTTTACTTCTAGCTTAGAAAAGTCAAGCATCAGTCATTCACCTATCCTGCAGGAGAGTGAGTTTCTCATAGCTAACTGACGTCCATAGGGAGCCTGAACACGTTGTAGTGTATTTCCCTTTGAACATAGCCCACATAGAGAAATCACTTACGTCTGTAACGTAGGTACCAGTGTAATCACAGCCCAGGTAAAGAAATAGGCCATTGTTAGCACGGAAGTATAGGAAACAGTACTGTGAACCCCTTGTCACATTATCAATATATTGCTTTTTTTTTTTTTTAAGATTTATCTATTTTGAGAGAAAGCGCACATGAGGGGGGTTGCAGAGGGAGAGAGAGAGAGAGAGAATCTCAAGCAGACTCCCCACTGAGTGCAGGGCCTGGTGTGGGGCTTGATCCCATGAACCTGAGATCATGACCTGAGCTGAAATTGAGGTCGTTTCAATAAAGGCCCCCCCCCAAAAGATCTTATTTATTTATTTGAGAGTGAGGAGGAGGAACGAGGAGGGAGAATCTGAAGGAGACCCCACGCTGACCATAGAGCCCCATGTGGGCTTGATCCCACGGCCCCGAAGATCATGACCTGAGTCGAAATCAAAAGTCAGATGCTCGACTGACAGCGCCACCCGGGTGTCCGACAGATGGTGACAGACAGCCTTTTAATCATAACCCCTCTCCGTTGAAGTATACGGTTTGTACAGAAAAGCACATGTACCGTAATGTGAATTGTCGCAGAAACTCACCATGTAATCATCACCCATGATTAGAAATAAAAAGTTACCAGGATGTCTGGGTGGTTTTTAAGTGTATTTTGTGGCTTATACACATATGAAAAGAGGTTTCCTCTTAAATGAAACCAGAGATTGCACCATTTTCGCCTATCAAGGGGGTGGAGTTGGTGGCAGCAGTGTGGCTAGGACGGAAGTTTCACAGTCTCTTGGTCAGAGACTGTCAGCAGGTGGTCTGATGGCACCTTGCCTGAACTTAGACACCCCGTGTGCGCTTGGAGTTTGAAGTTTCCTAACGGCACTGTGCCATGGAGACAACCAGGGGACAGTGTCAGTCATCCCCTTTACTTGGAAGCCTTGAGACTCAGATACGAAGGAAGGCTGTCCTTGACGGGGCAGTATCCTGTCCCTAAGGCAACACTCAGCTGATCCTGTGTGCGTGGATGCTGGGGTTGGGGGGACACTCTGGAAAAGTACAAGCTGAGGACCAATGTGGAGGGTGTGGCTTTATTTTGTGAAATGCAGAGAGAAGCGCTGGGAGACGTGTGTGCCCCATGGGGGAGGAAGCGCTCACCTTCCTGGAGTCCCCGTCCGAGCTGTGCACCGTGCTCTGCTGCTTCAGCACTACACGGACGGCGGCAGGTGTGTGTGCGCTTTGGGCCTGCTGGAGGCTGGCCTCCTGTATGTCCTCAGGGTGGTGGTGGGACAGACGGACGGACTGTAGGAAAAGCAGGTATTGACGTCTTAAGTTGGGCTGAAGGTTGTGTTTTTTTTTTTTTTTTTTTAATCTTAATACACATCTGAGTGTTTGCTAAATGTTACGTGAATTAATCACCAAGACACTTCAAGAGGGAGATGCTGCCATCTCTGTTTGGTGGGTGAGAAGACTGAGCCACAGAGAGGTAACCGCTCTGCCGGGCCGGAGGCCTGCACGCTGGATGGTGGCACTCGCTCTCACAGCCTGGCCTTCGTGGCGACATGGGAATGATCGTCTGTCTGAGGCAGGGCTCAGGCACTGGATGTGGGAGAGGAGGAGGAGAAGTCACCCTTCCGCAGTTGTCATATGTGTGGTGCTAGAAATTAGCGGCCAGTGGGGTCTTAGTCACATTCTTCTGTAAGCCCAGAGTTGATTCACATCTCACACCAGCAATAAAGAGGCAGCTGCAAGGCGTTTAACTGTGGTCTTCTCGCCTGTTTTAGTCATGTGATCTGCTCGTTTTAATTACCTGTTTAATATATGAAGCTGGGCACTTTGTAATTCCACAGGTGTAAACTGGGGGTCCACTTCACACATCCTAGGGGTTCTTCTAAGCTCTAGGTGAGGGGTTTGGTCAGCAAGTGACAACTCTAGCCCTCAACTAGAGTGCTGGGAAGAGTCACCTTGATGATGTCACCAGAAGTGGGAGGTACCTCTGCCCTCTGCACGTGCTGGATCTTTCCATGGCAGACAGAGCTGACCACCGAGACGGATGCCCGGGGACAGATGGAGAGGTCAGCCGACGGCCATCACCTGCTTGTTTGGCCATTTATATACACACAGATCAGGCGCTGTTTAACTGGATGTGAGATCAGGCAGCGACCAGGAGTCTGTGGCTATTTTTAAGTTTTATTCTTTAAAAATGTTTGGCTTGCATTACCTTTTTTTTTTTTTTTTTTAAATAAATATACTTCAGTTATGTCAAGGAAGCTTTATTAAAGATGAGCCAGAGTATTTTTTTTTAAAGATTTTATTTATTTATTTGACAGAGAGAAATCACAAGTACACTGAGAGGCAGGCAGAGAGAGAGAGAGAGAAGGAAGCAGGCTCCCCGCCAAGCAGAGAGCCCGATGCGGGACTCGATCCGAGAACCCTGAGATCATGACCTGAGCCGAAGGCAGCGGCTTAACCCACTGAGCCACCCAGGCGCCCCAAGCCAGAGTATTGAATTGTAAACCTTTTCTCCTGGAATTTAATATCTCTGGCTTTTGTTTGCTCAGTAAAAAAGGTGATAGGATTCTTCAAAAGGAATGATTTTTCTTTCTTAATTAAGAAACCGCCACAAAATTATGTTGCTTAATGACCGAAATAGACTTGTGTGTTTATTTTAAAAGAAGTAATGCAGATTAAATTATGTTTGAGGCTTTTTTATACTTCGGTTTGGCTGGTGTAAGAACGTATTCATTTACTAGTGTTTTAAAGTCATGAAATGTCTCTTTGTGGTTTCATTCATTGAATCATAGCACATGGGGTGCGCTTGGAAGTGGGGTTCTTGATGGCTTCTCCACACAAGATGACGCTCTGGAGCATCGGGGACACTTGGGCTCTGTTTCCTGCTGCAGGTGGGACGCCCCATCGTCCAGTCTAGCTGACTAGTGCTGACAGTTGGCTTTTCTTTTTTAGGTGCACGTTTAGGTTCCCGAGCACGAACATCAAGATCACGTTCACTGCCCTGTCCAGTGAGAAGAGGGAGAAGCAGGAGGCTCCTGAGTCCCCGGTGAAGCCTGTGCAGGCCCACATCTCGCCCCTGACCATCAACATTCCAGACACCATGGCCCACCTCATCAGTCCCCTTCCCTCCCCGACGGGAACCATCAGGTACAGCAGCTGATGTGGGCAGGGGTCACCACAGAGTCGGGGCGCGGGGCGTGCTTGCTGGGATGTCCACGACCGCATCCTGATTTTCATTCCTCGTCTCCTCCCTTGGGAAAGGTGCAGAAGTCGTCAGAAGTCCCAGGAGGGGGCAGGAGCACCCAGCAGTGCCGCTCCCTTCCCGGGGGAACACAAGGGAGTGGGGAGGGTCGAAGGTGCTGCACATGGCATTCAGTTTTCGAACACCCTTTGCTCCCGGTTTCCGGCCTGTGAAACACAGTTCCCTCGTGTTCCTGGTCTTCCCTTATGGACTCCCTGTGTTTGAGTGTCAGTGGAAGGGGCAGGTGATTAGCCATTTTGGTCTGAACTCTGAGATACACTTGCATTTGCATTTTGAGTTTTTTTAATTTGCTGTAACTTCATGAAAATTCTGATGACCTGTGCTTTGGATTGATGAGTTTGAGCACAGCAGAGCGACCGACTTGTGTTCCCCTCGATGTTGTAAGAGAGGCTGGGTGCGTCGGCGGCTTCAGGGCACACGCTTGGTGCAGAAGCCAGAACTCAGAGCACCGTGGTCAGGTTGTGCTGAGCGCTCAGAGAGCAATAGCTGAGGCGCAGGTCGAGAACAGCCTCGGGGCCCTGCGGACATGTGTGCTTCGAGCAGGTTAGATCGCTGCGTGTGGGTGAGTGGGGCTCTGCTGGGAGGCGGGGCGGAGCTCGCGTGCGCCAGTCTTCGGGTGCTGTCGGCGCTCAGGAGACGGGAGCGGTGGTCTTAGCAGGGGGTGATGGAGACGGAGGTGCCGGGAGTGGTGGTCTTAGCAGGGGGTGATGGAGACCGAGGTGCCGGCGGGCACCGCGCTACTCTCTGGGTCTGCCTCCTACCGTCCAGGTCTGTCCAGGGCGCGGCTGGGAGGCGGGGGGGTGGGGGTGGTTCGTTGTGTCTGTCCAGGCTGATGCCACCGGTGGCAGGGCCAGGGAGGCCCACAGAGAACTGGCGACTCCGGCTTACACCTTGCAGCTGAACGCTTCTGTTTCTTGTCTCAGAAACCGGCATCAGCAGTAGGCCTTCCGGAGATGACTGTGTGTCGGGTTTGTTCGTAAGCGGAGGGAGTGACGCGTGGACGGGCTGCCGCTCCTGCGGCCCCAGGCCTGGTGTCTCGCGTGGCAGCAGCTCTTGGCCTCAGGCCCCTCCCTCCTCCGTCTCCTCCTGCAGCCGCTCTGCTGTAGCCGCTGCCTCTGTCCCCCACTTGGTTGAATTCGTCTGCACGTGACTGTGTGGTCCAAGTCGCCCCGGTGTCCGTGGAGAGGCAGCGGCCAGCAACCGCCTGGCCACACTGTTGTTCAGCACGGGGAGAAAGTACGCAGAATTCAGAGGACCAGGAGCAAGCCCTGTGTGCCCCCATGGGAGGGCAGCCCACAGCGGGCGCAGCAGCCTTGGAGGCAGCTCACCGGACAGGTGGTGTAGACATGGCAGGGCTGGGGCGCAGCTCCGGACCCAGCCCCTTCTCACCTTCTGCTCCGTCTTCCTCTCGTCTTCCCCCGCGCCTGTCCTCCCGCTCCTGTCCCTCACGCTGTGGCCGGCGTTGAGCCGGGTCGTGCCCTCACCGGCCAGCAGCGTGGGAGCCTGGCTGCGCACGGCTTATGGGCACAGTGCACTTGGCTTTTCCAGACTAAGCTTCCTGCCCATAGGGCCACTCACCTTCCCCACGTCAGCACTGCTCCCACGGTACCGGTCTTTACGACGGCGACGTGTGAGTTCCGTGCGGTCCCGCTGCTCCTCTCTCCCGTCCTCTGAGCGCCATTCCTGGCCGGAAGTAAACCCCGTCCGGGGAGCACGGGTCTTGGTCCTGCGTGTTCCTGGCAAGAGTGGCTGGGCCAAGAGTGCGTCGCCGCCTTCCCTTGCCTCTCCTCCCCTACTTTGAGCTCAGGTTTTTGGAGGTAACTCCTGTTTCTTAGGTATTTTTTCCAGAAATTTTCTGTGTATTCATAGTACTTGTCTTTTCCTCCAAACATGGCTCCTCCGGTCCGGCCGCACCTACTGTGGCACACCCGATGGGCTTCTTAAAGAAGTCTGTCCTGCCTCGGCGTCCCCTGCTGCCGTGGCTCATTCTCTGTTCAAGTCTGATCCTGCATAGAAAAGGGAGCAGAAGCGCAAATGTGTGGTTTGGGAAATCACCGCAGATGAGTGTGGATGGCCTTCAGTCATCACCGAGATCAAGAAGCAGCACCCTAGCCCTGCCTGGTGAAACACAGCACACGTGTTTCCAGATGGGTCACGTGGGTGTGTGGCTGGCTCAGCCGATGAAACGCGCAGCTCTTGATCGTGGAGTCGTGTGTTCTGGCCCCATGTTGGGGGTAGAGTTTACTTTAAAAATAAATGAATAGGGGCGCCTGGGTGGCTCAGTTGGTTAAGCAACTGCCTTCGGCTCAGGTCATGATCCTGGAGTCCCGGGATGGAGTCCTGCATCAGGCTCCGAGCTCCATGGGGAGTCTGCTTCTCCCTCTGACCCTCTCCTCTCGTGCTGTCTCTCACTGTCTCTCTCAAATAAATAAAATCTTTAATACATACATACGTACACACACACATACATACATAATTGGGAAAAGGAAAAATAGGTTCCTGTTTCTGTGTTTGGGGTGTGTTGCGTCAAGCTGACTTGAAACATGTGGTTCCGGCCCTCATGCCACCTGGGTCCGTGTCCATGGCCTCATCCCCTCTCTGCTGCCTGTGCTTGGCCTGGCCACCTTGCTCTCTCTCCAGAGTGTCCCTGACCT
This sequence comes from Mustela nivalis, assembly GCF_964662115.1. Lineage (NCBI taxonomy): Eukaryota > Metazoa > Chordata > Mammalia > Carnivora > Mustelidae > Mustela > Mustela nivalis. The sequence goes on from NC_139036.1 coordinate 61,820,763, forward strand.
TTCTGGTGTAGCTGGAGGCCATATCCTTGGTGGGGAGGGAGTCAGCGGATCATGTGCTCTATGTCCCTTTGCCAGCCTGGAGCCCTGGGGCCATCACCAAAAAAAAGTCGGTCTGTGTTCTTGGTAAGTCCCAGAACCATCCTAAGCCTCGGTTTCCTCACTGGTGAAACAGGTGGGCCACCACCCCCTTTGAGAGTTTGTTTTCTGATTATGTAAAATAACAGATGTGAAGCAGATACCTGATTACCCTGTGTTTCCTGGAGTGATCCTAAACTTCACAGAGAACCAGTGAGGCCATGTTTTATAGGAAATGCTGATATGCTCCTACTTTGTACTTGGAATCACAGTGGGTCATGGAAGCACAGTGTGACATATGTTCTATAATAGACTGATAGCAGTGACCTTTTCCTGTCCACAGTGCTGCAAACTCCTGCCCATCGAGTCCCCGGGGAGCAGGGTCTTCTGGGTACAAAATGGGCCGTGTGATACCAGCTGACCTCAATTTAATGGCCGACAACTCGCAGCCAGAAAATGAAAAAGAAGCTTCTGGTGGAGACAGCCCAAAGGTAAATGTTTTATAGCCTTGAAACAGAACCCAGGGGCCATCACACAGCCAGCTGTCCTCACTTCATTGTCTGCAGGTCTGCGAACATCTCCAGGAGGGCTTTTGAGAAGTGCACGTTGGAGTGGACGCACGCCTGGCTGTGGGCCCCTCCCCTTTGAGCATATTCTTAGGGTGGAGGTTTTGAGTTCTTTTGGTCATTCAGCACTGGGTGCTCCCCAGTGGTGCTGTGGGCCCAGGTGCTGGGAGCCGAGCTGGTGGAGGACAAGAGAATCTTGCGTGTCCCGGGAAACTGTTCCTGGGGTTTCATCCTGCTGTCACAGACACGGAAGATTGTGCGTGCACTTGTGTCTGAGTGCACGTGAGCACAGAACACATGTTTTTGGGATGGTCCACTCTGTGACCGTGCAGGTTTTTATTCTTGGACATAGTAATGCCCCTTCTAGGACTGTGTCTAAAGGAAATGGCAAAAATCTCAAACATAAGTTTATATAAAATAGAAAATTGAAAGCAGCCTAAATGCCCCGTAGGAGAAGTCCGATCAAGCAGGGGACGGTCATGCCCCCATGGCTGCTGGTGTGGAAGAGTCCTGGGCACATGCGGAGGGAGAGACATAAGCAACGCACAGTATTGTTTGAACGACCTACATACAGGGTTAGGTGTTTGTGCAGTGGACTGTGGCACGGCCCTGGGATGGATGCGCCATAGCCTGTCCCCTGCAGCCAGCAGCCTCGCACGTGAGGGGTGCTGGGTAGGGGAGGCAGGCACAGAGAGGCACCCTACGTACGATTCCGTTGTGTCCATTTGCCTGTTTAAAATCAGAACTAAATTGTGTTTTTTCAGGATGTGTTCTGAGATCATAAAACTTCTAATTAATTACAGTGAGACTGTGATTACTATAAAATGTCAGGAGTAACAGTAGAAGCTGTGGGCTCAGGGGGCACAGGGAAGCTTCTAGAATGTGGGCTGTGTTCTCCTTTGACCTAGTGTTGGTTGTATTGACATTCATTTTATAAAAATTTCTTTTCAGCTGATAAAGATGTATTATGGGCTTTCCTATCTGTGCTACATTTTTCAATAAAAAAAGTTCTTAGGAGCACAAAGAAGGGTAACAAGGAGACTCACCAAATGGCATCATAGAGCAGTGAAGTGAAGAGGGCTTCGTCCTCTCTTCCTGGTCCCTGGGGCAGAGTCCAGTGATGCTGGTCTGCCTGCCCCTTTCGTGTAACTCAGAGTGTGTCCACTCAGGAGAGAAGGGGTAGAGCCCAGCCTAAGTGCTCAGGAAATACTAGTTATTTAACAGTCGGATGCTGGGGCTGTAGATGATTCCGTCTTTCTGTGTGGGACAGGCGCCCACCGCTGGCTCTCAGGACAGAGCGTGGCCTGGGCAGTGCAGCCCATGCTCCTGTCCTTGGCAGGTCTGTCTTCCTGCCTCGTCTGTCAGTCCTCTGCTTGTCTCTTCTTTTACTCTGTTTCTGTTTATTCCCAACGGTGTCTAAATTGCTCATTTTTAAACCTCATGTAACAAGTATTTTCTCGAATATATTCTTTTGCAGCTTCCTGTTAGCATTCACTATTATTCTTCGTGGTTCATTTCAGTTGGTTCGTACATTTTCCTGTTCACAGCCAGGGGTGTACCCTCTCCACAGTTGGCTTCTTATTACGCACACGTATGTGGGGTTCTGAGGTGTCACAGTGATAAGGAGCCGCCCGTGGCCCGGAGTGTGCCGGGAGCAGGTGCACAGCAGCCCTGCGTGCCTGAGACCCCAGGGTCGGAGCCCGGCGTTTGGCATACTGTGCTCCCCTCTGTGGGGCTTCCCGATGTGAGGAGCTTCTCAGCTGGTGGGACAGGGTGGTTCTGAGTGGTTGTCACTTTGGCCCTTGTGTGCCTGAGGACCCAGCAGGGCCTGGGAGGGAGTCCCAGCTCCCTCCTCCCCGAGCCTTCCCAGCCGTTCCCTTGGTTGCTAGATCCATGGGACAGGCCTCTGGCCGGGATTTGACATGTGTTGCCCTGGACTCAGCTGAGGTTAAGTAGCTTTTTTCTTTTCCTTACGTTTTTCATTTTTGCTGTGTGGAGTTTCTCCTTATGTGATTTTCGTATTCATTTTTATGCTGCTTGTACACTTTCCATTTGCTTCCTATAAACTTTCCAAATGCTTTTCAGTCAGATATTATTTTCATAGTAAGGAGAACTAAGCATTTCGTAGGAACACTTAAAAACGCCAACAGTTCTGAATTTTAATAAATTTAGTAAAAATTTTGATAACTTCAGTAATCTCTTTTTTCTTTTTTAACTTAAATACAGGATGATTCAAAGCCACCTTATTCCTATGCACAATTAATCGTACAAGCAATTACGATGGCTCCTGATAAGCAACTTACTCTAAATGGAATTTATACTCACATCACTAAAAATTATCCATACTACAGGACAGCGGACAAGGGCTGGCAGGTAAATGCGTTTCGGTTTGTTATGAAATCTAACTGTGACGTGTCAGTAGGTGCTGACTGGCAACTGAGAGGACACTTAAGCTGCTTTCCAAACCGTGGGCACAGGCAATGGTAGAGTGAGGTGAGGGAGACCCTCTTTGGCTCAGGGAGGAGGAAGTGTTGGAGGCCACTGTCCCCATGCTCTGATCTTCATGCAGAGCAGAAGGAATAGTGGCTCTAGAAGCAGACCTCAACCTATAGTTTTATGGTCACTGTCCCCACAGATGGGAAAACGTGGATTATTTGAAAGGTTTCCCTTTAACCACTGCAGTTAACTCCCTGTGTCTGAAGTACAGAAAAGCTAAAAACCCAGCCCATCCTGCACTTAGGCTTTCTTCTCTCTTCCTTATCTGCATCTGCTAGCATACTCCACTTCTTGAAGTCTGTACAGAGATGGTGTTCAGACTGATGAAGGAACCCTTTCTTCAAAAGACATTCTCCCATTGGGTCGTACATGACACAGATAACTGTGGTGCTGCCCTGTGCAAATTGGGGAACCCGCCTGCTTGCTTGTACACCGTGCTTTCAGATCATTCCTGGGGTCCTGGGGTGTCTGGAACCTGGGCCTTCTCAGAGCACCTTTGAAAAAGCAGTGCATATTTCCTTGTTCAGCTTTTTAATTTAGTTTGGTTTTTAAACTTTGACACTGTAGTTTTTTTTCCTTCTGTGTGTCTGTGTTCTCTGTGTCTGCTTACTGGACATACAGTAGGACATCTCTAATTCAGACAATATGGGAAGGGCAAATCTGAAATACAGAGTATTAAAAGTATAATGAAAGAAGAAACATTCATTTGTAATTCTTGAATTCATTTAGGTCACAAGGAATGGCACCAGTCTTCCTTTTGGGCTTACTGAGTAAATGATCCTTTGAAAAATGTGTCTGGTGAGCCGTCACCCTAACTTAGTGATGGGGCGGGAGGAGCCGCTTTCTGTTTAATGAGGGCAAAACCTTTTTCTTCCTCCTGTAGACATATAAACATGTTATCATAGTAATAATCCACCAGCCAAACCCTGAACTTTTCCTTTGTAAGGGGCCTTTAGTCATATAAGGGTCTTTGATTGTGGAAGGTACAAAGTAAGATGCAGCTTCCCCTCCTGGCCTGGGACATCTGCTCCCCGCCTGGCTCTCTGTGCACAGCTAGGTGCATTTCTTCATTGGCCCCGAGGGAAATGCTGGGTATGGAGAACACGTCCATACCAGCTACGTGACAGATTTCTCAGCACATTGGACAAGAAATCCCGGTGATACTGACATACTTTAATCTAGAACAGTGAGGTTGTGCTTCAGAGAAAATGTAAAACAAAGGAAGCCGAACCAGATGATAATCTGCGCCCATGTCTGGTGATTGCACCTGGAACAAAGCCCCCTGCATGTGGGCCGGTGAGGTCTCAGGAGTGTGGTAGGGTTTTGTTCAGCTCATTGTGTGCAGGATTCTGGTGATTGGAAACACCAGTTCGCTGGGCTTAGTGGGCATGAGTATTCCTAAAAAGCCTGGCCCGACTGTGAATGATCCCTTCTCACTGTGTTCCCGAATGTTCGTGTGTGTGTGGCAGCTGCTTCCGGGCGTCCTGTGGTTTTCTGGCAGAAGGACGAGGGCCAGCTCTCCGGGGTGGCCGCCTCCTGCCTTCCATCTTGCGGGGAGTTAGTTGGGTCAGGTGCGGTCCCCACGTGCAGTGATTGCTTCTCGCTGCTGGAAGGGACTCCGTAGCGGCCTGCGAGCAGAAAGAGCAAACAGAAGTGCCGCGCGGCAGACACCCTCTCTGTTCAGCTGTCGTCAGCGTTTTCATTGCACCGTCGCCTTCTCTGTCTAGACAAGGTCGGTCCGTACGGGTGATTCTGTGTGCCTCTTGCCCGTGTTGGGCCGCTCCTGGGACATTTCCCACCTCCTGGCTCCAGCGTTTTAGCAGGGAAGAGATTTCCTGCTGCACTCCTCCCTTTAATTTATGGACATGCACTCAGTTTCTTTATGTCCTCAGAGGTCCTTAGCGGTCCCAGTCCTGACCCCACATGTGTCCTTTTTCTGTCATGAGAGTTTTCTGAGGTGCCCTTCCCAGAGGGACGGTGCTGGAGGTCTGCACGCGTGCGTGAGACCTCATTCCTACTGCTCACACTTGGCATAAAACACAAAAAGCCTTTCCGTTTTGCAACCTTGTTTCATAAAAGAGCCAGGTTCATTTTCTTTGCTAGATTTTCTTTACACAGAGAGTAGGGGCAAGACTGTCACCTAAAACAGCCTCTTTTTATTTTTAGTTATTTTTTTAAAGTTTATTTATTTATTTATTTGACGGAGATGACAAGCAGGCAGAGAGGCAGGCGGGGGGGAGGGGAGCAGGCTCCCCACTGAGCAGAGAGCCCGATGTGGGGCTCGATCCCAGGACCCTGAGACCATGACCTGAACCAAAGGCAAAGACTTAACCCACTGAGCCACCCCGGTGCCCCTAAAACAGCCTCTTTTTAAAATGTGGATTTCCGGGGGCTTCTGGATGGTTCATCTGTCGGTTAAGTGACCATCTCCTAACTGGTTTCGGCTTAGGTCATGATCTCAGGGTTGTAGGATCGGGCCCTTTGTTGGACTCTGTACTTAGTGGGGCATCTCCTTAGGGTTCTCGCCCCCTCTGCCTCTCCCTTCAGCTCGTGCTTCCTTGCTCTCTCAAAAATAAATGAATGAGTGGACAAATAAATAAATAAATAAATATTTCGAAGATTTATTTGATACACAGTGAGAGAGGGAATACAAGCAGTGGGAGTGGGAGAGGGAGAAGCAGACCCCCTGCTGAGCCGGGAGCCCAGTGCGGGGCTCGATCCCAACCCTCAGATCAGGACCCAAGCCGAAGGCAGAGGCATAACGTCTGAGTTCCTGGGAGACGTGCGGTGACACTCCCCGCACGCCTGTTCTGAGCACCCGGTGGAAGTCCCCAGCTCCCTTTCCGGCTGACTGGGCACTGTCTGCTCATGGCAGAGCTTTCTGATGGGGCTAGAGGAAGCTCTAGGGAAAGACAAGGTCTGTGTCTGGAAAGACGGGATATTTCTTTCCTTTGGTTGCGTATTTAAGCCAGAATGTATTCTTATGATTTATAATTATAATTCTACCCAGCCCAGAGGTGAGGTATTTGTTATGACTCGGAAATTTGAATTTTGGGCCTCTGGGCCTCTGAAAGGGAAACAGAGGGAGTGCTGTGGGCTCACTTCATTCTGCTCGTTGAACTCTTCCTTCTGGAAGGAACTTTGCACGTTTCCTTCTCATCAGTTTCTTTACGAGACCTCCGAAGAGCACTCAGTGTGACTGGGACAAGCAGAAACCAGAGTCGAGGCAGGAGTGCTGGAGGTGTTCATGGAGGACGGTGACCGCTCTGCATCTTCACCCTGGGTCGGGTCAGCTGCGGGGACAGGCGGGAGGAGGGGCTGGCACTCAGGGAGGGCGGGTTCTGGGAAACAGCCTTGGGTACGGGAGGACTTGGGGAAGAGAATGTGTTCAATGTCACAGATCCTTTTCTTTGTAGTTTGTTTTAAAGAATAATAAGCCGCTTTTTGTCTGCATATGGTAATCCCTGAATCATTGGAGTCGGAGTCCGTGTGATTTTAGTGTATGTAGCTTGACTTGATCAAATTATAAAGGCCTTAAATTACTTTAGAAATAGAGTTACTCTAGTCTGTCTGTGTCTGCATTAGATAGCTCTTACTACTTACGCGTGTTTTCTAGTCTTGTCGATCGGAAAATCACAACCTCTTTGTTCTGTGGCTTTGTTGGGAATGGAGGGGAGGTTAGACCCTGTTGTGGTGGTGTCTGGTAGGTTCTGTCCCATTTCCAGGACAGAAAATACCAACTCCTTCTGGGAACTTGCGTACAGCTTGTCCGTGGCACGAGGGTCCTGGAACCGCAGCCGCCCCCCCATGTTCTCCTTTACCAGGGGGAAGAAATACTCGTGCCCCAGTCCCCTGGCGGGGGCGCTTCCTGCCTCCGGACCCCCCCATGCTCATTTCCCTTCTTCCTCCTCGCGACACGCACGTGACAGTATTAATGGCCTTCCTTCGGGCTCCTCACCTCCCCCGTTCTTAACTGCGGCTGGGCGGCCACTTCTGAGGCCCCCTTGCCCCTCCCTGGGCAGCCGTAGAGACTGTCTTGTCCGCAGGGAGAGGGCCCTGTACTGTCCTAGTCCGGGTCTGCTTTTCTCGAGCCACAGCCGTGGGGTCCGCCCGCCTTCCCCTCCAGACGCTGAAACATCTGCGCGGGTTCGGGGGAGGGTTGGCTCTCTCTGGTGGAGACACTGGTAACAGTTCGATTTCCGGAGGATTAATAGAAACGTATTTTAGCTAAACCCTGTGGTAGGACATCACAGTGAGGGTCTGTGATGTGAGTAAGTCTCTAACGCTCGCAGGACGCGTTTGCGTGTGAGCGGGTCCACAAAACAGACTCGGCGCTGCCTGCGCCTCCGTGTTGCCAGCGAGGTGTCTGGCGCCCACAGGCTGGCGTGGTCTTCTCCGCGGCCCACGACTGGGGGGCACTTGAGCAATCCCCGAGATGGGCCGTAGAGAAGAATTGGATGCATTTTAATGTTCTGAGCCGCCTCTGGCAGTTCAGCATCTCAGGCTGTGGCTGACGGTTCTGTCAGAAGGCTCATTGGGGGGAGTGCAGAAGTGGCTTTTCGAGAGCCCAGAGTTCTGTTGTGAGTCACCACCATTTTGAAACTTCACTAGTGTAATTTTTTTAAATTTTAAATTTTAATCATTAGTGTAAACACATGAGAAGATGTGGCTGCGTGACTTTCCTCGCGCTGTTCCTGACTTTCTGGAAGGCTCAGGATCAGGTGTGCTGCCAGGAGTTACTCAGGTTGCAGTGGGGGGCTTTCCTGAAATTGTCTGCGAACTGTGAGCCAAGCGAGCTTTTTGTAATAGAAGGATTAGAGTAGGGGTTGAGAGAGAAATTTTTTGTATGTGCCTCACTAGATAATTTTGTGGGTCAAATTTTAAAAACATACATGGAAGCATTTTGGAAATTGCTGTTCCCGGAAGATGGTGTTCGTAATACTTCGCAGCCTTTCGCTCATTTTTCTCTTCTGCTGGTTTGCTGAATACTTGCTACTGGATTGATTCATATTTTAAAGGATTGGTTTATTTTGGCTCTGTTTGTCTCGAAGCAGGGAGAGGCCCAAGGAAAGGCCAGGTGATGACAGTGGTGACCCTGGTCTCCGACCTGGGGAGAAAGGGAAGTTGCCATTTTTCCTGGTGGAGATTGCCTCCTTCCGTGTGGGGTCAATTTCCCAGCCTTCCTTGTTCCCCAGGTCCCCTCCTGTCCCCTGGTGCCCACCCTGCCACCCCGTTCCCAGAGCCGTGTATCAGCCTCCGGCCCCCTTTGGCAGAAGGGTCGCACCCCAAGCCCCTTCTTCACTCAAGGGAGAAGGACTGGTTCCTTCCAGCACAGTGCTGCCTTTAAAGTTGTCTGCCCTCTGCAGGGGGCTGAGTGCTAGGTTTCTGCTTTGCAGGGCACTAAAACTGGGGCACATTTTGATTTCTCAGCAAAGAAATATATGAATTCTACGTATTTTTTTATGTTTCATAGAATTCAATTCGCCACAATCTCTCTCTGAATCGTTATTTCATCAAAGTACCACGTTCCCAGGAAGAACCAGGCAAAGGCTCATTCTGGAGGATAGATCCTGCTTCTGAAAGCAAATTAATAGAGCAGGCTTTTAGGAAAAGACGGCCTAGGGGCGTGCCTTGCTTTAGAACCCCTCTGGGACCGCTCTCCTCTAGGTAAGGAAAAAAGACAATCAAAAAAGACCTCACTTACTGGTCAGTGAATTTACCTTCCGTGTATTGGTCGATTTTCTTTTGCAAGTGAAGGAACTGCTGAATGCATTGTGATTGAGTGTTTGGGGTGGGAATTTGAAAAGACGTGTTGATGCTGCCCATGGACTTTCTCTTAATAGTGTCCGGAACAGCTCAGACTGTTGACGAAGTTTTCTTTACACCCTGTTCCCATGTTGCCATTGTGGCTTCATCGGACTCATTACGTATCGTGTTCGATGAGCAGCGTGTGTTCCTTCCCGTTGGCTTGTGAACAGCTCTTTAAAGCCGCATTTTAGCTGCTTAAACTCAAGACTGACTTATAAAATGTTAATTCCCTGATTTTCAAATAATACATTATTAGCTTATAGATACTCTGTTTTTTAAGCAAAAAAAGAAAGAAAGAAAGAGAGAAATGATCATGATTTAGGTCTTAGGCCCCTGCCTGCTCGCACACTGCCCGCTCCTGCTGCCGGCGGACAGGAGCTGCTTCGAGAGCGCAGCTGGTCCAGCTCTGGGGCAGTGCGGCCTGTGCTGGGCCCGGAGCTGTGGTGGCCCAGCCCGGCACATGGGCCGTCACAACTGAGTGAGTCTTGTTGGGGATCCCTCTCAGGTCACGGGCATTCACACGGAAAGTAGGACATATAGAGCTGTAGTCGGTTGGCAGAAAACAGATGACACCCTTTTTTCAGAATGCACTTTATTGAAACAAGGCCGCTTAATGAGTGCTTTACCTGTAAAAACCCACTGTCTTCTTTTTGGTGATCCAGAAGTGCCCCAGCCTCTCCCAATCACGCTGGAGTGCTGTCTGCCCACTCCAGTGGTGCCCAGACCCCCGAGAGCCTGTCGAGGGAAGGTTCGCCAGCCCCCCTGGAGCCGGAGCCCAGCGCCTCACAGCCCAAACTGGCCGTCATCCAGGAGGCACGGTTTGCCCAGAGTGCACCAGGTGAGATGTGCAGAGACAGAGCAGGCGCAGTGGTGGTGGAGGGGGTCAGGGTGGAGAGGCAGGGGCGCCCGGCTCCTCAGAGGGGACGCACAAGAGGCCTTGGCTCCTTTGCACCTGGTGCTTTCTGCATAGGGTCTCACACGGTAAGTTCTGAAAAGCTGATAGCACTGTGTGAGTGTTTAAAAAATCAGTGAACATTGTTTTATGTAAATAGCTGTGTAGATGCCTGAAATAGTTCAGAATTAATCTCAGTTGCTTCATCATTTGAAAATTAGGGAAAAAATCCCCCACCCAAAGAAATAATACAAATTAGACAAACTGGACACTGATTGGCAGCAGAAACACTTCACTTAATGAACGGTGAGCATTTCTGTACAAGTCACGGTGCGGAGTAGAAATGTGTTTTCTGGAGAGTTAGTAGAAACCCGCACACACGAAAAGACATGGCGTGGAAATGTGGGCCAACTAATTGTTAGGGCTCCCGTGTGGTTGGCAGGGCGCTTATTTTGATATGGTGGGACTCCTGGCCGTGCGGGCAGCATGTCACCTGTGGCTTTTCCTTTATTCTGTGCCCAAACCAGCAGAGGCAGGGGTTGGTTGGTAGAGCTTGTAAGTGTGTCCGGACTTTGAGGTTCCCTCGCACCCACCGTGAGATACAGACTTTGATCCTGGGGGAGCGTGGCCCCTTTGTTCGGACCCCAGTAGGCAGCTTCTTCCCATATATCGTGTCAACATTCTCTTTCTCATGAGGAGAGAACTGTGGGAAGAGGTGTTGTGAGAGATCTGAATAGAGCGAGAATTGCGTTTTTTGCCATCGCCTCCAGGATTTGGCTATCTCCATTAAAATACTCCGTTCCGCCCATCGTGCGTGACTTGGGTGCTACAAGGTGAAAGGCGGCACATGTTGGGTTGTGAGCGGCTGCTGCTGCTCCGCTGGCTCTGGGATACGGCTGGAGGAGCGCGGGCGACGGCACCTCACCCCTGTCTCCTCGTCCCCCGCAGGCTCACCTCTGTCTAGTCAGCCTGTTCTGATTGCCGTGCAGCGGCAGCTGCCGCCGACGATCAAGCCCGTCACCTACACGGTCGCCGCTCCCGTGACCACCTCGACCGCCCAGCAGCCTGTCGTGCAGACCGTGCACGTTGTCCACCAGATCCCTGCGGTGTCCGTCACCAGCGTGGCCGGCCTGGCCCCGGCGAGCACGTACACGGTCGCTGGCCAGGCCGTGGTCGCTCAGGCAGCAGTGCTAGCCCCTCCTAAGGCAGAGCCGCAAGAGAACGGCGATCACAAGGAAGTCAAAGGTGAGCCGCAGAAGCCGGGGCCGCCCGTGGTTTCTCAGGCCCTGAGACGCCCGCACACTTGTTTGCTCAGACTCCTTCCTCAGCACGAGGGGGCCTATGTGGCTTTGCTGGCCACCTGGTGAGATTTCTGGAAGCTTTTCAGTAATATCAGTTGGTATCATTTCTTTGCCTCTTTTTTTTAAATTTCAGTGAAAGTGGAACCTATTCCTGCGATTAGCCACGCCGCGCTGGGTGCTGCCAGCCGGATCATTCAAACGCCACAGACCACGCCTGTCCAGACGGTCACCATAGTGCAGCAGGCGTCTCTGGGGCAGCACCAGCTGCCAATAAAAACTGTAACACAAAATGGGACTCACGTGGTGCCAGTCCCCGCCGCCGTCCATGGCCAGGTGAACAATGGTAAGCGCTGTCTGCCACGGGTAACAGAGTCTAAATATCAAGAGCAGAGGTCCTTCGCTCTCCTTTTTATGAACGGCATCGTTCCTTCTTTTGGTTCCAACTGTTACAATTTTAATTTTTGTCTAAGGACGGGTTTGCATTTCTAAACCATAGGAAACCTTTTTGTTTAAGATTTTATTTGTCAGAGCACAAGCAGGGGGAGCAGCATGAGGGAGAAGCAGGCTCCCCACTGAGCAGGGCGCCCGACACAGGGCTCGATCCCAGGACCCTGGGATCATCACCTGAGCCAAAGACAGACGCTTAACTAAGCCACTGAGGTGTCCCTAAACTACTAGTACTGTAGGGCACCTGCTGAGCGGCTGTGGGTGTCAGCTCTCACGGACCCCCCTGGACGACCCGTTTGAGCTTAGTGTTCCTGTAAATACCTAGAGGGAAATACACCTGCCTTGTTGTGTGTAGACTCCTGGGTGTGGTCTACAGGTACGCGTGTGGTATGCCTGAGTGTGTGTGACAGAAGCCAAGAGTCCTGCTCCTCTATGCATGTAGCTCTCCACGAGTGTTCTGACATCAGTGAGTGGAGAAGACAGGACAGGCCAGGGGAGCTTGGATTTTAAAGGAGGGCCCAGGGAACTCCTTTTGACCGGACTTGTGGAGCCAGGCGAAGGCTGGGAATCCCGTGTCCTCACTGCTGCTGCGATTTCAGCCGCGGGTCCTTGCCCAGGCATGTGCAGCGTGCTGTCCTGTAGGACTCCACAGCAGCCTGCAGGACCTCGAGCAGTAGAGTCAGGCCGCTGGCCAAAAACAGCTCTCTGTGCCCACGGACAGTTGCTTCGAGAGAGGGCAGGGCACAGAAGTCTTCACTGTGTCGCGCTCCCACTCCTTACTGAGCTGTTAAGGAACGGAGGAGACCTGCATTTACCTCGTGGGGTTCAGATTCTGACCGCCTCACCCCAGAGGCAATGGAGGGACAAGATCTGGAACCTTTTTTGAGCGTTGTTTGTTTTTAAATGATTACCACATGCCAGCCTGTGGGCAGATGGAGAAATTTGCAAAGTTACCCATTTAAAATGCTTTCTTCTCGGGCTCCATGTCTCTTAGGTGTTAAGAGTTGTTCGGGTCTTGCTCTTTTCTCTCTGAGTAAGTTTGTCATTGTGGCTGGTCTTGATGGAGCAAACTGTTGGGTCCTGGGTGCAGCTGGAAGCAGGTGGCGTTGGGAGGTGGATGGGTCGGTCCTCTTCTGGTTTGAGTCCTGCTCAGTGCGAAGCCGTGGGTGCTGGTGCTTCCCAGGCGTCATGTGCCTCAGTGTCCCTCACGGATTCCCTCTCAGAGTCCCTGAATGAGCAGGTGTGGTCTGGGGGCCCAAGAATGTGCATTTCTGATGCAGTCCAGGTTGTCCAAGAACCACTGGTGCCAGTCAGGGGGCTTTTATGTCGGCCTCTCTGGTCAAAGGAGCTGGAAAACTGTATCCCTTTCACATGTGTAAGTTGGCATCTAAAATATTTCTTTAAAAATTTAATAAGTAAAGGGTTAACTTGTCCACTATTAAAAATATTGATGTTTGAGAATAAAAATGTTACACTGTTCTCTTAAATGTGCTGCTGGTTCTGAATCCTGCCCTGACTGGGTACCTACTCTCAGGACATACCAACACCCAGACAGGCCCTCCTGCCCTTGTCACTGTGTCCCACACCCTCATGGATGTTGGACACATGCCAAGTACTTTATGCTTGAATGTGATTGATTGAGCACATTTTTTACCCTGCAGCAGGAGAATGCAGAAGTGTTAAAGATTTCACTGTGACTGTAAGGGTTGATTTATCAATTGTTACTACTACAATCGATCAAAACCAAGAATCTGAGGGCACCTGGGAGATGCAGCCGGTTAAGTGTCCAACTCTTGGTCTCAGCTCAGGCCGTGATCTCAGGCTGGTGAGCCCATGTCGGGCTCTGCGCTCAGGGTGGAGTCTGAGATCCCCCCCCGCCGCCCTGCTCATGCACACTCTTTAAAATAAATCAATCTTGGGGGGAAAGAAACCAAGAAATACAATTCTTATAAAACAAAGTAAAATTGTATTAAAGATGAATTTCTCAATCTTGGGGCTTTAAAGAAAGCCCCACAATCATCATTGATGATCACCCCGGGGTCAGCCCTGAGACCTTGTTCCCTCTCAAAAGAAGGAAGGGTGGAAAAATACCGAAACTTCTAGTTTTAGTCATCTTTTGGCAAAAACCATTCTAAATTATCTGTTTATTGGTTCCTTAATTTGGTTGCAGTCTTTTCTTAAAAATCACTGACTTGGAAAGTGTTTTTTATCTGGTCAGTGATGATGCTTACGTCATAGCATCTGTTTTCAGTCTCTGTTTCCCGACCCGTCCCGACGTGCTCCTCCGCCGTGGCAGCGCCCCGCTGAGTGGGTGAAGGAGATGCTTTTGAGAAGGGGAAGAGACGACAGATGAGCTTTAAGACTCCGTGGACAAGGAAGGGGGCCTGGAGGTGGCTCTCCTTTGCAGTGTCAGGTGTCGCTTGGGGGCTGCATGGCCTGTGACTTCCTTTACCTGTGAAAGTCCCTCTTGAGAAGGGAAAGCAGGACCTGCTGTTAATCAGTTGTGAAAGTCAGCAGCTTTGATATTTTTCTTCTAAGCTTGTTACTGTGGAAAAGGTTTATCATTCCAGAGATGAGCTCACAGCCCATCTTACTCCGTTCTTCCCCGTCTGTTCCCCACTCAGGTCCAGGCCCAGGGTCATTCCAGCTCTTAGTATCGCAGCATCTCCGAAGGAATTTCCTTGTGCAGTGCAAGCACCATGCCATTACTGTGGTTTTTAAAACCAGCAATAACCCTTTTATACCTAGTACCTCTTGAGGATTCAAAGCTGCTTTTTTTTTTTTTTTAAGTAATATTAAGGGGCGCCTGGGTGGCTCAGTGGGTTAAGCTGCTGCTTTCGGCTCAGGTCATGATCTCAGGGTCCTGGGATCGAGCCCCGCATCGGGCTCTCTGCTCCGCAGGGAGCCTGCTTCCTCCTCTCTCTCTCTGCCTGCCTCTCTGCCTACTTGTAATCTCTCTCTGTCAAATAAATAAATAAATCTTTAAAAAAAAAAAGTAATATTAAAATATACATAACACGATATGGCTATATTGAAGTATACAAGTCAGTGGCATAAAGTCCATTTATAGTGTCTTGAATCCATCACCTCTAATGAGTTCAGAAAAAACTGAGTACCCAGTGAACAGTCACTTCCTCTTCCCCTGGTGGCCACTAATCTGCTGTCTCTGTGGGTTTACCTACACTGGACATTTCCTGTAAATAAAGTCTGTGGCCTTTTATATCTGGTCTCTCTTAGCATCATGATTGAGGTTCACTGATGTAGCCTAGGTCAGCTCTTCTGTATGGCTGAATATGTTTCCATTTTTGTTGGCTCATTCGTCAGCTGATGGACATTCGGTTGTTATGAGTAGTACTGTTGTAAACATTCGTGCATATGCATTGAGTTTGGGAGTTGTAAACCCAGGAGTAGACCTGCTCATTGCCAGGCTGTGTTTAATTTATTGAGGAGCTGCCAAACTGTTTGCCATAGCGGCCACATTGTGCGTTCCCACCAGTGCTGTGTGAGGTTCTGATTTGTCCGCATGCGGACCATCACTTGGTATTTTCTGGGTTTTTTTCCCCTCATGGCCATCTTGGTGGGTGTGAAGTGATTATCAGTGTGGTGGTGGTGGTTGAAGAGAGGGGAAAGCGGGGAATGGGCAGAGGGAGACTCTCCGGTAGATTGCCCAGTGGAGCGTGGAGCCTGGGGTAGGGCTCCATCCTACGACCCTGAGATCATGACCTGAGCTGAAACCAGGAGTCAGAGGCTCAACCAGCTGAGCCCCCCAGGCTCCCAGCATCTGTGGTTTTGATCTGCATTTCCTTCCTGACTAAAGTGTTAATCTTCTCATCTGCTTGGTTATTTGTATGTCTTCTTCAAACAGATGCCTCTAAGTCCTCTGCCCATTTTTTGTTGAGCTCTAGGAGCTCTTTATATATTCTGAATACTAGGTCCTAATCAGACCTGTGATTTGCAGATATTTCCTCCTATTCGGTGGTTTTTGTCTTCGCTTTCTGGATAGCGCCTCTGATGCACCGATTTCAACTGTGGTGTCTTGTTTCTCTCTTTTCCCGTGTCTTGTGCTTTGGGGTGTCCTGCTAAGAGTCCATTGCCACGTCTGAGGTCATGACGATTTACCCCTATGTTTTCCTCTACTAACAGCTGTGTAGTTTCAGCTTTAACGTTTAGGTCTTTGATCCGTTTTGAGTTAATTTCTGTATATAATGTGAGGTAAGGGCCTGACTTCATTCTTTGGCATGGGGATGCCCAGTTGGGAGTCCCAGCACCCTTCGAAGAAACGGTGCTTTCCCCACTGAATGGACTTGAGAGCCTGGGCACCTCAGTAGGTTAAGCGTCGGCCTTCGGCTTGGGTTGTAACCCTGGGGTCCTGGCATTGGGCCCTCTGTTGGGCCCTCTGCTCGGCAGGGAGCCTGGTTCACCCTCTCCCTCTCCCCCTGCTTGTGCAGGCATGGGCTCTCTCTCTTCCTCTGTCAAATAAGTAAATCTTTAAAAAAAAAAAAGGTTTACAAAAAAAATGGAAAATCACTCAATCTCAGATGTATGGGTTTGTTTCTCTCAGTTCTGTTTCATTGATCTTCGTGTCTGCCCTTTTGCCAGAGCCACGGTTTTGATGTTTATAGTTTTGTAGAAGTTTTAAATGGGGAAGTATGAGCCCTCCAACTTTGTTCTTTCCCCAAGATTGTTTTGACTGTTGTGGATACCAAGCAGTTCTATGCAAATTTTAAGGTCAGCTTTTCCATCTCTGCCAAAAAGGCATGGGGATTTTGATAGGCCTGCGCTGAGCCTGTGGAGCGCTGCGGACAGTCGTGTGCTGGGAACGTCCCATCTTGCGGTCTGTGAGCATGGACGGCTTTCCATCCGTTCAGGTCTCCTTTAATTTCTTCCAGCAACGGTCTGTAACTTGCAGTGTAAAAATCTAGCTTCAATTTCTTCCTGGGTTACTCCTTTGGGACTATTCTTTCTGAAGTGGTTCGCTGCCGCCATGTAGACATCCTGCCGGCTTCTGCCTATTGCTACTGTTCCCTGCAGCTTGGCTGAATTCATTTATTGGTTGTACTAGTTTCTAGTTTAGCGGGTTTTCTTGTGTGGATTTATTAGGGTAATAATGAACCTCAGTGGCAAAGCAAGCACCTTGTCCTGCTCCGGCCTTCAGGGGAGAGCTTTGTCCATCACCATCGAGGCTGATACCGGCTGTGGTTGCCGTTTACAGACTTCGTTCCTGTCTGCCTCCGGTCTGCTGAGTAGCTTCGTCACCTGGGGGTGCCGGATCCTGTCACAGGCTGTTTTGTGGTTTGAAGAGCGCGCCTGCTTGGGGGCGGGGGAGGAGCAGAGGGAGAGACTGTCGAGCCGACTCCCCGCTGAGCAGGGAGCCCTGCAGGGGCCTCAGTCCCACCACCCGAGATTACAGCCTGAGCCAAAAGTTGGGTCTTCACCAGCTAAGCCCCCCAGGTGCCCCTGTCCCATGCTTTTTCTGGGTTAAAATGATTCATGTGGGCTTTTTCCTTTATTAATGTCGTGTGCTGCCCTGGTTGGGCTTGCGTCTAATCACGCTCGCACCCTGCGGTGAGTCCCGCCTGGCCGTGGCGTACGACCCGTTCAAGACGCTGCAGGCTTTGATCTGCTCCGGGCTCGTTGAGGGGGTCTGTCCCCCATTTGGCAGGGCCGTTCGCGGTTTACTTAGAGTCGTTTTGTCTGCTTTGGTATCGGGACGATGCTGGCCTCAGAGTGAGTGTGGAGGTCAGGCCTGGGCAGTGCGATGGAGCCTCTTCCCGGCAGCTTCTGGGGCTGCTCGACCTGCTTCCCAGAAAATGTGCCTTTTTTTTTTTTCCTTAAGATTTTATATATGGGCCACCTGGGGAGGCTCGGTCGTTAAGTGTCTGCCTTCTGCTCAGGTCATGATCTTGGGCTCCTGGGATTGAGCCCCGCATCGGGCTCCCTGCTCCGCGAGGAGCCTGCTTCTCCCTCTCCCACTCCCCCTGCTTGTGTTCCCTCTCTCGCTGTTTCTGTCAAATAAACAAAATCTTTAAAAAAAAAAAAAAAATTATTTATTTATCAGAGAGAGAGTATAAGCAGGGGGAGCAGCAGGCAGAGGGGGGAGGAGGAGCAGGCTCCCCGCTGAGCAGAGAGCCTGACAACACTGGCCCATTCCAGAACGCTGAGATCATGACCTGAGCCGAAGGCAGGTGCTTCACTGACTGAGCCCCCCAGGCGCCCCAGTAAAACGTGCTTCTGACCATTCCTCAGTCTCTCCCCCCGCTGGGCTGTGGTTCTGGCCAGAGGTACTCTGTGGCCTTTGTGGGTCTCTGTTGGGACTGCCTAGCCTAGGCCTCTGTCAGGGGGGCAGAGGGTGTCAAGAAGAAAGGTCGCCTCACTCTACGGACCATGTTCTCCTGTGACCCTCAAGGAGAAGTCCCAGGCCGACCCTGCACTCGCCCTGAAGCGTCTCCATCGGACTCGCCGCCGTGCGTCCTTCTTGCGGGAAGTGGCCTCCAGCCCTTCTGCTTGTGCTGCTTGGAGGTCCGGGTGCGAGGGGTCCGGCCTGCCGGGTTTTAAGGAGGTGGAAGGGTCTTGTGGGGATGCAGGTGCCTGTGTCCTGGTGCCTGCACGCTGGGGCCTCCGTTCGGCCCGGCCTCCCCCAGGGCCCCTTGCAGGGCTGCATCTGGAGCCAGCAGAGTGCCTGCTCGGGAGGCTGGTCTGCAGCGGGGAGCTGCCGTGTACTCCTCGGAGGGGCGTGGGAGGGTGGAGGCGCCCGCCCCGAGGGGGCCATGTTGCTCCGTCACCCCTGCTGCTGTGAGCGCCACCAAGCACCTGCTGTGCCTCTGAGGCTGGGGCTCTGTGGGCCTTCGGAGATGACCTCGTGCACTTGACCCTCCGCGTTCGCCTGCCCGTGGTGGTTTGCGATCCCTGGTCAGGCAGCGCAGGGCGCGCGGGGTCGGGGCGGCTCCCTGAGGTCGAACACAAGTGCTCCCTCCTCCAGGGCTCCGTTGTCATGGTTTGCTGTTGACTCTCCCGTTTAAAATGAGCCCGATGCGTGGTCCTGGGAAGGTCTGGTGCCGCAGGCTGGGATGCGCCTTCCGGATGCAAGGGTTAGACCAGCTGCTGTTGGGCTCCGTTTCCATGCGTCACCAGTGCAGGCTAAGTAAGTGGTCTTTCGCCAGAGGCACGTGGAAAACGGTCTGTGTGCATCAGCTGACAGACAGCAACACTCACGTGTGTCGGGGACACGCTTATGCTGTGTGTCCCAGCCGGGAACTCGGCTGCCTGTCAGCGCTGCCCCAGCAGCCGCACGGGCCCTTGTGCCAGGGACAGGGCGCTCCCTTCTGATGAAGGCACGCACGGTATGGAGGAGTCAGAGGCCCCCCAGTCAGCCAGGGTCGAGCTGGTCCCTTTCTTGGTTCCCGGAGGGCATGGCCGTGTGCAGAGCCCCACCCCGGCCTCCTGTCTGGGTCAGGAGGTATGTTCTCCACAGGGCCGGGGCCTGATGGCTCACCAGGTGGCCAGGCTCCAAAGCCCCCCTGGGGCGCATCTGCCCAAGAAGATGCCCTCCCAGTCCCATGTGTCCCACACAGCGGGATCGTGGGCACAAAGCCAGCAGACAAGCTGGCAGATGAAGCTTGTAGTTCAGCAGTGCCAGTTCAGGTGGCCAAGATCTGGAAGACCTTAGTTGGCTGTAGCTCGTCCAGCAAAAATCGTGTAGGACAGGTGCCATTTCATGACCGGGCCACACGGCAGTGACGCCTAAGCCCCTGTGTGAGGAGATTGTCCAGAGAGACAAGCTAGGTGTTTCCTAGCTACAAGTACAAGAAAGGTTGCTCTAAACTAAGGAATTGCTTCCCGTGCCTGTGGCTCACCCTGGCAACCCCTGCGCCAGCCCAGTGGTCAGGCGGAGTCTGCAGCAGCCGGTGTGCGTCCCCAGGCCAAGGGGCCCGGGAAGGAGCCTGTCCCTCCTGTGCACCCCAGCTTCTTGTGCCCTGCACCTTCGTAGAGGAGTCCGTCACTAGGCACCTGGGCTTGGGGCTTGGTCCTCTTGGCCTTGCATTTCAGCTTCTGATTTGCCTGTGGCCGGAGCCTTCCCTTCTTCCTTCCGAGTCATCAGGACAACCTTGGCTCATCTGCTCCTTCCACTCTAGGACACAGTCCCCCATCTGTCTTCTTTCCCTCGCCTCTGCGTCCCTAGGCTGTTTCCCAGGCTTGGTCTGAGGAGGGGTCCGAAGATAGCACCAGGAATTAGGGACCTCACGTCGGGACCCTGATAGGGATGCTGGCAGAGAGTATCCTCTCCACAGGCCTGGGGGCTTGTGGGCACGTGTCTGCTTATAAGCTCCCCAGGTCCCGGGGCTCAGAAGGGGTGTCAGTGGCACCGAGTCTGGGCTCTCCTTGTTGGCAGCTCCCTGGTAGCCTGGGCCACATGCCGGCTCCCAAACTCATGTGTGATCGGGAGCATCCAGTGCGACGGGGGCACGAGGGGCCTCTGCACCAAGGAGAAGGCCAGCGGCAGCCCCCGTGCCCGACCCTGAGCCTCAGCCTCCCCCCCACCCGATTCTGTGAGAGATGCACACTGTTCCGGATGATAAGGGTGCCAGCCGGCACGGAGAATGCCCACTGACGAGTTCACCTGCTCTAGGGTTTCTGGTCCCTGGGAGTCCCGTCCAGACTCCTGTGCCCCGCAGCAGTCCCACGCAGGAGCCAGCGCTCTGGGCAGGGAGCCTGTACCAGTGGGTGCCGGCGGTCCCCTGGGGGCCTGCTGGGGGACGAGGACGGGGTCTGACTCACTGTCTCTTTGCAGCGGTGGCAAGTCCCCTGCACATGCTGGCCACGCATGCGTCGGCGTCGGCGTCCCTGCCCACCAAGCGCCAGAACGGCGACCAGACGGAGCCGCCGGAGCGGAAGCGGGTCAAGACGGAAGACGGCGAGAGCATCGTCCTCGCCCTGAGCGTGGACGCGCCGCCGGCCGCCGGCAGGGAGAAGGGCGTCCAAAACTAGCGGCTGGGACGGCTTTGCTTACTTGAGTATCAACTCTGTGGTGCCAAAAGGAGACACTGCCTCTCACCGACACTTGGAGCGCGCGGTCTCGGTGGGTAGAGGGCCCTGCGGTTGGACTTCACCTCAGCACTGAAAACCCGAAACCCAGGTGGCCTTAAAACTCCTAAAAGACAGAAGTCACACCTGAACAAAACCACGTGCAACAAAACCTGCTTCCGGCGGCGCCTCCCCACCCCGAGCTCAGCTTGTCCCTCCACAGCGGAGCTGCCGGCACAGGGCGGGGACCGTCCCTGCCACCCTCCCAGGACCCTTGGGGCCGGCACTGGTAGATGAGACAGTATTTTGTTGTTCACATGTGGAATTAGAATATTTTGAGGTGTCCTTTCTTTACAAAATAACGGGGTCTTTGACATTTCCGATCGCTCCATTTCTACTCTGGAAACTTTGGAATCACACAGGACCTTCCGGGTCGATTTCTTTGGGGAAAAGAAACAATGTAGTTTTGTTTTCGTTGTTTGTTTTCAGCCTATGGAATGATTTCCTTTTTTCTGTCCTGTTACCGTTCAGCCGGAGCCGCAGGATGACGTCTGCGGGTTTTTCCCGTGGTAGAGCAAGTGCCGGCTGCATCTAGGACGGATGGACAGACAGGCTAGACAGACGGACGCCCACGCTGGGCCGCATGTTAACCATGACTGAAAGAACTGGTGGACTCACAGAGCTGCACTTAACTGGGTCTCTTTCCTGCTACTTTCTGTTGTTTGTTCCTTTGTGTTGACTTTGTCCCTGGCATAATTTTTCCACTCTAAGTAAAACAAACCTCCTAAGTGTTGTGTGTGTTTAAAATGACAGAACTGTTCCTCCTTCATTTGGAAAAAAGATTCAGTCTTTATACCACACACCCTTTTCAGACAGGTGTCACAGGTCTCTCCATGGCACGTTCGCTAGTCACTGTCACCGCTCCTGGGCCCAGAGCCATCGTCCGACCTGCCGCCCACTGAGGACGCTGCGGTCTGCCCGGCGTGCGGGGAGCAGGTGCTGGGGTGGAGCAGACGCTGAGTGGGCGGACAGGAGGGTCTCGGAAACATCCAGGTCCTTCTCTGGTTGGTAACAGGAAATCCCCCTCAGCCTCTCAGAACTGAAGCAGTCCTAACGCTGACTTCTGTCCTACAAAAAACAAAAGTGGGACGAAAGGAAACAAAGCTGAGACAGCAGTCGGGCCACCCAGCCTCAGTCACACTCCCCAGAAGAAAGCCACGGGCCTTCCCAGAGTGTACCAGGGGGTCAGGCTGAGCAGCCGTGCAAACAGAAGAGGGCTTCGGCCTTATTGTGAACTTTAAAATGTCATCATCATCATGTTATTTATTTAAATGTAGTTATTTTGGTATTTAATTTTTTTTTTAAAAGAGAGGGAAAAAAACCCTGTATTTTCCTGGTGGAATGAAACGGCTCAGAATGGTATATTTAGGCAATTTTAAAACATTTATAATTTACCTACAGACCAAATATGATAAATCTGTTTAAGTATTGTGTGTCACCCCCAGTATGGAGCTGTCACAATGTTACTGCAGATGATGCGTATTAAAAATTATGAAATTACTGCACACTAGCTGGATTTCTAACGCAGCCATTTAGAAAATAAAAACGAAACCATCATGTGAATGATACCGTGTGTGACAGTAGCCAGATCTGAGCTGCAGCCCCTCCTGGCGGCTCGGAGCACCTCAGGGCAGCGGTCTGCAACTTCCGGGCACTTTAGACACCTTGGGATGTATATTTTTGTCTTTTTACTCAGAAGGTTTGCAGTTTGCAAAATAACTCGGGTTGCAGTTGCGTCTTGTGGACGGTCAGTTCGCTCCACTGAGTGGTCTGGACCTGCCAGTTGTGGCTTCTGTAGGCCCTGCCTGAGCTCTGGGCAGGTGAGTGGTCAGGACTGACCCCAGCAGGAACCGTGGATTGGGCAAACATATCGTATGTCCTCCTGGAGATGTGTCTACACAGCCGTGTCCCTGTCACCATCCAGAAAGACGGGCAGATGCTCCCTAAGGAAGCCCAGTCCCTCAGTTGGTCATTTCCGAGCCTAAAACACAAGACACTGTGTGGGTCTGGAGGCTGGATTGTAAGTTAAAAAAAAAAAAGGCTCCCAGTTCTCAAATTTTGATAAAGAGGCGGCTAGTTTGTTGGTGTCAAGTAGCTGGCGCGTGCCTTTTCCAGAGGGCTTGGGGGCCTTTTTGCTCCGGTGGCCTCGTTCAGTTGGCTCGACTGGCACGTGGAAATGGAAGAATATCGAGGACAGGGCAGGAAAAACCACGGATTAACAGAGCCGTAGCCCAGAGCTCTTAAAACCGTTCCGTTTAGCTCTGACTTTCCGAGCGCCCTCACAACAGCCCAGGTCCCCGAGTCCGTGTCCCTGCCACCCTGCTTGCTGCCTGGGCCCTTCCACAGATCGCTGGCTGCTCCTGAACGTGTTACTTCAAGAGGTTTCTGCTTTGATCTTTGCCAAACTTCTGAGCCCCCGAGGGACTAGGAACTTCAATAGCTTTGCCCTGAACCAAACAAAACCACGAAAAAACTCACGTGTGAGCCACGTGACAGGCGTGTTCTGAGGAGTCTGGGCGTGATTTTGGATCCATCTTCACTCTGGCGGTGTCAGTCTCCACGTGAACAGCTGAGCTCCTCGAAGACACCACCCCCTTGGCCGTCGTCCCTAGAACAGCAGTACAGACCCTGAGTCATGGTCAGAAGGGGCAGGGCAGGGCCAGGACTCGGGACCTCTGTGCTGTGTGACACAAGGCGATAAGTGACAATCTTCCAGTCCTGACCTCCACAACCTTAGAAAGTATAGTAGTAATTTGTGTGCAAAGATATGACATTTTAAAATTACCAAGTTCCTGAAATTCAATAAAATATTTTTACTAATTTTAATAGAGTATCATTGTCATTTTGATAAACTGAGGCAAGCTTTTTCTTTTTTTCTTTTTTCTTTTTTTTTTTTTGGTGCCTTCAGCATGCCAAAGGCCTAGAACACTGGAACAAATTACAAAGGAGCTGCTTGGGCTGACCGGGGTGTCTGTTCTGCCACCAGGAAGGGGTGTTCAGTGTTTCCACAAGGAAGAGGCACGGGGCGTTGCAGACAACGGTCATGGAGTCACTGATTCTCATCTGTGACACCGCAGTTGTGCAACCTACTTGAGGTTGTGGTTGTTGCTGTTGCTTCTTCTACAACCATGGCCTTCAATCTAAGAATCAGGATCACTGCAAACCGCTGAGATTTATCCTGCCACGGGATGAGTCTCACCTAAAGAGGCACGTGGCTCTGTGAGCTCCACGTTCTAACACGATGACCGTCCAGCCACCAGAATGCCCGTGCCCTGGGCTGCTGGTGTCCTGGAGCTTGTGGACTCCGGGCAGCGGGGGAAGGAGGAGCGACCGAGAAGGCTGGCACAAGGCTCTGTGGGAGCTCAGAGAAGCGGCACCTCAGGGCTCAAGGACAGAGCTCGGCGGGTTGAGGGGGGCTTCGTTCCTACACTGAGACGCTTTCTCTTGCACAAGGAAGCAGCATGGCGGGCAGTTTGAGATCTGCCTGCGCTGTGTTCACCGATGCCAGAAAGTGTGTCCAGCCTTAGCCCCGCTTCTCTCAGGCAGTGTTCCTCTGGTAATTCATGAGGTTCACCTTGAGATTGAACTGTGTCCAAAGAGAGGTGACAGCTGCCCGAGAGGATAAACTACCTTTGTCCAGGAAGAAGATGCTGAAGGGAAGAGCCTTCAGAGAAAGGAAACATTTTGCTAACGGGAGGTCCTCCCTTGTAGGAAAAGCACTGCCCGTTCGAGGGAGCCCCCCAATCAGGGCCACGTTTCATCTTCAGTGTAGACCTCAGGGCGTGCTGTGAACCCACCCGCAGTCGCCCTGTGATGCGTTCGGGCACAGACGGAGGTGTAAGGACCATGGGGTACCGTGACACCATAGGCCGCCGGCCAGCACTCGCAGGCTTCTGTGACATGCTGCGCCGCACAGACTTACCACCACTGCTCCCTCCACGTTTATGTCCACAGCAACACCGGATGTTAACCAGGGTCTCGGGAGCTCTGAGGACACGGGTAAGCCTGTGGGCACAAACTGCCTGAGTTTGGAAATGCCCTTCAGAGCTCCCCACAGTGTAGGCACAGTCTGCCCTATGTCTTCGCAGGGGTTGCAACTAACAACCCTTAAATAATAAAGCAGTTATCGCAGTTCTCTGAAAAACAGTAGCAGACAAACGGGCTGGGAGATTAAAACTCCCGGAACAACACTATAGTGAGGATTTTCCCCTATTTTCCCCTCTTGTATCTCCTGGGGAGCCTGAACACCAGAACTGCAGATTAGAACCAGACAACACAGTACTGAGGGACACCCCTTCTCCACTTGGCAGAGCACGGGAAGGGCCCGTGGACTTGGAGGTCATGAAGCTGCTACACCTGCATGCAGGGACCGGCTCTGGACACACAGTACTCAGACAACAGGGACCGGAAAAGGGGACACCTGTACATTCATTCCAAAGAGGGTGTGGGTGGAGGGAAGAATCCCTGTGATGTTTTTCCTTCCTTGGGGCCTCAACTTTGGCCCCAAGCTGGACCTAGTCATAGTGTGCAGCACCAAAAGGGAGGCAAAACCTGAACTTTTTCAGCCAAAGGACCGGGAAACACGAGCAGTATCTGGAAAATGGAAATATGGCAAAATCCCCCAAGGCCTGTATGATACCTGGGTTCACCGTGAGCTGTATGTGCCTGGAACTAACCTGAGGAAGTAGATACTCTACGAAGTGAATGACTGTAGAGATTGGTCCCTGGTGGTGCCCACAGGCATAGACCCAAAGAGCACTGCGTGGGCTTGGTAAACAACGGATGTCAGAACCACAGCCCACCTGGGGCAGATCAGCACATTCAGTCTGAACATAGATTATTTGCCTGATTCCAACAACATTCTAAAGGATTTTAATAAGACTCAGTGTCTCAGGATATTAAAGATGTCCAGAATACAATCCACAGTTACCATTCAAAGAGCCAGGAACATCTTTAAAAGGGAAAGAAAGTTAACACATGTCAACTTAAATGTTTTGGAATACTCAGAAGAAGATAATTAGAACTTTTATATAAATATGTTTTATTATAACCATACTCCATGAAAGAAGAGCAAATGCTCTTGAAATAAACCAAAAGTTCAAAGTGAAAAATACAATGGGTAAACAAAAACATTTGGAAACAAACAAACGGAGCCTCGGGGACTTGTGGGACAGTATATCAAGACTTCCTGTATGTGTTTATTGGATTCCCAGCAAAAGGAGAAAAACGTTGGTGTAAAAAAAAACTTTCAAAAATGGTTGAAAATACTTCAAATCTGACAAAAGACAAATGTACAGATTCACAAGGCTCAGTAAACCCCAAAAAGTTAAACTCAAAACTATGTCAAAACACCAAGGACCAATGAAACTGAAGCTTTTTAATCTTGAAAGCCACCAAAGAAAAGTGACTCCTTATACACAGAGTAACAACAATGTGAATAACTACAGGTTTCTCATCAGACACCGAAGAGGCCATATGACTGGAGAACTTTTTTTTTTTTTTTTAAGATTTTATTTATTTATTTGACAGAGATCACAAGTACGCAGAGAGGCAGGCAGAGAGAGAGAGAGAGAGAGAGAGAGAGAGAGAGAAGCAGGCTTCCTGCGGAGCAGAGAGCCCGATACGGGGCTCGATCCCAGGACCCTGAGATCATGACCTGAGCCGAAGGCAGCAGCCCAAACCACTGAGCCACCCAGGCGCCCCTGACTGGAGAGCTTTTAAGGCTGAAAGTAACCATCCAACTAGAATACTATGTCCACAGAAAATACCAGGAATACAGATGAAATGATATTCCTAGACGAAGGACAACTAAGAGTCCTGAACCATGGGAGCTCTCAGAAGGCAATGTTAAAGGACGTTCTTCAGGCAAAAAGTAAATGGCAGAGAGAAACTTGGAACTTGAGGAATGAAGAAAACTCAGCAGAAATGGGAAGATCTGGGCAAATACGCTAATGTTTCCTCTCAAGTTCTTTAAAAGATGTCTGACTTTGCAATATAACAGTTACTGTCTTTCAGGGTTTTCAGTGTACGCAAATGTCATATTGACAAAAAGGACAGTATAAAGGAGGAGGCCAAGGGTCAACGGGCCTCCGCATTGCACTTGAAGTGGTGAGACACTAACTCTGAAGTAGACTGAAAAACTGCTTAGAATATTGTGATCATTACTGCAATCACCAATAATACTGAACAAAAAGCTAAAAGGTAAGTGGAATGTAAAAAGTGTTTCAAATAATACAAAAGGAGGCAGGGAACATAAAACCAACAGGAAGAAAAACATGAACTAGGCCAGAAATATGGCAGAATCATCAATAATTACATTAAATATAAACAGCCTAATCATGCCAATTAAAAGAGATTGTCAGAAATTTTTTAAAGTAGCATTTTCAAATGCATCAAAAAGAATAAAATACCAGGACGCCTGCGTGGCTAACTTGGCTAAGTGTCTGACTTCAGCTCAGTCATGATCTCCAGGTCCTGCGATCAAGACCCATGTAGGACTCCACACTTGGCAGGGAGGCTGCTTCTCTCTCTCCCTCTGCCTGCCACTCCCCTTGCTTGTGTTTGTTCTCTTAAATAAATAAAAGTCTTAAAAAAAAAAAAGAATAAAAAACCTAGGAATATTAAATTTAACCAAGGAGCTGAAAGACCTGTACTCTGAACACTAAAATAGTGATGAAGGAAAGTGAAATGACACAAATAAATGGAAAGCTATTTCATGCTCATGGGTTGGAAGAACCAATATTGTTAAATGTCTATACTCTGCCCAAAGCAATCTATAGATTTAGTGCAATCCCTAGCAAAATACAGATAGCATTTTTCGCAGAACTAGAACAAAGTCCTAAAATTTGTATTGTACCACAGAAGACCACAAAGAGCCAAAGCACTCTTGAGAAAGAACAGCAAAGCTGGAGGTATCAAAATGGCAGATTTCCAAATCATCTAGAAAGCTGTAATAAAACAGTACAGGGGGCGCCTGGGGGGCTCAGTGGGTTAACGCCTCTGCCTTCGGCTCAGGTCATGATCTCAGGGTCCTAGGATCGAGCCCCACATCGGGCACTCTGCTCAGCAGGGAGCCTGCTTCCTCCTCTCTCTCTCTGCCTGCCTCTCTGCCTACTTGTGATCTCTGTCTGTCAAATAAATAAATAAAATCTTTAAAAAAATAAATAAGACCGTACGGTACTGGCACAAAGACAGGCACAGATGCCGACAGAACAGCAGAGAGCCCAGCAAGAAACCCAGCTTAAGGGGGCAAAAATATACAATGGGGAAAAGACGACAAATGGTTTTGGGAAAACGGAACCACTTTCTTGTTCTACACATAAAAAATAAACTCAAAATGGATTTAGGACCTAAATGTGAAATCTGAAACCATAAAACACGTAGAAGAAAACAGGCTGTAACTCCTTGGACATCAGTCACAGCAACGTATTTACGAACATGTCTCTTCAGGCAAGAAAAACAAAAATAAACTTTGGGGACTATACCAAAACAGAAGTCTGGAAAGCAAAGTTTACCATCAACAAACAAAAAGGCAACCTCCTGAATGAGACAGGTCATTTGCAAACGATATGTCTGAGAACGAGTTAGCGTCCAAAAGAAAGAACTTATACAACCTACCCCCGCCCCAAAATATGATTAAAATGTGGGCGGGGGACCTGAATAGACATTTCTTCCAAGAAAACACAGATGACCAACAGACACATGAAAATATTACCGGTGGCTTCTCTTTCAGTGCATGTGGCTCTTGGTCCTGCTGCTTCAAAGAACGGACAGGCGGACCAGATGAAGAGTGGAGGCAGCAAAGTTCACTGAGTAACGGTACAAAGCTCCCAAAGAGGGAGGTCACCCGAGACGGTTGCCACCGGAGTTTCTAAGTCTAAGGGGTTTTTTTAGGTTGTCGACAGGGCTGTTTTAATCTGATTAACCCTCCATGCCTGTCACCCAGTCAGGTTTTTGTCCATTCAAATGGGAAAGGGGGAAAAAAGTAGAGGGCTCCTTCCAGGGTGATGTAAAGTCCTTTTAACAGTGGTTTTCTCTATAGGGTGGCTGGGGCCTCTTGTCCAGGCCTGCATTTCTCCTATCCTTCACCAGTAAGATGCTCATCAACAATCGTGAGGGAAACGCGAACCAGAACTACAATGAGAGATCACCTCGCACCTGTCAGGATGGCCGTTACCAAAAAGACAAGGAGTCACGAGTGTTGGTGAGGATCTGGAGAAAGTGAACTTCCCTGCACTGTTGGTGAGAATGTAAAGTGTGGGAAACAGTATGGATGGTCTTCAAAAAGTTAAAAAATAGAGAAATTACCCTATGATGCAGTAATTCCACTACTGGTTATTTACCCAAAGAAAACAAAGATAGTAATTTGAAAAGCTGTATGTGCCCTTAATGTTTACTGCAGGACGGTTACAGCAGCCAAGCTGTGGCAGCAGCCCAAGTGCCCACTCACGGATGACCAGGTCCACGAGATGTGTAGTATCTACGCTGGAATACTACTCAGCCAGAAAAAAGGATGAGATCTCGCCATCTGCAACAACATGGATGGCCCTAGAGGGTATTAGGTCAAAGGAGTAAGAGAGAGATAAATACTGTACGATTTCACTCACATATGGCATCGAAAAAAGAAAATAAATGAACAACGAAGAGACCCAGGAATACAGAGAACAAACTGGTGGCTGCCAGAGGAGGTGGGGAATGGGTGAAACAGGTGAAGGGGACTAGGAGGTACAGACTTCCAGTTGTAAACTAAGTCGAGAAGCTGAAAAGCAGAGCATAGGGGACACAGTCGGTAATACCGTAACCATGCAATGACCGATGGCAACACGAGGTGGGAGTGAGAGGTGCAGAACTGGAGTCGCTGCGTTGTACACCTGCAACAGAAAACCACGTGTCCACTCTACTTCAATGATGATTTTTTAAATTTTTTAAAAAGATTTTATTTATTTGAGGGAGAGTGAGAGAGAGCAGAGAGAGGAGAAGGTCAGAGGGAGAAGCAGACTTCCCAGATCTGGGAGCCCAACGTGGGGCTCGATCCCAGGAATCCGGGAACATGAGCTGAGCTGAAGGCAGTGGCTTAACCAACTGAGCCACCCAGGTGCCCAATAAAATTTTTTAAATAAAAGAGATAGACTGGATCAAAAATAAGGCCCAACTCACTCTAAATGATATGGATAGGTTAAAAGTAAAAGGATGGGAAAGCTGTATTCTGCAAACACATCAAAAAACGTTGGAGTAGCTGTTAATGTCAAACAAAGCAGACCTCAGAATAAGGAAAATTACCAGGTATAAACAAGAACATTACATAATGATAGAGGGTTCACTCACCAAGACACATTTAACATCCCTGAGGGTTTAAGCACCAAACAAGAGCCTCAAAATGAAGCAAGGACTTTGGTTTTTACTTCCCACACGTCAGGAGCTTGGAAGCTGCCACTCTCTCCTGGCAAGTAAACAGCTGAACACTGAAAAAGCAAGAGCCTTTCTTGGATCCACAGGAGTCAGAAGGCCCTGGGGGCCAAATGCTTCCCAAAGACCAGAGAGCCAGTGGCCGAGGCAGGGAGCGGCAGCTGACCCGAGCACGGACCCTTGCAGAGGTCGGCAGAGGGGGCCAGTGCTGCGCTAGGCAAACCTCACGGGGGGCCGGGGTGCTGATGAGCTGTGGGAGGCTGTGTGCGGGCGGGAGGGACAGCCTCACCGGCAGAAGCTCAACCAGCCGCTCGGGAAATACTGAAGAAGCGGGGACAGAGGAAAACTATCCTGAGATCCACGGAAGCAGCTTCAGAAGAGACCCTAAGGGAAAACCCGTTAATGGGTTAATGGCGCCTAAGCTGCTAGAGGGTTAGCGGCCTGACTGCCCGGGGGAAGGGGAACACCCAAGTCCAGCCCCCCACCCCCCTACCCAGCTTTCAGCCCCACCTGAGCAGGGTAGAAAGCCGAGAAGCACAGAGCCGCAGGCTCAAGGCTCACTGGAGACCGAGCCTGACCGCAGTGACAGACCACCCTCCCTACAGCTGCCTCCCTAAAGGCCTCACAGCAGTTCCTTCCACAGTGCAGCAGCTCCAGCTGTCAAAAAAAATGACAAGCCTTAACTTAAAGGGAAAACCGTTTGGAGAGAGAGCTGCCTCCGTGCCAACAGGGCAAGGGACATAAAGCAGCTGTGGTTATGACCACACCAGGGGCTCTGATGCGGAGGAGACCGCAGCAAGCGTGATGGGCATCGTGCGGAGACACAGACGGGAACCCGACAACGAACCAAAGAGAAAGGGTGGGGATCGGAAACGCAACACCAGTCAGTGTCTCTGGTGGGCGCATCAGCAGACGACACAGCTGAGCAAAGGGTCCCTGCACTTTGGGAATTATCAGCAGAAACTTCCAAAACTGAAAAGAGAACAAAGACCGAAATCAAACCAAAAGCTGAGACTATCCAAGGGCTGCGGGAGGATCACATGGCGTGTGTGCGTACTCGTCGGGGCAGCACACTCCAGAATCCTGGAGCTCTTCAAAGAAACAGAGGAAATATTTGAAACAATGATGATGGAGAATTTCCCCCAAATTAATGTGAGACATGAAACCACAGGTCCAGAAGCTCAGGGAACAAGCAGGAAAAATGCCCCCAAACCCCTGTACCCAGGCAGATCATTTTCAAAGGAGGGCAACACAGAGGAAACGGTGACAACAGAAGCAGACGTTCATCCGGCTGCGTCAGTAATCACTTTGAACATCACTGGTTGAAATGTAAAGTAAAAGACAGATTGTCAACGTGAATCAAAAACCAAGACCCTACTGCATGTTGTCTGTAAGAAACCCGCCTTAAATAAAAAGACACACACAGATTAGAAGAAATAGTTGGAGAAAAAGGTATCATGCTAATACTGATCAAAAGAATTAAGAGTAGGTATGTTCTTTCCAGTCAGAGCTGACCTGAAACCGGGAAAGTCAGCACAAAGAAGGGTGTTGAGTAGTGATACAGGGGCCAGTGCGCTAAGACAACATAAGGTAAATGGAGCAAAAAAAGAGAAGTCTGTATTACATTTAGATACATTTCAATACATCAACCCTGGGGGTGCCCCCCTGGCTCCATCAGGAGGACGTGCAACTCTTTATCTCAGGCTTGTGAGTTCAAGCGCCACGCTAGGTCTAGAGATGGCTTAAAAAACAATAAAAAAAGAGGAGCCTGGGTGGCTCAGTCAGTTAAGTACCTGAACTTGATTTCAGCTCAGGTCACTCAGGGTCATGAGATCGAATCCTGAGTCAAGTTCTGCAATGATCGTGGAACCTGCTTAAGATTCTTTCTCCCCCTCTCCCTCTGCCCACCTCCCCATACCCCTCATTCACTCTCTCGTGAATTTAAGGAAATCTCTGGCAAAAACATCAGCTGAACACAAGCTAAAGGAACAGACTTCAGAGACCACACAAGACGAGGAATACAGTCTTTGCAAAAGCAGCTGGAACAGTCATCAAGCGAACGGATGACTCGAGCCTTCATGAAGCAATAGCAGTCCCTTGGGATGCGGAGAGAGTCTGATTTCCAGGGTTCCCGTGCTGCGGTATTCACATGTGCAGCTGCCAACAAAAAAATTACATAGCACAGAAAGGAACAGTAAACTGTGGGCCACTCACAGGGGAAAAAATTGATAGACCATCTGTAAGGAAGGCCAGAAACTAGACTTACTAGACAAAAGACTCTATTTTTTAAAGATTTTATTTATTTGACAGAGAAAGTGAGAGAGCTCACAAGCAGGGGGAGCAGCAGCAGAGGGACAGGGAGAAGCAGGCTCCCCGCTGAGCAGGGAGACTAAGGCGGGGCTCGATCCCAGAACCCTGTGATCATGGCCCGAGCCGAAGCAGACGCACAACCAACTGAGCGACCCGGGTGCCCCTAGACAAAAGACTTTAAATTAATTGTCTTAAATATGCTTAAAGAGCTGATGGAAACCATGGACAAAGAATTAGAAAAAACCAGAACAGTGTATGAACAAGTAGGGAAACCAAAAAAGAGAAATTATAAAAAGGAACCAAGCAGAAATTCTGGAGTGGAAAAGGACATCTGAAATAAGACCTTGACGTCAGGTGTCCCAAAGCAGATTTGGGCAGGCGGCACGAAAAATCATGAACTCAAAGACAGGGTGGTCACAGCAACGTAATCTGCCTGGGGGTGGTGGGCAGAGGCAAGGGAGACAAGGAAGCGAGTGCGGGAAGAGAGGCGGAGGGAGGAGGGTCAAGGCAGGAAGGAAGGGTTGGGCCTGGGGACACCATTCGGCGCACAGCTATTCCTACTGTCGGAATGCCCGAGGAAGGAGAGAGAGAAAGGAGCAGGAAAATACAAGAAATTGAGGTTGACAGCTCCCCAAGTCTGATGTACAATGGCCAAGAAACTCAACGAAATTCTAGCAGGAAAAACGCAGAGATGCACAGTCTACCTCACCCTGAATGGTAACAGACTGAACGTTTTTCCTACAAGATCAAGAAAGAGACAAGACGCCTGCCCTCAGCACAGCTGTTTGCCAGCGCTCTGGAGGGCCTCGCCACAGCAACCGGGCCAGAGAAAGAGAAGGCACGTAAGTGGGAAAGGAAGAAGCGACACCATCTCTGCAGATGACACGACTCTACAGATGGAAGGTCCCACAGGCTCCACACAAACAGCAACTGCTACAGCAAAGAATTCGGCAAGGGTGCAGTGTCCAAGGCCAAGACACGAAGATCGGCTGTATTTCTAGGCAACGGCAATGAACAGCCCAACAGAGACTTACAAGAGAACAACTCCATCTATCAAAGCATTAAAAGAACAGAATCCTTCAGAGTAAATGTAACCACGGCGATAGGAGATTTGTAGTTCAAAACTATGAACAAAGCACTGCTGAAAGAAATGACAAAACCCTGAATAAATGGATATTTCTCCTGTGTTCCTGGGGGGGAACCCTATTGCTGTGACAGCAATACCCCGGGAAGCGAGGCGCGGCTTCAGTACAGCCCCTACTGGAAGCCCCATGGCCTTGTGCAGAAATAGAAAAATCATCCTCAAATTCGTAAGGATATAAGGGGCCTACGTACCTACAACGATGTTGAAAAAGAACAAGAAAAGAGCTGGCGTGCAGATACTTCCTAATTTCAAAACTTCCTACAAAGCTACAGTAGGCAAAGCCGTGTGGTTTTGGCGTAACAGCAGACACAAGGGCTGGAGAATAGAACCGAGTCCAGAAATCAACCCACACAAGGACCGCCAGCGGATTTTCCACAAGGGCCCTAAGAACATGCAGGAAAAGAGAGTGGCATCTTCAACAAATGAATAATCAGGGGCGCCTGGGGGGCTCAGTCAGTGAAGCGGCTGCCTTCAGCTCAGGTCATGACCCCGGGTCCTGGGATCGAGCCCTGCGTTGGGCTCCCTGTTCAGGGATTCTCTGCTGCTCGCCCTGCTTGTGCTCTCTCTCTCTGGCTCTCTCTCCAATCAATAAATAAATCTTAAAAAACAACACAAAACAAACACCCAAATAAACAACCACATACAAAAGAATAAGGCTGAACTTACCCCATTTCGTAAACAAAAGTTAATTGAAAACGGATCAGTGGCCTAACAGAGCTGAGACTACAGAACTGTTAGAAAATATAGGGATAAACATTCGTGACCTAAGATTTGGCAACAGATTCTTGGGTTTGACACCTGAAGTATGAGCAAAAAAAGAAAAAATCAATTATACTTCTTTAAAAAATAAAGCTCTTATACACCAAAGAACACTACTGAGGATGTGAAAAGCCGACAGAGCAAGAACACATTTACCGACCGTGTATCCGGTAAAGCTCTAGAATCCGGCACATCACCCAAGCACTCTTAAAACGCCACAAAAAGTCGACCCAATTTACAAATGCACGAGCACAGTCCTGCCACCTGCTCTGACTGGCCTTGGGGACGCACTGAGCACGTGGACATAGAAGGAGACGCACAGCGTGGCTCTCCTCGCGGAGGTCCCGGGCCGGCAGACCCCCAGACGGAGGGGCGGTGGCTCCCAGGGGCTTGGGGGGGAGAAATGGGGACTCTCTGCTTAATGGGCACAGTTTCGGTCTGTGACAGCGAGCGGCTCTGGAGACGCGTCGCGCTGACTTGTGAACATACTGGTCACTGAGCGGTACACAAAAATGGTTAAAATGGCAAATTTTGTTATGTATATTTTACCACAAGGAAGAAAGCTACGCGAAGGACTAGTTCAGACATTTCTTCGAAGGCACAGCACGGCCGCTTGCTGAGG
Source organism: Mustela nivalis (assembly GCF_964662115.1). Lineage (NCBI taxonomy): Eukaryota > Metazoa > Chordata > Mammalia > Carnivora > Mustelidae > Mustela > Mustela nivalis. The sequence continues at coordinate 61,855,669 of NC_139036.1, forward strand.
GACCGCGAACCCCGTCCAGGCACGCAGGCGGCTTTCAGGTAGGAAATGGAAAACCCCAAGCGTCAGCGAGTCTGGAGGACGGGGACCCCCAGGGCCCGCAGGCGGGGCCGTGAGGCGGAGCCGCTGCCGTGGAAAAGTCTGGCAGCTCCTCAGGCAGGCAGGCGCAGCACGACCCTGGGACCCGGCCATCCCGCCCGGGGCCGGAGCCGGGAAGGGCGAGACACGCGTGCACGGAGGCGAGTGCAGCGGCGCTCACGGCGCCTTGGGGGCTCCGAAGGCCGGGGACGGGACGGCGGGGGAGCAAGCGAGAAGCCCTGCCGCAGGCTCCGTCTGGGGCCCTGGGGGCGGCGAGGGGCATGGCAGCCGGCTCGGGTCCGCGAGGGGCACGGGGTGGGGGGTGAAGCGATCCTGAAAGCAGAGACAGACAGTTGGTGGCCGCAGACCTGTCCACCTGGTGGGGGGGGGGGTTTCACCTCGGTCAGGGATGACGTGAGGCCCAGGTGACGTCACTAACGCGTCCCGTCAAATGTGGCAGCAGAAAGCTTCCCCGCCTGGGCCCGCAGAGCGGCACCGCGCCCCGGGAACAGCGACACTCTGTAGGGGGCGCCCTCGAGACCCCACTGTCCCCACCTGATGACCGCCCTGAAGAAACAAGGACTGTGCTCCCCAAGAACCTCTGCCCGAACCTTCACAGCCGCGTCCCCGGCCATCTGGAGACAGAGGTCCCTGACCGGGGCAGGGGAGGCGGCACGAGCCAGCGACACTCTCAGGGCACAGGAACGGACTTCGGGACACACAGCACAGGCGTGAGCCCAACCCGGCCACTCGGAGGGCTGCGCGCCGTGTCCCCCCAGTCGCGCGAAGCCCTGCCCTCCCCGACCTGTGACCGCGGCCCCCCTTGCAGGCAGGGGCTCTGCCCCGGGACACGGGCCCCTGTGAGACGAGGGCCGCCGGCGTGCAGGGGACACAGCCGTGTGGCCACAGCGGCCCCAACCCTCCCGCCAACAACTGCCGGCCCCGCTGACACCAGTCCAGACGTCCAGACCCCTAACCTGTACAAGAATCACTCCGAGGTCCCTCTCGTCGTGGCCGTGTCACGACAGCCACAAGAGGTTCCCATCCTGTACCAGTTCTGAAGCCCGGAGTCCAGACAGGCCGCGGGGGGTGCCCGGCCGCGGGGGCGCTGGGGGGCACGGGCGGGAGCAGGGGCCGTGCCGCCCCGACTGCGGGGAGGCGTCTGTCCCAGCTCCCAGCGCGGTGCGCACCCAAACGTGCAGCGGCCGCGGCGTGACCGGACCGAACGGCTGCCCTGTGAGTGGCCGGCTGGAGGCGGGGGCGGCGTGGCCGGTCGCTTCCCGACGCGGGCAGCCAGCCGGGGTGCTTCCTGCTGCCTCTCCTTCCCCTGGAGACCCTGCAGCAAAAACAGAGCGTTTACGGGGTGCATGAACTTGGAAACCCTCCGCTGAGAGAAAGCCACGGAAGCCAAGGTCCCACGTGGTGATTCCCTTTCTCGGAAATGCCCACAACCGGCGAGTCCACGGGGCTGGGGGGGCGGGCGAGGCCGGCTCTCGGGCACGAGGCCTCTGTTCTGGGGAGAGAAGGACGCAGGAGGCGGAGGTGACGAGTGAATGTGCCTAAGGCCATAAACTGCCTCTCAAAACGGTCAAAATGGTCCATCGGATGTGTATTTTACCTAGTTTACCAAAATTAACAAAACTAAAGTTTCACCTGGAGAAGGTGGGGTACCATGCGATGTCCATACTGACCTAGAGGCCGGTGGGGACCCGTCCCAGAGGGCACTGCTGCTCTGGCTTCCTCTGTGGAGCCCAGTGCCCCATCCCGGGCCCCTGGAGACTCTGGAGACAGAGGAGCGGCCCACGCCCAGCCTCCGGCACTGGCTCGGACTCGTGCCCCCACGCACCAGGCACCAGTGGCCCGGGCTGTGGGACTGAGACACGCCCAGCTGACATCAGCGTGGAGAGAGGCCTTCAGGGGACATCCGCGTCACCGTTCCCTCACAGCCATGGCTGCGGTCCCAGAGGAACCTCCATCTGCGGTGCCAGCATGGCTGCAATTTCGCTGGAGCTTTCCTCACCTCGGCCCACCCTCCAGAGCACACTGGGGGGCTGCCCGATGTCCCCCCGAATCATGGTGTTGGCCATCTGGGGGTGTGGCGAAGGGCTCTCTGGGCTGCCGGCCGACCTCAGACTCCAGGTGCCCGAGTCCTTGAGGACTGTCCTCTGGGTTACACGCCTTCAAGAGAGCACAGTGAGACAGGAAGCGGTGATTTCTTTAAAAATCTTATTTATTCATTGGACAGGGAGAGAGCGAGGGCACAAGCAGGGAGTGCAGCAGACTCCACCGGGCGGGGAGCCCAGTGCGGGGCTGGATCCCAGAACCCCGAGATCATGACCTGAGCCGAAGGCAGGTGCTTCACCAGCTGAGCCCTCCGGGGGCTCCAGACACAGTGAATTTAACACACGTAAGAGCAGACAATTCTATTCATAGACAAGTAACTCCTTTTTGGTCTCCCACTTGAGACCAGAGACCTAACCCACTCTTGTATTCAAACCAGTGACGAGTCTACTCGGCAGCTCTCTCTCCTGATTGCAGGGCGCGGTGACCGAGACCCTGCCGGGGTCCTGAGACCAACCTCCGGGTGGTAACCAGCTCCTGTCCGCGCGGATGGAGCCTCCTTAGGGACGCACCCAGTGCGGCAAAAGGGACAGGGCACGGTCAGCACCGAAGCGGACAGCCAGACACGCCAGCCCTCCTTGTGTTTGAGCCGGAAGAAAATACCATGATCTTCTGGAGTCACCAGTCTGCTTTGAAGGTCAGGGACACCGCCCTCTGTGGCATCCGGCCAAACACTGCACTGTCATTACCTCCGCCTGCCCCTAAGAGGGTCTGAGGTCATTCATCTCCTCAAGAAGAGGGAAGCTCGCCACCAGGGAGATCCCGATGCCGGAACTTCGGCCGCCGGAGGACCAGGGGACGGTGGCGTGGCAGGTGTCTGCAGGCCGGGCTGCAGCAGTGGGCCTTCTCTTGGGTGGACTCTAAGACCCCCCCATTCACCAACTGTTGCCCCTGCCCCTCGGGCGCACGTGGGGTTAGAATCCAGTGAACACTTAGGATTTCGAGGCTGCTGCATAAGGCAAATGGTTTTAAAATTAATGCCCCAACCACAAAATGACCTGAAATCCACAAAAGCAAAATGTGGATGTATCAATAAATTAATGTCATAAAAATCGAGTTACACGCGAGCGAGCCTTGTACACAGAATACATCTGCAAGTATGATCAAGCCAAGTTCAGCAGCAACTGAATAGTAACGGGGACGACACTCCATGACCAAGCCGAGTGGGGTTTATCTCGCAACAGCAAGCTTGGTCGAGCCACCGGAACCAGTGGGATTGATTCACGTGCGCAGAACAGACGATAAACAACGTGATCGCTTGACAGATGCAGAAAGACCACGTGACGAAACTGCACGCCCACGCCCAGTGATGTGAACCCGGGTGAGTGCCTCGGGGCTCCCCGCTGCCCTCTGCCCTGCAGCGCAGGGACTGAGCGGGCAGTATGGTTTCAGCAGGATTAAATGCTTAAAACAAGAAAAAAAAAATCTGTCTTTCTCAGAGAAATATACGGTCCCTACGGGGCACCATCTGTGATCCCAGACACAACCAGAAAGTGCTGGGAACACAGACGCATGAATGGGACTCCTACTCCAAATAAGAGAAAAACACAGTAGAATCACAGAGGATGTCAGCATGTGCACAATCAATACGGACAAGGATGTAAGAAGAAAATGCTCAAAGGAGCAAATAAGGTTTGCTAAGAATCGGAAACCTGCTTTAGAACAAACACGTATGAAACAGAAAAGGCAGTTACAGGCTTTAACGCAGAATGGGCAGCGAAAGGTCATTAGTAGCAACAGTCAGTGATAGATTAAAATTACCCTATCAAAACAAAAAGGAGGGGCACCTGGGTGGCTCAGTGGGTTAAGCCGCTGCCTTCGGCTCAGGTCATGATCTCAGGGTCCTGGGATCGAGTCCCATGTCGGGCTCTCTGCTCAGCGGGGAGCCTGCTTCCTCCTCTCTCTCTCTGCCTCTCTGCCTGCTTGTGATCTCTGTCAAATAAATAAATAAATAAATCTTAAAAAAAAAAAAAGGAAAACCTAAAAGCTATATGAACAGGCCTAAGGACCGGTGAGTGGGACAACAGAAGAGCTGTTTCAGATGTGTACCTGATTCCCAAAAGTGGAGACAAGAGAATTATTTCAGGAAACAATGGCTGACATCTTCACAAATTTGATGAAAGCCATAAATTGACCAATTCAAGATATTCAATAAGCCCCATGCATAATAAATTTAAAAACCACACTGTAGAGATACTGTATCCCAAGGACGAAATCAGGGGACAAACCATGAGACCCTCAGCCACGGGAAACAGACCGAGGGTGGCTGGAGGGCCGGGGCTGGGGGCCGGGGGCACTGGGTGACGGGCGCTGAGCGGGACACGGGATTGACGAGCACCGGGCGTTGTGAGCAGCCGACGCGTCCCTGACCTCTGTCCCTGCAACTGACAGTTCACTCGGTGTAAATTTAAAAAAAAAAGGGGGCGCGACTGGGTGGCTCAGTGGGTTAAGCCTCTGCCTTCGGCTCATGTCATGGTCTCAGGGTCCTGGGATCGAGCCCCACATCGGGCTCTCTGCTCGGCGCAGAGCCTGCTCCCCCTCCCCCTCTGCCTGCCTCTCTGCCTGCTTGTGATCTCTGTCAAGTAAATAAATAAAAAATCTTTATAAAAAAAAAAAACGAGTGCCCAGATGCTAACCTTGCGAGACAGGCCACTGCGAGGCGCGCCCGGATCGGGGCTGCCCCAAGGGAGCACGTGCGTGAGAGCCGCACAGACCAGACCTCTCGCAGGGGAGCAAAGCCGGCGAACAGTGCCCAGCGAGAGGTGCTGCTCTTCCGCGCACGAGCTGGTACAGAGACCACAAATACTCAAGACGCAGACGCAGCTCAGCAGAAGCAAACTGAAACCACCACCAAGCAGAAGAGAGACGGGAAACGTCCCTCCCAGCAACAGACGAAACACAGCCCCCGAGAAGCCGGGAAGACCCGAATGAGCCGTTGACAGGCTTATGCACGTGGCCACGGAGGCGTCCCCAACGTCCCACCTGCCGAGAACGGAGACCTGTCCTCGCCACCGAAGAGGACAGCGCCTGTGCTCGGAGCCCGGTCCCGCTGAGGCGGAGGCGGCCGGTGCCGGGCAGGGAGGGCGGCAGACATGGACACAAGGATTGCTGTTCCCTAAAGGTCTCTAACAGCAAGAACACAGGTTAGCACCTCTGGGCAGCTGAAGTACGGCCCGACCCGTCCGCGAGCTTTCCAGCTGAGGAGCCGCTGCTGGCAACGAGCCGCCGCATCCCAGAGGCAGAGGCTGTGCGGGAGTGGCCTCCCGAGGGGCAGCCCGGGGCAGTTCCACTCCAGCTGGAGTCTCCCATCTGGCCTTTCCTACTTTACGGCTTTGTGAACTTCGACTATAAGCATCCTCTGACCCATTTCGAGGATCAAACTTCTGGTCCAAGTTCCCAAAGTGGTGTCGTCACTCCGATGCCTGTTATAGAAAGAAGGGAGGTCAGGGCCATCTCACGAAGCCGTCTCTGTGTGGCCCCAGGAGAGGCAGGGGGCCTGTGGCGTCCAGCGGCAGAGCGTGCGGCAGGCTCCTGGTACTCTGCCGTCACGCACGGGCCGAGCGGGGCCAAGGGCTTCTGAGGACACACGCTGACTAGCGGGACAGCCCCACCTGGAGGGTGACGAGGCTGCCTCCGTGGCGTGGAAGGAAAGGCCGGAGGAAGACCCCCGTCTGCAAGCATGGACAGGACAGCTCGTGAGCGGCGCCACCCAGGCAGTGACCGGATGTTGACACGGACCCCTGTTGCCCTGCCCAGCCCAGCCCCAAGTGGGGGACCCTGGAGGGAAACTTGTCTGTGTCCCTCTGATGCCCATGCTCGGGGCCAGCAGGACTCAGCCACGCGAGGAGACGGGAGGCGGCGGCCCCGGCTTCCAGCAACCCCTCTCTCCAGAGAGCTTCGGATCGGCGGTTATCGCTTTGGAGAACAGTGTGGGCTCCGCTCTACAGGAGCCTTCAGAAGGTTCACCGGACAGCGCCCCGTGCTGGGGACACTGCTCCTCCCCACACCTCCCTAGAGGGGTGACTCAAGGTCACAAGCGCGGGCCTGGGTGGGTGCATGGTGTCGGACCGCCTCAGCCTTCCAGGCCCTGGACTCGCTCCGTGGGGCCCGTCCCGGGGGACAAATGGGGCCTTCACCGTCCCGAGGGAAAACCCGCAGGGCCTACACCGGGGCTCCTCGCAGGTGATTTCGTGAAGGATGCAAGGTCATGCCCGGCGTGGTGGGGCCAGGACCACGCTCTCACACTGGACTCTCCTAGGCCGTGCTAGAACGTTCCGGGTGTTCCAGATGGCGCCTCTCTGTTGTCCCCCCTCCCCCCGCCGCCAGCACTGCAGCCGTCTCCACGCACGGGGTCGCGGCTGTGGTTTCTCACACAAGTGCTTCCTGGTTTCCTGCAGTTTCCTGACACACCAGAGACTCTCCTGGGGGAAACGTGACCTAGTAATGGTACGGATGTGAGGACCCTCCGGGCCTCTACGCACGGTTGGGGCTGACGTGTCCCAGGAGCCACCCCAACACGGACCAGGTGCCTGCCCCAGAGGGAGTCCCGTGTGCCACCGCGACACCGGGCACAGCTTGTCCCCCAGACCGTACACAGTGCCACCGAACGCGACGCTCTTCACCGCCCCTGCTCGCAGGCGGGAACGCCGACGCGGGAGGAGGTCCGCAGATCTGAAAACTAGGGTTTGGTTCTATAACATACAATTCTTCTCCCCTGACGGATACAGAGTACAACAAAATTAGTCACTTTTATTTAAAAGAAACATTACAAATGAGTGCAAAATTAAACTTCATGATTAAATACACACAGAAGTACATGCATGCTGTACAGTGGGACCCACACACAGGTAAGCGGATTACCGACAGTAAGAGAACCGGCAGGACGCGGCGCCGCCGCCACAGACTTTCAGTGTTTGCAACCTGAAATCAAAACCGAACAACGGAGTTTCTTTAGAGGGAATTTCAGAAAATTACATACACTCCTCTGGGAGTACTAACAATACAGAGCCCATAACCTGTTTCAGTCACCAAGTGTTAGAAAACATTCCCGTGCCTCTCCCTCTCAGAGCCCCAGCGGAAACGACTCGGGCGGATGGCGGGGCCGTGCCCGGCTGGGCCTCCCGCTCCTGCCCAGACGTCAGGCCTGCGCCCCGCGATGCCCAGCCTCTCCCTCCACATCCTCTAAATTAAGTGACGCTTTCCTCGGGGACTGATCCTGACGGTCTACGTTGTTCCTCTGCTCCCTGCACACTACGGGGAAACGCGGGCGGCCTGCGGGACCCACAAAGCACTGTGCTCGCCGCGGGCGCCCAGCCTGGGCCTCCATGCCGACGGCTCCGACAGACCGACGGGGACGGCCGCAGCACGGGCTCACGACAGGCACGGACAAGACCAGGACGCCGGCTTGCGGGGAGACGCCCACCCTGTGCGAACGCGGCTGGCTCTCCGCGAGAGGAGAGAAGGGATTCCTTTCTCCTTCCCTAAGGCTGCTGCTGGTACTACTGCTCTACGTTAAAATCTGGTGGTGACGTAAGAACTCACACGGACACGGTTCGTCTCCCCGTTAGACTCAGTAAAAATGACGGAACCTGCTGCCAAGACAAATGTCCTTCTGTCCATCCTTTAGTCAACCCAGTCCCTACGTGTGCACGGAGCCCCCAAGCGCATGGGGGGCACGGGCGGGAGGGCACGGCGGAAGCACGGAAGCTAGCATCACAGCTCAACTACAGGTCGCGGGCCAGCAGTCGGGCCCGGGCAGCTCAGAGCCACTGAGTGTCTACACTGCCTTGATGATGATTCGTTCTTTAATACTGGAAATGGGAAGCCCTGCTCAGGAAAAGAGACAACCACAGAATGGCTTCAGGACCAAGGGCCCGGGGCAGTCCTCTGGCCGCTGACCCATGAGGCCCAAGGGCCCTGGCACCAGCCCCAGCGTCTGAAGGGCACACTCGGTGCTCCGGAGAGGCCGGCCGTGGGTGCTGGTTGCACTCGCAGCGGAGTCACAGCTTGTCATCGGTCATTTCTAGAAACTGCGCGTAGACGTCCCGGATGCACTCCCCCTTGGGGTTGAAGAGGAATTTGTAGTAGCTGCCGTCTGCACAAATCGCTGAGACAGAAGGAGACCGTTTCACTCACGCGGCTTCTGCCCTCGACGTCAGCAACAAGCAGTCCTCACTGAGCTCAACTCTAAATGGCCTTGCTCTGGGCAGCAACCCAGAGTGAATCTGGGGAGCAAGGGACCCCCACTCCCGGCTGAGCACACGCGTGGCCAGGAACCCCGGCTGTTCTGGGTGGTGCCCGCGTTCGACTTAGGTCATCGGTTCAAACACCACATGACCTGCCCCTGCCACAACTTCCTAGGAAACCCCAGAGGGCGGGAAGGGGGCCGCTGTCACCCACACGGCCATGCCCCAGCAGAGTGAGCACGGGGCGGCCAGCCCAAGGACCACTTACCAATGACGGCATTTGGCTCTGTTCCAAAGGCACAGATGCACGGAGAGCCTGAGGGAACCTGAAACTTGGAAAAACTCCACTTGGAACTGAAGTACTTTGGAAGGAAACTGGCTGAGGCCAGACTAGGAGGGCAAGGAGAGAAAAGGCGGTTACGTCTCCGTAAGAAGGTGGGAAAGTGGCTCTCATGGGGCCTGAGCCCAGACACTTCAAATTCTGTTTTTCCTTTACTTTTACTTCTCACGTGGAAAAGAGCAAAGTGCTTACAAATGACTTTATGGTAATCCCAGGAAGCACCGGTACCGGAAGGGGCGCAGAAGCACGGCAAACGTGAGGACATGCACCAGGGTTTAGGTGCGAGTCCTAAATCCCAGGGAAGGTGGGAAGGTGACTGAACCCTAACTGGACTCTGGGAAAGGAGGTAAAAATGACACGCATGTCCACATCAGATACTGTGGACCCCAAACAATGCACCGCTGAGGGACTCCAACTCCTGCAGCTGAAACCCTGTGTCCAACCACTGACTCCCCAAAAACTTAACTCAGGGTCTACTGTTGACCAGTTAAAAAATGGTCGGCTCACCCCTTCCGTACGTTCTGTGTACCACACATCCCGTAGTCTTACAAGAAAGCTAGAGAAAAAATCCCAAGGAAGAGAAAAATCTATTCATGGCACTACCCTGTACCACGTGTCGTGGCCTGTGGACGTCACACCTGTGCCCCATCCCACAAATGAGTGACTACACTTCTCACGCAGTGTGCCTGAGGGAGGGGCTTGTCCTTTCACTGTGGGACCCACCTGGACTGTTTATTCCTTTTCGGATCTTCGGCAGCAAAGACGTGCACTGTGCCGTGGTCACTGGACACACAAATGAGGGACGCGTCCGGGTTGAAGTTAATGCTGCAGAGAAATCAGAGGCCGCTCTGATCTCAGGTGGATGCAGAGAAACCCCAACCGCAGTGCCAAGCTGCCATGGGAGCCGGCGCCTCGAGCCCTGGTCTCCTTGAATCCCACACAGCGACTGTAAGCACCACAGCAGCGCTCTCCACGGAACCAGAGGGTCCACGCTGGGGAGCAGCTTCCTGTGGCCACCCCTCCTCACCACTCAGGGGACACCCCTGGCCCCTGGAGGGGCAAGCTGCGCTCTGGAGGGGGCGTCCCTGGGGCTGGGCAGGCCCCCACCCTGGCTGGAGAGGCCCTGAGAGCAGACACAGAGGAGAGCCCCCACAGGGCTCCACGGGCACAGGCACTAAGTGCAAGTTCATGACGTGTCTATCGTACAGACCCAAATGCCACCCAGCACTCGCAAAGGCCACAGACACAAAGCACGAAAACCCACCCCAGCAAGGGGTCCCCCACGGCAGGGCCGCAGACCCCGAGTGATTACAGATGAGCTAAGAAGGTCTCTGGTGTGTGTCTTAGAATACCACGGAAAAATCAGCTGGAGGAGCAGTGGCGAAGAAATAAAGCTGGCCAGTACTGACGAGCATGGACGCAGGGTCCGTGACAGTTAATGACCTTCTCTGTAACTTCCGTCCATATTCCCATGATAACAATTTAAAGTTCTTCCTAATAAAACAAGCTGACACCAATTCCCTAAGAGCAGGCAGAGGCCCTGATTTTCCCTCGGTCCAACAGGCGGCATTTCAATGCCAACAACCCAAAGCCACGGCCTCTGAGGGCAGACGGGGCGGGGGGGGGGGGTACTTTCTTACCAATAAATATTGGCTGCTTGAGATCCTCTCCGTAGCTCCTGGATTAAATGCCCTGATGAAGTATCAAATATTCTTATAAGGGTCCCCTTTGAAAAACAGTGAAGTGTTTTATTATCATTCACAACCTTTTAGTTTTTTGAAATGAATATTATACTCAGAAACCCATTAGCCCATACAACCCCTTCCCAACTCACCCTCATCTAAACTCCACTTCTCCCTCCACTATACCCGAGAATAAGCTGGTGGCTCTTCAGTCCCACAGCCCTGGGTAGGAGGAGCCAGAGCCCTGGGTGCCAGCCCTCCGCTAACCCCCGCCTCCCCTGCCCCAGCAGATGCCTGAGGGAATCCACAGCCCGGGCAGGCATGTTCCTGGACGGCTACTGTTCTCGGTCTAGAGAAATGACATCTTCGTGGTAATTCCCGTGGCCAATTAGAAAAAGGAACAGTGACTCTGCTGTCAAAAATATGAGGCTTCATCAAGAAAAATGACTTTTCAATGGTCTATGTCAACTACAACTTGATTCCAAGAGAAGGTGGCCATAACCCATAAGGAGTCAGAAGCCACAGGGAAGGGCCGGCTTCCCACAGGGCCACACTCTAGGTCGCTGGGAGGACGGGGCTGCGGGGGCAGGTGCGCAGCTCGCAGGGGAGGGGCGCGCACTTACTTTCTCGGATGCGGTTGCAATTCTTGTTCCCTGCAGGTTAAGAGCCACACAGCTCAGGATGCCCTCGTGGGCCGGAATGTCCACCGGCGGCTTCTCGGTACTGGCCAGGTCCACGAGCTGCACATGGCCCGTGTGCGTGCCCGGGAAGGCCAGAAGGGAGTTGTTACTGTTGGGGCACAGGACGCAGAGGCCTGCTCGGAGATGGAGAGAACCCATCAAGCATTCACGACTGTCTACGAGCCTCTGCCTTACCCCAACAAAACCTATTCTGTCTTCCAGCTCACGAGGGGGGAAAAAAATACATAAGACTTACTTAGGTGTTTTCATTTTTTTTTTTTTAATATATTATTTATCTTAGACAGAGAGAGAGAGTGTGCGCAGGGCGGGCAGGCGGAGGGGCAGGGTAGAGGGAAAGTGAGATTCTCAAGCAGACTCCCTGCTGAGCCCAGGGCCCAAGGTGGGGCTCGAGCCCATGACCCTGAGATCATGACCTGAGCTGAAACCAAGAGTCAGATGCTTAACTGAGCCACCCAGGCACCCCCAAGGGTTTTCATTTATATCAGAATCACAAAATCTTTTCCTTAGGTAGTAGAAGGCCAAACAAAGCTAACCCTGCAAGACTGCCTCATAACCGGACCATCTGCTGAACATGTTCTTAAATAAACTTTGTCAAATATCCATCTTCCATGGTACTAGCCACTGAGAATACAAAATTGTGAAGTATAAAAACTCCATTAACAATGGCATAAAATCCCAAAATACTTAGGAATAAATAAAACAGTGCTGTATAAGACTCTGTAACACAATGTAGAAGAAAACCAAATTTCTGACGGACAGAGAGCTGATCGGACCTGACCTACTGTGGTCACGGCTAGAATCGACTCTGCCCGCAGGTCACTGTGGTCACAGTCAAGCTGTCTGCAGGCTTTCTGAACCAGCCGACCGACACTAGACATTATAAGGAAAGGCAAGGTCCTAGAATAGCCAAACATTTTTTTGTAAAATAAGAACAACATCAGAGAACTTACACTACTGAGTTTTAAGATTTTAAGAATTATTTCAAAGCTCTAGATACCAATTATAATACTGACATAAGGGCATATCACTGCAATAGAACAGAATCCAGAAAAATCTTACACTTACTTGATTAAAAAAAAAAAAGCACCAAGATAACTCAAGGCAGAAAAAAATAGTCTCCTTAACAAATGGTACCAGAAACTGGACAGTCATAAAGAAAAATACAAATCTGGGCCTTTGCCTCACACCATAGGCAAAAAAATAGATTAAAGACCTAACTTAAGATCTAAAGCTTCTAAACACATAAAAGAAAATCTTTATTTTGCAAAAAAAACACAAACTGAAAATATCTGCAAAAGTGACAAAGAACTTATCTAGAATATACAAAGAATTCTTACAACTCAGTGAGCAGGTAAACAATGTTAAAACAGGAAAAGATGTGAAGGCGCCTCATAAAAGATGTCTGAAGGGAAAAAGCACAAGACAAAGGCTTAGCGCCGCCGGTCCGCAGAGAAATGCAACGAAACCCCAGAGACATACTATTCCCTCGGTCACGGCAACGCCCCACGTTCAAAAGAGGGACAGTACGGAGTGCTGGGGCAGGGGCTGCTGCGATCAGCAATCCTGGGTCCCTGTTAAGTTCAGATCACGGATCTCCTGGTGCGGGTGCAAGAGGACCCCGCCTCTCTAGACAACAGCTGTGAATATTGTATCAACGTGGACGCAGTGTCCCAACACCATCTCCAGTATTCACCCGAGAGAAACAGAACGATTCCTCCAGGCGAAGACGTGTCTGCGAACATTCGCACCGACGTCTGCTCGCCGCGGTCCGAACGCCGGAGGGATAAACGATCCGGCAGATGCAGACTGTGCAGTGTCACGTGGCGGTAAAGACAAGAGGAAGAACACACACCCGGAAGAGCCTGAGGTCCAGGAAGCGAAAGGGAAGACCCGAACCCAACCGAGAAGGCGAAACCTAAAGGCCAGGTAGGGAAGGGGCCACCCGAACTCTTCTCCACTGTGGTGGCAATTACACAGCTGCTCAAAGTGACTAAATATTATCCAACCATATCGTCAAAATGAGTGAGTTGTATGGATATTCTAGCTCAATAAAGCCAGAGGAAAAACACTAAAAATTTTAAAAAGAAATTAAGGTGCTACAATGAGGAACAAAGTCACATGCAATCCTTGCTCTGGAAGAAAAAGGGAAGGAAACCCCTCAGAACTCAGTGAAAACACACGATTCCAAGGTCGCCCAAGGAGCTGCTGACCTCTTGACAATGACTGGCTGACAATGATGCGGGGGGGACGGGGGACTCCCCTCTCTCTGCTCCGACAATGGCGGGAGAGGAGGTCTCAGCCTGGCAGGCCAGGGGCTGGTGTGAGAACATGGCCTGGAGAGCCCACCCGGAAGGCCGGGTGCCGGTGTGAGAACATGGCCTGGAGAAGCCTGTCTCGGTCAGAGTGCCGCCAGCGGGTCTCAGGGCCCGTCCCGCCACGGCAGTGCCACTCCGACAGAGAGACCTGCCACGGGAGAGGGCACCCGGCACAGGTCCCCACTGGACAGAACATGAGAGAGCCAACTTCCATCATCACTCCTCTGCATTTCTTACCTTTAGGGTTATAGCAGGTTTCAAAGACATGCAACTGATGGGGGTTGTGTGTGAATGTGAACACCTTAATCATGGAGTCCAAAACAACCACAATTCTGGAAAGAAAAAAAAATCAGAATTCCTGTTCCCAAAAGCGAAACTCAAGCTTTTTGTGATTTTTGTTCTTATCATTTGAAACTTAGAAATGGTCCAAAGAGCACAGACAGAAGGATCATTCTTGACTCAGCGCCCTGAGCAGGCAAGGTCTTTGGAGGTTGGTCACTTACGAGCCCCGGGGGAGGGGCCAGCACCGACGGACAAACGCCCCTCCCGAGCACCTGGGTACAGTGGACTAACGGACCTTCCTGAGGGTCAGGGACATTTTCATCAAATATTTCATCGAGAGTAAGAACCAAGTAGAGTACGCAGAGCAGGAAGTATTTTTTTATACGCTTTTAGATACATCTGGATAATTCGGAAGGTCCTTGGATTTGTGTTATTAGGGACCCATCAACATTACTGGAAGTCACAACCTACCTAAGAATGCGGGTATGACAGCCCCTACTCCCTGTCACCTTGTTCAACATCTCTGCCCTCCCACATCGGAGTGTAAGATGTAAATAACACCAAATTACAATCCAAATTAATGAAACTCTATCTTGCTGAACTTAACAGTAAAAACTTCTATGTTCTCCTAAACACCGTAATGGCCACGGCTAAGAGGAGCCTGCTACTTCCAACAGGTGACAGCAATGGCACCGTCTCGTTAATAAGGAGGCTCCGGATCTTCCACCCGGCAACCTTTATGGAGACGGCGCGCGGCAGAGCTGGACTGGGAGCAGGAAGGCTCACGCCTCGTGTCCTTGGTGGGAACCTGCTGGACAGGGACTGTCCTCTGAGGGACTGAGGACCACCAGGGGCTGCGTCCAGGCACCGACAAGCCACTTCTAAGCGATCTGGGGAAGCCCGTAAAACGCACACCTTCTTTGCAGCAATACGGAGAATGCCATGACCTTTGGGTCGTAAACTACAATCACCACATTTGAAGACGTGATTTTCCCAAACACATTTCTTCCTTCAATATGAAACTATCTCACCGTCTCCAGAGAGAGCGACGACTGCTCTTTGAGAACTAAGACGGCAAACCTACCGATCTCGCCGCAGCTTCACTGCTTTGACTTCGGTAGAAAATTCTATCTCGATGACAGTCTTCTTCTTCAGGTCATCCCAGATCATCACTGCAATTCCAAGAGAACTTATGGGCACCAGTGCACAGGCAGCGGGGCCTCGCAGAAGCGTCCTGACCTCCCGGGGCTCTGAGCAGAGGGAGGTGCTGCTCCCCCACTGCCCCGTCTCAGACCCGGGGACCTGGCGGCCGCCACTCGCCAGGCTGTCTCTGAGCGCACAGCGCTCCCCATGCCCCCCGCCCGCCTCTTCCCTTCCAGCACCGGCCCAGTCTCCCCGCCGCCCCACACGCACTCCTTCCTGCCAACCTCGCCTAGATTCGGGCGAACTTCTCCCCCCTCCTCTCTTTGCTCGGTTCCACCTGCCTGAGCCAAAAGCAGGCCTGACCACAGCTCCTCCTGGACTTCTAGAGACACACCTGGATCAGGCAGAAAAAGAGAAGCTTCTGTGTTAGCGGGGGACAGCTTCGGCCCCAGCCTGACCGTTCCTGCTCGTCCGCCCCACAAGCTGCGCGAGCCGCCAGCATTACACGCAGTGGTCACCGCACCCCAAGGGCTGAGAAAACTTACAGACAGCCTGAGGACGAGGACGGCGGCACTGAGCCGGGGACAGGAGTGGGGACTGCTCTAGCTTCTGCACCTTTCTCTCACAAAGCTGTCTAGGGGGCCGTGAGGTCAGGGAACTTAAGCTTCCTCAGCAGGCCGTGGGCTAGGGGCCCCAGGGTAGAAGGTGATCAGTGTCTCCCCCAAAAGTCCTGACGCCATGACCACCATGAGTCCTGGCGGTGGGGTTCTGGGGGGAGTTTTGCCAGAATGGACTCAGTGACCTCCACTTCATATCAAGAGATAACAAACCTACAAGAACTAACAAACTTTTATGGAATTATTTACTATTGAAGAGATTAAAATTTATAACCATTCAAAAACGGAGCAGACTTCTGTTGTCACCCGCTTAAAATGCCATCTTCATTCCCACAGCGGGCTCCCTCGCAGTGCCCGGGAGCGCCAGCACGTCAGTACGTGGGGCGGGACCTCGGTCCATGTCCCTCCCTGAGACAATAACCCGGCCGGCAGAGGACGCGACCCTACAGAGCAGCTCGAAAGTAAGCTTCTGCGACCCAACACCACGTCTGCCATTCAGAACAGACGTAAACCAGCCCCGTCCAGAGAGAATCCCACAGAGGAGCCACGTCAGCGGTGTCACAAATCCGAGTAAACTCGATTTTCAGAAATTTCTGTAAACAGCATGACAGAGCCCCAGAACCAGCAGCTCAAATTCTCACTCACAAAAGGAAAGTGACCAGACACAATGCCATGGACGCTGAGAAAAAGCCACAGACCCAGGTGACCTTCAGCTCCCTGCGGTCTCCACGGGCTGCGAGCCAGCATCCTGGTGTGCTGGAAATTCTACATACACACCCAGGATTTGGCACGTCTGCCTTTTAATATAGTTCCTGGTAGCGAAAGGTAGATTCGGTAATTCTGAATTCTCCTCCTTCCGTCCTCTGAGCTCCTAAGTAAGAAGAGGCCTTGGAGCTCTGCCTCAACAGCTCTGGGCTCGGCCGCAACCTGCCTGTCGCGCTGGGACGACCAGGCTCCTCTGGTCTCGTTCTACTGTCCTCCACAAACCGAAGACACGACTTCTTCACATTTCAACACGGTCTTAATTTGTAAGTATTAAAATAGAGCAGATTCAAGCAGTGATTCTGAGGTTACTGAAAAACCCCGGTGCCACCGGCAGGGCCGAGCGCCCGACTCTCTTTCCTCATCAGTGATCACTAACGTGCTTCACGGCAAAGCCGGACCCCAGCTGCAGGACTGGTGCCCGCCCCCAAGCAGCCGGGCAAAGGAATTCTGAGTAGGCTCCACACTCAGCATAGAGCTCAGCGTGGTGCTCAAACCCACAACTCTGAGATCAAGCAGCAGATGCCAACTGAGCCTCCCTGGCACCCCCATCCCTGCACTCTGAGCACGGCGGCCTCTGTGTCGCTTCTGCACGGCCTTTCTGGACTCCCACGCCACAGGCTCCACTGGCAATGTACCAGACAACAACCCAGGCTTTCTGCCCTTTAGCCCTGGTTGTGACAACCTGGAGGGGTCCATGCACACCACCACGGGCAGTTCCACTCCCCAAGCCCACTCACGCTGTCCACCAGGCTCCTCTCAGGGCTGCAAGCCAGGGCCCCAGGGCCTACCAAGGCTCATCCAGGACTCTACACCTTTCCATGCTCACCTGACTCCCCCTGCCACACGGTCTCAAGCAGACCTCCAGCTCATCCTTTCATCCAAAAGCACCTCCTGGAACCTTCCCTTCCTGCCCAACCTAGAAAGAGAGCTATCCGCCCCTCCCTCCACCCCCACTCAGGAACCGATCACCAGCGGGTTCCAACCTCACAGCCCTCCAGGGCTGCGAGCTCACCAGCCCTTGACTCGGACAGTCCCACTTCCTTCTCTCTCCCTGTCCCTCCCTGTGAAGAAGGGCTCCCACTCTGCCATTTCCAGTCTCACACATGCCTCCAAACTAGAGCAGGCTGACCACACCCTCAGCCAGTATGCAAGACCCCCTGGGTCTGTCCTCACCCACCTCAGCCATCCACCTGCCCCCCTCCTGGTGTCACACCCTGCTTGCTTTCCCCCCAGCAGAGCCCTGGCTTTACAGTATGAAGTACAGGCCGTGGTTAGTAAAGTTTCTGTTTCTCCCTTACTTTAAAGGCCAGACCTTTACACCACAATCTCTCTGAACACCCAGAAACTTAGACACACACACCAAGAACAATACTCTTAAACCTATAGCTGACGTGGTTTTTTCCTCTATGTGACAGCGAAATTGACGTTTCTTTGAGTCCATGGTTCTCGGCAGGAAAAATACCCTCCTAACCCTCGCTTTAAAATGAACACATAACATTTATGATACCAACCCACAGGTGGGTACTCAGAACAAAACGGGGTCCAGAGGCATGGCACGGCCCCCGTTTAGCCAACATTAATTGAAAAGCACACGCTTTATGTCGATGGGAACAGGTGACCCTCGCTGCACACTTTTCTCCTGTGAACAGCAGAGACAAGACTTTCTCTCTGGGTGCCTCTTGTTGGTGACGGGTCCTTCATACCCCACAGGGCCACCAGGGAAGAGCAAATAGAGCCGCAGACACCAAGACGCTCTAGAAAGTCCCCCATGTCACAACATGGGGGGCAGGACCCTTAAGCTCCCACCACTTTACCTTTGTTAGGGGGGTACTTCGGCTTTTTCCCACCACCGACTAGAGCTAAATAGTTGCAGCGAAATAACATCTCAACGTGGCCAACTCCGCCTTCCAGAAATTCTGAAATGAAATTGAAAAAAATTAGTATGACTATTTTGCCAATTAAATAGAGAAAAAAGGGGAAACGTAACACCCGGTATTTGACTTTAATCTGCAATCTATACGTGACCGCCAACAGCAACGAGACTGCCGGCCGGCTAGCAGCGCGCTCTGGACTCCCCTCAGCAGCCCGTCCTCCTTTCGGAGATAAATGCTGACACCCAGCACCCTACCAAGCCAACGTACCAAATGTATAAAATACCTCAAGTCATATTTTAAGGGGTAGCCCAAATCTCTAAGCTCTAAGAAAGCATGCTTAATGTGGTGGCTCACTCGTTAAGCGTCTGCCTTCGCCTCAGGTCCTGGGATCTCAGTGTCCTGGGATCGAGTCCCACGTAAGGCTCTTTGCTCAGCGGGAAGCCTGCTTCTCCCTCTCCCACTCCCCCTGCTTGTGTTCCCTCTCTCGCTGTCTTTCTATCAAATAAATTTTTTTTTTAAATCCTTAAACACCTCTTCCATTGGCTTGAAATGCTCAAAGATGCTGGTGAATTAACTTAAGAGGAAAACCTCAGCAGACTTCCAGATGTCCTCCACGACAAAGGACGACAAACAATGCTCACTGGGGAAGGCAATGGGAACCCAGGGAGAAGTTTGGGGTTCAGAGAAGCAAACCCCACTCTGAATGGTTTCTGGTGCAGAGCAGGACCAGAGCGCACCTTGTTCTCCTAGCTCTGCACCCTGGTCAGCAGCGACCAGAGCTCGTCGCCCAGGAAGGGTACAGCAGAGGGCAAGTGAGGAAGCAAAACTTCTGAAAGGTGGAAGTCGACCAAAGATCAGGCACGGCCCTTCAAGACGGCTCCAAAGTTCATCCGCTGGCTCCGTGAGCAACGCAAAATTCAAGGCTTCATAGAAACTCCAGAAAGGACTGACTATCCCCCTGACCTGCGAGCGACACAGGACTGAACCGCATGGGTCCACTTTTACACAGACGTTTTTCAATAAATACAGTCTGATACTGTAAATGTATTTTCTCTTAAAGATTTTCTCAACAGTACTTTATTTTCTTGAGCTTACTTTATCGTATCAAGACAGTATATGATACAGATCACATACAAAACATGTGTTAACTCTTACCAATAAAGCTTCCAGGCAACACCACACCACTAGCAGTCAAGTTGTTGCAAAGTCAAAAGTCCTACATGGGGGCACCTGGGTGGCTCAGTGGGTGAAGCGTCTGCCTTTGGCTCGGGTCATGATCCTGGGGTCCTGCGATGGAGCCCCAGGGCGGGCTCCCTGCTCCACGGGAAGCCTGCTTCTCCCTCTCCTTCTCTCTCTGCCCTAGCCCTGCTTGTGCTCTCTCTCCCAAATAAATGAATAAAATCTTTAAAAAAAAAAAAAAAGAAAGAAAAGAAAAAGAAAGAGCCACATGTGGATTTCCAGCCGCAGGGTAGGAGGAGTGGGTTAGTGTGGTCGCTCCCAATTCCTGGTTGTTCAGGGTCAAGAGCAATGTTGTTCACGTAAACATCTGGGGGTCTTTCTTCCAGGGTTTTCTTTCAGATAAAACCCTTTAGGTATAATTAATGAATCAAACAGTACTTGTCCGTATAAAATGAATACATTTTGCCAAATTACCCAACAAAAAGATTCTACCAACTTCAACTGTACCACTGAGGTCATGAAACGGCCACGGAACCGTCTGCTTCTCCACAGCCAAGCCAAAGCTACAAGCTGCCGTGTACCCCCCACCCCACGACGAGCCACTCCCTCCCTCCACCTCACAACGCTTCCCGCTTCTCTCCAGTCCCTTCGTCCCGGACGTGCGGGGGGCGCACATGAGCCTGCGGCCCATCAGACAGAATGAGGCCAAGGGCCCCCAGCACCCCGTCACGTCAGGCAGGTTGCTGGACTGGGTCATGACAGGCATTGTGCACGACAGGTCCCCTCTTATCTCCAGAAGCCCGTCTTACGCAGGACTGTGTCCCTCGCCCCGGCGCAGCACCGGACACTGGAGGCTCCCAGCCAGCGCCCGTGGGCTCGGGACCAGGCCTTCGCCAGCGCCCCCTCAGTCATGTGCTGCTCCTCCTCAGTCCCTGTGTCCTCTCTACTCCGCCACATTTGGCCGCCAGCGCCCCACGTGTGAGCACTGGTCATGTGGAGGGAAACCTGGGTGACATGAAGACAGGAAAATGCCTGAACCCCTCTCCCACCTTGCAGGCTGTGCCAGCTCACTGAGCACGAGCTATACGAGTTCCAATCACCTCTGCACCACAGAGAGCTCTGTTTTTAAATGAAAAGTGAAATTTTTTAAAAAAGTGAAATTAACTTCTTATGAGTATTTCTTGGGTTTCTATAATCACTGGGTATCCTACTTTACCCAAATGTGTCGTTCCTGGACCTTCTCCCTAGCATATGCACAGATGTGAATCCGAGGCCTACACCGGGACCCCACAGCGTGACCATGAACTCCAGAGAGGCCGCCGTTCCAAACAGTCGCCCCCGGGGCCCCACGGCTTTCCTGCAGCAGAGGAGAGCGGCAAACCCACCTGAGGTGTAATTAAGGTGCAGGACCCTCAGCCTGGGCGGGAGTTGGGAGAAAGCTGCCCCCAACGGCTCCCAGTCCCTGCCGGCGGTGGGGGCACCCGCCAGAGGCAGCGCACGTCCGGCCCCACCTACTCCGAGCCCCAGACACACGGGACGGAACAGGGCCCACAGCCCGGATCTGGGGTGACCACGGAAGAAGTGCAGGCACACTTCCTGCCTCCTCATTTAGGAAAGCAAACCGCAAGATAAAACAGGAACCAGATCCAGTCTGTTTTCTGGCACATTCTCAGTTGCCAGAAACGTAACAGCAGACCAACCTACAAGTGCGCAGGGGCGGACTGCTTAAAATACGCTGTCAAGAAGCAGCGCCGTGACCGTTTTCAAGCTCACTCCAAGCTAAGCTTAGGGACAGACTTCCCCAGACACTGTTCAGCTGAGCAGCAGAGGAAACAGTACTTGCCCTCAGTGCGAGAACGACAAACCCTTCTGGAACTTAGACTTTTAAATGCTTCTTCTCTAACATATATTTTTTTAGCTTATTTATTTATGAGACAGAGAGAGAGAGCACGCGCAAGCAAGGAAGGAGTCGGACCGGGAGAGGGAGAAGCAGACTCCCCACTGAGCAGGGAGCCCGATGCAGGACTCGATCCCAGGACCCCTGGATCATGACCTGAGCTGAAGGCAGACACTCAACTGACTGAGCCACCCAGGCGCCCTAACATATTTTTAGAAGAAATCCTCAATTTGTTATAAACATTTCATTAATTAGGAAATAGCTGTCAATATATTGCTAATGGTTCAACTTCAAAGTAACTCCTAAATTTCTGGGTCAATTTAAATAAAAAGTATTTGCAAGTGAAACTGTTTCAAAGTATCTTGTCACTATTTATCCATATAAAGTAGAGTTGTCTTAATTCACTAAGCAACCAAAAAAAATAAATAAAAGTCAGCCTGCTATAAAAGTCAGACTCCTACCACAGCCCACAGGGCTCACTGGCCCACTGAGAGTGCACGGCTGCTGGGCTGACATTTTAGGAAGGCATGAGCTAACGCAGCACTCAGCACTCGGGCCCAGCTCTAATCTAGGTGTTTTCTGCATCTAATTCACTGATCTTCACGATGATCTTAGGAGGTAGACAGTTATCACCTTTCTTCTACACAAAGAAAGTGAGGCCGAGAAGGGGAGGCACTTGCCCAAGGTCACAGAGCAGTATGGCAAGGGGGCCGGGTCAGATCCCTCCCAAACAAAGTGGGCCGAGAACCTGAGCCCTTAACTACCAGCTACTCTGTGTGCCTCTAATAAACCCACGTTACACACCTCGACTTGCGAAGTCAACCCCTCCACGTAAAGCTCCAGTTACTGCTCCCAACCCCAGGGCTGCTGCACAAGCACAGCATCTGACGAAGGGGTTCCGCTGTCAAAAAGACTTAGGAAAGCCCCTGACGCTGGGTCACTAGCTGTTGCCAATGGAAGGCGGCTGCTGGCTGGAGTACTGAGACGTACGGACAAGACATAGTCCCAGCATCAGAAAACAGAACTTGTGCCCTGAATAAAGGCCAGAAGCACAGCAGCAGCAAGGCAAAGGGGTCCCCATCTTCTCGCACCCATCTGAGACCGGTCTGTGTCGGCTTTATTCTCCCAGCAAGCAAAGAGAGCAGGAAACACCAAAAGTGTAAGAAAAATACCTTGGAGTAAAAATAAATTGAAAAAATTCTACCTGTAACATTTACCAATTTTTCCTGTCAAATGGCAAAAGGATCACCATTATTTTAGTATTACCAAGAGAAGTCCTGATTCCACTCGAGAAGCTTCTGAAAACTTGTATTCCCCGAAAACGTAACTCAAAACACTGAGATACGTAAACAGAAGCAGCTACAACTTACTGCTACAGACCGTATTTTCTAAGTGGTCATTTATAAGGAGTCAAGAGTCCCACGCACTGACTTACACCCATCACTTGAGTCCTCTCCAGATTCACATTCAGCAGGGAGAGAAGGGCTCGCACCAACGACCCCAAGCTCTCCCGCGGGAGCCAGCGAGACCTGAGAACATGGCCGAGACACAGGACGCTTCGAAGTGCACATCCCCCGGAGAAATCAGAGCCGGGCCACATCTACTGGATCACCCCTGCACCCTGTCTAGGCCGGCACAGGGCCATGAACCTGTTTACTTCTTGAAACCAGCACCCTGTCTCCACCAGCTGCGGGATAAAATGCAGGTTTTTTTTGTTTTTTTTTTTTTTTAAAGATTTTATTTATTTATTTGACAGACAGAGATCGTAAGTAGGCAGAGAGGCAGGCAGAGAGAGAGAGGAGGAAGCAGGCTCCCTGCTGAGCAGAGAGCCCGATGCGGGGCTCGATCCCAGGACCCTGGGATCATGACCTGAGCCGAAGGCAGCGGCCCAACCACTGAGCCACCCAGGCGCCCCAAATGCAGGTTTTCTGAAGTCTGGAGAAAGGGAAAAAGGGAGGAACTACTCTTACCTTGTTTCTCTTTTTCTTTTAGCGGGTCGGTGTTATAGACTCGGAATCCGTTTTCCATCCCACATGCAAAGCATCCTAAAGCATGAGAGAGAGACGGAGACATGAACCGCTGCAGTGGGACATCAGCCGAGGGCGCCCGGGCCCGAAACAGCAAGAGCAAGGGGTGTGGAGGAAAGAGCCCTTCCTAAGAGCTCTCGCCGGTGCTCCGAGCACCCGGGTGTGGCCTGCCCAGACCCCAGCTCCCCTCCTCAGAGCTGCTACTCAATGACATGCACAGCCTGGCACAATGTTCTCAGTCACCTAATGTGAAAAAGCCCTTGCAGCCAGTCCGGCTTCCTCCTGCAGGGCCCTCCTCTGGCCTTGCTGAAGACCAGCTCCGCCTGAACACTTCATTCCCCGAGACGGCTTCACCGGCTACCTCCACAAGCCGTTCTGCCACCACACATTTCCCTCAATACCTGCCTCTTGCTAGCCCTCGCCACTGGCGTCCCCACCCCCAACCCACGTCTCAAGTGCTGTGTGTCAGACACCCAGCCCTGGAGCCACAATGACGGCCAAGCCCACGAGGGACCCACCCCAGCAAGTGTGGACACGGCGGACCAGGGCAGGGCAGGAAAGGGCTGCTGCAGCACGGCCTTCCAGAAAGTGGCCTGAGGTCTCCCATGACCTCCTCCCACCTGTAAACAAGCCTAACCTTGAAGCCCCAGTCACGGTCACACACCAGGTTGTTAACAGGCCAATTAACATCCACCGGAACAGCCAAAATGGTGGGAAATGCCAAGTAGGAAGCCCGTCTGGAGGCATGGGGGCTCTGACCCTGCTGGTGGCTGCCAAACCGGTGCCCCCACCCCGGCTCACGGTCTGCAGGATCTGGCACGACTCCTGGGTGCACGCGCCGTACAGAAACAACACAGGTGTGCAAAGGTGTGCATCCGATTGTTCACAGCATCCCTCCCACAGCCTAACAGCCAAAAACTGGGAACCCACCCAAACGCCCCCCAACGGTAGCCTGAATTGATTGTGACACAGTCACACAAAACTGCTATGCGTCACGGAGGATGATCTACAATACTCGGCAATATGGAAAATGTCTCACGAACATGATGTTGACTAAAAAAGCCAGGAACACAAGTGAAGTACAGAGACAGGCAAAACGAAACTACACCACCGGAAGTCAGGCTGGACAGGGCAGTGACTGGAAGGGGCACAGGACGGCCAGGTGTGTTCAGGCTGGAAAACTCATCAAGCTGAACACTCTTCTGGGGCACACACACTTTTCTGGAAGCACAGCAGCCTTCACTAAAGAGAAGGTATTACAAACACCAAAGGTTGGCAACCACTCTCTTAAGAAGTCTAGGCATCCGTCTGCAGCGACGTGGATGAACTAGAGGGCACTGTGCTGAGCGAAATAAGTCAATCATAGAAAGACAATTATCATACGATCTCCCTGATATGAGGAATTTGAGAGGCAGAGCGGGGGGGGGGGGTCATGGGGGGAAGGGAGGGAAGAAAGGAAACAAGGTGGGATCGGGAGGGAGACAAACCATAAGACACTCTTAACCTCACAAAACAAACTGCGGGTTGCTGAGGGTGTGGGGGGGAGGGTGGTTGGTGATGGACACTTGCGGGGGGGGCATGTGCTACGGCGAGTGCTGTCAAGTGTGTAAGCCTGACGAGTCACAGACCTGCACCCCTGCAGCAAATAATATGGTAATAAAAATAATTAATAAAAAAAAGAATTCTAGGCATCATCCTTGCTACGC
This sequence comes from Mustela nivalis, assembly GCF_964662115.1. Classification (NCBI taxonomy): domain Eukaryota; kingdom Metazoa; phylum Chordata; class Mammalia; order Carnivora; family Mustelidae; genus Mustela; species Mustela nivalis. The sequence goes on from NC_139036.1 coordinate 61,880,578, forward strand.
TCACACAACTTTGTCCAACAGCTGGGGACCCCACAAGCCCCTGGGTCAGCTGGTGGGGGCAACAGGGCACTGGCCTCGCTGTGGGGCTCTCTCTGACACACAGGCACACGGCGTCCCACACTGCTTCACGACCCGGTGCGTCGTCCAGTCGAAGGTTTGTGGCAGCCCTGCCTCCAGCAGCTCTACCCGCACCACTCCTCACTCATGTCTCTGTGGCACATTCTGATAATTCTAGCAAGAGTTCAGACTTTTCCATGAGTATGTTTGTTATGGTAACCTGTGATTAGTGATTACGACTCACTGAAAACTCAGATGGTAGCTAACGTTTTTTAGCAATTAAGTATTTTTTAATTAAGATATGTACATGGGCACCTGGGTGGCTCAGTCGGTTGGGCCTCTGCCGTCGGCTCACATCATGATCTCAGGGTCCTGGGATCAAGTCCCATGTCGGGCTCCCCCACTCAGTGGGGAGCCTGCCACTTACTCTGCTGGTGCTCTTTCTTGGAAATAAATAAAATCTCTTTTAAAAAAATTTAAAGTACAGGGGTGCCTCGGTGGCTCAGTCGGTGAAGCCTCTGCCTTCGGCTCAGGTCATGGTCCCAGGGTCCTGGGATCAAGCCCCCCATTGGGCTCTCTGCTCAGCGGGGAGCCTGCTTCCCCCTCTTTCTCTGCCTGCTTGTGATCTCTCTGTTGAATAAATAAATAAAATCTTTAAAGAAAAATCTTTGATAAAACCTTGATAAACATATTATAATATTCACTGATTTCTTAAATAATCAGCATCATTTTGAGCCTAGAATACTATACTGAAGCTTAATTCAAAGATTCCTCACTCAGCATCAAGGCAGGTATCATAAGAACGATTGTCTTGCATTAAATGACTTCAAGACACTAAGCTATTTGCTTTTCTAGACACAGAAAGTATCATGAGTTTTTATGGTTACCTCTTCCCTCCCTTACTACCGGCTAGCCATCTCTTTCCACTGAAAACATATTAGTTTTTTAAAGATTTTGTTTACTTATTCATGGAGAAGCAGACTCCCCACCAAGCAGGGAGCCCGACATGGGGTTCGACCCCAGGATCATGACCTGAGCCGAAGGCTGAAATATGCTGAAAACATATTTCTTTTTTTTTTTTTTTAAGATTTTATTTATTTATTTGACAGACAGAGATCACAAGCAGGCAGAGAGGCAGGCAGAGAGAGAGAGAGGGAAGCAGGCTCCCCGCTGAGCAGAGAGCCCGATGGGGGGCTCGATCCCAGGACCCTGAGATCATGACCGGAGCCGAAGGCAGCGGCTTAACCACTGAGCCACCCAGGCGCCCCTGAAAACATATTTCTTAAGGAGTTGTTCTATCACTGTTAATTCCTTAAAGAGCTCTCAATTATTATCAATCAAACCCATTAAAAAACCTACTGGCAGGTGCCTGGCTGGCTCAGTGTGGTAAGCCTCTGCCTTCGTCTGGGGTCATGATCGCAGGGTCCTGGGATTGAGCCCCAGGTCCCTCTCCGCTCAGCGGGGAGCCTGCTTCCCCCCTCCCTCTGCCTACTTGTGATCTGTCAAATCAATCAATCAAACACCTTACTGGCCCTTCTCTAGTAATCAAACCCAAAAGTGTTCAGCTACGGAACTGCCCCATGTCCGACATCTGACCTCAGACTCATACCCCACTCATAACATGTTCTCCCACAATCCCTGCAGGCCGGCTCAACCCAAATCACCTTCTGTGGCTCGGCACCCACACCTGTCCCAAATCGTCCCCAGGCCTCACCGCCACCTCCGACAGCCCTTCCTTCCATGACCTCGAAGACTGGAAGGAAACTCGCCCTCCTCCGACGACGCGACGTGAGCCTGACCCGCTCGCCTCTCCACCCGCCACCTTGCTCTCCCCCGCTCTCCTGTGACACCACAGTCAGCACCTGTGGGCAGGCTGGACCGGTCCCTCGATCCCTCCGAGCACAGCACGAAGTCGGCGCAGGCCACGCACAGCCACGCACCCGCGTCCGCTTAGAACCGTGTCCACAAGGCGGGCCCTACAGCACCACCGCGATTCTCTCCGAAACGAAACTTCCACGGCGGCCAGTGAAAGCTCTGCAGGTCTGTGCCTGAGCCGCAGCGGCCACCCCTTCCCCCGCGGGAAGCCGGTAACCCTGCCGGGGAGAGGCCGCCCCGTGCCCCGCGCCTCCCGCCCCCTCCGCTCCCGCGTCCAGCGGCCTCGGCTGCATCCGAGACGCGAAAACAAAACGCGCTTCCCCCAGCCAAGTCCTTCGAGGTCCGGACACAAGAGCAAAAACCGCGAGGGGAGTTCGGGGACCCTCCTCTCCCGCGAGGACGCGCACCCCGCCGGCCCCTGCCCGCCGCGTCCGCGAGCGCGGCTGGGGACCGACGGGGTTTCCGCCGCCGCAGGCCCTCGGCGCGCGCGGGAGACGCAGCGGCCCCGAGCTAGGCCGTGGGGAGCCCCACGTCGCGCACCCGGCGAGAGCCCGCGGAGGAGGCGGACCGAGGAGGTGCGGCCGTCGACGGGAGCTCCAGAAAGTCCGGGGCGAGGGACCCGCCCCGACCTCGGCCCGCACCCCCCGCCCGAGCGGGAGCGGCGCCGGGAGGGCCGGGGCGCGAGGCCGGGACGAAACTGGGGGCGGCAGGGTCAAGGGCCGCCTTGGGGGGAGGGGACCGGTGGGGAGGGGCCGTCCGGGGGTGGGCAACCGGGCCGGGCCGGGCAGTGTCAAGGCAGGGGCCTGGTCGGGGGGCGTCTATGGAGGAAGTGGGCCGGGGCCGGGTCGGGTCCGGGTCGGGTCGCGGGCGTCCGGGGAGGAGCCGGGTCGGGGCGTCCGGGGGTGGGCAACCGGGCCGGGCCGGGCAGGGTCAGGCAAGGGCCCGGTCGGGGGGCGTCTATGGAGGAACCGGGCCGGGTCCGGAGGCTTCGGGGGAGGGGCCGGGCCGGGTCCGGAGGCTTCGGGGGAGGGGCCGGGCCGGGGGGCTTCCGGGTCGGGGCCGGGCCGGGGGGCGCCCGGAGGAGGGCCCGGGTCTGGTGGGGGGGCTCCCGGGGAGGGGCCGGGCCGGGTCGGGCCGCGGGGGCGTCGGGTCTGGGGCGTCCGGGGCAGGGCCGGCCCGGGGGGGGCTCCGGAAGAGGCCGGACGGAGGCCGGGGCGCGCGGAGCTCCCTCACCGTGGTCCTGGTTGAAGCCGGCATAGAGCAGCCCGTTGCCATGGGGGTTACACGGCAGGAGGTTCATGGTGCCGCCGCGAAGAGTCCGCTGCTCCTCAGCGCCGCATGCCCTCGGGAGGCCGGACGCTAGGGTCCAGTCTGTCCGGCCGAGGCCGCCGCGCCGGAAGCGAGGGGCGGACGTGCGTGCGCGCGCAGCCAGGCAGCCGCGGAGCGCCGAGCGCATCCACCTGGGCCCCGCCGGGAGCGCCGAGAACGTCCCGTGCGCGGGGGCGGGGCCTGTGCGGAGGGAGGCGGGCTTGGAGTAGAGGGGCGGGGCAAGACGGCAGGGGGCGGGGCAAGACGGCAGGGGGCGGGGCGGGTCTGGGGCGGAGAAGCACCTGCCGCGTCAGGAGAGACTGGAGGGCGAGCCGCGGGGACAGTGGACCGGGTGCCATTCAGAGGCAACCGCGCCCCACCCCCGTCCTTCGCCCCATATGTAACAAGAGCCGCCCAGGAATCGTGGAAACGAGAGAGACTTTTTCTAATTTTTAATTGACTGAAGAGATGAGTATTTAAAATAGTAACAAGGCATCGTAGGGGGTTTTAAGTAAAATGTACACAAAAACAGAAAAATGGTTGGAAGTGAGGAAGTGGAAGTAAGAAGAAGTGTAGACCCCCCCATACAAACCTCCACAGGACACAGCACCCCCCCACCCCCACCCCATCCCCCCCACCCCCACCGGCCGCCCAGACACACAGTCCCCCTCCCCGGACACACAGACCCCACAGACCCACAGACCAGCCCTTGAGGGACAAAGTCTGGACTTTCGGGCCCAGAGCAGCTGGACTGTGGTTCTGCTCCAACGTGAGGGGCCACAAAGACCAGAGTGGTGGCCCTCTGAGCCTCTACTTAGTCCTCTGGTCTCTCCCTCACAGTCCCCTGTCCATTTCCCCTGCACCTGGATACCCACAGTCCAGGCACCATCCCTTCCTGCCTCTCCTACTGTCCTCTCCTCTGCACCCTTGGTCTGCTGACTCACCCTACAGGGTGACGACCTTTCTGCCCTGGGGCCCTGGGGTCTGAATTTCCCCATGCACCCCATGCTGGCAGTGTCAAATAACTCAGTTCCCGTCTGTGGGGGGAATCTCGGGCTGAGGCCCGTGGTTTAGGACGGGGCCAGGACTAATCACAGACCTGGGGCTCTTCAGCGCAGTCCATGGACTTGGAAAGAACCCTGCTGGTGGAGAGCCTTGCCCTGGCTGCACAGTCTTCTGTGGTCACCAAAGCGGGCACTTGGGGGAATGAGAGTCTGAGCCCTTCCTTTGGTCCAAGGCCTCCTGAGGTCCTATCTCACCGCAGGTCCTTCTGTGACAGTAGCCAGCTGGGCGTGCTGGTGAGGGGGCCCCTTGCCACAGCTGCTCTATCTTAACCCCAGAAGCTCAAAGCTGTGCCCCCTGGAATGGATTGACTGGTGACCCCCAGAGACATGCCTGCCCAGAACCTGTAACCCTACTTAGAGAAGCTTTGCAGATGTGAGGAAGATGAGATCACCCGGACGGAGGGTGGGCCTTAAACCCGTGGCGAGTGCCATCCTTCGTGGAGAAGAACGGGGGTGGCCGCGTGATGGGAAGGCTGAAACTGGCGCCATGTGCCGGCAACTGCAGTCACCCCGGGGGGGGAGCCCCCCAAGGGCCCCAGATGGTGAGGACTTGGGTGTTCCTTGTTGGAACCGTTTCTGGCAGCCCTAGGAAGCCAGCACAGCCTGTTGGTAGCTGACCTGTCTTGGAGCAGATGATGGGACAAGTGGTTCAAATGACCGCCAGGCTCCGTGCTGACTCCCTCTCCAGGTGGGGGGGCACGTCCTCCCCCTGGGCACACAGACTGGAGTTTGAGCCAGGGACGGAGGGCATAGGCATTACGTGTATTCCCTATTAAGGCCCAGCTTCCTATTTGTTGATTTTTTTTTTCCAGCTTCCTATTTGTAAGAGGAAAATCACATCCAGTGTGTTAACATAGGCCACAGAGAGAAATGCTTCGCAGAATCTCAGAACGCCCTCCTTGTCCCCGTGAGCCAAGGAGGGTCTCCACTGGGGACAGGCTGCTCCGCAAGGTGTCCGTGTCTATTATGGGTTATTAAAGGTTTTCAGACAAGGGTGGAAATGCTGCCAGCCCAGGTCCCAGCTAGCCTCTGCTCAGAGAGCCCTGGGGCCCCATGCCAGGATAGAGAACTTCACCAGGAACCTGCCAGCCTGCTTCCATGAAGCCACCCCATTACCTACCACTGACTGGTCTGCCCCTGCCTGGCTGATGTGTCTGCTGATCATCCTGTGCCAAAACTCTGCTCAGCCTCATCCAATGCCTCAGTCGGCCAAGGGCCTCCAGTAGCTCAGCACAGTGAGGACAGTCCCTGAGGAGAACGTGTGCTGGGAGTGAACCAGGTGAGCACCAGGTGTCCCCCCACCCCGCCCCCCGCCCCCTGGCTGGGACCTCCTCCACCTGCCGCTTCGCAGCAGGAGGACTGCCTCCCCCATCCCCTAGCACTTGCTTTAATGGGGTGGTTTTCCAGCAAAGGGCAGCCACTCCACCTCTGACTCCAGCAGACAGATGTTACGGAGCCTGAAATGGATGCTTTTTTCCAGATTCAGTATTTGCCTATGTGGTCCGTCATCAAAGTTGTGAGTTCTCCGTCTGGAAGATAATTCTGCAAGGCAGTCATTTTCACAGGGCAGTTGAGGACATAATTGTACATAACATGTTTTGAATCTAGATGCTTAAGAAGAACATTACCAACATCTGGGGCATAATGTGGCACCCCTGTTTACACTTTGGGTGGGTTTTGTCCCCGGGGAGGGCCATGGAAGGGACAGACAATGTGTAAGGGCAGTTTTTCTAGGGTTCAGTTTCCATTTGATTGTGTTTTCAGTGTATTCACCACTAAAATATGCATGTTTTGCTTCATAACGCATTCCATAGGGATGCCTGGGTGGCTCAGCGGCTCAGGTCATGATCGCAGCGTCCTGGGATGGAGTCCTGCATCGGGCCCCCAGCTCAGCGGGGAGCCTGCTTCCCTCTCTCTGCCCCTGCCTGTCACTCGGCCTGCTTGTGCTCTCTCACTCTCTCTGACAAATAAATAAATAAAATCTTAAAAAAAAAATAATGCATTCCATATTTCGGTTTATTTGTTCCTCTTTCCTAGGAATGCCACTGGATTTGCTAAAGCACTTTGTACTGTGAGGTATAACCTCTTGCTGAGACATGTCCTGGGGCCCCATAACAAAGTGCCCCACACAGTGGAGATTTATCCCCTCACGGCTCTGGGGGTTCTGGGGCCCGGGTCTGAGGTCCACGTCTGGTGACACCCATCCCGGGCACCCAGCTGTCCCTGCATCGATGGTCAGTGGGTCAACCCCTTTCTCTCCATCCACTGCCAGGTGCCAGGTGGAGAGAAGGTGCTGTGGCCCCAGCAGGACCCCCTCCCAGGCTGCAGCCATGGCAGAGGCAAGGTCCCTTCAGGGTTTACCTGCTGTTCCCTAGCCCACTCCCCTGTGGACATGGGTCCCCCTCATGCTCGCGAGGCAGGTAGAGCTCAAGCCTGGCCCTAGCCCTTCAGCAGCTGGGGGCCCCAGCCTCATTTCTGCTCTCTGGCTCTGTGAATAGAGATGTTGCTTCCAGTTCTCAAGCCCTCCGATTTCTAAAAATCTGTAAATGCTAACAGGAACTGAGGACTCGGCATTTTCTCACTGTTGGTTACTTTTTAAAGATTCCTCCTTGTACCCACCGGCTGCTGCAGGAGATGCGGAGCAGCTACAGCCAGTGAGGTGAGACCCTCTGTGTGGCCGTCTGTGAGCCTCTTGTGAGTGGTGGTAAGGACCTTGTGGGATTGTCCGTCGGTCCGGGGTGCCTACCAGATCTGTGAGCACCCCAGGGGGTATCAAGAGCCCTGTCTGCTGTTGTCCCAGACAGGCGCACCTTACGGGGTCGCCCTTCACACTTCCTACTTCCGGCCACGGCCTTTCTTCCCAGGGAAGGAATCTGGAACCACAGGAGCCATGTTCAGGACGGGCGACGACCCACGTGAACACACAGAATCAGAAAGAGCCGGCCCACCGTCCTACCAAGAAACAAGTGTACATTTTATTGTCGAGAAACATTTTCTTGAGTAACAGTGTCCACTTCGTTCCTTACTGAAACGGCTCCGGGTGATAATTTCCTTGCCGGTCTGGGTCTGCTGTGACTATGTTGTGGCCGTCGGACACAACAAGAGATATCTTTGGCATTTTCTTCCCATAATTTGTGGAACATCTTGTACAAAAAATGTAGATTTACAGAAAAATATGCATGTAAACACTTATTAATTCCCAAACATGGTAAACAACATAGCAAAACCTTTATCAGATCCGTGTGGGACCCGCGGGCACCGCCTCTGGGGACTCGCACTTCGCTGGAAAGAGGAGGTTTACAGAAAGGCCCTCGGCAGGTCGAGGACTGAGGTCTCTCCCGTTGCCTCCCAGAGTCCCCGGAGTCACACTCGTCACACGCGTGTGGCCGCTCCTGGAAAAGCAGTCGTGCTGAGGACAAGCTGTGCCGCTGTCCTCCAGAGCAGAGCAGACGGCCCATCCCCGGGACAACATTTAACACACGTCTAAAACGAGAGCTTCATGCACGTCCACAGGGAACCGTCGGTCGGGCTGTGTTTCCGCTGCACGGAGGGGCTCGGTCACCGCGACAGGTCTTACCGCGAGACCGGCAGGTGCTTTCCCGGGCCTGGGCCGGGCTCCCGCTGCCCTCTGACCCGTCCGTCCGCCCCGCGTGGGGCTGCTCCGTGTCTGTGCCGGCGCCGTCTTCAAGAGACCTTACAGCTGTTCCGGGGGCAGCGCTTGGGCGGGCTCTGGGGCGGCCGGGCGGCCTTCACTTTGCGGAGGCCACTCCTCTTGTGCACGGAGCTGGCGGCCAGCGAGTAGGAGCGGCCATGCATCATCCTGGCGTTGAGGCCGCTGGCCATGGAGAAGGACTTGAGGTGGCCCCTCAAGGCCATGGGCAGCGGCAGCTTGTCCACCAGGTGCACGGGCGTGCAGGACACCACTGCGCGGCAGCACAGGTCCTGCAGGCTGAGCACTGCAGGGAAGGGACCGGGCTCAGCGCCTGCTGTCCTGGACACCAGGGAAGCCCGCTCGCCTCCCCGCCTCCCTTCCCTGGGACTCAGGCCGCACTCTCCACCCACTGTGCCCATGCGTGGCCCGGGGCAGGGCCAGAGAAGGGTCACCCTGCTTTAGTCACCTGGGACTGGAGACCCGTCGTGTCTCCCTCCAGGCCCAAGAAGGGGGCAGACCTGGAGTACAGACGTGGCCGGTGAAGTCCTCCTACAGGACTCTCCGGGCTGCGATTTGGGGTGAGACAGTGAGGGTGTCAGGCATGACCTTGCAAACCAGACTGCTGGCACCAGAAGCACGTGTGACCAGCTCACAGGGACACGCTTGAGAGCGCGGCTGAGAAGTGAACGTTTCAGTCTCATCCACACCGTCCCTCGCATGCATCAGGCTCCCTGGATGGAGCCCTCGGGGGCCTGAAAGGGGGCCATTCCCAGATGACCCCATCACCACCCCAGACCCTAAGGGCTCAGGCCTGGGGGCTCCCAGCAGAGAGCTGTCTCCACACAGTGGCCCTCGGCCAGGGGTGGCATGGACTCCCCGGGACACGTGGGGTTCCCACCGCGGGGCAGCAGGAGCACAGCACTCTGAACATCCCACCCACCCGAGCAAAGGGCCCTATCCAAGTTGGCGGCTGTGCTGAGGCCAAGGAACCCTAATGGGGCAGAATCCAGCTCCACTCCCTCAACCCTGCACTGCCCAATTCAATAACTAGATTTTGTCCTTTTTTTCTTGTAACGGTCACACACTACCAGGTCCCTGTGAGGAAATCTGTGACAGCGACGGTCACCGTAAAGGCCCCAACAAAGCAGATGAAATCAGAGGACCCAGGGCTTTGGAGGGATTCACACCAAGGGGCCGGGTTCTAGGGCACCAGCAATGCTCCATGTGCCTCTGCCTCTCAGGTCCCCTCTTTGCAAACAAGATGAGCTGAAAGTGAATCATTCCTGAGAGGACATCCTCTTCCAAAACCGTGAAATGACACCTGGCCAGCTGGCCCTGGTGGGGGGGTCCTGCTCCATGGGGTGGTGCCACCCCTCACTCAGTGCACATACTACCCCCCCAGCTCTGCCACATGCAGACCCAGAAAGGGCTCTGCGAGCTACCCGACAAAACTGTCCCTAGGGGTCCCTCTCGAGTTAAACGCATTCACCCTGAGGATGGCCAGGACGCCCTGGCACAAGGCGAGTCCTGGGCCGCAGGCCAGGGGCGGGGGCTCTGGGACCGGACGGCCTCCCCGATGCCTACCCTTGCTCGGCCTCCAGAGCCGGTCTATCCCGTGCCGCAGCAGCACGGTCCTGGCCAGCTCTGTGAAGGACTCGGTGATGTTGAAGTTGCACAGAGGGCTGACCTCGAAGAAGGTGACGCCCAGCCGCTCCGCGTAGGCCTGCGCTTGCTCTGTGGGGACCTGCCGCTTGAAGGCCAGATGCAGGCGGTTCCCCACTAGGATTTTAGGGACGCCAGGGGCGTGCTGAAGGGCGAGACAAAAGCAAAGGGGTTACTTGGGCGAGCTTTTGGAGTTGCTGATGCCTTCGGTTATAGGGTAAGTAGCCTTCTCCCAAAGTTCACCCAGAACCTCAGGATGTGTCTTTGTTGGAAACGGGACTTTTGCAGAGCGTAATCAGTTAAGACGAGGTCACTGGAGTGGGCCCTGAATCCAGTCACCAGAGTCCTTGCAAGAAGAGGACACAGAACTCACAGCGGGAAAGCCACGTGCCAGCAGAGGCAGGGACTAGGGTTACGGTCCACAGGCCAAGGACCACCGGCAGACCCCCGAAGCTGGAGGAGGCCAGACGGACCCTCCTCGAGAGCCTCTGCAGGGAGCCGATCCTGCTGACGCTAGATTTTGGGCTTCTGGGCTCCAAACTGGGAGAGCGTACATTCCCGCTGTTTACGCCCGCGTATTTCTGCGGCTGCGGGAAATAACACCGTGCACACGGTTCTGACCACATCGTGTCCACACCGGCAGCCCCAGGTGCTGACCACATCGTGTCCACACCGGCAGCCCCAGGTGCTGACCACATCGTGTCCACACCGGCAGCCCCAGGTGCGGGCAGTGGCCCACACAGCAGGTGGGGCACGGCTCCAGCCCCCGGGACTGGGCAGGGCTCCAGGTGAGGGCCGGGTCCTGTTCTGATAGGGGCACAGCCCCCATGTTGCTGAGGCCTCGTGTCCTGGTTCACATGCCCGCCCCCCCGCATGCCCACGTGGACGGTGCCTGGCACCACGTCGTACCTCGTCTATTTCCTTGATCCACCGGTCGATGCCATCAAAGGACCAGCGGTTTGCGATGTCATAGACCAGGATCACACCCTGGGGGAGAGAAGCAGACTTACTGACGGGTCAGAGGCGAGCACAGGGACCACGCTGGCCCGTGTGCAGGCCACTCCGTCCTCGACCACTTGACTCATTTTAACAGAAACATATTATTTTGTTTATCTACCAACTGTAGTAGTTAAATAAGTATTTCTGATGATGTTTCATGAGCTCATTACTCAACCCTGTGATGTCAAGGTGAGTTGGGGTCTGGCTCTCCGTCCCCCACAGCCACCAGCTGTTGTAGGGACCCGGGATTCAGAGGGACCGCGAGGATCACCTCCTCCCCAGCAGCATTCCCACCCGCCCGGAGAGCGCGTTCCGCGGAGCATGCACAGACACACACGATCACGTGGGCACAGGTGCACACACGGCCCACCACACGCACATGTGTGCACAGACACGCGCAGACACGGGTGCACACACAGCCCACGTGCACACACAGCACGTGCAGGTGTCCACGCACACGCACGTTCCTGGGGCTGAGGCAGGCTCATGCGCCCCAACACCACGGGGCGCGGCCCTCTTGGAGCAGCTCCTCTGTGAGCAGAACGGCCTTCTCCAGGCAGCCGTTAGAGGACATTCCGAATGGGAGTTTCAGTCCGTTTGACCTCCTGGCTCAGGGGATGTTACCTGTGCGCCCCGAGAGTAGGAGCGGAATATGGTACAAAATCTTCCCTGCCCGGATGTATCCCTGGAAAAGACGTTAGGGCCAGTGAGAAGAAATCACTGCTTCTTCCCGACAACCAGGTTTGGAACTTGAGAGCCACAGCGAGAACATTCTAACCGCCAGTCAGTGGCCATCCCACTGCAGACACATCCCTGAGTTTATCAAAACAAGGAATGGACCCAGGGGTGCAGACACCCGGAACGGCCGGGATGGAGCTCCAAGCATCCAAAACCAGGATTAAAAAAACACAACATTCCCGTGGGGTGGATTCCAGCGGCCTGCTCTCACGGCGGTGGCTCCGAGCACCGGTGGGCGCGGATGCCCTTCCTGGCATCTTTGGTCAGGACGGCACCTCTGCGTGGGCAGCAAACACACCCACGCCCACAGGTGGCTCCTTGGGGAGGAGGGGGGACGGCAGGTCCAGGCCTGTCACTACAGACAGTGCAGTTTCTCCCTTTTCTCCTGCAGGTGGTGACCTGCCCCTGCCTTCTGAGTCCCAGGGCGCTCCCTGAGGGAGGGCAGGGCCTGGGGCTCAGGAGGGCCCTGAGGTGCTGACCAGTGTGGTCCAGGACATGGGAGGAGCAGATGGGGCGGGGACTCCCAGCCCGCGGAGTTTCAGCTCTGCAGCACATGGAGTGAGCAGGGAGCCTGCGGGCAAGGAGACACCGGAGAACAGCGCAGGGCGGGAATCACGAGCTCTCACGGGAGACGGGTGGCTGTCGTGAAGTGGGGCCGTCCCTGGACACGGGGTGCTGTGGATCGCGGCGGGGTGAGGCGGGGGGCCATGAGGGGTGGGCCCGTGACAGCTTTCATGAGGATGAGCCACTCGGACGAAACGCGCCATCAAGAGACCTCTCGCTGCTCAGGGGGGACATGGGGCAGCCTTCGGAGGCCGGGGCAAGCGTGGGCTGTGAGTGGATCCTTCGAGGGTCTCAGGGAGGGAGGGAGCCAGGATGAGATAAGCCCCTGCCCCACGGGCCTCAGGGCTGGGCGGAGTTTGCGAGGAGAGCCCAGGAGTCTGAGGACAGCAAGTGGGAACAGGAGGCCGGAGGCTCGCTGACCCACAGCAGCGGGCAGCCCAGAGGACAGAGGCTGCAGGGAGGCCTCAGCCACAATCTCAAACATCCTGGGGGGGGGGGGCGCGGGAAAGGATGGGTGCTAAGGGATGTTGTGGAGAAAGGCTCCCTGCTGACCGCCCCCGGGAAGGGGCAGGTGGGGACGGCGCCAGGACAGGCTTCCCACATCCCGAGGCTGGTGTGGCTGGGGGCTTGGTCACACGTGGGCAGAGAAGAGGGCCATGCAGGTGGCCCAGGAGAAGGATGACCCAGGGACGGGAACCGTGGTCAGGCAAGTTGCGTGGGGTGGTCAAAGCAGGAAATCCAGTTCTCTACTCCCCACCCCCCCAAGAGCAGGGGGTGGGCAGAGGTCCGGAGGTGGGACCTGAATCTCAGAGCCAGGGCTGCCAGGTGGGACGTGAGAAAGAGACCAAGTCCATCCAGACCCCAGGAGAGGGCCTCGAGCTCCCAGCCTCCCACGCCTGCCGTGGGTCTGTCCCCATCACCCTCATGGGCCCCTCCTGGAGCTGGGGAAGCAGAAGGTCTCAGTAAGGCCACGTTCTGGACAGACCCCCGGGGACCCACCAAGGCCCCAGCGTTCCCTGCCATGGATGAAGCCTCGGTAGCCCAGACAAGCGGGTCACCACCTCCTGTGGGGCAGCCCTGGGTCTGCTGGGCCGGGGGGCGGTCCTCCCACAGGCGGTAAGGTGCACTCCGAGGGCCAAGAGAGCCTCTACCCCCGGGGGCCGGCGCATCCTGCTGAGAGCCCGGGGTGGGCCCCAACTCACCAGAGCTGTAGCTTCACCCTCCGGCCGTCCAGCAGGATGGTGGTGGTCTTGTAGTCGATGCCTGTGGGAGGGGGTAGGCCAGCTTAAGTGTTGCTGGCCTCAGAGTTACTCTCAAGCAAATGGCACCAGAGAGGAGAACTCTCCTGGGGGGAGAGAAAGGACTTCTCACCAGGGAAGAGTCATGGTTTTGAGGTAGACGGACTAGACCTTGTTTTGGGTCTCCCTGGATTCGCACGGACCCTGCCCACCAGTGCCACTGCCCACTCCGTGGGGGCCACTGCCCACTCCGTGGGGGCCACTGCCCACTCCGTGGGGGCCTCCCACCTTCCTCTCCTCCCTCGGCACCAGCCACCTCGGCCCCGGGCCTCGGGAGGCTCTGGCTGCTGCACGCTGCCCCAGGCGCGGGGACGCGGCCTTGGGCTTCGGCCCCTGGAGTGTTCGGCACGAGGCCCCCGTTTTCAGGCAGCTCTGAGCAGCCCCACGTCCGGCCCCCCCATCTGTGCGACCCTCCCTCCCGCCCTGGGACTGCTCCCTCTGAGCTCCACTCCCAGGCTAAAACCCCGAGATCGTTCCGCCAAATTATCACACTAAGAACGTCAAGAAAAATGTGTCGCATATAAAATGAGGTAGGAAGCATGACCTCAGCTAGGTAAAGAAAATACACGCGTTGTGTGTGTGTGGATGTGCGTGGAGGGGTGACGCGGGACCAGCCCCACGTTGCAACTGGAAATTTCTCAGTGGTGTTTGCTTTGTTTATCCAAACCTTTCCTTAGTTTAAGTTTCTTCAATGTGTATGCATTCTTTCCCTAAGATCAGAAAAAGCAATAAGCATTTTTAAAAAGGAAAAATATTCCTCCCCGTTCCATCAGAAACCAATTTTCTGCTCCTTTTAGAAATCAGTCCCGTGGGTGCCTGGGTGGCTCAGTGGGTGAAGCCGCTGCCTTCAGCTCAAGTCATGATCCCAGGGTCCTGGGATCGAGCCCCGCATTGGGCTCTCTGCTCAGCGGGGAGCCTGCTTCTCTCTCTCTCTCTGCCTGCCTCTCTGCCTACTTGTGATCTCTCTCTGTCAAATAAATAAAGAAAATCTTTAAAAAAAAAAAAAAAGAAATCAATCCCGTGTTGACAGAGCAAGTCCCCAGAATGCTTCTGCCCCGTCTGCGGCTGAGCCGGCGCACTCGGCGGGACCCAGGGAGGGAGAGGCCAAGACTGACACCGTGGCCATGAAGGGGCAGAGAAAGCAAGAGAGGAGTTCTCCCATCCAAGAAACACACCCAACACGATTTATGACCACAAGGACCCAGCCAGGTTTGGGGCGCTGGATTTAGGCCATTTTTAGACTTACTCAGGAATGTCTCTCAGAGCAAGCCCAGCCTTGGAAACATTCTGGGATGTGGCCAGACTTCAGCTATCTTGACAAGGAAAGCAGGATTAGGAGTTACAGATCTAAAGGGGAATGGGCTCCTGGGGGTCAGACAGAAGAAAAGAGAGGAACCCCTACCTGGGGGCCTTGCCCTGAGAAAGTCCTGGAACGGGTGTGAAATCTTACTTTCCACCAAAAGAAAACCCCCACAGCCACGGCTCAGAAGGAAGCCCCCTGAATGCATTCGAAGGAAGGAGCCATTCCCAACTAGCTTACAGATCCTCTGGAAGGATCTGTAGCACTCGGCCTTAGCGAACCCCCCGCCCGACACACCATATCCATACACCCTCCTTTCCTTAAAGTCAGTTGAGGGCTGTGCAGCATGCAGGCGGAAGGCAACAACAGATTTGCTTCGCATTCTGAGGACATGCTGCCGAGGCTTTAGGGCAGAGCACAGATATTCTGGAAGCTGCTTAGGTCAGTAGCTTTGGGCTCTGGGAAATTACTTTTTGGGGCGACCCACCAAGGGCCTCTTCACAGTCCATTAAAACCCTACAGAACTATCTGTAAGGCAACTTCAAATGCCTGTATTCTTCCTTTTGCAGCGGCCAGCATTGGGCATATGTGATGTGCGACACACACGTGCAATAAAACAGGGTATAAGTGCCTGTAATGGAACATGGATACACACAGACATTGAATGGAATATATGACACAGAATACAATGTATAATTACATAATAAGTAGAATATATACACATATAATCAAACATACATAAACACATGAAGACATATACAGAGAGCAACTTCAAAGTTAATTTTGGAGACATCTAATTTTCCCCTGCGAACACTAAAGGTTTTATACCATCTAAGTAAAGCAACAAATGAGCACACTTGGGAACCTATTTTTGAGTCTAGAGAGAATGTGGCTTCGGCACATCCGTTTCCAGACAGCAGAAGAGAGTTCTCACCATTAACAGGCTGGAGAGGGTTTTCATTTCTAACCTTTAGGACAGTAACTCACTGTTTGAATTGGGTTGGCGCCTTTGATTTACAAGGCACCCTCACGTACCTTATTTTTTATTTATTTTTTAGGTCCACAGTAAAAATAAGTTTTCATAAATTTAAAAGAACTCATTCCTAATGGTCTTTTTAACTCCCCATAAGGGTTTTTTTTTCCAGTTTTTTAATTTATTTTTTTTATTTTAGTAATCTCTATACCCAACATGGGGCTTGAACCCACAACCCTTAGATCAAGAGTCCCATGTTTCACCAACGGAGCCGGCGAGGCACCCCAAGCACCCTATGAGTTTTTAAAACTATACTTGACTTTTGTTTTCATCACTCACAGATGCACATGGTTTTAAGTGTCAGAAACTTAACATGGACAGCAGGACCCGATGCACACCCCCGCAGCACCGCATCCATTTTCATCCTCTGGGTACTTGTCTGCTTTGTGTCTCCCAATTTGTAAGCGACATACGTGTATTCCTACTTTCTGACTCTTCAGGGTTAGACATTAATCAAATTCCCACTGTGGAAAGTGAAAATGTAGTTCTCTTTCACCGACATGCTCCACATGTCTCTCTCTCTCCCCCTACACACACACACACACTACAGTCATTTGTCGTCTTAGCTAGACCAATATCCAATTTTATATCAATATGACCAAGTAAACACTATCCGCAGCTGGAACGCGCGTGTTCATTTGTCCTTCACGTACAACTTTTTGTTTTTACTGGAGTTAAAAATTGCCTTTTGTTTATTTGCTTAGTTTTCTCTGCACGTATCACTAACATATCCTTAAAGTCTCCTCCAGTTATCCAGCCTTCCCTTAGTACTTCCAAACATGCGGTGTCTCGCCTTCTTGGCAGCATCTTCTCAAGCTTCTGTCCCGCCCCCTCGCAGACTAGGAGTGCGCCGTCTTCCTGGACCCTCTTTTCTCCTGCTGTGGAATCCCACGTCTCCCTCTCTGTCGGTTTACAACCTCATTTTTCTTCCTGAGAACAGTGTGTGGAAGATAGTTTTCAAGACTCTGCAAGTCTGTAATGTCTGTAGTCTGCACTCATTCTTCAGTGAGAGTGGATGGGCACCCAACTGAAGCAGGAAATAGTTTTTATTCAGAAATGTGCAGGTCTACCTTCTGGAGTTCCTGTTGAGAAGTCAGATGTCACACTGATTCTTTTTTTTTTTTTTTTAAGATTTTATTTATTTATTTGACAGAGATCACAAGTAGGCAGAGAGGCAGGCAGAGAGAGAGGAGGAAGCAGACTCTCCGCCAAGCAGAGAGCCCGATGCGGGACTCGATCCCGGGACCCTGAGATCATGACCTGAGCCGAAGGCAGGGGCTTAACCCACTGAGCCACCCAGGCACCCACACTGATTCTTGATCCTTTGAAATGCAGTCTGTTCTTTCCTCATATAAGGTATGGAGGGTCTTTGCCTTGGCCTAGTATGCTGCAATCTCATGCATTATTATGGGGCACTTTCATTGTTGGGCGGCCCACTCAACAGGCTCTTTCAATCTGATAATGCAAATCTTTGAATTCTGGGAAATAGTCTTGGATTGTTCACTTTTTTCTTCCTGCTGGGGTTTTGTTCATAAGATGTTAGGCCACCTGAACGTACTTCATGATTTTCTTACTTTCTCTTATTTTGCATTTCTCTTTTTTCCTCAACATTCTGGAAAATGGTCTCTGTGTTATCTTTTATCCTTCCTTTGAAATTCTTATTCTGCCATCACATTTTAAATTTCCAATATCTTTACTGTTTTGGGATTTCTTTCTTTCTTTCTTTCTCTCTTTCTTTCAGATTTTATTGATTTATTTGACAGACAGAGAGAGACACCAAGAGAGGGAGCACAAGCAGGGGGAGTGGGAGAGGAGAAGCAGGGTGCCTGACACAGGGCTCGATCCCAGAACCCTGGGATCATGACCTGAGCTGAAGACAGATGCTTCACCACCACCGAAGGAGCTACCCAGGCACCCCTCAAATAAATATATGAAATGTTTTTTTAATGGGTTTTTCTCTTTAAGTTGTAATTTTCTTTCTTTTTTTTTTTTAAATATTTATTTATTTGACAAGGAGAAAGATCATAAGTAGGCAGAGAGGCAGGCAGAGAGAGGGAGAAGCAGGTTCCCCGCTGAGCAGAGCCCCATGCGAGGCTCGATCCCAGGACCCTGGGATCATGACTTGAGCCGAAGGCAGAGGCTTAACCCACTGAGCCACCCAGGCGCCCAAGTTGTGATTTTCTAACTAAATCTCAAATTAGTGGACATCAGTTTCAGAATTCAGCCTTTAGGGTCACTGAGAAGTTTTCTTATCTTTCGTTTGTTTTTCCTATAACCTCGCCCCCAATTTTTCATTTGCTCTTTTAATTTTTTCATTTAATTTCACATTTTCCTCCTGAAACGGCACTTCAGAAATGACAGCAAGGCCTGGTTTGGGGCAGTAAGGTGAACAGTCTGCTTTCTCTCATTTCAGTGCCCTGTTGTGTTTCTAAGCCTGTTTGCTCTGAAGATATAAATTCACAGCTCAATCCCAGGACCTGAGCCAAAGGCAGATGCTTAACAACTTAGCTACCCAGGCGTCCTGCTCTCTTTCTTTTTAAAAAAATATTTTATTTCTTCATTTGAGAAAAAGAGAGAGCACATGAGGGAGGGAGGAGAGGCAGAGGGAACAGCAGACCTCCTGCTGAGCCGAGGGCAGACACTCAACCGAGCCCCCAGGCGCCCCTGGATTGCTCTCTTTGGAGACTCTGCTTCTGGCCATGGCTGCACAGGTCCTACCGGACCAGTCCTCCCGCAGATAGCAACTCTCAGTGACAGAAATAATCTAAAGACCAGTGACCCCAAAACACCGGAGAGTGACTGGCTGTATGGGAAGGGTCCCCCCACTTTCTCCACTCTGGTGTCGCACCTCGCAGCAACCATACAGTTCGGGTTCACCAGGGGAAGAGGAGCTGGGACGGAAGCGGACGGACGGAGACACAGACGGGGGGAAAGAGCAGTAGAGAATCCAGGAAGGCTCAGGCACCAGGACCCAGGCTGGGCTCAGACGAGACCTGCCCTCCAACTGTCAGGCAGGTAAGGCCGTAACCTCCTGTCTGCTGAAGCTGCTTGGAGCTTTGTTAAAACTCAGCTTAGTTAACATAGAGTGTAGTCGTGGCTTCGGGAGCAGAATTTAGTGATTCGTCTCTTACACGCACTACCCAGTACTTATCCCACCAAGTGCGTGCTTTAATGCCCGTCACCCACTTTGTGCAGCCCCCGCCCTCCCCTCCAGCAGAACTCACTGTTCTCTAGAGTTAAGAGTCTGTTACGGTTTGCTTCCCTCTCTGTTCTTATTTTATTTCCCCTTCCCTTCCCCTATGCTCATCTGTCTGGCTTCTTCAATTCCCCACTAGTGAGATCATATAATTGTCTTTCCCGGACTTACTTCAGTCAGCGTAATCCCTCCAGCCCCACCCACTTGGTCGCAAAAGACAAGACTTCATTCTTCTGGTGGCTGCGTGACATTCCATTATACACAAGCTACAAAAGATACATTTCAACATCTTCCCAAAGCAAAGTACAACGCCCCGTGTCTCCGCACCGCACTAAGGGACAAGCACTGAGAAGCGCGACCGTCGGGACTTGCCCATCCGCCAGCCTGGCGCAGACTGAACGCACTGTGCAGCTGGTGGTTCCCGCCGCGGTGCAGAGGAAGCTGTCCTCGGCGAGGCTGACCCTGACCCCGGAGCCCCGGGAACGCACAGCCCCGCGGTCTCCACTGGGGCCGGCTCGTGGAGAGCAGCGAGCGCCCCCCTTCTCCAGCCCGTGGGCTCCGCTGCGCGCCCCTCTGCCACCCGCGGCACCTCCCTCTCGCCCCGCGTGGAGACTCCGGGATGGGCCGGGGCCAGGCAAGCGGGGTGGGACAGGAGACCAGGCTGGAGGAAGCGCTGCTTCGCGTGTGAGTGTGCCTCGGTTTCCCCAGCTGGGGAGAGAGAGGGGTCACAGCCACCGGGCCACCCGGGTTCCCACAGTGAAGGCCCACAGGGAGGAGCTCTGAGGGATCCAATCCCAGTCCTGACAAGCAGCAATGTCCTCGTGCTCCCCGAGCCTCGGTCTCCCCCGCCACCTGGAGGAACGCACTGGCCACAGCGGTTCACAGACTGTGCCAAGCGCCGAGAGAGCCTGGCCGCCTGGGAGCCCCGGTCTCCGGAGACGACCCAGCGCTCACCAGCTCCGCGCCCCCCGCCCACTCCTCACTAACTTCCTCACTGAACCCTTGCCCTCAGCCCTGCGCTGCTTCCTTTCTCCTGACTCAGTGTTTGCTCTTCTCTTATTCAGTATCTCTCTGCCTCCCTGACGGCTGCTGGCTGCCGGCCGGTCCCCGAGAACCAGCGCGCTGACCTTAGCAATGTCACGGTCAGGATCAAAAGGGGTAATTCTGTTCGCTGCACAGAACGAATTCAACGAAAACTCTGTCCATCAAAATGCAAGAAAAACACGCGAAAGCTCCTAGAGCAAAGCCTGCAGGAAGGCTCATTGAGTCAGAATAACCGAGAGAAGAGGAGATATAATTTTAGCCTTCTTAAAACAAAACAAAACAAAAAAGGAAGCATCAGATGCCAAGCCGTTCGCTCCACTTTTAGCTCCGCGTGAGGAATGGATAATTTAGCTCAGCTCACGCAGCACCTGCTTGTGTCTATTTTACGGCGTGAGCGGGTGAAAATGTATGCCGTCACATAGAAGAATGCTCCTCTGGTGTAAATACTGGTTAAAATCACTTGCAAACACATTCATCTTCGAGCAGCTGACTTCTGAGAAATGTGTCTAATGCTGAATGAAAACGTCAGAGAGCAGACCAGGGATCGCCAAAGGCTGGGACGAGGGGTTCCCTCTGCAAGTGGTAGCGGTTGGACAAAATTGTGGACGTACTAAATGCTACTAACTTACTTTAAAATGGTTCATTTTGGGGCACCCGGCTAGCTCAGTCAGTGGAGCGTGTGACTCTCGATTTTGGGATTGTGAGTTCGAGTCCCACATTGTTGTAGACATTACTTAAAAATAAAATCTTGAGGGGTGCCTGGGTGGCTCAGTGGGTTGAGCCTCTGCCTTCGGCTCAGGTCATGATCCCAAGGTCCTGGGATCGAGTCCCGCATCGGGCTCTCTGCTCCACAGGGAGCCTGCTTCCTCCTCTCTCTCTGCCTGCCTCTGCCTACTTGTGATCTCTGTCTCTGAAATAAATAAATAAAATCTTAAAAAAAAAAAATCTTGAGGGGTGTCTGGGTGGCTCAGTGGGTTAAGCTTCTGCCTTCGGCTTGGGTCATGATCTCAGGGTCCTGGGATCGAGCCCCACATCAGGCTCTCTGCTCAGCGGGGAGCCTGCTTCCTCCTCTCTCTCTGCCTACTCGTGATCTCTCTGTCAAATAAATAAATAAGATCTTTTAAAAAAATAAAATAAAATATTGAAAATATAAAAATAAAAACAAAATGATCATTTTATATTATGTGAATTTCACCCCAAAGAAATTGTGTACACGTGTGTCCTTCCCAGAACTAGGTCTGCTCGGCTCTTTGGATCGGAGGACAGTCTGCTAGACAGTCTGCTAGACAATGCGGGGTGTCTTGCAGGGCCAAAGGGTGGGCAGGGTTTGGGGCAGGCACCCTGCTGCACCCACAGCCACAGCCAGCACTGGTCCCTCGGGGCACCCTTGCATTTCTGGATGCTCTAAAAGAAAGTCCCATTCTAGACAGGGATCTGAACTGTGCTCATCATCTTTAACGAAGGGCACTACTGAAATTAACACCATCTCTCTCTCTGCAGATCTCCTTTTTGAGAAGCATGATCCCTGAACCCTCTCTTTCCTCAATTTCTCTTTGAAATGGCAAAGCAGTGGATTCAGGTGCCCCCCCAGTGAGGGACAGTCCAGGGGCCTCCGGTCTCCTCATGGCCTGGCTGCCCCAGCTTGTCCGCGCGGCTCCCACTTCTTGTGGCCCTGAACTACTCATTCCCTACTGTGGGAGCTGAATCTTCCCACCTGCCCGGCAGGGACGGGACCACCACCATGCTACCTCAGCCCTGGGCACCCAGTGCTCTGTGCTGACCAGCCGTGTGCAGGAACACTGAGTTCTCAGTGTGGGGCCCAGTGCCCCAGCACGAGTGAGATCAGGGCATAGCCAAGAGGGTCTCTGGACCATTGTTTGGGTGTGGCCAGACAACAGCCCTGTTTCCAGAGGCCCAACACTTTCAAATCATGGGCCTCCCCTCCCTGTGTCTCAGGGTCACCCCTGAACTTGGGACACTGCTGGAACGTGGACTCAGGCCACCGCCAGGGCCTGGCAGCTCCGGCCAGCAGGGGCTCTTCCCTGCTCTCACAGGCCTGCCGCCCAGGAGACACAGCTGGGAAACCCTCACTGTCCCTCAGGGGAGGAGAGGGGCAGCATCTCTGATGTTCAAGGGCACAGTTCTCGATGCTGTTGGCACCGTTTTTGTAAAGCCCACTCAGCCAGGGGCTGCCCACCTGGCCCATGAGGCGCTGGGGACTGAGGCCAACACCTCCTCTGTCTGGGACACTCTGCTCACGTAGGCGGTCAGTTCAGTCAGCCAGCGGCACTGTATTCTAGCCCGTTCCCACCCCCTGGGGCTGCATGTGTCCCCAGAAGGAGCCCTGAGCCTCCCGGGATCAGCCCCCTACCTCTGCAGCTGCAGAAGATGTGGCGAGAAGACAGCTTGGGGAAAGGCATGCCCTCCTCACGGGTCGTGCCCATGCCCGGCTAAGGGACTGCCCCACGGGCACAGTAAACTGTTCACCTGTCTGTGCTCCTGAAGACAGTTTAGGATGAACCACTGGGAACTAGGACTTATTATCCCCACTCACCTGAGAGAGGCCAGGGGCCTTCTTATACAGTAAGTAACCATGATGTCAGGCACGAAGCACGAGAGGTGCCTGTGTGTCACTGTGGCTAGAGGGAAAGGAAGTGGGGGACCAGCCAGGGAGGGGGAGGGCACATGGGGGTCCCTCTGCTGAGCAGTTATCATCACAGGACAACCAGAAACAGCCACACTGGCTTCCCTGAAAAGCGCACAGTAGAGGCAGATGTCTGCGGGCGGCAGCAGGGGCTCTGGGATGGATGCTAGGGAGGCCACATGGCTCTGCTGGGCACAGAGCACCCACGGCCCCAAGCTGCCTCCTAGGTTCATGCTCAGCCAGGCCCTCACTGCCTATGGGAGTGGTGGGTGCCCTGAGTTGGGTCGCCGAGCGGGACACCTTTGAGAACAGTTTCCTGTCTAAGGGAAGAGGGTGGTCTCTTCAGCTGGGCCAGCCCTGATGCCACCATTCTGCTTAGCTAGGAGGTACAGTGCGGACTCAGCCAACATCATTACCAGCTGGGCCCTAAGCTTGAGGGCTGGGCAATTTTTCTCATAGAGGCCATGACCACCCCAGAGACCTCAGCAGGGCCTGGGTCACTGCCAGGCTTCCCCATGCCCAGTGGCACCTCCTTTGGGACAAGTATGATGAGCCCAAGACAGTGTGGGAGGGAAGGATAGAGTCCCATAAGTCATCTCGTCTGGCCCAGGAGGGCCAGGGGCCAGCTCCTGGTGACCGCCACCTGCCAGGGAGGAGCAGAGGCTGAGGGTGCTTGACCACTCAGGAGACAGAGCACGGCGGCAAGGTCCATTCCCTCCCTCACTCAAACCTTACACAATGGCAGCCACCAGCAGCTGTCCAGAAGATTCCCAAAAGGGTTCTCACTGGCAGCCCTGGCAGTGGCGGGGCAGTGTGGCCCTGCCCACACCTCAATTTCGGACCACTGGCCTTCAGAGCCTAGAGAGAACAAATATCTGTGTTGTTAGGCCCCCAGCTCTGGCTGTGTTACAGCTGCATCCAGAAACGGACATGGGTCCGCGGCATTCCTGTACTGCTCCTCCAGTGCCCGCCCCGCCCGTGCCCACAAACAGCTCCGGGCTCGGTGCGGGTGCCCAGCCTCACAGGATGGGTCCCAGGCCTGATGCCTCTGGCCTGGCCTCTCCCAGACGTCTAACCAGCATGACCCTATTTAAACCCATGAGGCAATGGTCTACCTTCCAGAATGAACACATCGCTCTAGACTGGGAGAAATAGATTCTACTCCCACATGAAGTTTCTTAATCTAAAAGAGAGTTTAAGGGGTGCCTGGGTGGCTCAGTTGGTGAAGCCTCTGCCTTTGGCCCAGGTCATGATCCCAGGGTCCTGGGATGGCGCCCCGCATCGGGCTCCCTGCTCTGCGGGGGGCCTGCTTCCTCCTCTCTCTGCTCCTTTCTCCTCTTGCTTGTGCTCTCTCTCTCTCTCACTCGCTCTCGCTCTCTCAAAGAAATAAAATCTTTTAAAAAAGAGAGAGAGAATTTAATGTTCCTCAAATTTACCTATTTATTTTCCCCATTAAGATAATGCCTTTCAGCCTACTGTATTAGGGTTCCCTATAATTTAATACGCATATTTATGATTCTGCCTCTGTAAATTTCTTTTCCTTCCTAATCAAACAAGATGCTATGCGTCAGGAGTCCCAGTATTGTTCAAATCCACAAACAAACTCGCTGAGTCCCATTTCGGGGAAGTAAATCCATTAATTTTTATCTGCAAGAGGAGGGGACACACAGTCCACAAAACCCAAAAACAGCCTGAGGTTCACATTCAGCCAGGGAAGCCCCAGGACAGTGGTGATGACCTTCGTGGCTCTCCACCACCACTTTATGGGACTATCTCCCAGGGGACGACCGTTGGCAGGTGGTTTCAGGCATGAAACTCAGGCGTCCGTGGAGAGATTGGGAAACCAGGCTGAGTCCCAGCTGGATCCTGCTGCGACAGGTGGCAGAGAGGTGGCTCCACGGGCCCAGGGCACCTGCCTTCTTCTCCCACCGTGCGGGTCCAGCAGCATGGCAGCCTCCCGCTCTCCCCGGCAGTGTCTCCCAACACAGTCCCGGGTGAGTTCCCCACGAGCCAAGGACATGTGCTGGGTTGCTCACGGCCTGGATTCCAAACTGTGCGCTCCGCTAAACAGACCTAAACTCCTGGAATGCGGGCCTGTTCAGGAAAACATGGACCACATGGCCAGCTTTCCGCCCTGGGGCTGGGGTCACTGGAAAGTCCGCGAAGGGCGACCATATACTTAAGCAAATGAAACCGTCCAATAGCCATAGAGTCGCTTGAGGTTGGACGAGTCTCTGAGCACGACCAGAACAAAGAAGAGTCTGCTTCCTCATTGATACCCTCTTCAAAAGGTTTATACCTTAATCAGAGCCACAGAAATGATGCACACTGGGTCTGTGTATACTTGCGTGTGCTTACGTACACAAGTACTGCGCACACGTGCATGTGCTCTGCCTAGAGAGTATATTATGTAGACACGTGTCAAACATACTCGGATATGCGGTGTTTCTGAAGTATGTGACAGTCGAGCCCTGTTTTCTCTAAAACCTGTAGCTGGGAAGTCTCCCACTGCGGGGAACGTGCCTCACCTCAGTGGCTGGTGGAGACCAGAAGGAAGAAGTGATCGTGAACCAGAAGACATGCGCCACAGAGGCTAGCCCTCCAGTCCTGCTGGGGGGGAGCGGGGCGGGGGGGGTTGGGGCAGGCAGCACCCCAGGAACCCAGGTGTTTACAAACGAAGGGGCAGTGATCTGCTCCCAGAAGCCTGAAGGGTGGCAGCCCAGCAGGGACGGGCAGCGGGCAGCGCAGGCCAGCGTGGGCCGGTCCCCATCACTTCAGCGGCTCCCACAGCCTGCGGACGTGCCAGGTCTCGGCCGGAATCCGGGGGCAGCTCGGAGAGGAAAGCAAAAGCAAGGCCCTCTGAGGATGGTAGCCCTGGGGACCTTGGTGCTGTCTCATGCAGTGACTGCCTTTCCCGCGGTTTTGTTTGTGGATCTGATAAAACAACATCTCCGATGTTTTTATGCCCGATCCCCTGGATATGGCGACTTCTTTCAGTTTTTGCTTATGCACAAGTCCTTCTCTGAGGCTAAATAAGCTGAAGAAGCCAGGGAAGAAAGCATCAAACAAACTCTTTAAAAAAAAAATCTCTTAACGGGAAATCAGTTCACAGCCTGTGATGGGAGTGATGGGCTCCATCGCCTCGAACCTTGCTGCTTCCCTCACCCCAAAAGGCCCGATCGAGGAGTAAGCCAGTGTAGCCAGCAAGACTAAGGCAGGACCAAGGCCGTCATCCTACAGCCGCTGAGACACCCAGAGCTAGTGACAGAGGATATGGTGGGTGCTTGGGGGGTCTCCAGCCAGAAGCTGACCCTCTGCCCAGCAGGAACCTGGCCTGGCTGGATCTGAGCCCCTCCTTGCCCATCACCCCAAATCAGGGCCACCTTGAGTTGGAGTTAGAGGCTGAACAAAAGGGGAAGTCCCCACTGCAGGAGGAGGCACTACAGGACACGAGTGGGTAGAGCTTAAAGACTGGCTCTTAAGGAGAAAATCTGATACAAAGGCAGTTTTCTTATTGTCAAATACATGGAAGCACTTACACGTAGTTTAAAAAATGGATACATTGAAGAAAGTTACCATATGCTCTTGGTGGCACCACGGGAGGTAAGGAATAGCAGAGGGTCTCCGTAAGGAATTACAGTGTAAAGAACTAGAAAGGACTCACCGCCTCTCAATTCAAACTTGAATATGATGGCTTTATAAATCGTGTTTTAAATCTTGAACTGGTTGCCAAGGGAAACCGCAGAGTAGCTGCGAAATCAGCAAATCTACCTCTCTCTGATGAAGGCAGCGCGGTGGGGGAGGGCGTGCGTGGAGCTCCTGGCAGAACACTGGTCAAAGGCAAACAGAAAGGCAAAAAAAAACCCATAACAAGGTCAGTAAGGAAAAGCATTTTGATGGTTCTCACAGGGAAGAAAAGCCACTGCTCTGAGCCAGAGGGGCCACGGAGCCAACCACACCATCCACACTCCGGCTCTCACTCAGGCTGTGTGATCTTGAGAGAGTAACTCACCCTCTCCGGGCCTAACAACATAACCTACCTCAGGAGATGGTTCTTCTACACGCTCAATAAAAGGGGTGGGCAGTCCTACAACCGGCTGTCAGCAGAAATGAACCAGAGAAAGAAAGATGGGGTTTTCCTGCCGGCAAAAGGAAGCTGGAGGTGTAGCCAGGAGGAAGTAACCAGAAAACAGCTGCGAGGCAAGAGATTCCTCTCCCAGCAATTGGAGGTGGACGGGTAATGCCGTGCTGGCAACACCACCAGCTGGGCCACGGGGAGAGACCCTCACCAGGGACCGGAGAGGAGGAGCCCAGCAGGGGCCGGACTGCACTCTCCTCACAGAGCTGAGCTGTCCAGGCCTTTCTCTCACCACTTCTTCCTGGGAGAAGAGGCCAAACGAGGTACTAACCCTCCAGATCCGAGGGAGGCTCCAGGGCCAGAGGCCCCAAAGTGGGAGGTGGGTCCCTCAGCTATTCTGCGTGCATATCACACTTTAACAGAAAGTTATACGAGGAGAAAGAGACAAAGAACCCAACCTGAAAGGACACAGGACCCAGGGAACAAAAGGACGTTCGTCCCAATTACTTCATGCAGTGGAACAACTTCATGAAGTTGGCAAAATAAGAGATGTATTAATGAAATAAATTATTTAAAGAAAAATTTTAAAGATTTATTTATTTACTGGAGAGAGACAGAAAGCACAAGCAGGAGGGGCAGAGGCAGAGAGAATCTCAAGCTGACTCCCCACTGAGTGTGGAGCCCAACGTGGGGCTCGGACTCATTACCCTGAGATCAGGACCTGAGCGGACACTGAGTCAGATGCCCAACCACCTGTGCCACCCAGGTACCCCATTCAAAGAAATTTTTGAAAGTTGTAAATGAGGGGCGCCTGGGTGGCTCAGTTGGTTAAGCAACTGCCTTTGGCTCAGGTCATGATCCTGGAGTCCCAGGATCAAGTCCCGCATCTGGCTCCGAGCTCCATGGGGAGTCTGCTTCTCCCTCTGACCTCCCCAACTCATGCTCTCTCTCTCTCAAATAAATAAATAAAATCTTTTTTTTTTTTATAAAGGTCTTTTTTTTTTTTAAGATTTTATTTATTTATCAGAGGGGGGGGGGAGAGCGAGCACAGGCAGGCAGAGAGGCAGGCAGAGGCAGAGGGAGAAGCAGGCTCCCTGCCGAGCAAGGAGCCCGATGTGGGACTCGATCCCAGGACGCTGGGATCATGACCTGAGCCGAAGGCAGCTGCTTAACCAACTGAGCCACCCAGGCATCCCTAAATAAATAAAATCTTAAAAAAAAAAAAGAAAATTGTAAATGAGAATTGTAGAAGGAAAAAATTGCAGAACACAGCAATATCATTTACTAAACTAACAAGGAAGTTAGAAACAGCTAGAAACAGTTTACTAAAATAAAGATTACCAACAAATCGGAAAGGCTTGAGATATCCACAGAAATTCAGAAGAGAGAGACGAAAAGGACGGCCGCAGCATCGCAGCGCCTCAAAGGTAACCACGTTGTGACCCTCAGAATATGTGTCTCCAGGAGGCTATGGCAAAGGGGAGTGAAGGCTGCAGAAGGAATTAGGTTTGCTACTCAGTTGACCTTTTTTTTTTTTTTAAAGATTTTATTTATTTATTTGACAGAGAGAGATCACAAGCAGGCAGAGAGGCAGGCAGAGGGAGAGGGGGAAGCAGGCTCCCCGCTGAGCAGAGAGCCCGATGCGGGGCTCCATCCTAGGACCCTGAGATCATGACCTGAGCTGAAGGCAGAGGCTTAACCCACAGAGCCCCCCAGGCGCCCCTCATTGACCTTTAAGTACAGAGATTATCCTGCATTAACAAATGGGCCCAGCACCATCACAAGGGCTCCTAAAAGCAGAAGTGGGAGACCGAGTCAGGCTGGAGTGGTGCAGTGTGAGATGGGCAGCATCACCTTTGCAGGAGGGCTCTAGAAGCTGGAAAAGGCAAGCAAAGCAGATTCACCACTGGCACCTCCAGAAAGGACACAGCCCTACTAACACCTCAGTTTCATCCCAGGGCCCAGTGGCCCTCTAGAACTGTCAGATAATAAATCTGTTTTAAGCCACTAAGTTTGTGGCAATTTGCCCAGCAGCACTTGGAAAACTGACATCAACACCAATCAATGTAACAGAAGTTTTAGGGACATGAAGTAAATTTCCCTGAAATTAAATACAAAATCTACAAATTCAAAGAGTACACCGTGTACCAGAAGTTCAACACCAAGCATCCAACTTTGAGACACGGTCCGCTTGAACTGAGGGTCTCTAAGAAAAGGCAACTCATCCACAAGGAGAGACTTTCTGACCTCAGGCTCCGAGGCAGCTCAGAGCAAGCGAGAGAGCCCAGAAAGAACGTGTGGCCTCAGGATACATGCTAACCTGCACGAGAGACTGCTCACGGGTAAAGACAGTGCACAGACACTCTCAAACATGAACACACTCAGGAAATACTCATGACCCCTTCCTGGAGAATGGCCGGAAATGAAATGTAGCTAATTGGAGGGACAGCAAAATACAGAAGACACAGACACAGTGGTGGTCAGCGCCGAAGCCAGGTAAACATCTAAGACTGAGGGACTGCGGACACTGTACCCCCAAACCTGGGCAAAGTCAGAGCAACAGGGCATGCGCACTCGGAGTGGGGGACGAAAACAGGAGGCTGGAAATGCCCTCTCCTTCCTCCAATTATTATGAATAATAACAATACTGACCATGATTCCAACTTCTTACAGTCTCCTGAAAAGTGCCTTTTTAACCTAAATCCTTTAGAAGAAAGAGTTAACTAGTTGCTTGAACAAGTGCTCAGTTTGCATATAAAAGGGAGTAACACAATGGAGGGTACCCAAGCCTCTGTTCAAACAACCCAGTCTGGAGCAGACTGCGCACATTCCTGCCATCTGCGCCTGCGCACGTCACTTGCCCACTGTAAGAAATCAGAACTCCAGCTTGTCCCCCCCAGGTGCACAGTTTTTAAATCAGGTGCTTGATTTCTTCCTCCACCGCTGCACCCCCGGCCCTGGGGACCCTCTGCCCTCCTAGAGCTGAAGCCCCAGAGCAGAGCTGTCTGGAGGGGCTCTGCCACACCCCTCACAAACCAAGTGTCAGTCAGGTGTCACTGCTGAGCATTTGAAATGCAGCCAATACAACCCTTTCATTTTATCTCATTTTCATTCCTTTAAATTTAAAAAAATGTCATGTGGCTGATGGCATCACTTTGAATAACAGAGATCTGGGACTAGAGACACAATCTAAACGCAATTTTCCCAAGTGCCCTGGGTGACTCTCGCGCTGGCAGCTTCAAGAAGAGCCCAGGTTCTTGGCATCAGTTCTCCAGAACCAACCAAAATTCTCCCAAACTTTCTCCCCACCCCCACGCCTCCAATCTTTTTTATTTTTTTTAAGATTTTATTTGTTTAACACAGAGAGAGAGATCACAAGCAGGCAGAGAGGCAGGCAGAGAGGGGGAAGCAGGGGCTCGATCCCAGGACCCTGAGATCATGACCTGAGCCGAAGGCACCCATCTTAAAGGCCTGTCCCAAGCCATGCCACTCAAGCTGCTCACATGCCCGCACAGAAGCCACAGGCTCCCTCCCTCCGCCAGCTCTGCAGACCCACTTTCTCTCTTTACATCGCTCACCCCCAGAGAGCCCACCTTGCTTCCCGCCCTAACCTTCGCCCTGCACCTCCTGCTGCTCTTGCCTCAACCCAAGTTGATCCCCCAGTGAGGCCCGCTGGACCCAGAGCTTCCTTCTCTGCACTTTCCTCTCCGGTCCCTGCTTGCGGCTCAGGGCAGAAGCACACCTGGGCTGGCTTGAACATCAAGACTGGACTTCTGGACTGCCCTCCTCCGTTTCTGGAGAGCCCAAACGCAAGCCCAGGAGGCAGAAAGGAGCAAGACCCTGAGCAGTCAGTTTGCTCTGGAAGTGCGCCTGGAGCCCCCAACGTGACAGCGAAAAGGTGATCGCCGGCGGGGACCCCTCACAGCCCCAGGACCGGACTCTTCCTGCCTGCTGGCCCAGCTCTGTCCACCTCACTTTCCTCTGCTCTCCCTGCCCTTCTTTCTTCCTAACGTCCACCCCGTCTTGGGGCCTGCGCCCCTCAAACCTCAAACTTCAGGGACCCTCTGCCCACTGTCCTCAAGCTCTGAGTCCTCCGGCTCCACCCCGCCCCTGGAACCCACACTCCTTCACTTTCTATAGCGCTTCCCTTCCTCGCCCTCAGGCCGCATTTTCATGGGTCATTTGGGTTTCTTGCCGTCCCGGGCCTTTTCGCGAGGATGAGGAGCCCCTTCCCTTGGACACGCCAGGAACCTCGGAGAACCTTCCGGACTAGTTCTCTTGCTTCCATTCGCGCTCCGCTTCTATCTCGCCCACGCGCAGAGCCACCACCTGGGAGCCTCTGCTCGCTGCGCTCGGATCCCGCGCGCCGTTCCCTCCCGCCCCCTCCTTACCCCCCACGCATCCTTTCCAAACGCGTCGCACGCGCTGGTGGCTTCCTGGCTGGGCCCCCCCGCAGCAGCCCGGCTACCTCCTTCTCAAACTCCACCTGCGTGATCCGTGCGTTCCCCTCCGCCTCGCCGTCATCGGGGTCAGCAGTACCCCAGCACCCTGCTCAGCCGCGAGCTCCCGCGGGAGGCGGACCTTGGTGAGACTAAGGAGGACGCTCTGTGCTCCCCACGTGCGGAACCGGGGGTGCAGCGGGGGATTCCCTCCAAGCGCGCGCCCGGCTCACGCAGAGGGGCGGGCGGTGAACCCCGCCCTCCTTGATCCGCGGCCCTTCGCACACTCCACAGCTTCTCCTCCCTGCGCCTGGTCGGGCTCGCTCCCAGTCCCGGCTCCTCGCCGCGCTACTCAGGTGCCTGCGTCCCGCTCCACGGTGCCCACCGTGCGCTCCCCCTGGTCTCCCATGAGCTCTCTGGCCCGCAGCGCCCTCCCCTGATCCCGGGGGCGCTCCCAGGCCCTCGGCTCGCTCCCCTGGTCCCCCCTTGCGCTCCCGGGCCCGCTGCGCCTTCCTCAGCCCCAGAGCGCTCCTCCCGCCCCTCTCCTCCCAGCCCCCTGCGCGCTCCCCCGTGCGCTCCCTGGCCCTCTGCGCGCTCCCCGGGTCCCCCGTCAGCTGCCTGCCCCGCTGCGCGCTCCCTTGGTACCTCTGGAACTCCCCGGCCCGCCGCACAACCCCCCGGCCCCGCCCCCGCCCCACCCCACCCCCAGCTCGCCGCGCGCTCCCCCGTCCCCCCGACGCTCCCCTGGCCCGCCGCGCGCTCCTCCGCCTCCGCTGTGTTCCCCCCCGCTCGTCGCGCGCTCCCCTGGCCCCCTTGCGCTCCCCGCGGCCCACCGCGCGCTCCCTGGGCTCTGCTGGCCGTCCTGGCCCCGCGCTCACCCGCCGGGTGGCCGTACGGGGACTCGGCTGCGCCATCCTGCAGGCTCGCCAGGATCTCCCCTTTGCCCACGTCGCTGTCGCCCACCAGCAAGAACTTGAGCAGGAAGTCGTAAGCGCGGACAGGGCTGCCCAGGGTGCTCATCGTGCCGCCGCCGACGCCTGCGCCCATGCCCGGCTGTCCGGACGGCGCGGAGGCGGCGGCCGGCACCGAGGCGCTAGCGAGCCCTGCGGTCCACAGATCGCCGCGGGCCGGCGGCCCCCGCTGCTGACAGCGCGTAGCCCCGCCCCGGCCCGCCATTGGCGACCCGCAGTTGCTAGGGCGGCTGCGCGCACTCATTGACTGAGCTGCCCGTCCATCTCCCTTTCGTCTCCGCCTCCAGGCCACGGTCCTCCCGCCTCTGCCGGAGGATCTGGTCTTCGCAGCCGTAGCCAGGTTGGGGGCGGAGACCAAAAGCGACATGGTTGCGGCCACAGCCAATGAGGCCCCGAGGCGGGTTGGGGCGGAGCCAGGGGGCAGGGAGTGAAGGGGCTGGGCTTGTCCCCGAACTGCCCTGGAGCCTCGAAGGCCGCCCGGCCGGGGCGTGGGTCGGGCTGCAGGGGTGGCCACCCGGGTGCCGCGTCCTCCACGTCCTGCCACCTGGAGACGTCGCTGGGCCGATTGGGGGGGGGGGGCGCAAGGGCGGGTTCCGTTCTCGGACATGCAGCCGGGAGGCTAGGGCCAGGTCGCCTGGCGTCAAGCGTCCCTGTCCGGGTGAGCCTTGGCACGCGGTGTCCCCCATGGCTCCTCCAGAACCTTGTCTTTGTCCCAGAGCGCGTGGGTGCGCGTGTCTGTGTGTGCGCGTGTGCCTGTGTACGTGTGCACGTGTTCGTGTGTGTGCCTACGTGCGCCTCCGCTTGTGTGTGTGCGTGTGCATGTGCCAGCACACGTGCGCCTGTGTGCGTGTGTTTCTGCCGGAGCTGGGGGAGAGGCCCATGTGGGGACCCTCCAGTTCCCAGACTTCTCTCCCCTTCTAGGGAGTAATGGGCGATGGAGAGAGACTGACCTGATTGGCTCTCAGATCCAATACCAAAATTCCCAGATAGGATCAGCCAACTGGGTGGGAATCCATGCCCACCTCTGGACCAATCAACTTGTAGTAGGGGGCTCTGGCAGCATCCCACAAGGAAGATCTCTTCATATTTGGCAACCTTGTATCCAATCATCTTAGAATATCCTCTGAGTATGCATAATCAAGGTCCCCACCCCATTACGCCAGGCCTCCACCCTTTGATGTGAGTGAGCCTGGGGGTACCCTCAGAGCTGGACAGAGGGGTCTGGGGGCACTCTTGTACATCCCATCCAATTAAAATGACCCCCTCGCACACCTGCCTTCTCCACGTTCTGGACTATCTGCAGCTCGGGAGAGGCACAGCAACTCTGAAAATGTGCTCCCTTGTCACAAGCAGCAGGTACAGATTTCACGAACACATACAAACAGGAGAAGCCCTTGTCATTCGTGAGCAGAAGGGGCCTGTCTTCATCAGCTTGGGCTGCTATGACAAAACACCCCGGGCTGGGGGCTTAAACCGCAGACATTTATTTCTCACTGTTCTGTAGGTTAGAAGTCCACGACCAAGATGCAGGCTGTTTTGGTTCCCCGTGAGCAGGTGGCTGCCTTCTTCCCATGTCCTCACAGAGTGGCGGCCAGAGCGAGCGCATGCAAACTTTCTGGTGTCTGTCTTCTGAGGACACTAACCTCATCACAAGGGCCCCACTCTGATATCTAGCTCTAACTACCTTCCAAAGACCCCGTCTCCGGGTATTATCACACTGGGATTTAGGGCTTCAATTTATGGATTGGGGAGTCATATTCAGTCCACAACAGGGCCCATGGTGGGGAGGGGCCCTGGGCCCACCCTTAGCAAAAATGAGTTCTGGAGTGAGGGGTTCTGCCCCCTGAGAACCGGGGCTCGGAAGTTTGTGCCCATCAATCCTTCAGCTAGCCTTTCCCTGTGCCCTTGGATGGTCTTGGGGACCAGAGCAGGATGTCTGAGCCAGCTCGGGAGCTGGATCATTCTCTGTGGTGGGTTGTTCTGTTCACTGCTGGATGCTGAGCAGCATGCCTGACCCCAGTGCACGCCTCTCCCAGTTGTAACCGCTCAAACATCTCCAGAATTGCACATGGCTATCCTCACCTTGAAATGAAAACAGGTAGGCCTCCTCCCACCCCCGCAGCTCCCATGAACACATCTTGACAGATTGTAACTGATCTCAGTTTCCTTAATGTTGACAATGACAGGGCGCCTGGGTGGCTCAGTGGGTTAAGCCGCTGCCTTCAGCTCAGGTCATGATCTCAGAGTCCTGAGATCGGGTCCCGCATCGGGCTCCCTGCTCAGCGGGGAGCCTGCTTCCCTCTCTCTCTCTCTGCCTGCCTCTCCATCTACTTGTGATTTCTCTCTGTCAAATAAATAAATAAAATCTTTTAAAAAAATGTTGACAATGACATTAAGTGGTAAGTGCAGGTCATATGTGACTCCGAGGAAAAGGGGAAGAGACTCTTGCTACACTGTCCCTGGGGCAAGGGGCGAGGGTGTAGAGCAGTCCAGGCCCATGGTGAGAGCCCCGGGACCTATGTGGTTGCCCACTCTCACCTCACTGCAGTCCTGAGAGGTGGAGCTTTTCATTACTCCTACACGGAGGAAGAGAGGGCTCAGAGAGACTGAGAGTGCCTGGGCCTGAATGCAGCTTCCAGTGCTGGAGCTGGCCAGTGCAGCAACACAGCCCCAGTTTTGTTTTGTTTTGTTTTTGTTTTTAAATTGTGGTAAAATATATATAACACCCAATTTACCATTTTACCCATGTTTAGGTGTGCAGCTCAGTGGCATGAAGCCCATCACCTTGCGCAACCATCACCACATCCATCCGCAGAGCATTTTCATCTCTCTCAAGCTGAAACTCTGTCCCCCAAGAAACACTAACTCCCCCATCTGCCTCCCCAGCCCCTGGAACCTACTTCTATCTTCTATGAATGTGATAGTTCTAGGAACCTCGCATAAATAGAGCCAGGCGACATTCATCCTCTGGTGCGTGGGTTATTTCACTCAGCGCGTCTTCACTGTTCACCATGTTGTGGCAAGTGTCAGAGTTTCCTTCCTTCTGAAAGCTGAACAGTATCCCATAGTGTGAATGGACCACATTT
Organism: Mustela nivalis; assembly: GCF_964662115.1. Taxonomy (NCBI): domain Eukaryota; kingdom Metazoa; phylum Chordata; class Mammalia; order Carnivora; family Mustelidae; genus Mustela; species Mustela nivalis. Next base: position 61,915,586 of record NC_139036.1, read on the forward strand.
TGCCTATCTATTAATCTGCGGGTGGACATTTGGGTAGTTCCCACCCTTTGGCTCTGAGAATAGAGCCAAATTTGGCTCTGAACGTTTGTGGACTAGTTTCTGTGCAGATGTATGCTTTTACGCCCCTTGCGTCGGCGTGGGGCAGCTGGGTCCGCGAGAGGAATGCGGGCCCTCTCTGGATGGTACGCAAAGAATCGTTTTACATAACGTGGAATTTTTATCCCATTTGACGGTGGAAAAGCATTTCTTAAGTTTCTTTCTCTGATGCTTTAGTAAAAATAGGCCGAGAACTAAAAAGGGCCTGACCATGTTTTCTCCAAAGCCAGGCGCTTGCACACACCCGCTGGCTCTTGCTTCTCTCCGCCGCTGACAGCTGAGCACAGCTTCACGCCGGTGCATGTTTGCGGATGACCCACCCAGGATTCACAGCCAAGGTGCCAGTTGTTCTTCCTGCATAGAAAGAAAACCTATTTCAGGCAAAACTGTAACCCCATGGATGCTCGGGAAAGTACTGAGTCGCAGGACAGATTCCTGTAGGTGTCCTGCCAGACCCCGCCCACTGCCCCGCCCGCTCCGTCCAAGCCCGCCCTGGCCCCGCCCGCCCACCGCCCGCCTGGGCCCCGCCCCCTGCCCCGCCTCCTGTCCCCGCGGCGCGCGGCCGGCCGGTCCCTTTGCGCGCCGCCTTCCGCGTCCCGGCGGGGCGAGCGCCTGTGCGCGTGGGTCCCGGGCGCTGGGCGGCGGTGCTGCTGCGCGGGACGGCTGGCCGCAGCGCTCGGGAGAGGAGATGCGCGTGGTCTCCGCGACCCCTCCGCCCGCCTCCCAGGCCCGCCCCGCCGCCCTTCTCTGTCGGGGAGGTGCAGGGGTGGGATGCTTGGGGCCGGGCGTCCTGGAGCCCCGGGAGCCGCCCTTCCCGGCCGCACCGCGCGCGCGCAGCCCCCGGCCCGGCCCGACCCCTGCCCGACCCGGCGGGGGGTCCCCGCGGCACCGGACCGCGAGGGGCCCGCAGGAGGGCTGCGTGGTGGGATCCCCGGGAATGGGGCCCCCCGGACCCGCTCCGTCAGGACCGCGGGGCGGCCGGGAAGTGCGCGGCGGGACCCCCGCAGGACAGGCGCGGCCTCGAGGACCCGCGGCGCCCCTGAACCGACCCCGCTCCTGGGAAGGCTCCGCGGTGTCCCCGCCGGCGAGGCGCGCGTCCATGCCCCCACCCGGAGAGTGCTATGAGTTGCGCTTTGCACTTCGAGGTCAGAGGGCGTCCGAGGTTTTGGCGGAGGTGGGATTCTGACCCCGCCGGTTCCCACGTGGATGGCCTTGGGCAAGCGACCACCGTCCCTGGGCCTCGGTGTTCCCATTTCTTAGGCGAGTAGGGTTCCTTGTGAGAAGTCAGGAGTAGCGCACATCACTAGGGTTTGGGGAGGTGCTCGGTTGGGCCTGAGCTGACGTCCCTGTGGAGCGCCTAGGGCCACGCGCCAGGCACCTTCACCCTCACACACACTGGGGTCCGGCCGGGGTTTGTCCCCTCGTTCATCAGTGCATCACGGCTGCCACAGGGAGGGGGGAGGCACAAAGGCGCTGTGTCACAGGAGTGGGCCTGGGGCTTGCCCCGGAGGTGGGCCACTGGGTTGAGGTGCCCACGTGTGTGCACACGTGTGCAAACACAGGGCAGACCGCGGGCAGAGGATCAGACAGGGTCCCCACAAGGAGGTCGACCTCAAAGCGGCTGGGGCCGTCCTCAGGAGGATGGCCTCAGGGTGCAGGAGAACCAGCCCCCAGCGGAGGAAGAGGCTGGACAGAAGCAGAGACTGCTGAAAGGCAGGATTTCGACCCAAAGGCCAGAGTGTCCCGGAAGAGAGGGGAAGCGCTGGGCTAGCCAACGTCGTCTTCCAGTACAGAACCAGCATGGAGCATTCTCTCATGGTCGGACAGACACAGACGATTGGTCTCATCTAATACATAATTAATATCCTTGTTTCTAATAACACAGATTTTTAAATATTCGCTAGAACAACACATGATGAGATTTAGATCTTTATATTTCATTCAGGAAATCCTGAATCCTAGGTGACAGAAATCCTGGTCTCAAGAGACCATTTGTAACGGCAGGTTCAGAGTCTATAAGATCTTATGGGGATGAAACACAGATGGAATAGGGACACTGGTATGACAAAAAGAATCTCATTTGAATGAAATCTGGAAAGCAATTTATAAACCGTCTCAGGGAGGTCAGGAATTAAAATGACATAAAACCCACTTTCATGGTAGTTCCGATGGAAAGGCGTGCTCCTGGCCCAGAGAAAGGGCAGGGACCTCAGGACAGGGTGTAACCACCCTGTCCAGGACAGTGACGGTGTCATGATTCGCACACCCACTGACCTTCAGAGTATTTTAAACTCTCCTCACTGTCCCCTGAAGTGTTAATTAGTTCACTTGCTGCCATTTGTAGGTTTTAATGCAACATCCACGTGCAAAGTGTACAAACACACACACACTTTTAATCAGTAGCCCTAAAGTGAACACTCAGGTTATAAGTCACCCCCTAGGTCAGGAAATGCAACATGTCCAGTGTGCCTGAAACCTCCCATGTGCCTCCCACCACTGCCTTGGGGGTGGGCACCCCCCCACACCAGAGCCTACAAGGTGCAAGTGGTTTACATGGCGTGACCCTGGGGAGCCCCAGTGGGTTGGGGAGAGACTCAGGCGCACCCCTTTGGGGGACTCTTGGCCTGCATTGGACCAGAAAGCTCTCAGAGCCCCAGGAACAGCAGCCTGGGAAACTCAGGCTGGCCTGCCGGGAGTCTGTGACAGCTGAGGTCACACCATCAGGGCACTAAGAACGTCTGCTCCAGCCACCACACTGCCTTCTGTGAAAGACCATGAAGTGGGACCGAACCGTGCCACCCCTCTCCCCCAGATTCGGGTGGAAGCCCGAATCTCCATGTGACCATATTTGGAGATAGGCCCTTAGTTAGACATAGGGCCAGGTCCTAATCCCATAGACACCAGAGCATTTTGGCACGTACACAGAAGGGAAGCCATGTGGGGACAAAGCAGGAAGGTCCGCAAGCCGAGGAGACTGGTCTCACCAGAAAACAATACTGATGACAACTTGATCTTGGAACTGGCCAGAAAATGCTCCTTCTTGCATTTCAGCTTTACAAGCTGTGATCATTTTTCTTTTAGCTGGAAACCCTCCTTTGGTTTTCCTTTGGGAGGGTCTGTAGGTAGAAAATTGCATCACTAGAAATAAAAGCAAATGGTTCTTCAGTCTGAATAATGCCTTAAAAGTTCCAAGTGTTAAGCCCCACCGACTGTATGAACTTGCGGAATTGTGACCCTCTGGTTTTCATGCTGGTTTCCTGTGCCTGGGGTGGCGAGTGTGAGGGTCTGGCCCTCTCGCCCTTTGGAGCGCCTGCATCCCTCCCTGCTGAGGACAGTCCCTTAGTCTGTTTGGGTCCCTACTGAATCTCTGCCCTTCTTATTTTTTTCTATGTGGCCTCTACTCTACATTTAGGTGCGGAGAGTCTGTTCTGCCAGTCTTCAGGTCATTTTCAGGTCTACACTGATGTGGGTGTTCTCTAGCTCTATCTGGGATGAGGTGAGTCTAGGGTCATCCTACTCCACCATCTTCCTGAACAGCATCTTTATTTCATTTTCATTCTTAAAAACTTACTTGCCCTGGGCAGTCATATTCCTTTTCCTATTAATATATAATGTATTATTTGCTCCAGGGGTACAGGTCTCTGAATCGTCAAGCTTACACATTTCATGGTACTCACCATAGTGCATACCCTCCCCCATGTCCATAACCCAGCCACCCTATCCCCCCCTTCCCCCTGGGAAACCCTCAGTTTGTTTTGTGAGATTAAGAATCTCTTATGGTTTTTCTCCCTCCCAATCCCATCTTGTTTTATTTTTTTCCCTCCCTTCCCCCCATGACCTCCCTGACCCTGCCTCTCAAATTCCTCATATCAGGGAGATCATATGATAATTGTCTTTCTCTGATTGACTTATTTTGCTAAGCATAATACTCTCTAGTTCCATCCGTGTCATTGCAAATGGCACGATTTCATTTCTCTTGATGACTGCATAGTATTCCATTGTGTATATATACCACATCTTCTTTATCCATTCATCTGTTGATGGACATCTAGGTTCTTCCCATAGGTTGGCTATCGTGGACATTGCTGCTGTAAACATTCGGGTGCACATGCCCCTTCAGATCACTACATTTGTATCTTTAGGGTAAATACCCAGTAGTGCGATTGCTGGGTCGTAGGGTAGCTCTATTTTCAACTTTTATTTTTTAATTTTTTTAAAGATTTTATTTATTTGACAGACAGAGATCACAAGTAGACAGAGAGGCAGGCAGAGTGAGAAGAAGGGAAGCAGGCTCCCTGCTGAACAGAGAGACCCATGCGGGGTTTGATCCCAGGACACTGGGATCATGACCTGAGCTGAAGGCAGAGGCTTTAACCCACTGAGCCACCCAGGCACCCCTATTTTCAACTTTTAATGGAAAGTCCATGCAAATGGCAAGATTTCACTTTCCAGAGTGCCTGCACCAGCTTGCATTCCCACCAACCGTGCAGGAGGGTTCCCCTTTCTCTGCATCCTCGCCAACACTTGTCATTTCCTGACTTGTTGATTTAGCCATTCTAACTGGTGTGAAGTGGGATCTCATCATGGTTTTGATTTGTATTTCCCTGACGCCAAGTGATATGGAGCACTTTTTTATGTGTCTGTTGGCCATCTGCATGTCTTCTTTGCAGAAATGTCTGTTCATGTCCTTTGCCCATTTCTTGATTGAATTATTCATTTTTTGGGTGTTGAGTTTGATAAGTTTTTAATAGATTTTGGATACTAGCCCTTTATCTGATTTGTCATTTGCAAATATCTTCTCCCATTCTGTCAGTTGTCTTTTGGTTTTGTTAATGGTTTCCATTGCTGTGCAAAAGTTTTTGATCTTGATGAAGTCCCAATAGTTCATTTTTGCCCTAGTTTCCCTTGCCTTTGGCGATGTTCCTAGGAAGAAGTTGCTGTGGCTGAGGTCAAAGAGGTTGCTGCCTGTGCTGCCTGTGTTCTCCTCAAGGATTTTGATGGACTCCTATCTCACACTGAGGTCCTTCATCCATTTTGAGTCTATTTTTGTTTGTGGTGTAAGGAAATGGTCCAGTTTCATTCTTCTTCATGTGGCTGTCCAATTTTTCCAACACCATTTGTTGAAGAAACTGTCTTTTTTTCCATTGGACATTCTTTCCTGCTTTGTTGAAGATTAGTTGACCATAGAGTTGAGGGTCTATTTCTGGGCTCTCTATTCTGTTCCATTGATCTATGTGTCTGTTTTTGAGCCAGTACCACAGTGTCTTAATGATGACAGCTTTGTAATAGAGCTTGAAGGTTGGAATTGTGATGCCACCAGCTTTGGCTTTCTTTTTCATCATTCCTCTGGCTATTTGGAGTCTTTTCTGATTCCATATAAATTTTAGGATTATTTTTTCCATTTCTTTGACAAAGTTGATGGGATTTAAAAAAAAAGATTTTATTTATCAGAGAGAGAGAGAGCGAGAGAGAGAGAGCACAAGCAGGTAGAGTGGCAGGCAGAGGCAGAGAGAGAAGCAGCCTCCCCATCAAGCAAGGAGCCGGATTTGGGACTCGATCCCAGAACCCTGGGATCATGACCTGAGCTGAAGGCAGCAGTGGCTTAACGGACTGAGCCAACCAGGCATCCCAGTTAATGGGATTTTGATAGGGATTGCATTAAATGTGTAAATTGCTTTAGGTAGCATTGACATTTTCACAATATTCGTTCTTCCAACCCATGACCATGGAATGTTTTTCCATTTCTTTGTGTCTGCCTCAATTTCTTTCATGAATACTTTATAGTTTTCTGAGTATAGACTCTTTGCATCTTTGGTTAGGTTTATTCCTAGGTATCTTATAGGTTACTTTCTTTCTTAATTTCTCTTTTTTTTTTTTGAAAAGATTTTTATTTGACACACACACAGAGAAATCACAAGTAGGCAGAGAGGCAGGCAGAGAGAGAGGAGGAAGCAGGCTCCCTGCTGAGCAGAGAGCCTGATGCGGGGCTCGATCCCAGGACCCTGAGATCATGATCTGAGCCGGAGGCAGAGGCTTAACCCACTGAGCCACCCAGACACCCCTTAATTTCTCTTTCTTCTGTCTTGCTGTTGGTGTATAGAAATGCAACTGATTTCTGTGCATTGATTTTACATCCTGATACTTTACTGAATTCCTGTATGAGATCTGCTTTGGAGTGGAGTGTTTTGGGTTTTCCATCTAAAGTATTATATCATCAGGCAGTCGTAATCTTTTGGTGACAATCATTGCACTATTTTTTGGTTCTCAGTATTTGTGTTGGGAAACCAGATGTTAATCCTTTCAAAGCAAACTGACTTTCCTTGCTGGCTACATTAGAGATTTCCAGTGCCTTTTGTGATCTGCAATTTCACTGTTACTTGGCTATGTGTGAAATTTTAGTGTATCTAGCTTAAAATTTGGGGGGAACTTGGATCTGAGGGTTGGTGTATTTCATCAGTTCTAGAAAGTTCTCATCTATTTTCTGTTCAATCATAGCCTCTTCCTTTTCCCTTTTCTGGAACTCCAGCTAAATGTCTACTATTTTCCGTGTGTCTTACCTTGCCTGTAAGTTCCCTCTTTGTCTCCTTGTGCCACATTCTTGACATCTATTTTTTTTTTTTATTTTAAAAATATTTTTCTGAGATAGAGCAAAGCACAGAGGGAAATACAGGCTCCCCACTCACCAGGGAGTCAAGTGTGGCGCTGGAACTCAGGACAGCAGGGTCATGACCTAAGCCAAAGGTAAGTGCTTAACCGGCTGAGCCACCCAAGTACCCCCTTCGCGATTTCTCGATCTCTTCCAGTTTGCTATCTCTTATTAAGCTGTTAAATTGGCTCAGTAGCTCTACATTTTAATTTTAATGTAAGATTAATTTTTGTTTTGAATTTATAAAATCTCCTTTGGTTCTTCTCAGAGACTGCTTAACCCTTTACAGTCCGCTGTGATAATCAGTCAAGGAAAGTCTCACCAAAATGGTGTCAGGAGGCCGGCAGGGGGCGCTCTGTGGCCAGCCCTGGGTATCGACTACAGACCCAACAGGAAGAGAGGCACCTCGCAGGTGGGTACCACTTCACTAACCCCGCTCCCGGACCGAAGGTTTCCTGCTGCCCCGGCAACAGCCCAGCCAATGAGAGACGGGCACAGCCACGCCAATGGGAGACGCGCGCAGCCCAGCCAATGGGAGACGCGCGCAGTCCGCGGCTCCCGCTCCGTGCTTCCGGGTTGGCGCGGGAGGCCGCCGCGCGGACGTGCACCGCGGGCGCGCGGGGCTGGGCGGTCCCTGCGTCGTGCGGCGGCCGAGTCGGCGCGTCCCGCCGGTGAGCGAAGGGCGGGCGAGCGGCCAACGGCCGCGGCCACGAGGCCCGGCCCCGCGGACGAGCACCCTCGGGCGCCGCAGCTGCGGCCCAGCGCACGGAGATGCCGGGCCCCCGGGGTTCGCGCCGCGCCCGTCCGTCGTCGCTGCCGGCCGGCCCGTCTGCGGAGCTGGCGCCCCCCGGCTGCGCGCACGGCGCCCGAGAGGGAGCCCCTCCCTGCTGTGCGGGCCGCCGGGCCGCCTGTCCCGGGCGCGGGCCGCTGCTGCTCCCGGCGTCCGTCTCTGCCCGCCAGGCCGCCGGCCGCTTGGGGCTAACGGGGCCCAGCCGCGAGCTCCGCCGCGTCTTCCCCGGAGCGCTCCGTCGGGCCGCGGAGCCCGGTGCCAGCGGTCGTCACGTGGGAGGAGCGAACAAGAGAAGCCGACGCGGACGCGGACGCCGGCCCGGGGCAGCCGCTCTCCCGCCCGGTCTCCGGGGTGAGTCCCAGAACCCACCGCGCCTCACCCAATCCCAGGTGTCCTGGCGGCGCGGGCCCGCCCCTCGGCGCCTCACCCAATCCCACGTGTTCTGGCGGCGCGGGCCCGCCCCTCGGCGTCCCACCCAATCCCCTTGTGCTCCCGTGACCAGGCTCCGCCCCTCTCAAGCCTCACGCAGTCCGCTTGCGTCCCCGCGCCGGCCTCTCGCTGGCCGGAAGCAGCCGGCGGCCGGGCCCGCGGGAACATGGAGGCGCTGCTGAAGCGGGAGCTGGGCTGCGGCTTCGTCAAGGCTACGGGTCACTCGGGGGGCGGGTGCATTAGCCAGGGCCAGAGTTACGACACGGACCAAGGACGCGTGTTTGTGAAAGTGAACTCCAAGGCGGAGGTCGGGGCCGCCGCGGGCCGGGGCGGGCGGGCGGCGTCTGGGGCGGCTCCGGGCCCGGGTCTGGGGTCGGAGGTCGGGGTTCGGGGTCTGCACGGCGGGGCCGCGGGGCGCTGGCTGCCCCCGGGCCGTTGGGCCGTGTCCGCGGCTCCTGGGGTCGCGCCCGCGGCGGAGCCTTGAAGCCCCGCGGAGGGGAGCGCGCCCCGTGGGCCGCCGTCTGGGGACACCGCGCTGCGCGTGGACGGCGGGTCTGGGGCGGCCGCGGGTCTGAGCGGGCCGGGCAGCGTCTGGTTCCCGTGCGGCGGCCGGGGCGGCCGTGCTGTTGGGGTCCTCGAGCCGCTGCCTCTGGCGTCGGGGCCGCGGGACCGCGGACGGGCAGTGCCGGCGTCTCCGCTCCGGGAGCGCGTGTCCGCCGAGAGCCCGCCGCGCCGAGGGCGCGTGTCCCTGCTCTCCGCGTCGGGGGCGAGGGCGCGTGTCCCTGCTCTCCGCGTCGGGGGCGAGGGCGCGCCCTGGGGTCTCTGGGTCCGAGCGCCGACCGCACGCAGCGGGCTCCGGCCCCGGGGGCCCCGTCACCGCCTGGGAGGGTCGCACTGGGACGTGGGTTTGGGCCGAGGAACCGGGCGGGGGCAGCGGCTTTGGCCACGGGAGCCCCTCAGTCCAGGAAGCTCTGTCTGTCCGTGAACCTTCGCGCAGGGCCCCGGAGTCGGCAGGGGAGCCTCGTGCTGCAGCCGCACGTCCCGGGGCGGTCCCTCGTGCGCCCCTTTGGGTGGGTCGCGCCGGCGCTGTCAGCGGGGAAGCCGGGCTGGCCCCAGGCGGCAGCGCGTTGTTTCAGACGGGGCGGCAGGGGCTCCCCCAGGACCCCGTCCTCGGGTCACACCCGCGCTGCGCTTTCTTTCTGCCCCGGGAGCGCCCTGGCCGTGGTTGCCGCGCTCTTCCCGGACGTGCGCCCGCTGTCCGCGAGCGCCGGAGCTCGCTCTGAGCCGACCCCTCCACGCCCTGCTCTGCGGGGCGAGCCTTCCTGCGGGAGTCGGTCCGTTGGTGCTTGGAGCCCCCTCGGCAGCGCTCACGCTCGTGCTGGCCTCCCCACGTTCTCCTGCGGGCTTCTCGGCTTTCCCGCCTTGTTGTCCCGCGTGGGCGGCATCTGGCCCCTTCCTGTGCGTTTCCACCTTCAGGGTCCTCTCTGCGCCCAGCCTGAGACCAGGAGCCACCCGTTCCACCGGCGGAGGTGGCCTGGTGCCCTAAAGTCCACGCTCTTCTTGCTGCCTTTTCTCCCCGGAGTTCCTTCTGGTCCTGTGGCAGGTGGTTCTGCACGCGCCCTCTTGGGGCTTTGTGTGGACGCTGCTGGGAGTGGCGGTGCCGTGGCATAAGCATCTGCTGGCCGCGTGAGAACAGGACTTGCTTCGGTGCCCTCCCGCATAGGGCGTGGAGATAGCTCCCACCCTGCTGCGAGAAAACTGATGGCGCCTGTCTTTTCCCTCACAACCCCATGAGCTGACCTGCTTGAAGCAAGATTATTCTTATCTGTCTCATGCCTGCGCTGGGTCCTCCTCTTCCCTTAAGCTCCAGAGCCTTTTTGGAGCGCCTGCGTCCCTCCCTGTCCTCTCAGGGACCCACAGACACTTCTGTGAGGGAGGCTTCACCTCTGGCTGCGTTCCCAGACCCCTGCGCCTGTCCCCCGGAGGTCACCGGTCTTCCTCTCCCCTTGCTCAGCTTTTCCCGACCAGTGCTCTGGTACAAAGCAGCCAGTGCCGTCAGCTCTCCACGGTGGTGGGATGACGATGACGTGTTTGCAGTGTCCAGAACGGGCTGCACCAGTGTTTGCGGCCAGCTCAGTCGCTCAGGGCCGCGAGCCTGGGAACTTGGTCCCCGGTGTTAACCCATCTTTACGGGGGAGGGGGCAGGCGGCAGGCGCGGGGAACGTGAGCAGCTTGGCCGAGGTCGGAGACCCAGTCCTGAGACTACAGAGAGGAACATTCCCAGCAGCGCTTCCTCGTAGCCCCACGAAGCTGCCCCGCTGCCAGTCAGTGCCCTGGGCCCATCTCACCCTGGGCGGTGAGAGTGAACTCTGACTGTCGGTGCACCAGCAGAGCAAAGGCAGCGGGACAAAGCAGCCAGACGGCTTGCTCTGCACGTAGAAGGACAAAGCAGACGTGATCCATCCGTGGTGATGGGGATGCGAGGGGCTGGGGAGCAGAGGGGCCTCGGGGCGACAGCGCCCTGTGTGTGGGGGCGCAGTCCTGCAGTGCGCAGCCTTGGTGAAAACTGGAGTCACATGCTCCCCTTGGTGCCTCTTTCTTCTCATACTTCTGTAGCAATTTGACGGGGGAAAAAAAGCTACTAAAAAGGAAGTAGTTACTTAGTCTGGGAAGTGAGGAAGATTTTTCTGAGAAGTCAGAACATATTAAGTTGAAATCGGAAGCATGATGAGGAAGGGTCTACCTTGTCAAAAGGTGGGGGTGGGCTCCGGGCAGAGGCACATGGCTGCTCTTAGCTGTGGGGGACTAGAAGACCACAGTCGAGGAGCACGGGGGTGCCTGCACGCGCTGGTGTGTGCACAGGTGGGCGTGCAGGTGTAGGGGGGAGCCCAGGGGAGCACAGAGAGCGGGCCGGGCCAGACCCTGTGGGCGTGGAGGTGTAGGGGGGAGCCCAGGGGAGCACAGAGAGCGGGCCGGGCCAGACCCTGTGGGCGTGGAGGTGTAGGGGGGAGCCCAGGGGAGCACAGAGAGCGGGCCGGGCCAGACCCTGTGGGCGTGGAGGTGTAGGGGGGAGCCCAGGGGAGCACAGAGAGCGGGCCGGGCCAGACCCTGTGGGCGTGCAGGTGTAGGGGGGAGCCCAGGGGAGCACAGAGAGCGGGCCGGGCCAGACCCTGTGGGCGTGGAGGTGTAGGGGGGAGCCCAGGGGAGCACAGAGAGCGGGCCGGGCCAGACCCTGTGGGGCTCACACAGGTTGCTAGCTCAGGCGTGTTCCAGGCAGGGATTTGCCGGCCGTAACGGTCCCTGCCAGGATGAGCAGGGAGGTGAAGGGAAGGACAGTTGCTGCCGTCTGGGGGAGACTGGACATGGTGGTTACGATGGGATGGTGAGGTCAGAGGTGCCCTCGAACCTGGGGAGAGGTGACCTCAGGTGCGTAGCATGTGCAGGTGGAGGGCCAGGTGGCACAGGACTGAGGCCAGGGTACCGTCAGATGATGGCCCGCATGCGTAGTCCAGCTCTGCAGCAGGTGTTGCGCGGAGTATTCGAGGCCTTCCCCTTCCCTCCAGAGAGACTCAGCGAGAGCGTAGAAGAGGGTCCAGAACAAGACCGTGCGACCCCGCTTCCTCCTGGGCCGGTTCAGTGCGCAGCCTGCTCTGCTGGAAAGCCCAGGAATCTGCGTCTGGCGGGTCTGCAGTCAGGTGGCCTCTGCTTCAGATTGCGACGCTTGGGGAAACACGTCCGCGTGACCCCTTCCAGAAGTCATCTTGCTCTCCCTTCTCTCCCCCTCCATTATTTCTCGGAAAGGCCAAAAGAATGTTTGAAGGCGAGATGGCAAGTTTAACTGCCATCCTGAGAACGGACACCGTGAGAGTGCCCAAGCCCATCAAGGTCCTGGACGGCCCGGGAGGCAGCAGCCTGCTGGTGATGGAGCACGTGGACATGCGGTACCTGAGCAGGTTTGTCTGGGCAGCGCCCCCCCAACTTGGCTTTGGTTCTTTCTTTTTTTTAATACAGATTTTATTTATTTATTTGACAGAGATGACAAGCAGGCAGAGAGGCAGGCAGAGAGAGAGAGGGAAGCAGGCTCCCTGCCGAGCAGAGAGCCCGATGCGGGGCTCGATCCCAGGACCCTGGGACCATGACCTGAGCAGAAGGCAGAGGTTTCATGGACTGAACCCCCAGGCACCCCATGGCTCTGTTTCATTTCTGAGTCTAAGCCCCTTCATACCTGAAAGCTCGCATCGGGGTATCACTTTGAGGGACCTGTGACCCCACGCATCACGGGCTGTGGACCTAACCTGAACTCTAACCCTCGGCTGTGCACGCTGAGAGCAGATGGGAAAGGAATTTCCCAAGAGGAGACGTGGACAAGGGACCCAGCTGCCCGGGAAAGGCTGGGAAAGAGCACCAGGCAACCGGGGCCCTTCCTTCCCTTTCGGTCACTGAAGCCAACTTTATGTCCCCTTGGCTTGCTTTCCGTGGCCTGAGATTGTGCATGAGGCCGTGACCCCACGATGACGTGCCCTATGCTTGACGGACGCTCTCTCTTTCACAGCCATGCTGCCAAGCTCGGAACCCAGCTCGCAGACCTACACCTAGACAACAAGAGGCGTGGGGAGGCCCTCCAGAAGCAGGCCAGCACCGTGGGTGCGCAGCTGTGTGGGCGTGAGGGCCCCTCGAACACACTGGCCGGCGTGGGCATGTGGGTGGGTCTGTGTTGATGCTTGAGGAGAGGAGTGTCCCCCCGAAGGCTAGGGACACAGTGGACACAGGGAACGCGAGTCTGTACTGGAATGTAGCGTGTTTGGAAGAAGAAGTATCGCCCCCGTCCTGTTACTTCCTTTACGCCTCCTGCCCCAGAGGAAAGCCTGTCAGAGCTGCAGTGGCTTTCTGTGCTGTGCCTCCTCTCCTGAGAACGGCCGCACGTGAGGCACAGCCCAGTGGCCCTCTCGTCCGGCCTTTGTAGAGCTTAGTGCTTCCAGCGTTCTCGTCTTCTGATGTTTGGTGATCTGCGTGCGCCCTGGGGTCACAGCGGAACAGCTGACACACCAGGGGCGGCCGGCCAAGTCTGCTGTGCCAGATGGGTCCTGTCGGCTGCACCCTGCCCCTGCCAGGCCTACGTTGTCCAGGCCTTCGGGGTTTTTGCCTCGTTTGGGGGAGCCGCAGGGGACACCCAGGAGGCCGTTTCAAATCCGTTTATTCTTCACAGATGGCCAGGGCGAGGCTGGCCACCGGGGGCCATCCTTTCCCAAAGGTCACAGGGTGAGCTGCCTTCCTCCGTTCTCAGATGCAGCGTGGCTGCTCCTCTGAGCGGCCTCTGGCGCCTCTCCCGGGCGGTCACTGAGTCCACGCAGAGCAGGCCGTTCCCGGGCCCTGAGGGTTTGTGGAGACGGGGCCCTCACTGGTCTCTGGATGAGGACGTGAGGGGAGGGGCTCAGCAAGACAGACCTCAACGCCGCGCTGGGCTCCAAGAGCAGCCAGAGCGGGGTGGGAGCCGGTCGTCTTTCTTGTCTTCTTCGCTTACAAGGGAAAGGAGCCGGGCAGGTGGTGCGACCCTTCGTGGACCAGTTTGGGTTTGACGTGGTGACGTGCTGTGGATACCTCCCCCAGGTGAGCGACACCAGCACGTGGCCTTCTGTGTTCCCATCAGGTCAGGTCACCCGCCCAGGGAAGGAACCCACCTCCCCCTTTATGAAATTTAGTAAAAGCCTTCGCTCCCTTTTTCTCTTGGCTGATTTGGAAGTGGTTGACTTGAGGTTTACCTGCCTCACACGCTAGGTAAGCTCAGATAAACAGGACCAACAAGTCAGGGTGCTGGGTCTCGAGGTGTGGAAACATTAGACTTCGGGGCAGTTTTCTTCCTACTAGATCCTCAAAGATAGTATGATGTAACTGGACTGCACCTTTCAGTTTTATGATCCTGTGGTTGGCTCCCTGGGAATTTGGGCCCCGGGGCTCGACCCAGTGCCCAGCAGATGTTGAGTGGGGAGGGGTGGGGGCTGTGCTCCCGGGCAGTGCTGGTGGCTTCTCAGAAGAGGAAACTTTCAGGGATTCCTGGAAGGTACCGGGGCACGGGAGACACTGTTCAGGTTTTGGAGTGTGGGGAGGGGTTGTCCAGACACCTGCTCTGGGTGGCAAGTGCCTGAAGGCTGGTGTTCCGTGGTCCCACCTGCTCCGTGGAACTCTGGGGCCGTTCCGCTGGCTGTGCTCCCTCCTCGCAGGCCTGTGGCTCGCCCAGTGTGCATACAGACACCAAGGCCTGCGTGTCCCCTGCCTGGGGGAGGGGCTCTTGTGTAGTCAGGTGGTGCTTGCTGCCCTCGATGGTGTCCTTGAACCGGGCCTCATGCGACCCCTCATGTCCTCACTCTGGGAAGGGCAGTGCTGGCTGCCTGGGTGGGGGCCCCAGAGGGGTCCTTGTGGCCGGTGGATGGTCAGAAACAAGCTCGGGGTAGGGGCCAGCTCTGGGTGTGCTCCTGCGTGAGTGCAGGTGGACAGAATGTGCCCTAGAGCTCTTCAGAGTGGCCTGTGTTGTTCTGCATGGGAGGGTCCCCTGCTTCTGCAACAGGGTGTGAGGTCCCCGTCTGTCCACGAGACACTGTCTGCCTGGTCAGCCACCACGCCTTCCCCAGCCTGCCCTTAAAAGCAGGGCCCTGCGGCTTTGGGCTTCTTCCTTGGGCTCTGCCCCTCTCCTCTGTGCACGCAGGTGAACGACTGGCAGGAGGACTGGGTCACCTTCTATGCCCGGCAGCGCATTCAGCCCCAGGTGGACATGGTGGAGCAGGGCTCTGGGGACAGAGAGGCCCGGGAGCTCTGGTCTGCTCTGCAGGTGAGCTCAGCCAGGGCCCGACTGGGGAGGCCCCGAGGCAGGTGCGGCCACCGGGGGTCCAGGCCTGGACAGGAGATGGACTGTCAGTGTCCCTCCACCCCGTCCAAGCTGTGTGTGTCCCTGTGCATCTGTGTGCCACACTCTGCTGGGGCAGTTGGGCCACACAGGAAAGCGTCTGTGTCCCTCCCACATGTGCTGGTTGCTTGGCTGAGGATGGGTTTCCTTCCTGCAGTTGAAGATCCCTGACCTGTTTCGCGACCTGGACATCGTCCCAGCCCTGCTGCATGGAGACCTCTGGGGAGGAAACGTAGCCGAGGACTCCTCAGGGCCCATCATCTTTGACCCGGCCTCTTTCTACGGCCACTCGGAGTACGAGCTGGCGATAGCCGGCATGTTTGGGGGTTTCAGCCACTCCTTCTACTCCGCCTACCACCGCGCAGTCCCCAAGGCCCCAGGCTTTGAGGCCCGCCAGCAGCTCTACCAGCTCTTCCACTACTTGAACCACTGGAATCATTTTGGGTCGGGGTATAGAGGGTCGTCGCTGAACATCATGAGGAATCTCACCCAGTGAGCATCCCTGCTTTGGACGGGTCCCAGCCAGACGCCTGCGGCCAGCGCCTCCTGCTGCCCCCAGTCCTGTCCGGCAGGGCTGCTTCCCCGAGTCTTCACACTAACCTTTTGCTCCATGGCTGGGTAAAACCACACTGGGGTGGGTGTGGGCCCCATCGCGTGGGCCCTGTCCCCATCGCGTGGGCCCCGTGGAAACACTGTTGCCCGGAGGCTGAGCTGGAACTGGCCGGCGTGCCGGCTGCTGCTGAGCCTGTGTTCCTCGGCAGCCCCTCCCGTCTCCTCTCCGGGAGCGACTCTGATGTGGGGAAGATGCCTCCCGGTGGGTTAGACGTGGGGGTAGACATGAAACCGGCACCGCGGTCGGCTTCTTGTGGCCGGTTTCACCGAGCTCATTCCCTTCCTTTCCGGGCCTGCTCTGCGCTAGCCACAGGCCGAGCAGCCTGGAAGCTCGTTCTGGGAGTGACCAAACTGTGGGTCCTGGGTAAGTTTAGGAGCCACTGCATCCCTCCTGTCAGCACCCCATCTTGCCTGCCCTCCTAAAGCTCGTGAGCTGCTCCTTTGTGTAAAAGCGCTAACCCCACGCGGGACTGTTCTGATTCCGTCGAAGCTAAGAAAGCCTTTTGCATAAACATTTGAATAAACTTTCACTGATTTCAGTCATGCACAGGACTGTGTATTTCCTTCATTTGCATCGGAACTCAGTGTTTATCTTCGGTGTTTGCCAAGAGACCTCTGTAATGCCTTGTGACAAACAGAACCCTTGTTTCTTAGGAGCAGTTTTTTTTCTCGACTGTTCTGTACGAGAATAGCGCAGACTTTCCCCCCATACGGACAGCCTGAGGACTGCTTCTCCTGTCTGACCGGGTGAGGCTCGTGGGCCGCTCGGGGAGGCCTGGTCACCAGTGGGCTGTGGAGAGAGGTCCCCAGAGGCCCCTCCTGGGAGCTGTGCCATCAGTGAGGGTGTGGCCAGGCCCCAGGCAGGAGGTGGTATCACAGCCGTGCACCCGTGTCTCCTGGCTTTGGTGGTGGTGCAGGACTTGCCAGCTTTTTAAACTCGGCTGCTTGTACGATAGCTCATTCTAAAATACCAACTTTCAGGGGCGCCTGGGTGTCTCAGTTGGTTAAGCAACTGCCTTTGGCTGTGGTCAGGGTCGTAGGATCCAATCCTGCGTCGGGCTCCCTGCTCAGCAGGGGGTTTGCTTCTCCTGCCTCTCCTCCTGTCATGTGCATGCTCTCTAGCCCTCTCTCAAATAAATAAAAGAAATCTTAAAATTTTCAAAAAATAAAATAACAACTTTTATACCTAATTTTGCACCTATAATTTTTTATATGTGTATATTATTTTTATATAAAGAGTTGTTATGGGGCACCTGGGGGGCTGAGGTGGTGAAGTATGGGCCTTTGGCTCGGGTCATGATCCCAGGGCCCTGGGATTGAGTCCCACATCAGGCTTCCTGCTCAGTGGGGAGCCTGGTTCTCCCTCTGCCCCTCCCCCTGCTTGTGTTCCCTCTCAGTCAAATAAATAAAATCTTAAAAAAGCTGTGGGCGCCTGCGTGGCTCAGTGGGTTAAGACTCTACCTTTGGCTCAGGTCATGATCTCAGGGTTCTGGGATCGAGCCCCGCATCGGGCTCTCTGCTCGAGGAGCCTGCTTCCTCCTCTCTCTCTGCCTACTTCTGATCTATGTCTGTCAAATAAATAAATAAAGTCTTAAAAAAAAAAAAGTCAAAATTATATAAGCTGCAGACCCAGAAGCCCGGAACCTAACCCAAGCGCTGGTGGGTGGGTTCGTGAGAGCCCCTCTCAGCACATGTCATCCCAGCACAGAGATTGCATTGTTCCCTGGGGGTAGGTCTGGGCTGACTGGGGGGCAGAGGGGATGAGGTTCTGACTGGGGGCCGCACTTCCAAGGGCAGCTGTGGGATGGGGTCCTGGCAGCAGCCTGCCTCCTGTCCTCACCAGGGCAGCCTGCTGGCCTCTGGACTATCAGGGAGATTTGGCTAGACACAGGATGGACTTCGGATTCAGCTCCTTGACTCCTTGGCAGCAAGACATTCGAGCCCTTCAGGGCAGCCGTGAGCACCCCAAGGGCTGCCAGAGGCAGGGGTGAGGGGTGTCTCTGGGGCCATTATACTTCTTACTGAAATGGGAATGTTGTATCCAAACACATCATGGTCTGCCCCTGCCAGAGTACCACCGTTTCCACAGAAGGAAGTCCTCAGATAACCGAACTTGACCTTCCCACCTCAAAGCTGCTGCTGCTTTTCTTTTTTAATAGTTTTTTTTTTTTTTAAGATTTTATTTACTTGACAAAGATCACAAGCAGGCAGAGAGGCAGGCAGAGAGAGAGGAGGAAGCAAGCTCCGTGCTGAACAGAGAGCCCAATGCGGGGGCTGGATCCCAGGACTCTGGGATCATGATCTGAGCCAAAGGCAGTGGCTTTAACCCACTGAGCCACCCAGGCACCCCCCGCCAAGCTTCTGAGCATCCTTTTGATGAGAATGGCCCTGAAACTTTGATGCCTCTGCCTGAAACAGGACGTCAGTTCTGTGCCCTCGATGTGGTCTCTGGCTGCGTGTTCTGTGTCTAGGGGCCTCCGTCGGTGGTATCCTCCCAGTTTTTGCCCTGTATGGGATCGTGAGTTCCGTTTACCATTACCACAGTAATGGTAGGGCCCAGGACCAGCACAGGAGGCTCTTAGGTTAGCCACTGGAGCTTTGGCTCCCTCTTTCATAAAGGGGGCTGATAATGACACCCACGCGCTGTCCCAGTGCCTGCCTGTGGGTGCTGCTCCTGGCTCCCCACTTGCGGGGGACACTTCCTCGTCCTTCCAGTGGAATGTGCTTCCAAGGCATCTTGCATCAGATAGCCTGTCTGCTGCGTGGGTTTCCTCTTGGGCAGAAGAATTGCTCACACTGGAATATGTGCAGAAACAGCACAGAGATGAAGGCTTCTGAGTTCTGAAGAGGTGGCAGAATTCCCCTCCCTTTCTCAGAGCAGTCATCTGCCTGAGGGGCATGTCCTCAGCACAATTCCTGGTGGAGGCCAGAGCGATGGACCAGAAGGGACACCTGGGCAGTGTCTCTGCTGGCTCAGGCTGCAGCCAGGGCCTTAGGACTCCAACCCCCAACCCTGCTGCCTTCCTGGGGTCCTTTTTCTGAGCAGTTTTGCAAAAGCCCTACCCAGCTGTGGGCTGTTTTCCTTCTTGGTGTCACTGGACTCTGTGTCACTGTAAGGGTTCTGAATAGGCAGGAGAGTCCAGTGTATGCGCATGATCTCATCATTATCTCAGTCCCCCTGCCTCAGAAAGGGGACTCAGTTCATGGGGTTGCTTGGATGTCCCTGATCACATCTCCCAACTGAACTTCTAACCAGCTGGTGACCAAAACTCACACGTACCTTTGAGAGGAGGCCAGTTTGCAAAGTTACAGTGCTCCCTTTGGCATGTGTCTTCACATGGAGGATTTGGCTGCTCAGACAGGAGCTGGGAGGTCTGGGAAGGGACCCCAAGTTCCTGGGGTCCCATCTTACAGCACCAGTAAGATGCTGTGCCACTGTCTGGCTGCCATCTGCCACATTCAGACCCTGCTTGGGCAAAACCATGCCCAAGGCTCAGTGAAGACCTGCATCTCCCCCATGGTGCCTGCAGGCTCATGGGTGCCAACTCTGGCAGCTTTGGGACCTACTTTAGAGCCAATATTTGTAATTCTGAAAAAGAGAACAGAGAAGACAGGGAGGAAACCCTAAAGAGCTGAAGACAACCTCAGAAGGTAGAAGGACCAAGTTTCTGTCCTGAAACAGCTCACCTGCACTGCCTTGGGGATGGCAGGAAACTTATCCCAGCCACCTCTTGGGGGAAATTGTCAGATCCTGGGGACACAGAGAGGACCCTAAAAGCCTCCAGAGAGAGAAGAGTTTCCACACAAAGAGGAGGAATCAAAAGTGGCCTCAAACTTCTCAATACCAAATGAGCAGGAAAGTAATGGAGCAGGACCTTCTTGTTTATGAAGGAACAGGACCTCATTTCCAACCTGGAATTCTATACCCAGCCAAAATGTCAATTGAGAATAAAGACATTTGCAGAAGTGTAAGAGCTCACATCTCTCCATCAGGAATCCTTCCTCAAGATGCAATAAGAAGGTGGGCTTCACCAGGCTGGGAGAAAAAGTGTAGGAGGAGGAAGACATGCAGGGGTAGATGCCTTTTCCACAGATGGACACAATCTCTCCCATCCCGCCTGCGGTTCTGCAATGACCTTGTGCATGTGTGTGCATGTATATTTTTAAAAAGATTTTATTTATTTATTTATTTGACAGAGAGATATAGAGCGAGAGAGAGCACAAGCAGGGGGAGTGGCAGGCAGAGGGAGAGGGGGAAGTAGGCTCCCCTCTGAGCAGGGAGCAAGGCAGGGAGCCCCTATCTCAGGACTCTGGGACCCTTACCTGAGCTGCAGGCAGAGGCTTTACCAACTGAGACCCCAGGCGCCTGCAGCATGTGTGTTTTGAGGGCAGCAGGTCTCTTACCAGGGGTTCCATTCTTAGTAGGGTGGGCCACTTGGTATCAGAGCCCCCAGGGCACCCTCGGCCTGTGATGGCCACCAAGTGCCCGGATGAACAAGCCCAGCACCGGCGACGGGTTCACTGGACAGTGTCTGGGCCAGGGGATGTGGTCAGGACCCCCAGCCGTGTCCCGACAGTGCGAGACCTAACTGGGCCTGTGACCCGTGTCCCAGGGACAGCGGACCCTACCCTGAACTGTGCCCTGCGTCCCGCTGGGGCTGGGCCGACGTCCAGCAATGGTTCGTGCAGCCTCTGGCGGGAGGTGCTGGCAGGGCGCCCCGTGGGTGGGCCCCACCGAGGGTTGTCGCGCGCCCCGCGCGGACGCAGGCGGACGGCGCCGCCCCCACTCCAGTCCCCACGGAAAGGCCCCGCGGGCCCTCGGCCTCCGGCCGGCTCGGTCCCCCCACGGCGCGAGCGGGCGGGGAGCGCGGGGACCGGACGCCGCGGAGGACCGCGCGGAACCCGCAGGCCGCGCAGCCCCGGAGCCGCCCCCTTGGACAGCGGCTCTGCAGCGGCGGCTCCGCCCCGGGCCGCGTCTGCGCCCTCCGGCCCCGCCCCGCGCCCTGCCCGCCGCCGCGATGGAGCAGCTGCTGCGCGCCGAGCTGCGCACCGCGACCCTGCGGGCCTTCGGGAGCCCCGGCGCCGGCTGCATCAGCGAGGGGCGCGCCTACGACACGGACGCGGGCCCGGTGTTCGTCAAGGTCAACCGCCGGACGCAGGTGCGGCCACGACACCCCCGCGGCCTGAGCCGGAGGCTGGAGAGGGGAGGGCGGACGCGGGGCGCCGGGAGCGGGCACCTGCGGGGCCGCGGGGCTCCAGCATTTTCTAAGGACGCGGGGCTTTGTCAGCGGGTTCATAACCCGCGTTCGCTGTTATTTCTCTGCCCACCGAGCGTGGGGGGCGCGAGGCTCGGCGTCCTGGAGCCCCGGGCTGCGTCTGCTTCTCCCCGGGCCGGCCTCAGGCTCCCCGCTCCACAGCGCGTGGGTCCGTCTCACCAGGCAGGAGGAGCACCTGGAGACCAGGCTCGGTGAGGGAGCGCGAGGGCCCGACCCAGTCCCCCCGAGTCCGGGCCTGTGCTCGTGTTTGAAGCTGGGTAGTTCCTGCTTAGCGTTTGCTGTTAAGTACACTTTCCCGAATGGAGGTTAGCCTGGGCAAGCGCACCCCGGGTGCCGAGGTTGACTCCGCGAGGTTCCCCCGTGGCCCATGAGCCAGGGCCTGTGCAGGAGTTGGGGGTGCTGGCTACGGGCTGAAGGACTTGCAGAGAGGCTCCTCCCTGTCCCCCTGCAGCACTGCCCACCTGCGGTGGATGACGGTTGGGTCTGGTCCAGGGAACCGTCAGGGAACTTCCTTTCAGAACCAAAAGCCCTCCAAATAAGCCCCACCTCCTGGGAAGCACTTTGGTTTCAGGGTCCAGGCAGGCTGCAGAACCCTCCTCACTGAGTGCTCCCCCAGGCCAGGATCCCACCATCTGACCTTGAAAGCCTAGGTGCCGGCACAAGTAGGTGAGCAGACAGCAGGGGAGGCCCTCGGGACACAGGCTGTCTGGAGCCCAGGTGTTCTCTGCTCCTGTATGTTTGGGGGTTCGCTAGCCCTGGGAGCGCCGCTGGGATCGCTGGGGACTGCGGAATGTTCCCTGACACCAGCCACCCCTTCCTTCAGAATCCTAGGTGTGGGCTGGTGGTGTGGAGGACGCCTCGCCTCAGTTTCCCCTTGAGTACTCCGAAGTAAAGGGTGTGATTCTCTGCCCGTGTGGACGTAGTACTTTGGCCTCATGAGAAATAATTCTTTAGCCAGATGTGTTCACATTAATAACCACACTTCTAACCAACTAATAGTGTATGTGGGGTGAGAGTTCGCCTGGTCTAAAATCGGGGTATTTGTGGGAAATGTTTCAGAAATGGGACGGCTCCTGCGTCCCAGCAGAGGCTGTTCCTTCTGTCTTGTTCCTGGGGGGGTGTGAGGCTCCTTCCCACCCCCAGGCCCTGCTGCCTGCTTATCTCTGGGGACAGGCCCTGGACCCGAGCCAGGCCCTGCTGGCCTTCTGCCCTGCCTTCCCTTGCCCCCCCGTGTGTATCCCAAGCACTCAGAGATGCGGCCTCAGGCCCCCCGTGTGGTGCTCCTGCCCTGCTGGGATTGCCTGAGGCTGTGAGGTGGGCAGGAAGGGGACCAGGTCCAGCTCCACAGCCTCCACTAATCCACACTCTGAGGCACCCCACTGTACTCCCTGGCACACCCGGCCCTCCCACAGCCCCCCCCATGGCACCACCCAGAACCTCCACAGCACCCCAGCTTACCCCCAGGACTCCCACAGCCCCCTGAGGTACCTCACGACCTCCATTGCACCCCATGGTACCTGTGGCCCCGGCAGCATCCTGCAGGACCCCACTGTACCCCCAAGCACACTCGACACTCCCATGGGCTCCCCGCACCCCACCGTACCCCCAGCACCTCCAGCACCTCCTCTGCCCTGGGCTTCCCTCCTCTCAAGAGGAAGCACTCGGGGCGGGGGCATCAGCGTCCTGCCCACCCCCGGCCGCAGGCACAGCCTCATCCTGCAGCCTCTTCCTATAGGAAGTGGCCCACTTTGCACTCCACTCTCGGAGAAGCTGATATCTTGCTCTCCAGCTAGTTTTCCGTAGGTGCAGGTCCCAGGTGCTTGGGATCCCGCACGGCGGCTCCTGTCCAGGGCGGCAGAGGCCCCTGCTGGACTCACGGTGCCTCTTTCGGACGCAGGCCCGGCAGATGTTTGAGGGGGAGATGGCAAGCCTGGAAGCCCTCCAGAGCACAGGCCTGGTGCGGGTGCCTCGGCCCATCAAGGTGATTGACCTGCCTGGAGGTGGGGCTGCCTTCGTGATGGAGCATCTGAAGATGAGGGGCTTGAGCAGGTGCGGGAGTGTGGGGGGAGGGAGGAGGAGGAGAGGGAAGGGGGCAGAGAGGAGTGTTTCAGGCCCCACTGGTGCGGGATTCCCTGCGTGAAGCCGTGGCCTCGCCTCTTTCCTCAGTCAGGCGGCCAGACTGGGGGAGCAGCTGGCCGACCTGCACCTTCACAACCAGAAGCTCAGGGAGAAGTCGGAGGAGGAGGAGAGCACCCTGGGTACGTTGGTGCGCTTCTGAGCGCCCTTGCCCCCATCCTGGTGTGCCCCGGGGGGTCGCGCTGAGTTTTCCCGGAGCTGAGCGGCACCCGGTCGCCCGCGGTGCTGCTGCGCAGGAGAAAAGGCTGGGGGCGCCCACAGGTGGGTCGTCGGACTAGCTCCGGACGCG
This sequence comes from Mustela nivalis, assembly GCF_964662115.1. Taxonomy (NCBI): domain Eukaryota; kingdom Metazoa; phylum Chordata; class Mammalia; order Carnivora; family Mustelidae; genus Mustela; species Mustela nivalis. The sequence goes on from NC_139036.1 coordinate 61,938,758, forward strand.
TTCCTGGCCAGCACTTTGGGCCGGGGTGCGGGCAGGGGGCGGTCGGGGATGGCGCCCATCGGGCGTCTGCTGGGCTCTGGCATCGAAGACAGCGGCTCTTTCTGCCCACAGGCCGCAGGGCTGAGGGAGCCGAGCCCCGGCACGTGACCAAGTTTGGCTTCCACAGGGTGACGTGCTGCGGCTTCATCCCGCAGGTGAGTGCCGGCGTCCTCTGCGCACCAGGAAGGCGCGGACTTCCAAGCTCCGAGCTCCGAGTGCGAGCCTAGATCCTGCGATGGGAAGGCGGAGGCCAAGTTGGCGGGGCGGGGCTCGGAGGAGGGGGCGGACTGCGGGGGCGGGGCTCGGAGGAGGGGGCGGGCTGTGGGGCGGGGCTCGGAGGAGGAGGCGGGCTGTGGGGTGGGACTCGGAGGAGAGGGCGGGCTGTGGGGGTGGGACTCGGAGGAGGGGGCGGGGCTCGGAGGAGGGGGCAGGCTGTGGGGCGGGGCTAGGAGGAGGAGGCGGGCTGTGGGGCGGGGCTCGGAGGAGGGGGCAGGCTGTGGGGCGGGGCTCGGAAGAGGGGGTGGGCTGCGGGGGCGGGACTCGGAGGAGGGGGCGGGGCTCGGTGGTGGGGGCGGGGCTCGGAGGAGGGGTCGGGGCTCGGAGGAGGGGGCGGGCTGTGGGGCGGGGCTCGGAGGAGGGGGCGGGCTGTGGGGCGGGGCTCGGAGGAGGGGGCGGGCTGTGGGGCGGGGCTCGGAAGAGGGGGCGGGCTGCGGGGGCGGGACTCGGAGGAGGGGGCGGGCTGGGGGCGGGGCTCGGAGGGGGCGGGCTGCGGGGGCGGGGCTCGGAGGAGGGGGCGGGCTGTGGGGCGGGGGCAGAGCATCCAAGCAGAGGGCGCAGCAGTGCAGAGACCTCACCTCAGGAGGTTGTGTGCTGAATGTGGGGTCTGAAGTGGGCCGAGGTGAGGCAGCGCTCCCGTCAGGGATCAGGTCCTGGTTCCCTACTCCGGGCCGTTGTAGTTCTCCTGACACAAACTCTCTTATTTCCAAGTGTATGGAGACATCTGGGCAGGTCAGTGTTAACCATTGGACTCTTGATCTCAGCTCAGGTCTTGATCTCAGGGTCACGAGTTCAAGCTCTGTATTGGGTTCCACACTGGGCATGCAGCCTACTTGAAAAACAAAACCAAACCAAACCAAAAACCCAGAGAAACACGTACAATTCTGTGGTTTTTAGTATATCCCCGAGTTGTGCAGCCATCGCCACTGTCTGATTACTGCACATCTTCCTCACCCCCAGCAGAAAGCATTTACCAGTTAGTAGTCACTCCCCAGTCCTCTGCCTCCAGCCCTGGTAACACATCACCTCTTCCCGTCTCTACGGATTTGCCCATTCTAGGCATTTTGTGTACAAGGAAGCCTGTACTAGTTACCCTTTGGTCCCTCCCTGTCTCCTGTGTGGGCAGAGGGCAAGTCTCCAAGGTGGGTGGTACTTGGGGTAACATCCTTATGAAGCCTGAGCCAGACTTAGGGCTCCCAGCCACTGGGCGGCCCTTGCATCTGGGGTCCCGTGGCCCACGGGTGGGCCTCGCATCCGGGGTCCCTCAGGATCTGTCCACACAGTGCTTTCCCAGATTTGTTAGGACTCTGTAAGCCTCTGCTGAAGCCAGCTCCCCCGGGTTACACATCTGCCTGGAGCTGGGGGCCAGAGGGGCCGGATGGAGCTTGGTGTCCTGCTTCAGATGTTAAGAGCTGTGGGCTCCCCAAAGCCCCACTTGACCTTGCACAGTGACTTTTCAAGAACCAAGGAATGAAATCACATACAAAATCCCAATCTGTGAAGTCGGTGAAAATGGGGCTGGTCCATTAGGGACCCAGACTGCCCCCGTGTGCCCCTTTAGACTCCAGAACCAATGAACCTATTTAGCTCAGCTTCAGCTGGCCAGAAAGCGGTGAGGGACCTGGGTGGACACTTAGTCCACCTTAAGGTAGGACAGATGGTCCTGCGTGGAGTGCCTGGACCAGCCCAGAAGTTCCAGGAGGGTCCTGCTTTTTGGGAGGGATGCGTGGGCCTTCAGGGCTTGCAGCCATTGGTGGGTCAACCCTGAGCTGTGGCAGCGGGCTACTCAGACAGCTGTGTGCTAAGCCCCCTTGGGACCACTGGCATTTCGTGCACGGCCACTCCCTGGGCACATCTCTAAGTGCTTTATCCAACACCAGTCCCCCAGTTGCCATAGCAACCTTAGGAGGTAGGTGTTGTTATTGGACTCTTTTTATAGATGAGAAAACAGAAGCACCGAGAAGCCAAGAGGAACAGGGAGGCCATGCGGCTAGCGAGTGGGGGGCCAGGATTTGACCCACAGCCCGGCTTCAGAGTGTGGGCCCGACCCCCTCACTGCCTTGCCCCTCTGTCAAGGTGAAGGCTGGCTCCCACCAGCGGTGCCCTCAGGTGGCCCTGCCTTTGGCAACTCAGGCCCAAGTCCTGCCCTTTCTGGGTGAGGGGATCACAATCCCTCTGTCCAGGAGGAGGGACCAGGCTGGCCAGTGCTGGTGTCCTGCTCCTGATACTCAGTTTGTGTCTTTTATACCCTGGCCATCCAGAAGGGAGATGGAGCCTTGGACAGACAGATGGGGAGGGAGGAGCTGCCGTCCCATATGCCTCAGGCTGTTTGGGGAAAGGACCTCCCCGCCTGCTTTCAATTTTTTTTTTCCAAAGATTTTACAAGATTTTACTTATTTATTTGACAGAGAGAGAGGGAGGTCACAAGCAGACAGAGAGGCAGGCAGAGAGAGGAGGAAGCAGGCTCCCTCCCCACTGAGCAGAGAGCCCGATGCGGGGCTCGATCCCAGGACCCTGAGATCATGACCCGAGCTGAAGGCAGAGGCTTTAACCCACTGAGCCACCCAGGCGCCCCTGACTTTCCTTATATTTAGGTTCTTCTCATCCCTGAAATCTCCTGTCTGACACTAGGACGGCCGTTCCGACTCTCTTTTGACCAGAGCTAGCATGGCGTAGCTTTTCTATCCCTTTAACCTATTTCTGGCATTCTCTGTAAAGGGCACGTCTCGTACACAGCTTGGAATTAGTCTTTTGACTGGGGTACTTAGACACCTTGCATGTAATCCTTTTACTGATATGGTTAGGGCAAATCTGTCTTGGTCTTTGTTTTCTACCTGTCCTATCTGTTCTTTGTTTCCCTTTTCCCTCTTTCTCCGCACTCTTTTGGGCTGAGTAGCTTTAATGAACCCATCTATCTCCTCTGTGGGCAAGCTGTCGTGTTTGCTGTGTCTGTTCATGGTTGTGCCTGGGTGTGGGCAGTCGCCTTGCAGAGCTGCAGCACAGCCCCATCTCATCGTCCAGGTGAACGAGTGGCAGGAGGACTGGCCAACCTTCTTTGCTCGGCACCGTCTCCAGGCACAGTTGGACCTCATCGAAAAGGACTATGCTGACCGAGAGGCACGAGAGCTCTGGTCACAGCTGCAGGTGGGTACAGATGTTTACTCTTGGGGACAGGGGCTGTCCTTTTCTGAGCCCATTGCATTTGTGTGGGGTCCTCTGGTGGAGTGGAGCCCGGGAGCAGAGCTGGTCAAGTGTGGACACATCAGTACCTGACTATTGGCCTGATGGGGAACCTGGGAAGGGGATGGTACCTGAGGACATACTTGGCCCTTGAGTGCAAGTCTCATGGGCTCAGTCACCAAGCACCTAGCCTCAGGCTTTGCTCATGTGACACGCAGGAGCGTGGCTCATAAGCGATGGTTTACTGTTGCTTTCTTATCCACTCTTACCCTGTTCTTTCTCAAAGCAGGGATGTCTCACCTCTTAGAGATGTGGGCAACAGATGCCCTGGAGTGACTAGTTTGAGAATGTAACTCTCCAAATGTGAAGAACAGAATTTTCGTGCCAATCCAGGGTGAACATGCAGCGGGACATTTTATTTGACTCACTAATGAAGTGGCCCGTAGTACTGGGAGGAGTCGGCCCGGGTGTGCTGAGAAGAGAAGGGGCAGTAGAGAAAGGTTGCTGAGGTGCCTGAAAACCCCTCCACTCAGGTTATTCGGCTGGTAACCTGCTGGGCCACATCCCCTGAGGTCTCTACTGAGTGGACATCATTAGGGCTGTGGAGCGCTCAGACCTACATTTGTAAGAGTAAGATAAGGCATTCTGCTGGACTCAGGGATCCTTGTTCCTGGGCTTCCCAGACCAGGCTGTGGTTGGACCCTGAAGAAACACGAGGTCATCTTTGCCTTATTTCCAAGTATTGGATGAGGCAGCCGTGGCTCATAGTCCCATGGCAATCTTTATTTTTCTTAGGTGAAGATCCCAGATCTGTTTCGCGGTCTAGAGATCGTCCCCGCCCTTCTCCATGGAGATCTCTGGTCGGGAAACGTGGCTGAGGACGACGACGGGCCCATTGTTTATGACCCAGCTTCCTTCTATGGACATTCTGAGTTTGAACTGGCAATTGCTTTGATGTTTGGGGGGTTTCCCAGGTCCTTCTTCACGGCCTACCACCGGAAGATCCCCAAGGCTCCGGGGTTCGACAAGCGGCTGCTGCTGTACCAGCTCTTTAACTACCTGAACCACTGGAACCACTTTGGGCAGGGGTACAGGAGCCCGTCCCTCGGCACCATGCGGAAGCTTGTGCAGTAGTCCCCAGCCTGTACTCCTGCCGCCTTGCTTCACAGATGAGGGACGGGGCAGCACCAGAGATGGCTTCGGGGACCAATAAAGTCAGGGGTTCAGGAACCACGGTGTGAGTTGTCTGTGCCTCTACCCTCCTTGCAGTTGGGCTAATGGACAGGGGGCCCAGGGCACCTGACAGGTTCCCAACAGGCTCATTACATTCGGTGACCTGGGGGAATTCGGATATTTTCATGGTAACTGTTGCAGAAATCACACAGGTCTGGGATTTGTGTAGGAGGAAGTTGGGGTCACACGTCCCTGTGGACTCGGGCTTAGACAGAATTGGGGACCAGGAGATGGGTCTCACCTCTGGAGCCACCTCTCTGGGGCTGAATGGATCTGTGAGTCCACCCTTGCCGAGTGGAGGCCCTCAGTATCCGGGCTGCGGCGACCGGTGGTGTGCTTAGCTAGCACCCCGTTCTTCATCTGCTGTGTTGGCGGCTGGACGGCAAGAGAACCCCGGACAGTGGGGTGGGCCCGCTGGGGTGTCAGGGGTGTCCCCTGTGCTCAGGTGGCCGGGTTGGCCGGTTGGTTGGGGACATCAGGGCTGACATCCTTGAAGGGGGGCTGGGGCAGGTGGCATTGGGGCGGGGTCTAGGGGGCACTGGCCCTCCGCGCTGCGTCCTGAAGACGTGGCCACGCCTTTATTACTTCTTGTAAAATTTCCAATTTCGCGGGGTAGCGGTGCCCAAACCTCTCTCTTCTGGGGGTGTGACTGTCCAGCGGGCCTCCCGTTAGGTGTGTCGGGGTGGGGTAGGGACGGGGTGTGGGGGGCGGGGCTCAGGGCCTGGGTCTCTCCCGGCGAGTGCGGGGAGGCGGGGGTAGCCCGGCGCGGGTGTGGGTCTCCCGCGACTCTGGCTGCGACTCCGCTCCCAGCGCGGGCCACTTCCCCCCTCAGCCCACCGACCCGGGGCTCAGACCCGTCCCCCAAGACAGGCTCAGACCCCTCCCCGACTGAGACCCACCCACAGGCCCCGCCCAGAGCTCAGACCCCACCCCCGGGCTCAGACACCCCCCCAGCCCCCGCAACAGACTCCGTCCCTCCCCCCTCCCCCGCCCTCAGACTCTGTCCCCGCCCCACCTCACCCGCGAGCTCAGACCCCCGCCCCGCCCCTCGCGGGCTCAGTTCCACACCCCTCCTGGGCTCCACCCACGAGCTCAGAGCCCCACCCCGCCGGCTGGTGGGCCCCGCCCCCAGCCCGCGCCGCAGTCTTCGCCTGATCGTCTCCCTGGACGCGGGCCCCGCCCCCCGGGGCTCGGCCCCGCCTCTGCACTCGCTCTTTTGGCGGCCGGCGCGCTCCGTAGCGGGTCCGAGGCGCGAGGTCGGAGGTCGTGGGGCGGGGCCAGCGTCGGTAGCCGCCGCCTGTGCTTCAGCGGTCGTCCCTCAGCCGGCAGCCGCCCGCCTTTCCCATCCGGTGCTTGCGCGTAGCCGGGCTTCGAGCCCACGGGCGCAGGCCGGGACGCCAAGGATGGCCCTGGGCGAGGAGCCGGCCGCGAGCGCGCCGGAGGACGGGGCGGAGGAGGAGGCGCTGGCCCACGGCGGCGCCCTGGAGGCGTTCGGCGAGAGCGCGGAGACCCGCGCGCTGCTCGGCCGCCTGCGGGCGGTGCTCGGCGACCGGGCGGCCCAGGAGGGCGCCCTGGAGCGGTTCCGAGGTGCGCGCGGGGCCCCGGCGCGGTTGCCGGTGTGCGCGCTGTCGGGCTGCAGCTCGCTCCTGGCGCGAACCTGTGGGAGCCGTGCGCTGGCGGGGCGGCGGGGCGGCGGGGGCGGCGGGCCGGCGGGGGCGGCGGGGGCCGGCGGGGGCGGCGGGGGCGGCGGGCGCTCCCTCTCCGCCGGCCGCTGAGGAGCGGTGCGGAGGGCTGGGCGTGAGGGCCGTGGTGTGCACCTCCGCGGGGCGGCCGGGAGTCCTCGGAGTGCCCGCCGAGACGGCTGTGCGGACCCGGCGGCGGCGAGAGGAGGAGCCGCCGCGCACCCGCGGGCCGCAGACAAAGGCGCCGGAGGGCGGGGGAGCCGATGGCCGTGCGGTCCCGGGGCGGCGCCCGTCGGCCTGCGCCCCGCGGGGCCCGGCGGGGAGCGCGCAGGACAGGTTCCTGGTGTCCAGCCGCCGAGAGCCAGCGGCGGGCGGCGCCCTGGGCGCAGGTCTCTGATGACGGAGGAGGCAGCGACTCCCGGGGTCGCAGGGTGGGAGCGGAAGCGTGTTGTGACTCTGTAAAGCCGTCTTCGCGGGCCCTTCGGCTGAGGGAATTTCCGCCGAGGTTTGCCTTCCCGGGTTTGCGGGGCCGACGCTCCGACTGCAGGGACGGGCACGGCGGCGGCCGGCTGCACGCGCGGCGCGGTTCGCAGACACACCGCAGGGGTGACGCGCGCTCGCCCCCTGGGCCCGGAGCTGCGTTGCCCTTCGGAGTCTGTTCCCTTGGTTGTGGGCGGGGGGTGGCAAGCCCGTGTCCCGAGCACAGAAGTGTTGTGGGGTGAGGGGCGTCCCCGGGGAGAGCCGGCTTGCCGTTCCCGGGACGCTGGCAGGTGTGGCGCTGTGTGGCCCTCGGATCTGAACGGAGCCCCGCCGGCTGCTGGAAGGGGCGGAAACCAGGCTGCCTGGCATGGAGGAGCTTGTGCTCCGGGGGGCTGGACCCGCGGAGGGCACGGTGCTTCGTGTGTCCTGCGAGGGTGGAAGGATGGACGGGTGGTGGGAGAGGAAGGTGTGGGGAGCAAGCGGAGGGCGGGGGGGGGGGCTGCCCAGGTGACCCGTGCTCTGAAGAGCAGCACCTGGCAGTCCGCTGGGGCCTGTGGGTCAGTTCCCCTGTCTTTCTTTTTAGTAATCATGGACAAATACCAGGAGCAGCCTCATCTCTTGGACCCACACCTCGGTAAGAACAGAGGCTGATGATGGATCAGGAAGATCACCAAGGCCTTGGTGTGTGGTGCTGGGGTGTGGTGTGTGTGTGTGTGTGTGTGTGTTTGCGGGCAGAGGGTGTCAGGATGAAGTGGCCTGACCTCGCTGGTGAGCAGGGCTAATGAATGCTAGCGGACTGGGGTGGTCCTGGGAGTTGGCAGTGTCGCCCTGGGCTGTGGGCAGATGTCTTGGAGCTTCTTTCTTCTTTGCTGTTACTTAAGAGCCTCTTTTTTGTCCGTCGTGTGTATTTTTTTTTTTTTTTAAGAATTTATTTATCTGACAGACAGAGATCACAAGTAGGCAGAGAGGCAGGCAGAGAGAGAGGGGGAAGCAGGGTCCCTGTGGAGCCCAGAGCCAGAGGCGGGGCACGATCCCAGGACCTGAGATCATGACCTGAGCCGGAGGCAGAGGCTCAACCCTCTGAGCCACCCAGGCACCCCCATCGTGTGTATTTTAATCTGTTTGTTTTTCAAGCACATTTTGTTATCATCGAGTGCTTTAAGGGTCACCGTTTACTCCTCCCAGCACCTGAGGATGCTGTGTAAATGCGGGATCCCTGGTCGGCTCTGTTCTGTACATGGAGACGGTGAGGCTCAGCTTTCCTTAACTTAGTTTAGGGGAGTGGCCTTGTTTTGTTTCTTTAGTTTCTCATTGCTTATTTTTGACCCATTTCATACTGATAACTGATAACTTTTTCTCTGTTTTCTGTCTGCAAAAGTAACACTGCAGGCAGCGGACTTAGGAAGGAGGAAGCAATAGTAACTTAAATCAAAAGGCAGCACAGGGTGGGGTTAGGTGCAGGAGCCCCAGGCCAGGCCGCCTGGGTTTGCGTCCCAGCACCACCACTCAGCTGCTCTGGCCCGGGTTTCCTCATCGGGAAAATGGGGATTATTGGCACTACCTGCCCCACAGGGCTCTTGAAACTCCACAGACATGTTACCATGTCTAGGGGTTCGCTTTAGCATCCGCGTATGTGCCTCTTAAAAAGTGGGCGGTGCGGTGTGGGCTTTTTTTTTTTTCTTCCCAGGTAGCCAGGTTTTGTAGAAGGTAAGGTTTCTGAGTTCTCACCTGTCTCAGGCAGAGTACATGCTTTTTCGTACTTGGTCGATAGCTTGTCTGGTGGAAGACGGAAGGCATGGTTCCCTTATCCACTGTTACCAAGTCCAAGTTTCTTTTTCAGGAGACTTCTTTGCTGCTGGAAGTTTCTAGAAGCTGATGTCCTATAAGAGTGTGACTTGCTCTGGGCTTTTTCTCTTACGCTGGGCATTAACTTTACAGTTTTAGCCTGAAGACTTACATCCTTGGGCACAGGGGCTTCTGGTGTGTTATTGGTCGTTTCTCTGCTTCTGCTCTCTCTGTCCCTGTGAATCGGATGTTAAGTTTCCAGGAGCGGTCCTTTGTTTTGCTTGTGGAAGATGTTCTTGCATTTATTGCGTCCCTTGTTTTTACTATGAAAGTGCTCTTGTCCTTGGTTTGGCATTTTTCAGAGTCGTCTTCTGGGTGGATGTTCCTACCTGGGAGCACATGTCTGGGTGCTGGCGCCCTGTTGGGGAGCGTCCCACTGTGGCCTCCTAGTCTGGAGACTTCTGCCTACTCCTTGTTGAGTCCGGCGCTGACTGCGTGGCTTCTGTCAGCCGTGTCCTGGCTTCCTCTGGCACCTACTCCCTCCAGAGCACCTCTTCAGTAGAGCTTTGTGTGATGATGGAATGTTCTAGATCTGTGCTGTCTGGTAAGGTCACCCCTAGCCACATGGAATTGCTCAGCACTTGAATATAGCTAATATGAGTGAAGAGCTGAATTTAAAACTTTATTTGGCTTAAATAAAAGAAATTCCAGGTGTGGCTAATGGCTGTGGTGTTCACCACTCTCGAGAGATAAACCTCTGGTCTTCTGCCTAGAAGGGGCTGTGGCCTGGAGACCCCAGAGCAGTCCTTCTGTTTTCAGCCCTCCCTGTGTCCCGCCCTGGGCCGTTCCTGGCCCCGCGGCTCTGACTTCTCTGACGTCTCGCTGGGCGGCTCCAGGTACCTTGGCTTTCCCTGTCCAGCTTCCAAGTCACAGCTGATATCTCTGGGCTGTTGTTTTCTCTTCTTTGTTTCTTTGTGGATTTGTATCCTTCGTTTCTGTTTGACGGCATCTTGTGGGGTGGTGCGGGTCGCGGAGTAGTCTGCTTCTCCGGTCTCTCTTCTCGTGGGTGGCTGTGCCGTCTTTCTGAACCTCTTGGTCCAGCTCTGCGCGTTGTCTGCTCTTCCCATCAGCTTTTCTGTGTAACTTGATCTTCTCATGTTATGGTTCTGTCCATATTTAAGACCACATGGATGTGGATGAGGGCGCCGCCGCTTCTGTTTTCCAAGTGAGTGTTTCCAGCTAAACCTCTCCTGAGAGGATTCTGTCAGGCAGTGTGGCGAGTGGATGGGCAGATTTCCTCTGGGAGCAGGTGAGTTGGTTGAGTTTCCACCACATTGAGGAGGTTCCACGTGGCAGAATGGGGTGCTCACGTCTCCCCTGGGGAACGCGTCCCTTACACTAGGTGGTCCGTTCAGAGTTTTGCTCTGGGATGGAAGCTGCTTGTGCTCTGTGGTGAGGTGTAGCTTACGTGCCATAGAGCTCACCCTTCCATGTGTTAACTTCATTGGATTTTTAGTGTGTCAGAGTTGTGCGGCCATTAGCATGGATTCCTGAACATTTCATCGCCCCAGAAGAAGCCCCTACCCATCAGCAGTCACCCTCACTTTGCCTCCAGTTCTTGCCAACCACCGATCTGCTTTCTGTCTCTGGATCTGTGTATTCTGAGCATTTCCCATAATGGAGTCAGACAGTATGTGGACTTCTGTGACTGGCTTCTTCACTTGGGTGTAAATGTGTAAAGTTTGTTATGTAATGAAATACTTCACTAGGTTTTCAGTTTCTTTTGGGTTTTCAAAGCAGTAAATATATAGTTTGTAAATATATATTGTATATATAAATATATACGAACAAAGATAGTTTGTAAATTTGATCTCTTTATCTGTGCTTATCCATTTTAGTTCTTTAAAAAATGTTCAGGGACGCCTGGGTGGTTCAGTCGGTTCAGTGTCCAACGCTTGATCTCAGCTCAGGTCTTGATATCAGGGTTGTAGTTCAAGTCCCGTGTTGGGCTCCACACTGGGAACGGAGCCTACTTTAAAGGTTCAAAGTTATCTTTGTTGAAGGGCACCTGAGTGGTGCAGTTAAGGACCAACTCTTAGTTTCCACTCAGGTCCTGATCTCAGGGTTGTGAGGTCAAGTCCCATGTTGGGCTCCGTGCTCAGTAGGGGGTCCACTTGGGATTCTCTCTCCCTCTCCCCTGCCCCACCCGCTTGGACTCTCTTGCACACTCTGTCTAAAAATAAACAAGTAAACCTTTAAAAAAAAACAAAACAGGAGAGGCAGAGGGAGAGAGAATCTCAAGCAGCCTTCATGCTGTTCTTGGAGCTGGACGTACGACTTGATCTAACCACTTAGAGATCATGACCCAAGCAGAACTCAAGAGCTGGAGGCTTAACTGACTGAGCCACCCAGGTGTCCCAAGTCTAATATTCATGTATTTACCATCCACCTTTATTCTTTGCTTTCTGTAGATTGTAGTTTCTATCTGGTCTCATTTATTTTTTGCTTGAAGAATTTTTCTAGTGCAGTTGACTGGTGATGAGTTCTTTTGGCTTTTGATATTTTGTTTCATTTACATTTTTGAGAAATTTTGCTGATTATAGAACTCTAGGGTGACAGTTTTTTCTTTTAGCCATTTAAAAGATACGGTCCTACTGCCTTGGGCTTGTATTGGTTTTGACAAGAGGTCTGTCTTTATTCTTCCCTTTATTCTTCCATGTAATGTGGGCTTTTTTCTCTGGCATTTGGTAGAATTTTCTTTTTATTGCTGGTTTTCAGAGTTTAATAATGACATGCATTTTCTTCCCATTTATCCTGCTTGGACTTTGCTGAACCTTTTGGATTAATAGGTTTATCGTTTTCATCACATTTAGAATAACTTTAGCTACCATTTCTATACGTATTTCTCTGCCCTTGCTTCTCTCCTGTGCCCTTGGGTCACACATGTGATGATCACTTGACACTGTTGCACACGGTGCTGAGGCTACTTAGTGTTTCAGTCCCCCTGCCCCTGTAGTGTGCAAGTTTAGTTACTGTGTCTTTAAGTTCTCTGATCTTTCTTCTGCAGTATCTAATCTGCTGTTAAACTCATTTAGTAACTTTTTCCTTTCAGATCTTTTTTCCAGCTCTTGAAGTTGTTCCTGTCAGTATCTTCTTTTCTTGCCTCACACTGTTCATGTTTTCTTTTCCATCTTTGAGCATGTTTCAGAATTTATAGTATTTATGATACTTGCTCTAAAGTTTATATCTTCTTTGGGGAATTTCTTTTGACTGATTTTCCCTGTTAGGAGTCAGAATAACTTTAGACAGCCACATGTCTTGTAATTTTTGAGTGGATCATTGGCATTGTGATTATTATGATGGTGGTGGTTTTAAATTTTTGTCTTAAAGAGTGCTCAGATTTGCTAGGCAGTTTAGTTAATTGTAAATCATTTGTATGCTTTTGATCCTATTAAAATCTTATTAGGGCAGGTCTCGCTTTTTCTCTATTTCTCTCTAATTTACCCTTACTACTTTAGGGAAAGACTTCTCTGGAGTGTCTAGTGGTTGCTCTGGGTACTCAACAGGGACTCTACTCTGGCTTGATGGAATTTGAATGTTGGTACCATGTCAGCTGGAAACTCTTTGCCTCAGTGCTTTTTGGCCAGTTGTTCTTACCTGGCCTTGTGGACTCTTCCCATGCTTGTGACTATTCAGCCAAAGATTGGAGGGGACTCTGTAGACTTCTGGAGCTCATTCTCTCCATACCTTCCTCTTCATTACTTTGCCCTGAAGATTTCAGCTGACTTAGCCTTCTTGAACCTTGGTCTCTGCTCTCTTTGAGTCCCTCTCCCTGTATTGAGTTCTAAAAATTACCTCCCAGCAGATTGCCAGGGCGGCTGTGGATCCCAGTTGTTGTTTTTTTCCCTTACTTGGTTTGTTACCTTGTACTGCCTGTTGTTCTAGTGTCTGAAAATATATTTGTCATATATTTGTCTAGTTTTCTACTTTTTGGTGGTAGAGCAAGTCCATATAAGTCATTCCTTTATAACTAGAAGTGGAGGGGCGCCTGGGTGGCTCAGTGGGTTAAGCCGCTGCCTTTGGCTCAGGTCATGATCTCAGAGTCCTGGGATCGAGTCCCGCATCGGGCTCTCTGCTCAGCAGAGAGCCTGCTTCCCTCTCTCTCTCTCTCTGGCTGCCTCTCTGTCTACTTGTGATTTCTCTCTGTCAAATTAATAAATAAAATCTTTAAAAAAAAATAACTAGAAGTGGAAATCTTTTTTTACTGCCTTACTGCATTCGTTAGAATGTGCTTATCACTAAATCATAGTAGTTGTAGGAAGTCTCTTCTGTGAAGCATGGTATTAGATATTAGTTTAAGATAGAATAATTTTTTAAAAAGATGTTATTTATTTGTTTATTTGCCAGAGAGAAAGAGAGAGAGAGAGCACAAGCAGTGGAGGGGGTGGCTGTAGGTAGAAGGAGAAGCGGGCTCCCTGCTGAGCTAGGACCCTGATGCAGGACTCAATCCCAAGACTTTGGGATCATGACCTGAGCCAAAGGCAGAAACTTGACCAACTGAGCCACCCAGCCTTCCCAAGATAGAAAATTTTAAAAAATAAGAATATTTCTCCTGCACTTTATTTTATTTTACTTCATTTTAGGGGGAGAGAGAGAATACGTGCGTGTGTGTGTGTGTGTGTGTGTGTGTGTGTAGTAGGGGGAGGGGCAGTGGGAGAGGGAAAGAGAGAATCTTAAGCAGACTCCCTGCTCCATTGTGGAGCCCAACATGGGGCTGGATCTCAAAACCATGACTTGAACTGAAATCAGGAGTTGGACGCTTACCTGACTGAGCCACCCAGGTGCCCCTCTCCTGCATTTTAAAAATGAGGATGAATGTTGTGTTAATTAGAAACTGTTATGATTCAAATGTTTTTCTTCTTTTGCTCTATTGTTACTTGAATAATATTGAATCACTTTTAAATTTATAAGTAAAGTCTTTTTTGGGGGCATTTTGTTTTAATATCATATTAACGTTTAATTTTGAGGTAATTTTTTACATATGTTTTTTCCTAGAATGGATGATGAACTTGTTGTTGGATTTAGTGCAAGATAAGACATCTCCAGCTGACCTTGTACATCTGGCTTTTAAATTTCTTTACATCATCACCAAGGTAACATTTACATAGCACTTCATAGTTGACAGAACACTTCCTTATATACTCGGTCCAGAAATTACTTTCCAGATGACATTTTTCAGGAAAGATGGTTGTCACACATAAGTTGTAGGTTTCATTCTTTCTCTTTTACCATCTATTGGGGATCAGATGTTAGTGATAGTGATCTGTGGGTCCTTTGGCTGAAATGACCGTCTGAGACATTTAGCATCTTGCATTTCAATAGACCAGGTAGGACCTACCTAGAAAGGAAGGGGAGCAAAAGGGAGGAGGGAGAGGGAGAAAGATGGATGACTGATTCAGAAGAGTTTCTTACAAGGAGAAAGTGGATAAGCTTGGTGAAAATGGAAGTGCTTTTCGAACTTTAATGTGCAGATGAATTTCCTGGGGATCTTGTTAACAAGGCAGATTCTGAGTAAGCAGATCTGGGGTGGGGCCTGATGTTTGTATTCTTAGAGACTCCCAGGTGACATCCTTGTGCGGGCCTCAGACTTAACCAGCTACAGTGTGGGTCAAGGGAGTGACACAGCGCCATCTCGGTGTGTGTGTGTGTGTGTTGTGGGTTGTTGTGGGGCCCCGCAATCTAGTAGCGCCTGCTTTGTGGTGAAGTGAGGTCCTTGGCTAGTGAGAGACCCCGCGGGTGGGCTGCCCAGGTGTATACTTCCCTGTGGCTCAGTTGGTTGAGTGCAGGGTTTCTCCTGAAGGTGTGGTACCGCTGTGTTTATGGAAGCTGTAATGAATTTGGGGACCTTTGAGGTTTTTGAGGACTTGTTTCCTCCTGAGTGTATAAACAAGGTAGAAGGAGAACCTTTTGTTTTGTAACATATCTATATTTGTGATGAAGCACATATGATATGTGTGAAGTTGGGAGAGAACATACTTATGAAATGATGTAAGAAGCAAAGATAGCTTTCTTATGTATTCTTAACAAGTTCTGTCACTGTGATATGGCATAATTCTCTTCTGATCTTGGGATGAAAGGGGTGGTGATCTTTGTTGATAGGGGAAAAAGATAATTTTGCTACTTTCTATGTTTTCTAATTATGTAATAATTCAGTGTCTTTTTTAATTTGGTAGGTTCGAGGATATAAAACATTTCTTCGTTTATTTCCTCATGAAGTAGCCGACGTACAGCCTGTGTTAGATATGTTTACCAATCAGAATCCTAGGGATCATGAAGTGAGTGTCTTTTTTTCTCCTCCTTTTCTTTCCCAGCCTTGTCCCTCCTTCTTTCTTACCTTGTTTGTTCTACTCCTGATTGGCGGCTTTATCATCCTGTTTCCTTTGATTTTATCTTGTGCTGTTTTGTATCCCTTTGTCTTTTATTCTTTTGACTTTTTCTGTTATTATGTTACTTTAAGTTATTTCCTTTTAAAATATGCTTTTTATAAAGAAAAAAATATGCCTACATGTGGTGTGCTGATAACAACCTTCCAGATTTTTAAAAATTGAAATATAGCTATTTCTGGGGTCTCCAGGACCATCCCCAGTTTTGATTTTTCTCTAGGACCTCTGTAGGACTCTGCAAGTAGTAGTTCTTATGGCTGGGACTCATTAGTAGCAAAATCAGCAAAGGGAAAAGGCATATGGAGTGAAGTTTAGAGGAAACCAGTAGCAAGCTTCCAGAGTCTTCTCCCAGTCAGGTCACACAGGGCACTTGTAAGTCTCCCTAGCCGAGTTGTGATGACGCATATGAAGTGTTGTCCACTGGGGGAGGTCATAGAGACCAGTGCACAGGGTTTTTCTTGGGGGCTGGTCACATGGGTACTCTGCCCAGTATGGACTGATTCCAGACTCCCTAAAGGAGAGCAGGTTTTGACATAAGCGACGTGGTTTGTACAAATAGTCCAGACACAGGGAGTCCCCCTTCTCAGTGTATGTGGGAAGCCTCATACAAGCCTCATACAAGTTCCCAGATGCCTACGGATGGCCAGCCTTGTCAGCAGGCTCTCTCAGGAGTCAGGTTGTTCCGGGAGCTGTCTTTTGCACAGTGTGTGTCCAGAGGGACTTAGGTCACGGCTGCCCCGCCAGTGAGTCGTCTTTGTGGATGTGGGCACTTGCAGGTGGAGATGTGGGGAATCATTTCCCGGCTCTCCTCTGCTTCTCGTGTCCCCGATGGGTGATTCCGGGGCCAAAGTGGAGTCTCGTTTTGTTGACTACCAAAGTAAGGGCATTCCTCTGACTGGTCATTGAGAATATTTTTCTTTATTCTTAAGTCTTGTGTTTTCCATCTTTTTATCTGTTTTTCGCTTTCTCAAAATACTGATTGTATACTGACGGGTGCCAGTGAAGAGAACCAACTGTACTAATATGTTGTGATTTTTCTTTTTTCATTTTGGTGTTTCTTTCATGTGATAAGGCTGCTAGCTGTCTGTATGACAGAGGGTGTGTGTGGGTTTCAGTGGATACACGGGAAGGGCTCATGATGGTCTGCACTCCAGGCTCTGAGGTGGATAGCCTCTGAAGGGCCTGTGGTGGGCATTGAGTGGGCAGGGAGGGCAGGGCGGGCTGTGAGGGGGCAGATGACCTCTGTCCTTTACACCTGAGTCATTTTACTTTGATTTAACTTCTTAGACTTGGGAGACCCGCTACATGCTTTTACTGTGGCTCTCCGTGACCTGCCTGATCCCTTTTGATTTTTCACGTCTCGACGGGAACCTCCTGACTCGACCTGGGCAAATGCGAATGTCCACAACGGACCGTATTCTCCAGATAGCTAAGGTAAATGTGCCCGTGCAGATCATTAGCTGCTGATCAGCAGTCCTTTTCATTCTCATGCCGTCTTATATTAGCATTTAATTAGGTAAGCTTTTGACATTTGTGGTTCTTCAACTGCTGTTACTGCTCTTTTAGTGAGGTAAAATTCCATTTCATGACCTGTTTTGAAAATGTGATAATTTGGGCGCCTGGGTGGCTCAGAGGGTTAAGTCTCTGCCTTTGGCTCAGGTCATGATCTCAGGTCCTGGGATCAAGCCCCACCTCAGGCTCTCTGCTCGACAGGGAGCCTGCTTCCCTCTCTCCCTCTGCCTACTGCTCTGCCTACTTGTGATCTCTCTCTCTCTATCAAATTACATAAATCAAATCTTTAAAAAAGAAAATGTGATAATTCATATAGGAGAAAGGATGAATGACTTAGCAAATCTCCTTTCTTTGTAGGTAGTACAACTACTCTGTTAAGCATACTAAGGACATAAGATTTCAGGGGGCAGTTGTAAGAAAAATGTCCATTTAAAATTTGTTTTTTAATTCTTAACGTTATATAAAGCACGATCAGTGTAGAAAAATTAGAAAGTAAAGCAAAGCAAGAAAGACATTAAGTTGAAGTCCTTCAAATTCTGGTGCTAAGAAATAATAATATTTGTATAGTTCTGGAAACTTTTTGTGATATAGTAATGTGTCTATATGTCTAATATTTGCATTACCCCAAACTTGAGTGGTTTAGTACAGCACACATTTATCATCTCACAGTCTGCGAGGGTCAGGAATTCGGGTGTGCAGGGCAGTCTGACCACAGTCTCCCTGGCTGTAGTCCAGACTCGGCTTGAGCAGCGTCTGCCTCCACGTTGTCACGACAGTTGGCCGAACCAGACCCTCGAGGTGTTGGACAAAGGGCTTTGGTTCTTTGCTGGCTGTTCCTTGCCATGTGGCCCCTCTGTGTGGCAGCATGTTCTCTTGAAGCCGGCAAGGGGCAGGGTCTGCTAATGAGACAGAAGTCATGATAATGTGCACCAAATCATAGAGTGCTGTCCCACCCCTTGCCGAGCTCTCTTGTTTAGAAGCCAGTCGCCATGTCTAGCCCATACAGGAGGGATTGCACAGGAGTCCGCACCAGCGGTCAGGCACTCATGGAGTACCTGCTATGTGCCAGACACTACTCTAATTACCTTTTGTATGGTGGCTCACATGATCCCACTTTAAAGTTTACTCCTATTTGGGGTGCCTCGGTGGCTCAGTCGGTGAAGCCTCTGCCTTCGGCTCGGGTCATGATCTCAGGGTCCTGGGATTGAGCCCCGCATCGGGCTCTCTGCTCAACAGGGAGCCTGCTTCCCTCTCTCTCTCTCCGCCTGCCTCTCTGCCTGCTTGTGATCTCTGTATGTCAAATAAATAAACAAATAATCTTTAAAAAAAAAAAAGTTTACTCCTTTTAAAATAAAAATTTTTTTAAAGATTTTATTTATTTGTCAGAGAGAGAAAGAGTGCGCGAGCGCAGGCAGACAGAGTGGCAGGCAGAGGCAGAGGGAGAAGCAGGCTCCCTGCTGAGCAAGGAGCCCGATGTGGGACTCGATCCCAGGACACTGGGATCATGACCTGAGTCGAAGACAGCTGCTTACCAACTGAGCCACCCAGGTGTCCCTAAAAAAAATTTTTTTTAAAAGGTTTTATTTATTTCAGACAGAGAGAGAGAGTACACGAGCGCGGGCGGGTGTACAGAGGGAGAAGCAGACTCCCTGCTGATGAGGGAGCCCAGTGCGGGACTCGATCCCAGGACCTGGGATCATGACCTGAGCCGAAGGCAGAGGCGTAACCCACTGAGCCACCCAGCACCCCTATGTATTTATTTTTGAGGGAGAGCAGGAGGAGGGGCAGGAGGAGGGCCGAGAGGGAGAGAGCATCTCAATCAGACTCCCTGCTGAGTCAGACACGCAACGGACTGAGCCACCCAGGTGCCCCTGTGATTCTTTTTTACAGCTGGGTGACACATGTGTTTCATTTTTCTGGTGTTTTGACACACGTGTATTTCAAGGGGTCTGGCCACATGCTCTGTGCTGCTGGGCACCTGCCGGGCGCTGAGCGTGGCATTTGGCAGCTGCTGGCAACTGTGGTTCGAGTTTAGGGGGTTTTTACAGCTTTGAAATTTGGCCTCTGCCTAGAAGCTTCATGGGCTGGCTTCTCCAGGAGCTCCCGTGTGTGGGACTGGCCGGTGACTGGGTCCCAGAGATACATATGGCGTGTGTAACAGTGCCTGTCCTTGATCCTTTCTTCTAGACCTACTTGGTTGTCAGTGACAAGGCCCGAGATGCAGCTGCGGTCCTTGTGTCCAAGTAAGTACCTGTTGGCCCCTCACAGCGGTGTTGGTTGATACGAGACTGGTGTGTTCTGAGAGTTTGTCTTACATATTTTTCTGTGTTCCCTGTGTTGCTGTGGTACCTTGGAGGACGACTCCAGGATGATGGGCCTGGGGAAATGTTTCCTACTGCCCAGTACTTACCTTTCTTTGAGGGGGCATTGGCTCTGTTTGGCTGCGGGAGACCTCTGACCCTGAGAGTGCTGGGCTGGGGGCTCCGGGAGGTCACCTGACAGGCCCGTCAGCGGAGCACAGATTTGGAGCAGGTATACCAGTTATTTTTGCCTGGGCCAGGGCTTCACCTTTGGGGTGGTGGCAGTTAGATCAGTCTGTAAAGGTCACTGGGAAAGCTGTTACCGCTGTGGTTTATGGAGATCGTGAGCTTGATTGAATCACTGTGTCTGGGGCTAAAAATCCCCAAACATTCTCTGTTGACTGAAAAACAGGCTGTGCCTCAGACACGTGAACATGGCTTTGTCTGATGAGCTCAGGGAGCTGACCCAGACAGCGGCCCCGGAGTCTCTGAAAAACACCCAAGGTGTGTGTGAGAGCTGGGTAAACTTGTTTCATGGAATGAGAATGGAAGGAAGCGGGTTTTCTGCATTAATCTTTTGTAGGACATGTGACTTAAAATCAGTGAGTAGAGTACATAAATGAGATAATTTGGCTTTCCATCACTCTACATTTGTGAAAGTTGAAAATGGGCCGTAAAAACTTTTGGATATTTTGATTGGGAAAATGGGCACCAGCTCAGTCAGGGTCCCCTTATAATTTGATGTGTAGCCATGAACTTGGGCAAAGTGGTAAGAGAAACCCTTGCTCTGTAGGGCAGGGGGCCTTGGGTGAGGTGTTTGAGCAAGCACTTGCTGCAGTCTAGGCCACAGCCTGAGTCGAAGAGCTGATTTCAGGCGTGAGGGGAACACGGGAGCCCACTGTACTGCTTCACCCGGAGGAGGTAGATACTCGCTTGACAGAGGTTTCTTGTGATTAAAAATAAATTTCAGGGCGCCTGGATGGCTCAGTAGGCTAAAGCTTCTACCTTCAGCCGAGGTCGTGATCTCAGGGTCCTGGGATCGAGCCCCGCATCGGGATCTCTGCTCAGCGGGGAGCCTGCTTCTTCCTCTCTCTCTCTGCCTGCCTCTCTGCTGCTTGTGATCTCTTTCTCTCTGTCAAATAAATAAATAAAGTCTTTAAGAAAAAATAAATAGGGGCGCCTGGGTGGCTCAGTGGGTTAAGCCGCTGCCTTCGGCTCAGGTCATGATCATAAGGTTCTGGGATCGAGCCCCGCATCGGGCTCTCTGCTCAGCGGGGAGCCTGCTTCCCCCTCTCTCTCTGCCTGCCTCTCTGCCTACCTGTGATTTCTGTCTGTCAAATAAATAAATAAAATCTTAAAAAAAAAAAAAAGAAAAAAAATAGTTTCTTTTTAATTGTAAGAGTAATCATGTGTTTTGGAAAACAAAGAAAAGTATTAAGTACAAAATCCGCATGTACTTTCATCCCCCAGAGACGGAACTGCTTCTGCCTTTTGGCCTGCCATTGTCTGTGGGCACGTTGGTGCACACGCTTGTCCTACCAGGTGCCGACAGATGGGCCTGGAGCTTTATTCAGTCTTTTTCCAAAATACGGTTACGGTGTGAATGCGTTACTGTTTCTCCAGTCCCCTGTTGGACACGCAGACCGTCGCCCTGCAGCGTGTTAGTAGGTCAGTGTTGTCACAAACGCGGTATAGGAATCTTTGTACTGTGCTGCTTGATTCTTAGAGAGGAGTTCCTGCAAGTGGAATGGACATTTTCGGGGTTTTAAGTGCAGTTACTGGAAAGATTACCTTTCCCTCATATTTACCAGTACTGTGTGTGATCCTAACGTGTTTGGCAAATTTGTTAAATGAAAAATAAGGTTTCTGTTATTTTTTATCACCAGCAATACTGAGGCTTTGGTAGAGCTTTGTTGAGTTTTGCTTTGTGGAGCACCCCATCTCTGTGAGCCGGGGAGGTGAAGCCCTAAACCTTTCTTGTTCCCTCCCTGTTGTCCTCCAGGAAAGGTGACCTGGGAACAGACCCAACCTCTTGGCAGGACTCTCCTGCACCCTCTACTGGTCGGGACGACTAAGCGCTTCGTGTGGTTGGGGCTGGTTTTCAGGGCGTTCAAAGTGCCCCAGCCCAGGGCCAGGCTGTGGGTGCCTCCGGGTGGTGCTGTGACTGCACTGGCCGAGCGCCTTTGCCTCACAGGGCAGTGGCTCTTCTGAGGGAAGAGAGGGCTCTGAGGTGGGACGAGAGCTTCCTGCAGGGCTGCTGAGGCAGGCACCAGGACCGCACTGAGCGCTGCTTCCCAGCAAGCCATGGCGTGTGAGGTGCCCGCAGGCGGGAGAAGTGGGCCCGCACATCGTAAAACGGGTTTCTGCTGCATTAAGTGTGGGGGCAGCAGAAGGGGGTGTGAGGTCCTGTCTCCCGACTTGCTCTGGTCTCCTGTCTCCTTGGGAAGGTGTCCTTGGGCCTCGCTCAGAGGCGGCACGTCTCCCACCCTCTGTCTCTTCATGTTCTTTGCCTGTGTCCTGTGCTTCTGCCCCCGGAGTGGAAGATTTTCTAGGAGAGGACAGGATCCACCCGAGCCCCTGAGTCCGAGCGCTGAGGGCCTGGCATGTGCACTGTGGCCTGGAATGAAGGGGGCTCAGGTGTGGGTACGGGGGCTCGGGGGTGGCTGCCGGCTTAGACCAGACATGTAAGACAGTGGGCAGGGTCCAGTCCGTGCCATCCGAGCTCCCAGAGAGTGAGGAGCTGAGCCTGTGCGCGCTGCATAGGGCTGTGCAGCATTGGTGGAGGGGAACGGAACACCCATGGCAGATGCAGGGAGAGAGGCCTGGGGCCTGCTGCTGGGCCAGGCCTTGCCATATGAGGTGGTGCAGTGTCCTAAGGCAGAGATGGACTTGGGCCAAGGAAAGGGAAGGGCTGAGTAGTAGGTGTTGGTGGGGTTCCTGGGCAGTGGTGGGGACAGGTAAAGGTGGTCCTACAGTGTAGGGGGCCCAGGATGAGTGGGAGCCCAGGAGGAAGGAGAACAGGGGTGGTGGGGCCTGTGTATCACCTCAGAGAGGTCATGCTGGGGAATGACTGCCTGAAGGCCATGGTCTGGTTGGTGTCTTGGTGTTTTATTTTTTTTTAAGATTTTATTTATTTGACAGAGAGAGAGAGAGAGACAGTGAGAGAGGGAACACAAGCGGGGGGAGTGGGAGAGGGAGAAGCAAGCTCCCTTCTGAGCAGCTTGATCCCAGGACCCCGGATCATGACCTGAGCTAAAGGCAAACTACTGAGTCACCCAGGCACCCCTATCGTGGTGTTTTAGATTGGAGAGTGTCCTAGAGGGTCTGCCTTGAAAGGAGGACATAATTCACAATGCGAGGACAGATGTCCTGGCACCGAGACTCCTCTTGATGGGACGACCTGGTGGGCTGGAAGGGGTTGAGCTCTCTTCGGTTGGGGCCTTGATTGAGCTGTCAGCCTGCCTCTTTGTTTCCTTCTGGCAGGTTTGTCACACGGCCCGATGTCAAGCAGGAGAAGATGGCAGGTTTCTTGGACTGGAGCCTGCACACCTTGGCCCACTCCTCCTTCCAGACCATCGAGGGCGTCATTGCCATGGATGGCACACTCCAGGCCCTGGTAAACACTACGCCGGGGAGGGGACAGGTTCTCTTTACCTCTGAGTCCATTCTGAAGTAGCTGGAACACAGTAAGAGACCACTAACCCCAACAGCACAGCACTGCACCTTATAACCCAGGCCTGTCTTTGGGTTGGCCGCCCTGGGCTTTCTGCTCCAGTGAAGGAGATGGCCTGAGCCAGCCCGGTGCGTGGCCACCAGGTGGCAGTGGTGTCCACAGAGCGGGGGCCGGTAGGCAGGCAGGTGGGCAGGGCCTGTCCTCCTTGGGTTTCCTGCTGCGTAATTGTGTTCCAGAGTAGAATGATTTGAACGAGCGCTGATGAAATGAGGCAGGAGATTGGACTTGGATTTTGTTCAGCTCCTTGGGTTAGGGTGTTAGGAACAAGTGTGTGAAACACACAGAGGCACCTGCCCAGAGTGCACTGGTTGGTGCCCTACCTCCTACCCTTTCCCACTTCCTGCTTCGTCTTTCTACTCTGTTGCCTTTTCTAGTCCTAATGAGGAGGAGGACGGTTCCAGAAGAGGGGAGGCTGACGAGGCTCTCATGGTCCTTGGGTGTTGGGGGCCTGGTGCCTCCTCTCTGCTCTCATATTGCAGCAGCTCAGACTTGGTTCTTGGCCTTTTTCTGAAGCTGTAGAGGCCCAGGGCCCACTTTCTGGAGAGCAGGGCATTTTGGACTGGGTTAAAATGGAGACATTTGGACCAGTGACTCAGTGTGACATCATTTTCTTGGGTGTTGTCCCGTGTGTTGGCTGTTGACAGGTGGGATGAGGTGTAGGAAGCCATGAGGGCCAGTGAAAAGTGAGGCTGATGGTGTTCTCACCCAGGGCAGTGGGCCCAGGTTGTAGGAAGAGAGGAGGTGACACTGCTGGGGCTGCCACCAGGGCCTGGGGACAGCCCTTTCTAACTGCACACCCTGTCCTGGGCACTTAGGGCACAGACTGCCTGGCCTCTCAGGGAACATTCTTGGCATCTGTTTCTTCCCATTCGTGTTGCTCTTGTCTTCAGGAAGGACAGAGCCTTTCAGAGAGAATATTTCAAGACATTTTGTAAAGAAGCCTGGAAAAATAGAACATTTCCTGAACTCCTGGGGTCTGTTGAGGTGCTATTTTTTTTTCCCCCTTCTTTCTTCCATTCTGCAAACGAATGTGATGTGTTGTGCACTAGTTACTAAAAAATACTGAGAGAAGGGTGCCAGGGTGTCTTAGTCGATTGAATATCCAGCCCTTGATTTGGGCTCAGGTCACTATCTTGTGGGTTGTGGGATTGAACCCATCTTGCGGGGGGTGGGGGGCGCCTGTGCTCAGCAGGGAGTCTGCCTCTCTCTTGTCCCTCTCTCGTTGCCTCTGTCCCTGCTTGGGCACGCATGTGTGCATGTGTGTGTGTGTGCGCACAAACTCTCTAAAATAACTATTTAAAAATCTTTAAGAATAAATTGAGAGAGAATTCATACACCATGAGTAATCTGTTTTTTTAAAGTGTATAAGTCAGTGATTGTTTTGTACATGCACAGGGTTGCACAGCCGTCACTGCTATCTAATTCCAAAATATCCTCATCACCCCTAAAGGAAACCCCACACCTATTAGCAGTCATTTCCCATTAATTTAGTTTCTGTCTCTGTGGATTTGCTCATTCTGAACATTTAATATAAATGGAGTTGTACAACATGTGACCTTTGTCAATGGCTTCTTTCACTTAGTGTTGTGTTCTCAGGGTTCATCCGTGTTGTAGCTTAGATCAGTAATCCACTCTTTTTTATGGCCAAATAATATCTGCTGTGTGGGTATCCATAGTTCTTATGAGTAGTGCTAACCTGGACTTCTGGGTGTAAGTTTTTGTTTGAACATGTATTTTAGTTCCCTTGGGCATGTAGCAATTGTTTTCTTTTTTTTAGCTTAACAGTTTTTTTTTTTTTTTAATTTATTTATTTATTTGACAGAGAGATTACAAGTAGGCAGAGAGGCAGGCAGAGAGAGAGAGGAGGAAGCAGGCTCCCTGCTGAGCAGAGAGCCCGATGCTGGACTCGATCCCAGGACCCTGAGATCATGACCTGAGCCGAAGGCAGCGGCTTAACCCACTGAGCCACCCAGGTGCCCTAGCTTAACAGTTTAAATGTCTTTTGTTTTTTCTTATCCATGGCACACACCTGTGCTGCTGATGAAACATGGGGTGTCAGCTTGTGTCGACGCACAGCCGGTGCCCTCAGGTGGCTCTCATTCCAGCTCTGCGGAGGTGGTGCTTAGAAAGGGTTTTATTGGGATTTTCAGGGTAATTGCCATGATAGCCGTCAGTGCAGGGTGAGGCTGGCCTGTAAGGGCACCTAGTGTGGATGTGGATGGCGCGGGGCATGGACGTGTGCCCACCAGGCTGTCAGTGCCCGAATTCTGGGAAAGTGCATTTACGTTTTAGGTAGTTCTGGTAAAGGATGGGTGAATGGGGTAGAGATGCTTTATTTGAAGGTTTGGGTGTAAGGGGAGTCTTAATTTTTTGCCCTGAGTTTCATTGAGAAGTCTTAGGTCATAGAGAAACAATCAGAAGGTCTGACAGTGTAGCTGGAGCCTCTTGGTCTCTTGTGGCATGCAGGGCAGAGTGCTGGACCCATCTGAGTGTGGGCACCGGAGGGTCAGGCACATTGGACCTAACTGGCTTTTGTGGTTAGGGTCCTATTTTAGACCTTTTTTGCCCAGTCAGGAGTTGTATCTGGGACGGGCTCTTAGGGTCTCCTGTAAGCTTTGCCCGGAAGCCACCCCTCCAGGAACCACCTTTCCAGGAGCCACAGCTGTGTTCATACACACAGGGGCAGCTGGGCCAGCAGGGTGACTAGGCTGTAGGGCTGCAGATTACTGTGATGGCCCTAGGGATCTGTGGGCAGGTGAGGCCTGTGTGGCCCCAGCCTGGGCCGGCAGCAGCGAGGCAGGTTTCCCGGAAGAGACAGTGGCGGACCTGTGTACTCAAGCCACCTGTGAGAGTTCCTGACAGCTCCCTTGTTCCTGGGCTCAGGTCCTTGGGACTCTGATACTCTTCCTGAAGGCTTGAGAGGGGCATAGGGACCCTTTTTGTCCAGTTCTGCGTTGCTTTGCCCTAGGTCCTTTTATTGACTTCTAAAAATATTTTTGATCTTGTTTCAACATTTTTCTCACGTTTTCTGCTGCTTCTTCCTAAGGGGGAGACACATGCCTTTAATGGCAAAACCCAGTGTTTCGGTGGGATGGGCTGCCGAGTGTTGTCCTACCAGCTGTGGGAGCAGGTCAGCCCCCCTCTCAGTGCGGAGAGCCAGCCAGGAGTGGGGGAGGGCTGTGGATGTGGGTGTCTCTAGGCTCCACCCTTAGGAGAAGTTCTCTTTCTCTCTTCTCTTGAGAAGTAGAGGGATTTTCCCCAAAGCTTCTGCCCCTCCCCCAGCAGGGCACTAGAGCAGCCCTGCAGCCGTATCTCAGAGCTGTTTGGAGAGGGGCGCCCTCAGCGAGGTGGGCAGTGGCCAGACAGGGCAACTCAAATCCTGGGGAAGTGAGTAAATGAAGCTGCTGGGAAGTGGCAGCCTGCAGGGCCCAGCATACCCCTCTGGAACCTTCTGAAGCCCCTCTGTTTCCTCTGGAAAACCTAGGGTCTTTCTGGAGTTACACATCTTGTTTCCTTTTCTCTTTTCCTTTTCAAAGCAGTGGTTTGGTGTAATTACTGCTGACGCTGCCTGGGCAGGAGGAAGCGGTGTAGGGTGCTGGGCTCTTGCGGACAGGGAGCAGGTTTCACCATGAGCTCGTCAGACCTGAACGGCAGAGGCCGGGCGTCCGCTCTGCGTGATGGAACCTGCAGGTGTATTGTGCTTTCGGATTGCGTCTGTCTCCTTTGATGCACTTGGCTTCGTTTCTCTCCACCTGTTCATTAGCGTGAGCTAGGCAAAACAGGTGAACTCGTAACAAGCACCATCGAAACTGGGGTTTGACTTTATTTTCCTGGAAGCATCTTCCTCTTGCGGCGCTGAATTTTAACTCTTGTGTGGAGGAAACAGGAGTCTGGTGGCTTCCTGTCCGAGGAAGGTCCTCTGGCTTAGTCCCCCTTTAAGCATTAGGATTATTGCAAATTGAGGAGATTCGAAGAAGGAAAACTCAGTATTCAAAATTGCAAATGGTCATCATTTGAATGTGCTGTCACTTCTGCTTCCTTATTGCTGGTTGTGCCTTCTTGGCTCTCACTGCTCGGGTTGAGTGGCCTAATGACTGACGGTGACGGGGATTCTCTTCGCGCGTTCCCTGGGATGGCCACGGGGTGGGTGAGGACTCGTACTGCTGAAGAGGGGCTTCTTACTCAGGAATGCTGCGGGTGCCACGAGGGGCAGTAAAACGCTCATCTTTGCCGGTCACGATTGTAGCCCTTCACGGTGAAGTTTGTTTGATTTGCTTTATCAGTGATAAAAGCGTAGCTCTCAGGGAAGGCTAGAATGTTTCGTTGCAGACACTGAAAATCGGGTAATCGGTCCCCAGCGCCTGAGTGCGTGTGGAGGGCACGTCCCGAAGCTGTTCCGGTTTTGCCTGGAGTCTGAGTAAATAAAAGGTGACTCCAGCCCAGGTTGAGCGGCTGTTGTTTCGGTGAGGGCGGGATGCACCAGCAATGCACCTCCCGGGCTCCAGGCTGTGTTGGCTCTGCCCTTGGGTGCTTTGCTGCCCTGAGGGAGGCCCGTCTGCTGTGGGCCAGTCCTGAGCCTCAGGATGCCCTGTAGCAACACCTGTGACCCCAGGCAGAGGCGAAGGCCTTCCTCCCCCCTGTCCAAGGGAAATAACAAAGCTCTTACCTCAGAGGGTGGTGTGGAGGCTAATTAGTGCATGTCATGCTCTTTGAAGATGAAAAGAAGCCACCTGATTATCCAGAACACTTGTCAGGGAGGCTTTGATTTCTTTCCTCTGAGGGCTCTTTGGAGAGCAGCGCTCTGTGGTTTCGCTAGGGTTCAGCGTGGCCCGAGGACAAATGGCCCAATCGAGCTTCTTAGTCGTAGCCCTTGCCGGGGCAGGGTTTCGGGTGGAGGCTGGGGTAGGAGCCGGGTGAGTGTGTTTGTGCTTCAGGCTGATGCGCACCTCTGTGTTCCTGTGGGATGCAGGGGAAGTGGGAACCTTCGGTTTCCTTGTGGATTTAAATCCACGGAGCAGCCGCCTCTGATCCTGGTTTGATTTTGTGGAACTCAGCATTTTGCGTGGGGCAGGCAGCGTGGTGACATGAGTCCTGTCGAAACACGCATGCTGTGTGGCACGCCTTTAATCCCATTGGCGGGTCTGGTTTGTACACCTGCTGTGTGAGCAGATGACGTGTCCTGCTGGACAGGTGCACGCTCGCAGGCAGCCCAGCAGAGCCCACGCTAAGAGGGGCGGGGGCCTTGCTGGTCCCAGGCTCTCCGCCTCCTGGCCGGAGAAGGAGAGCGCAGCGGGGCAGCTGGCGTGGAGCTGGCCCAGAGCTGTGGGCCTCCTGGCCGGTGCCCTCTGTCCAGCTGGGCCTCTGGCCTCCACTGCGGGCCATGCGGGGGGGCCTTGTAGCTCCCACCCTCTTGGTGGTTGTGGTGAATGGGACCTGGCCGCCCTTACCCCTCCCCCTAAGCAGGTGTTTCTCAGGCTTCGTCCTTGCTGTTGGAGGGCCACTGATGTTTCTCTCTGGATTCACCCTTGACCTTTAGTTCCTGGTTCTTCTGAGTCCTACAGAGCCCTAGTTCTGTGGACCTGCTGTGCTGCAGACCCCATGAGTCTGAGACAGTGCTTGTCATTCTGTCACTTTTCCCTCCTCCTGTCGGCCCGTGGACTGAGGCCCCAGCAGCAAACGGGTGCTCAGGCAGGGCCCAGGTCCAGTGTCATCTGGCCTTGTGCATGAGACTGGGGGTTGTGTCGCTGACCTGGCCTTCCTTTCCTCATGTGCTGGCCACCCCTCCGTGGCCCATCCTCCACTCTGGGGCAGGAGTCTCTCCACACGGGGGCTGGCTCTGACTGCGGCGTCCGCTCTGGGGACAGTGGCACCCACCCCCTCGGTCCCTCAGCCGCAGCTGTGCTTTGTCTGTACACCCTTCCGTGGTGCCACTGTAGAACCAGGGGCCGAGGGCCCAGGAACGGGGCTGGGGAGCCTGAGCTGCAGAGTAGGCGCCCTGCAGAGTCTGTGCTCCAGGCCCCTCCGGCAGGCACCAGGTGCGGGGCAGAGTCAGGCCAAGCAGGCTGCTTGTGTTGGTTTCCCCCAGGGTTTTGGGCCCTGTGCTGCTGCACCCTCGTGTGTGCCCTGGTTCAGGAGAGGGTGCACGTGGCGGCGTGGGCGCGAAGCGGCAGAGGCTCTTCTCAGTGGCTCCTGGCACGGGTGTTCTTGCTCGGGTCACTGGCCCTGTCGAAGTCCCTCGGTGGGCCCAGCTCTGTGCCCGTCTAGTCCCTGGGGGAGGCGTGCCACCTGCGTTTTCTCCTGCTCCTGGTTGGGTCTCCTCTCCTCACTTTCACTTGGAGGGGACGGGGCCTCTTGGGGGCCTCCTGGCTGGGGGGCGGTCCCTCTCCTCCCGCTGGCTTCAGAGCCCCTCCCTGCCCAGATGCCAGCGTGGCTTGGGGCCTTGTCCCCCTCTGAGCCTGTGGCCGCACTGCTCTGGCGCGGGAATGGGGCGCATGCTGCACTAGCCGGCTGGTGACTAAGTTCTCTGTGGCAGGAATTGTGTCTCTGGCCCCTTCCATGTTCCTGCGTTAGGCAAGGAGGAGATGTGTGACCAGGATTTTTGGTATTTTTCAGTTGATTGAGAAACAGTTGTTTTTATCTAAAATTACTGGCTGCTGAAGCCAGTGGGAATAGCAAAGACCTCTTGGGGAGGGACTGTGTCTGTTGATCCTGGGTCAGTGTTGTACGTCTCCTGCTGCTCTTCCCTCTCACCTCGTGGAGCTGCCCGGGACCATGGCTGTTGCTCTTACGGAGTGATTCCAATCCTTTTCAGGGAGAGCTCTTCCGGCTTTGTGGTGTTTGAAGTTCTTCTGTTAAAGGTTCTTGAAGGCCTTTGTGTGGAAGGTCAGTTTGTGGAGTCTGACAGGCTCCCATGAGGCGGGGGATGGAGGGCCCCAAAGGCCACACCCAGAGTGGTCACCCTGGAGGGAAAAGAGGAGATGTCCTGCTTCTCCTGGGGACTGGAGGTGCCTCTGGTCTGGCTGGCTTGTCCCCTTAGCGGGGTGGACCTCCGCCTGGCCAGGGCCTGGTCCTGGAGTGCAGTCTGGGTGGGCACTGTCCTCAGGACACGTCTGCTTCTGCATTTCTCAGGGCTTCTCTGACCAGTGTCTGCTTACTGTTATTTTTGGGGGACGGCGGCAGGCTGGCTTCGAATGCCCCTTCTCTTTTATCGTTGTGAGCTGGCAGGTGCGGTGGGTTCCAGCCAGTGGCAGTAGGAGGGTGTGTTAGACTTCCTCTGTAGGGTGCATCCCGGGGTGACACAAAGAGGCAGCCCCATTGGGCTTTGCTGCCTTCTGTGGAGGGTGTGGCCCTGGGTGGGCTTGCTGTGGCCCGGCTGAGGACCGTGGGGCAGGCTCTCCATGCTGTCCATCCTGAAGCTGGTTGTGTCACTGCCTGATGGTGTTTACTTTTATCCCCGTTGTGTGTGACACAACTGTCATGAGGGGGCACGGTACTCTCCTTAGCACTGGGACAAGAGTCAGGAGTGCAGAAAGGGAGGAGCCCGCTTTGCCTGGCTGTAGCCTGACTGCTGGTGTGTTTATGATGTCATGTTTTCCTGGCGCGCTGGGGACGGTACCCCACACGGAGGTGCCCAGCCAGTGGTGGGCTGGTTCCGAGGGCACTGGCTCACGGGAGAGTTCACAGGTGCTGGTGAGAGGTACCCCTGAGCTGGTCTGGTGTCGGGGACCTTTTTCCCAGGTCCTGGGTGGAGCTGCTTTTCTTGGCCTTGACTTGGTGGTGCTCGAGGGAGCCTTAGACCAGTGTCTCCTGCTCGGCAGCAGGGCGGACCGGCTCCCGCGCAGCTGACAGCCTGTGATTCACAGGCGCAGAGAACATGCCCCGGGGAGGAGAAGCTGCTGTGCACATTGCAGAAGAGCAGGCTTGGGTGGGTAGCAATCGAAAGGTGTGGTAGTTTAGAATGATTACTAAGAAACTCCCTTTTGTTTGCACCTTGCCTGGTGCTGGTTTCTAGAACAACAGAAACAGCCCTGACGGTCATTTCTCCTGGGCTGCTTGTTGGTGTTTTCTCTGATCTGAAGAGGTGTAATTGCTTATGCAAAGTGGGTGCTTTCAGAGGCGTGTGCACTTGGTTCATGTTTTATGCTTCCGTGAAAAGAGTGTACTTCCCATTTTGTGGCCTGGCTGAGGAAGGCTTGAGACCATCAGAAGACGAGAACATTTTTA
Source organism: Mustela nivalis (assembly GCF_964662115.1). Classification (NCBI taxonomy): domain Eukaryota; kingdom Metazoa; phylum Chordata; class Mammalia; order Carnivora; family Mustelidae; genus Mustela; species Mustela nivalis. Next base: position 61,969,644 of record NC_139036.1, read on the forward strand.
CCTGCTGCTCTCCGCTGCCGCGTGTGCCCGTACAGCCGCACGCGCTCTCCGCTGCCGCGTGTGCCCGTATAGCCAGCCGCACGCGCTCTCCGCTGCCGCGTGTGCCCGTACAGCCGCACGCGCTCTCCGCTGCCGCGTGTGCCCGTACAGCCGCACGCTCTCTCCGAGATCCCAGGGTCCTGGGATTGAGGTCAGGATCCCTGATCCTTGTGGAGTCTGCTTCTCCTTTCTCCCTCTGCCTCTCTCCCTGCTCATGTTCTCCCTCGCTGACTCTTTCTCAAATAAATAAATCCTTGAAAAAAAAACCCAAATAAATAAATCTTAAAAGAAAAAAACTAAGACTCACAAAAATGAAGCCCTTTTCTTCATTGATTTTGTTTTTTTCCCTTCCTTTTCATCCTTCTCCATGAGTCTGAGTCTGTTCACGAGGGGGCTGGGACTCAGTGACCCTTGTCTTGACATGTACAGAGAGCTGGGGTTATCCTGTGGGTTCACGGTTGGGAAGAGCAGCGGGATAGAACTCCGCTCATTCCCGTAAAGATGCAGTATTGGTTTCTGTTAGTCCAGACAGTGGCTGTGGCCGGGCCTCGGTGCTGGCCCTTCTCTTTGGGGTGGGGACTGCTAGGGGCCAAGCCAGGTGTCTCCAGGCAGGGACCTGTCACCATCTGCCCGTGCACTGTGGTGGGGCCATGTCAGCGTCACCCTTCACCGTGTTTGTTCTGTTTTCTTACCGAGACTTTGTAAAGAATTTGGCAAATAAAGAACGTTCACAGCAAAGATCACTTCTGGCATGTCATAGTATTCTAAATTCTTATTCGCTTAGTTGGTGAATGAACCCCCAAAACACTTTTTGGAAGATTTTATTTGAGAGAGAGTGAAAGAGAGAGAGAGCGCGCACAGCAGGGAGGAAGTCGTAGGGAGAGGGAGAAGCAGGGAGCCTGACTCGATCCTCGGACCAGGGGATCATGAGCTGAGCCACAGGCAGAAAGCTGAGTGAGCCACCCAGCCATCCCCCAGAGAACACTTCAGCCAGCCACCAAGCACTGTCAGCTCTGTTCCCGGCTGCTCACACTTCCGCACTGGTGGGTCTCTACGTCCCGACCGCGTGTCCGCACCGGTGGGTCTCTACGCCCCGACCGCGTGTCCGCACCGGTGGGTCTCTACGCCCCGACCGCGTGTCCGCACCGGTGGGTCTCTACCTCCCGACCGCGTGTCTGCACCGGTGGGTCTCTATGTCCCGACCGCGTGTTCTCCTGCTGTCCCGGTGGCGTCTGCTGTCCAGGCTTAGACAGAAGCACCCTTACCTACAGGGTGAATTTCCCAAGTCGAGCGTTCTCTGTTGGCTAACAACCCACCCCAAGCCTGTGGCTTAAAACGGCAGCCATTGTGAGGACTCTGTGGGCTCTGATAGCCTGGGTAGCTTGTCTGTCTCTCGAGTCCGGGTGCGGATGGGGTGCGCCATGTGGGGGCAGCTCGAAGGGCTGAGCAGCTCCTTGACTCTCAGGACCTGGTGTCGGGGACGGGTGTCTAGCGCACGTGGGTGTACAGACCTTTGCATCTAAGACAGAAGTAGTTCCTACTCTGCTGGTTAAATACTGTTTCTGAAGGAGAGGAAATTCTTGTAAGAAATTCTTGGAAGTGCTCAATGCTAGGATTCTTTGTTTAAGGGGCTTGGATGCTTGTGTGAATTGTCCCATTTTTCTTTTTTTTTTAGATTTTATTTATTTATTTATTTGACAGAGATCACAAGCAGGCAGAGAGGCAGGCAGAGAGAGAGGGGGAAGCAGGCTCCCTGCTGAGCAGAGAGCCCGACGTGGGGCTCGATCCCAGGATGCTGGGGTCATGACCTGAGCCGAGGGCAGACGCTTCACTGACTGAGCCACCCAGGCGCCCCAATTGTCCCATTTTTCTTTGGACCTGGAAGTGGAGGGTAAAATTTCAGGCTGAGCATTCTGGAGCTTGTGAGGTCTGTGATTTGGACGTTGTCCCTGGTCACAGGAGAAGTGGTGGGAGATGCCTTGCCAGGGCCCCACAGGATGAGCAAATGTGTGTGAGAAGCCGGGGAGCCCTTTCTCCTGTGTTGACTGCGCATGAGTGACACTCCAGGAGTGCACGCTTGGGCTCCTGACCTTCACCACAGCTGCTTGGGCCTGTAACTTCGGCCCTTTGACACCTTTTCTTGTATACAGGTCCTCAAAGATTTTTTAAAAATTTATTTATTTGAGGGAAACAGAGTGGAGTGAGAGAGAACAGGAGCTGGCAGGGGAGTGGGGCGGAGCAGCAGCAGGAGAGGGAGAAGCAGTTCTCCACTGAGCAGGGCGCCTGATGGGGACTCCATCCCAGGGTGGTGGAGTCCGACTTGAGGCGAAAACAGAGGCTTAACTGAGCCACCCTGGCGCCCCACTCAGGTCGTTAAAGAAAACCCAGTGAGGCTCTTTGCTCTGCTTATGGCTGCTGCCCTCACTGGCGGCTCGGTACGTGTCACCAGCGCTGCCTTGCGCTCCCCACGTCGACTGGCCTTATGGTTGCTTTCCTACTGCACGAAGTCCTTTTCCGACATCGCCTCTCCTGCTTCTTGTAATTCTTTTATCACGTATAGAAACTGTTCGTTATTTTGTGATATTTAGAGTAAAAATTATGGAAGATGCAGTGAACTGTTTTGATGATTTATGTTCTAAATTTGTAAATACAATTGTAACATTTGACTTTTTCTTTTTTAAAGGCACAAATATTTAAGCATGGAAAACGTGAAGACTGTTTACCCTATGGTAAGGTTTATTTGTAAGAGGGTGTGTTTGTGACGTGAGTTTGCCTGTTTATGATCCAGTGTGTGTCTCTCTCACACTTTATTCGTAGTTACAAGAGTCGTAAGTTTTGTCGTACTCGGACACTATCATAGTTCTTTGTTTTTGTTTGTTTTGTGTGTGCATGTGTGCTTTAATCTGTTTTTTTTTTTTTTTTTTTTTTTTAAGGCCTGTATGGGAGGTCTGGGCTCTTGATGTGCTGTGTGCCAGGTTTTGATTCTGGGGGACAGGGTGATGTGGACACACCCCGAGGTCTTTGGCTCACCTCCTGGGACACCAGTCACAGCTGCTGTGTCTCTGCAGCCAGGGTCACGGCTTTGACCTTTTCCCCCATACTCGTAATTTTAGACAGAAGCTCAGTTTATGATCATGAACTTATAAGTTTATGAGTTTACTACCTGGACCGAGAGAAATTTCTTGCAGGGATATATTTTAGAAGATTTGTGAATAAATTTTGTGAATAATTTGTGAAAAATTGTGAATAAATTTTGAATAGTAGAGCCTATATATATATATATATTTTAAAGATTTTATTTATTTGACAGACAGAGATCACAAGCAGGCAGAGAGGCAGGCAGAGAGAGAGAGGGTAGGGGAAGCAGGCTCCCCGCTGAGCAGAGAGCCCAATGCGGGACTTGATCCCAGGGTCCTGGGATCATGACCCGAGCCAAAGGCAGAGGCTTTAACCCACTGAGCCACCCAGGTGCCCAGTAGAGCCTATATTTTAAAGAAATTTTCATCCTGGAAACTTTCAGCCACGTATGAAGGAAGAGAGAGCAGTGTAGTGAACTCCCGCACTTCTGTCCCGGGCTTCACATTTTTCAGTCATGGGCGTCTCGGCTCCCTGTGTCCTCCTCAGCGCGCCCGCCTGCCGTCTTACCTGGGTCTGTTGCAGTGTGTACCCCCAGAAGATAGGTAGGGCGCTTTTGGAGACAGGCGCTGGTGCTGCCGTCACGCCTGGAGACACAAGCAGCCTTTGCTCAGCATTGTCACACGTCGTCCTCAGTGGATGCTGGGTCTGTTTTATGTCCCTGTCACTCGTAACCACGTCAGTCACTGTGCGCTGTTTGGGTCCTTGCGCAAGTGATTCAGATGCTGTGACAACTTGTCTTGAAATGTTGCCCTCCTTGTCTCATACGAAATGCCATCTTGTGCATTCTCCTGGCCCCGGTTTCCCCGTAATGCCACCTCGTTCCCCCAACCAGCCTTGGCAGCACAGGGCCCTGACCACGCATTTTCCTCTTTGGGGAGACCCTTCCCCACCGGGCTGGGCCCATGATGTTTGCACAATTTCTTATGATCCACTGTGTGTTTCGCACCAGCTGTTCTTTGCTTTGTGTGTCTTCCTGCTCTTTCTGGGGCTCCTCTTTGTCTTTTCTTTCTTTTTTTTTTTTTTTTTTTGCCAGCCTGCACATTTGTGGCTTCATAGTGAGAAAGTTGAGCAGATTCAACTCTCACTGTGCTTGGGAAATGACGTGGGATGAGGGGTTCTCTATGAAGCAGAGCTTCAGGGGTCCATGGTACATCTGGCCGTCACACCGCATCTGGGCCCTGTAGATCCCTCTGTGGTTTTAATGTTGTGGGGGCCAAACCCAGGGGGTGTAGTTTGGGAGACCACAGAAGACCCTGCCCACCAGTCTGAGCTGTGTATGCTGTTGTTTGCAGCCGCCACCGTTCTCGAGTGCCTGGAGGGCTGCCGGCTGCCCGACAGCAACCAGACCCTGCTCCGGAAACTTGGGGTGAAGCTTGTGCAGCGGCTGGGACTGACATTCCTGAAGCCCAGGGTGGCGACGTGGAGGTTGGTAGAGCAGGGTCGGGGAGGCCGGGAGGGCGATAGGCGGGGCTGCGGTGACCATGACTGAGAACACTGTTATCTTCTGTTTCCACTTCATTTCCTTAGTCTCAGCAGTGTTTCTGATTTGGAAAGGAAAAGTGTTCCTTTTAGTTTTTTTTCTGTCTCTCCGTCTTTCAGGTAGGATAACAAGCTTAATGTCCATGACCCCTCCAGGGCCTTCCTTGGCCATGGCGGTGGGTTATGGGGGAACCGGACCTCGAGGGTACTCAAGCTTCCCCCATCCCGTGACTCAGTGCTGGTGGGGAAGGGCCGAGAGTCTTTAGGTTTATTTCAAGTATTGTTATGGGTGCTTTGGGAGGAGTTTGGTGAAGTTCAGCTCAGCCTTTGTCTCAAATTCCAGCAAACTCTAGAGAAGGGTGTGATGTTTTACTGAAATTAGTTTTTGGGTCATACAGCTGATTCTGTAAGAAGCTGTTTATGAGACTAAATGCTAGTGGTCAGTTTCCAAAATGCCGTGGGAAATTAATATTCAGGGGCTGCCCGGGTGGCTCAGATGGTTAAACTCTGCCTTCGGCTCTGGTCATGGTCCCAGGATCCCGGGATTGAGCCCCATGTTGGGCTCCTTGCTCAGCAGGGAGCCTGCTCCTCCCTCTTTCTGTCACTCCCCTGCTTGTGCTCACTTCTCTTTCTCTCTCCCCTTCTCTCTGACAGATAAATAAAAGCTTGTTTTTTAAAAAAAAAATATTTTATTTATTTATTTGACAGAGATTACAAGCAGGCAGAGAGGCAGCAGAGAGAGAGGAGGAAGCAGGCTCCCTGCTGAGCAGAGAGCCCGATGCGGGGCTCGATCCCAGGACCCTGGGATCATGACCTGAGTTGAAGGCAGAGGCTTTAACCCACTGAGCTACCCAGGCGCCCTGACAAATAAATAAAATCTTGGGAAAAAAAAAATAAGGAAAATTAGTGTTCAGCACTGTGTTAGGGTTCTGCAGGGACACAGAACCAACAGGCTGAGAGGATGTGTGTGCCTGTGTGCAGACGCTTCTAAGGCATCAGCTCACGTGGCTGTGGAGACTGGCAAGTCCTGACACCTGCCAGGTGAGTGAGAAAGCAGGAGACCCAGGAGAGCTGACAACGGCATTGGAGTTTAAAGGCACGAAGAGTTCCTTCCTACCCCAGAGGAGAGTTGGCCTCTTTTTTGTGTTCCAGTCTTCAACTGATTGGACGAGGCCCACCCACACTGGTTTATTTAGTCTACCAACTTAAAAGTTCATCTCACCCAGAAACACTCAGAAGCACACAGAATAATGCTTGACGACTATCTGGGTGCTCTGTCTCTCAGTTGAGTTGACACATAAAATTAGTCATTGCAGGGGCCATGTGAAGGGGAGTAACTCAGCGCCATAATTACTTAGTTCGGTTTGCATTTCCATGTCCATTTAATGGAAGTCAACCCTCTTGCTACTTTTTCTCTCTCTTCCATATTTATTTTTTTTCTCTTCATTTTATCTCCACTGTTACATTTTTGTTCAATTTTCAGTGTCCTTCTTCTGTTGGCTATCTCCCCTTGACGAGGAGTAAGCACGTTTGGTAGGCTGGTAACTCGCTGGGGCTGCTCCCTCTTTCTGAGACCTTGTCAGGGTGGTCTTGTTCCCGTTCCTTTTCCCTGGAGCGCACGCTCCTCACTTCCAGCGCACGGCTGGTTGGTCTGCCTTGGTGGGCCCCCATCCCAGGGACTCCCCAGGGTTATGTTGACTCTGTAGAGTAGTCAGCGCAGCTCAGCCTCCCAGCTGCTCTCACACGGTGCTTCTGGGGCCTGCCTGTCCTCGCACATCTTAGGGGTCGTGCAAGGGTCCAAGGAGACGTCTGTGCAGTTACGGGTTTCCCTCTTAGAGCTACTCTTCCTCCAACACTTGTCTCCAGATACTCGCAATCTCTCTAGTCATGAATCTCTTCTCATCCACCGGGCAAGACTGTTGCTCTCGGCTTGGGCTCTTTTCCCCTGTGCTGCGGTTTAGAAAGTACCTTTGGGGAGGAAGAGAGATGTGAAAGTGGGGTGCCCCTGGGCACCTCCGTGCTGTGTGGAACCGAATCCCAGTCTGGATTGTCATCTCGTGTGTGCCAGTGGTGGCTGGCTTATGACTTAGTTGGTTGCAGAAGGGTAAACCCGACAGCAGCCTGAAGTCAATCATCTTTGTAGTTTCTGGTTACTGTGGGTCAGGGCGAGTGCTTTTCCTGTGAAATAATCAGTATGTGTCCTGATTTGAGGAGGCAGGAGTCAGGACGACAGCCATTGTTAGGCCCTGTGCTGGGCATTTGGTGGTCTTGAGGACAAGCCTGCGGTGGTTGGCGTCATTCTCCCCAGATCAGTTACCTCCTAATGTGGTAGGTAACTGTGGAGTCGCCGCTCCGTTCCGATGTCAGCTCTGAGGTGTGGTTTTTCACCAGCCAACTCCTGGGTCTCACAGTTCCGACACTGTCTGCCCGAAGGTAGTGTCTGGTTCCTCATGACGCCTGAGGTTAAGGGCTCAGTCCGAGGAGATGGTCGTGTCTCACCCCCTCAAACCCCCGTTACTGAGATGCCAGTGGCAGGTCTGGGTTGTCCCCGGTGCTTTGACCGACCAGTTACAAATTGGGATTCCCACATCTCTCTCCTCCGTTAATGTGCTGGAGAAACTCACAGAACTCACAGAAACATTTTGTTTGCTAGATCACCAGTTTATAATAAAAGGAAACAACTCAGGAACAGCCAGAGGGAAAAGATGCCCAGGGCGAGGTGTGGGGGAAGGGCTGTGTGCTGTCTGCACACTCCACTCTCTCCGGGTCAGTCTCCACACCCTCACCAGCCCAGGAGCTCTCCAAACCCTGTTCTTTTGGATTTTTATGGAGGCTTCATTACAGGGGCATGATTGATTAAATCATTGGCTGTTGGTGATTCACTAAACCTCCAGCCCCATTCCCTCTTCGGAGGTCAGGGGGTGAGATTGAAAAGTCCAACCTTCCAGTCACGTGATTGGTTTCCATGGTGATCAGTCCCCATCCTTAGGAGACCTGGGAGCTTTCCAAAGGTCACTTCATGAACATAAATGAAGACCCCCTTAATCCAGAAATGGACAAAGACCCAATGTAGATTTCTTATGGTAAATGACAACATCACAGTTATGTTACAGAGTACCCCCAAATTTAGTAGCTTAAAATGATGCATTTTTAATGTGCCTATTTCTTTGGATTGGGAATGGGTGTAACGTGGCTGGGTCCTGTGGTCAGGGTCTGTCTAAGGCTTCAGGAAGGTGTTGGCCAGTGCAGCTGCCATCTCAAGGCTCTCCTTGCTTGTGGGGGGCACCCAAGCACGCCCCGGTCATTAGGCCTCCATTCCTTGTAGGCTCTCTGCTGGGGGCCTCCCCGAGTTCTTGCTGCGGGGCTCTCCATAGTGCAGTGCACAGTGTGGGCGTGTGCTCTTGAGTGAGGGGGTGGCAAGACGGAAGCCACAGTCTTCCTGAGCCTTCTTGGGAGGGATGTCCCCTCGCTGCTGTGGCCTCCCGATCTGAAGGAGTCCTTGGGTTTGGGGGGACACCAAGGGGAGAGGATTGTGTGAACATCTGAAGTGGGCTGCCAGGGGCTGCCTGCCACTGCACTTGCTTGGAAACGGAGTTGGAAACTGGTCCGGGGAGTTAATGAGCTGTTGCGGGCTGCCCTTAGCAGTGCCGGGGCTGGTTCGGGTTCTGTGCTCCGTCTGCGAAGCACCAGTTGTCTGCGCTTGGAAGTCCGCCTCGGGCTGCAGCCCCAGGTGCGCTCTGTACCCGGACTTGGGCACCTTCTGTGCTCCGGGCCACCCGCCCGTCTGGCCCATACGTGCTTGCCTCGGGGTGGCGCACTGGCGCCCACCTTCCAGGAGGGAAGGTGGCAGTGACGGGCCTTCATGCGTGTCCTTACGTCTGTCCCGTCACAAGCCTCTGGGTAGGACCTCCTTTGACAGATTGGGGAAGCTGGCAGCCAGAGCTTCAGGAGCCGTGCAGTCAGACATGGGAGCCGGCCTGTGCTTGTGCCCTCATGGCACACGGGTGATGCCTGTGGTCTCAGCTCAGACGGGGGCGGGGGGTGGCAGGGAGGACTGTGCCTGCTGGGGCTTGAGAGGAAGGCTCTGGAGACCGTGTCTGCAGGCGCTGGCCAGTGAGTGAGCTCTAGAGGGCAGGGGGGCGAAGGGCCTGGGGGGCAGTAGGGACAGGAGGCAGAGCGCCTTGTGAATAAGGCTGACGCCCGTGGGCCCCACGCGTGCCCTCGCTGCTGCTTCTGTCGAGCGCACTGCTGTGGTCCTGCTCGGTCCTCTGTCTGCCCCCAACCCTGCACGACACTCTCTGTTCTGTGGCTTAGAGCGGTCGTTCCGTGTCTTGGCAGCCCTCATGGACGCCGGCAGTGACTCCCTGCTCCTTCCGTCTCATTTCTGTAAGACACAAGGAATTGTCCCAGGCACCCGCTAAGACTCTAAGGGACACTAAGTTTCTGACCTCAGTCATCAGGGCACCTTCTTCTTGGGCGCGAGTAGGAGCGGCCGTGGGTCTGAGGTGGTGCTTCTCTGTGCAGGTACCAGCGGGGCTGCCGCTCGTTGGCCGCTAACTTGCAGCTCTGCGCCCAGAGTCAGAGAGAGGCGAAGACGCAGGTGGAGACCCCCGACAGTGACGGAGATTATGACATCCCTGAGGAGGTGGAGAGCGTGATAGGTGGGTAGGGGGCCTGCCGCTCTCTGGTCCTGGGGGTGCTGGTGGGGCTCCTCTGAGGGGCCTTGCGCTGGCTGCATGCCTTCCTCCCCGCTTTGTGCTGGTGTCACGCGGCCTTCCGTGGCCCTCCCCACCCTCACCTTTATGGAGCTTGTGGCTGCTGGCCTGTGGTCCTGATGCCCGTGGCTGTTTCGGCCCTGGCCCTGTCACTGTGTTTACTGGCTGCTTCCCATGTGCGAGCCCTTGTATTTCTACTGCAGTACCTGCCCTCAGCCCTCCACTGTGCCTTACTTGGGTGCATCCGGCCTGTGGCCTCAGGCCTTCTCCTGAAGCGACAAAGTAGTGGCTTCCCTGACCCGACATACGTGCGGTGACCCTCCCGCTGCAGACCTGTAGAGCTCTGGGCCCTGCCCTCCTCTTACCCGAGGGAGTGTCTCCTGCTCACGGAGTGGGGCAGAGCTGCACTGCAGCAGCCTCGCACACCTGCCCACCTTCCTCACCCCTCCTTGCCAGGTTCCCCCTGTCCCCCACTGAGGGGTCTCCTGCTGTCCGTGAGGGACAGCAGCACACCTCCCCTAGTGCTGGCTCTTCCTCATGTTCGCTCTCCTCCCTTTCACCATGAGCTGCTTCCCAGAGTTGTCTACACCTACTGCTCCCCCCACTTCCAAGGTCCTGCACTGCCCCGGGCAGAGTGAACATGACCTCTTCACAGGCTCCTGTCCTTCCTCCATGCTGGGCCTTCTCAGGCTGCCTGCGTGCCCTCCGTCAAGGTCTCCATTGTGTGGGACGTGTCAGGCCCTTACCGAGAGGTCTCTGACATCTCCCCACTTCTTTGGGCCTCTGTGTGGCTCTTCCTAAAGTCTGGCCTGTGCCTGAGACTCCAACCAGAGCCCCTTTCCTGCCCCTCGCAGACACTGATCTCTGGGGAGTCTTCCTCACTGGTGCTTTCTGCCCTGATGCGTGGGTCTACTTTTTAGCAACAATGGCAAGAGTTGGCTTTAAATCATTATTTAAAAACAAGGAAAAGGAGATGTTTTCCCTTGTAATTAAAATGATTCATGTGATTCCCTTCATGGTGCCCATGAGGGACACCTTCAGTCTGGGAGGTGAAGAACTTACCTTAGAACAGGGGTGAGTGCGTGGAGCTCATGGGCCTGGCCTTCCTCTGTCCTTGCAGAGCAGCTGCTGGTCGGGCTGAAGGACCAGGACACGATCGTGCGGTGGTCTGCGGCCAAAGGGTAGGTGCCCGCCGTCGCACTGGGGGGAGCCGGGCCCGGGGGCGGCGGCGTATAAAGGAACCTTCCTGCCGTTCAGCCTTCATGTGCGACTGAGAGCTGTGAACCGCTTGGAGGGTTTTAGAAGGTGGAATAGTTTTTTCTAATATATGTTCATTGCTTTATGTTCTCATTTTAAAAATCATTATCGGGGAATGAGGCTCCTTCATCTTCTTCACCTTCTGGCTAGAGTGGACAGAATTATGAGCATGCCCAGTTTGCCTTTCTGCACCTTTCAGATGTTCCTGTTCTTGCTCAGCGTAGCCCCTGTCCGCCGCCCGCCGCCCGCCGCCTGCACAGGCAGGCAGAGCCCCCATGTAGCGAGCAGGTGCTAGCACAGCCTCATGCAGTCCCCGAGCCCCTGAGCGGGGAGGTGGTGTTGGTCTGCTCTTATGCCTGAGGGAGCGGCCTGCAGAGAGGTGCCCGCGTGGAGAAGGCGTTCACTTTGGCAGCCTCTGGGCCCAGTGTCCCATGTGGGTGGAGTGGGCTGGACAGGGAGCCTCCTGCCCGGGCAGGGAGGCCGGGGGTATCTAGCAGGACATCCCGCCAGGTGGAGGGGGGTGGGGGGGTCAGGGTATCAGGTCTGGGGCTGGGTGCCGTCGACCATGAGTGGCCGGCTGCTGCCCCGTGGGCGAGGCCTCCCCTTTGTCTCCCTCCCCTCAGGAGATGTGTGTCGGTCCGTGTATGTCACTGGGGTGAGGCTCCCTAACAGGCCTTGTGTAGAGCGCGTGTGAGCCTGGCTCTGCGTCCGCCACTCGTTCCCGTTCTCTGGAGGGAGGGAAGTTGTCGGGGCAGCTCCTCGTTGACTGTCCCCTCACCACGGGCTGCTGATGCTGATGGACGGCGCCTCTCTTTTTCAGAATCGGCAGGATGGCTGCAAGGCTTCCCAAAGAGCCGGCGGACGATGTGGTCGGGTCCGTGTTGGGTTGTTTCAGGTATGTGAGAAGATCAAAGGGGACGCGCTTCTGGTCAGAAGCAGCGGCAGTTCCCGCGTCCGTGTGCGCTTTCTTTCAGCTGAGCTACTTGTCAGAGCTTCCAGAGCCGTTTTGTTTTTCTTTTGAAGTTAAATTTGAAAACTCTAGTTATTTCTGTTCTATTTCTTTCTTTCTTTCTTTTTCTTTTTGTTTTAAGATTTTATTTATTTATTTGACAGACAGAGATGATAAGCAGGCAGAGAGAGAGAGGAGGAAGCAGGTTTCCCTGCCAAGCAGAGAGCCCGATGCGGGGCTCGATCCCAGGACCCTGAGATCATGACCTGAGCCGAACGCAGAGGCTTTAACCCACGGAGCCGCCCAGGCACCCCTGTTATATTTCTTTTATCAGCTTAAATCCCATTACATTTAAAAACTTTAAGAAGAAGAAGGTGGTTTTAAACATGTACATATATCCATATCATTCTTCGAAGAAACCTGGGGTCATTGGGGTGACATCTGAGAGAAGGTCTGTGGTGTGGCATGTTCCAGATCTGCTTCTGTCGTAGCTGCTTGCCTCAAGTGGCTGTGGACCTTATAAAGAGGCTTGTATAACCTGGTGTGAATTCTGCTTTTTATTTTTTATTTTATTTATTTATTTATTTTTAAAGATTTTATTTATTTATTTGACAGACAGAGATCACAAGCAGGCAGAGAGGCAGGCAGAGAGAGAGAGAGAGAGAGAGAGAGAGAAGCAGGCTTCCTGCGGAGCAGGGAGCCCGATGCGGGGCTCGATCCCAGGACCCTGAGATCATGACCCGAGCCAAAGGCAGCAGGCCAAACCACTGAGCCACCCAGGCGCCCCGAATTCTGCTTTTTAAAAAATTCTACATTTAATTTAATTTTATTGGATTTAAATTCAAATAGCGGCATGTGGTGGGCGCCTGGTTGGGCTCAGTTAAGTGTCTGGCTCTAGATTTGGGCTCAGGTCATGATCTCCGTTGGGGTAAGGTTGAGCCCTGCATCAGGCTTCTTGCTGGGAGTGGGGCTTGCTTGGGATTGTCTCTCTTCCACTCCCTGCCGCCTCTTAAAAAAATTCAAAGATTAATAGTCACATGGGGTCATGGTTGTGTTTTATCTGGCTTAGCCTTTCTGGAGGCATCTGGGAGGCCCTTGGCTGGCCCATGATGTGGGTGTGGGCAGGGATGTCTATGCAGGCTGCGGGTTTTTGGGGTCTGAGCCTGGGTCTTGCGGGCAGGAGCAGGGCAGAGACCCGGGCAGCGTGGTGTGGTCTTGGGCGCACTGTGGCGTGCGAGGCATCTTTGGTACGGTTTGTCCCAGAGGCCTCTTAACTTTGCCTGGGGAAACCTCTCTCTGGGTTTTGGAAGCAGGTGTTTCTAAGAAGGGTGTTGCTGGTTGGTTCCCAGTTGTTTTCCTCCTGGGCTGCCAGGGCATGTGGGTAGGGAGAGGAGCTGTCTGCCCTGGCGGGTGCTCGGTCCTGTGCGTCAGTGGCCAAGACTGCGCCGGGAGCACACACAGCATGCGTGTCTCCTCCGGCCTTTCCCTGGCACTTCATCTCCAGCCGCTCTCTGACCGCTGGAGGAGTTCAGGGAATAGGATGTCAAGTGTCCCCTTGTTCAGAGTGACAGGGCTGCTTGTGTGGCCAGTATGTCTTCAGGGGAAACTGCCTGGCGGGCAGCCTGTGCTCCTGCTGTGACTGTGGGGGAGGAGAGTGCTCCCCATCCGTGTGCGGGTTCTGCTGGCTTGGCTTAGGGTGTCCTCTTGGGCTTTTCGGGGGTGCAGCGGTGAGTGTGCGGACAGTGCGGGATCCCGCTGGTCCCGAGTGCAGCGGTGAGTCCCCGGGCAGCGACGAGTGGCGGTGCTTGTGTGGCTGTGGTGGAGCTCCCTGGTCTTGGGAGAGGGCAGCACTTTGAGCCAGGTCTTGGGAGGGTGGAAAGCACCAACGCCCCTCACCCCGAGCCCGCACCCCCAGCCTGTCCTCCCTGGCCCCTTTGCCTAGGCATGGCAGGTCAGCCTCAAGTCTTTTCTTGTTTCCTTCCTCAGAGCGTTTCTGCACGGACCCTCTGGGGTCTCTCTCCCCAGCCCTCCCTCGGGCTCTCGCTTGCCCGGCTCTTTCCTTCCCTTCACACCTGCCCTCTCCGGCCCCCTGTTGGTGGCATCCCTGGTCCCAGCTTTCCTGGTGGTGGCCATTCCAGTGCTCCTGCACCTCCCTCACCGCTCACGGCACCTCTGCCTGGAGGCCTAGGGCCCTTGACCTTGTGTGTCTCCATCAAACTCCTAGAACATATTTTCTACTGGCCAGACATATGGCCCTTTGTCCCGGCCTGCACCTGTGGTCTCCTTCATTCGTCCTTGATAGTTTAGTCCGCCTTCGTCTTCCTCTAGTCTTGGTATTTAGTGGAGGGTTGAAACTGCTTTACCGCTCACTTCCCAGGCTTGGCAGCCCAAAGTGACAAGCGGGACATCGAGGGAAAGGACCTGAGTGCAGAGTCAGCCTTTCCCTGGATGGGTGTGACGTACCCGGCTGCGGAACTGGGCACAGAGCGGAGTCACCCTCAGCCCAGCCCAGAATGCTTGAGAGCCTGGAAAGCAGGAGCCTGTTCGGTGGAGGGGGTGTGCAGTGGGGGTGGGCGGCAGGACTGGCAGATGGCCTGGCACAGATGCCGGTACCATCTCGTCCCTCCTGCTGTGTTCTCCTGGAATAGGCTCTTCTGAAGGGGCCGTCATAGGGTGTTAATTTCATCATCGGAGCATATCCCACTCCCAGGACGGCCCTTCACTCCCTGCTCCGTCTGCAGGCCCGGTTCTGTGAAACGAAGCCACACCTGTCCCCAGGGGGCCCTATGGTGAGCCCCACTGGACCAGTGTGAGTGGCGTTGCCATCATCCAGCAGCTGCCGCTCCCTACGTCCAGCCCTGGGGTGTGCCTGCGGCCCCGCCCCCCTTAGAAAACAGTGCTTTAGCCCCTTGCTGGCCCCAGCAGTGTCACCTCAGGGCAGAACCCCAGACATAGTGTGTGCTAGACCAGCAGTCTGGTCCACCTCAGAAGCCGAGGGGCTGCGGGAGGGGAGCAAGGCCCTGGTGGCCTGTCCAGGGTGTAGTGTTGGCCGTCTGAACTTAACCGCACGGGGGTCTCCAGTTAGCAGATAGACGGCAGCCCCAGGTCCCAGGCGTAGGTGTGCTGTGGGTGCTGTGACTTCTCGGAATCTCTGTGACATTGAGAAACCTTTGGTGGAACCCCCGTGGCCCTGGGAGCAGCCCCCTGTCTCAGCAGGAGATGTGCCACATGGCTCCTTTCTGTTCGTCTCTTAGTTTTATCTTTGCGTTTGATTGGGTACTATTTTACTTAAAAATTCAAAACGAAAGGAAAGATGGTGAAGTGCTTCTCTCTGGCCTGCCCCGGTACACAGTGTCCCTCCTCCCGGTACCCCATGGGCACCATTTTTCCTGTGTCCTTCCAAGATAAACGAGAATGTCTTCACTGTTCATTCTACACTGACGGTCGCTTGCCCTCCACATGCTCCGCTTGGTCATTTTTGGGGTCATTCTCCTTTGGTGCTTACTACCGCCCTTGGGGATATGAGGCTAGGGTCCCTGAGGCCTTTGTGGCTTTTCTCTCTTGAGTCTACCCACTCATGGCTGTGCTGTTTGCTGGTCTTGATTCATCTGTAACCCTGTACCCTCTCAGGATTGCCCTGCACTTGGGTCTGGGCGGAGCCTGCCCTTAGCCCCTCGGCAGAGCACTAGCGTTCCCTGGCTCAGCCGAGGCAGTGATGCTCCTGCTGTTGGTCTGCGTGTTTGCGTCCACATCTGCTTGTGCAGGTGGGGCCTTGGAGAGAGTGAATGGGCAGAAGTCGGGCTGCAGGCCAGGCGCTGTGCCGGGGAGGCACTGTCCTGGGTCCCCCCCTGGAGTGGGCAGAGTAGGGGCCGGCAAGGCAAGGGTCTTTCTTGCCTCAAGCTGCAGGCCTGACGGAGGTCATGCCGCCTTTCCGTAGCCATTGACAAACAGCAGTCCATTTAGTTCGGAAACAGACATTGGTGTAACTGGTGGTTGTTTTACTGATAATTGAGTCATCATAACGTTGATCTTTTATAAGGTTCTTTAAAATGTTATCAAATCTTATGAAAAGCATACAGCATCTCTTTCCAGTTAAAATCCTAAAGCACACGAAGTGCAGTATTCAATTTTGATATGGTCAAATAGCCTTTGTGACAGACACTTAGAAAAATACCTGTAGCTTAAAAATTTATAATTGTCAGTAGAAATTGGCACTGGTTGGTGGTGAGGGCCGGGGCAGCACCTTCGTCTGTCTCAGGGAGTGCGTGTCTGCGGGCCCGTGCGCTTGGGCGGGACTCTGCGAGCGTCTGTTGGGTGAGCAGAGGGGCCTGCACTCTGTCCTTTCTGAATGTTCCTGTGTTGTTGCTAGTGAGGAGTGCAGTTTATCTGGTTTTTGTAAACATTTCTTTGTCATCACTTGATGATTTAGAATAGGAAAAGAGCCCTTTAACGTCTCTTGCTTTTGGTGAAGTGTATTTCCATGTTTATTTTGGCAGCCAAGTGGAGAAACTCTCAGGAGAGCCCTTGCCAATCTAAGAAGTGCTTCTCAGTAATCGTGGTGTCGGGGCGCACTTGGAAGTGAGAGCCCCAAACTACTTCCGGAGACATTTTATTAGTGTACAATTTTACTACAACTTAATTAATTACAGTTGTTTATTAAAAGCCAGTGTTTCAAATAGTGCAAAACCGTTCTCTGAATGGCATTTCATTCTCCCTGTTGAATCTCTCCTTCAAGTCAGGCGAGGAGGAAGAGAGGTCTCCCTGTCCCTTTCTGCTAACATAGGCTGGCCGGAATTGGATAGAATTGCTGTGCCACGAGGCCCCAGGTTTAGTGCCTCGAATAATGGGGTCAGTCGCCGGGTGTGTCGTCAGCCGGCACGCGCTGCTGTGACAGGAGCCCTGTGCAGAGCCTGGGTGTCTCGCTGACACGCATCTGCGGCGGCTCCGTGTCGGCAGCATGTGGAGCCCACCTAGGACCGGTGCTTGTCATTGGGAGATCTGAAGAGAAGTGCCCGAACGCCGTGCTTCCCTTTAATGAAGCTGCAGTATTTTGCTTCCGTAGCCAGCGGACTGTTGGGAGACTCACAAGGGGGTTTTAGGGAGGCCCCAGGACCCAGGGCGCGGTGGGAGAAGTCGGCACGAACACCGCAGGCTCAGGCTGTCCGTGTGTCTCAGTTTTCAGGAGACGGACAACGCCTGGCATGGTGGCTGTCTGGCGTTGGCGGAACTGGGCAGAAGAGGCCTGTTGCTCCCTTCTCGACTCGAGGACGGTAAGTACCGCGCACGTTTGCTCTGCATCGTCAGGACCGTTCGTGGCCAGCTGGGTGCTTCATGTCACCCTGAGTCCCCAGCGTGGGCTGCCGCGGGCTCACCCCAGGCCTCTGGCCTCGCTGCCTGCACGTTGGTGTGCAGGAGAGCGCAAACGAGACCTGCGGCTCTCACCCTTTCTTCTTGTGCTGACCTTTCTGGGCTTCTGACTGCCTCTTCTCCCTGCAGTGAGATTTTAATACCACGGCACAGATAGACTGTGTATTTGGCACCTTGGTAAAGTCCGAGATTTTCTTGTCCCTCAGGACTGGTTTTCTCCCCTGTGGGGGTGCTGTTGCCTGTTAAGTCATGCGCTGCTGCTGTGTTTATCACGTGGCGTGACATCACGGTCCCCTGGACTCACACGAGCATCGGCTGGGGTCGGAGGGCTGGAGGAAGCCTGGGAGCAGCCTGAGCAGGGGGACGGGCACAGTGCCCCAGACCTAGAGGGACCACCGAGCTCCAAGCCTGCGGATCCCAGCTGTTGGCCCTTGACGGGCGTGGCAGTGGAGCCTGGGGCTGTGGCCCGGGAAGCATTGTCTGGCTGGGTGCGGCTGGCGGTGCCGCTGTGCACAGAAGGGAAGGCTATCTGTGAAGAAGGAGAAGGTGCCTTCCTGGGCCACGTCACCACAGATGCTCCGCAGCGTGGGAGTGCACTTCTGTCCGGAACAGAGACGTTTGTGCAGACGGGTAGGGCCTGCGTCATACTCTTAGCGCCCAAGCTGTGGGCTGTCAGGAGTCATGGCTTTGGACTTGGCGTTGTGAAGTGTGAGGAGGGCTCTTAGACCCTCAAGATTCTATTTAATCCTTCTGTTTATTTTTGTGGCAGCTTTGCTGAGGTAAAATTTTAAATACCATGAAGTTCCCCCATTTAGAGTGTGCGGTTGGGTGGTGTGAGGTATATTTACAGAACTCTGCAACCGTTACCATGATCTAATTTCAGAACACAAAGAAACCCTGTGCCCTCGGGCAGTGACTCCCCATTTCTCCCGAACACAGCCAGCCCCAGACCACCACTACGTCTGCTTCTGTCTATCTAAATTTGTCTTTGCTGGTCATTTCTTATAGTGGACTCTGGTAGTGGGCTTGATCCAACCTCTTCTGCTTAGTGAGGTCTTTAAGGTCCGTCCGTGTTGTAGCACGCGACAGTAGTCCTTTGTTCCTTTTATGGCCACTTAATATCCATCGCAGGGATACACGCCCCCCCCCTTTTTTAAGATTTTATCTGTTTGTTTAAGAGAGAGAGAAGTAGTGAGTGAGAGCATGAGCAGGGAAAAGAGGGGGAAGCAGGCGCCCCATGAGCAGGGCGCCTGATGTGGGACCTGATGCGGGGTCTGATGCAAGGACCCTGGGATTGTGACCGGAGCCGAAGGCAGACGCTTCACCGACTGAGCCCCCCAGGCATCCCCACGACACCATTTATTTGTGTATTAGTTGATAGACATTTGGATTTTTCACCTTTTGGCTATTATGAACAACACTGCTCTGAACCTTTGTGTGAAAGTTTTTGTGTGGACATGTGATTCTGTTTCTCTTGGGTTTCTGTCTGGGAGTGGGACTGCTGGGCCATGTGGGTTCTCGGTCTTTAACTTCCTGAGGAGCTGCCGAATTGTCTCCCAGGATGGTTGCAGCATTTCCATTCTCATCAGCGGCGTCTGCGAGCGCGCCGGTCTCTCCGCATCCGCCCCGCCGCTTGCTTTTCTCCTGGTGGGTGTGAAGTGGCATCTCATTGTGTCTCTAATTTGCATTCCCATAACTGATTTATGACGTTGAGCATCTTTTCATGTGTTGGCCATTTGGATATCTTTGTTGGAGAAACATCTGTTTAAATCTGCTCATTTAAAAAGTCGGGCTGTCTTTTTGTTGTTGCTGTGAGACCTTTTTATAGTCTGGATTTAAGTCTGTCACTAGATAGAGGATCTGCAGTATTTCTCCCCATTCTGTGGTGGTGTTTGACTTTCTGGTTGGTGTCACTTGCACCAAAGTCCTGCATTTTGATCAAGTCGAGTTCACCAGTCTTCCGTGTGCGAGTGTATCACAGACAAGGTGAAATCCTTGCCTGGGTGGTTCCAGCGCCAGTTTAACTTGAAGGACAGAGAGCCTTTTCTCTGCCTTTTGTGCCTGAGACTGGCTGGCATGGATGTGCCCATCATACCTTATGATGTTGAGGTGCCACTGGTCACTAGCTGCTGGAGTGGGAGGGTGTGTGTGTTGGTGTCATGAATGAGACGTGTCAAGCTGTTGCCGAAAATCTAGAAGATGTAACATGTGGTCTTCCTCTGACTGGCTGGCTGCCTTCAGACTGGCGGCATCTTCCGTGTGTGCTAACTGTCTTGTAGGCCCTTGCTGTGCCTGGTGGGGCCTCAGGGAGCCGAGCTGTCTCCGAGCTGTCTCCTGCCTGGGAAGGATGGTGCCAGGCCTGGGGAACAGTGATCTTTTTTGGTGTAGGCTCCAGAGGTGACCAGGGCTAATGTTCCTTTTTCTTCTCTTCTTGCTCCTCAGTTGCCCTGTCTTCAGGTTCACTGGTTTCTTCTTCCACTTGCCCAAATCTGCTGTTGTACAGCTTGCCTGAAGTTTTCTTTTCTGTTACTGGGTTTTGCAGTTTAAGAGTTTTTTTTAAGATTTTATTTATTTATTTGACAGAGATCACAAGTAGGCAGAGAGGCAGGCAGAGAGAGAGAGAGAGAGAGGGAAGCAGGCTCCCTGCCGAGCAGAGAGCCTGATGCAGGACTCGATCCCAGGACCCTGAGATCATGACCTGAGCCGAAGGCAGCGGCTTAACCCACTGAGCCACCCAGGCGTCCTCCAGTTTAAGAGTTTATGTTGGTTTCTTTTTATAGTTTCTTTTTATTGACATTCCTTGTTTGGACTTTTTTTGTTGTTGTTGTTTCCTTTAGCTCTTGAGCATATCTGAGAGAGTTGATTTTAAGTCTTTGATTTTAGTACAAAGTCTGGGCTTCCTCTGGGACAATTTCTCTGCTTTTCTTTTTTCCTTTGAAATGTAAGTATACTCTTTTGTTTATATGCTTTGTGGTTTTTTGTTGTTTTTGTTGGAAACTGGACATTTTGAATACTATGATGTGGTAACTCTGGAAATCAGGTGTCTCCCCCATCCCTGGGGCTTTGCTGCTGTTGCTTATTGAAGGTGAGCGTTGTCCACGTAGTGACTTCTTCCAGTCTGTTCGTGACGACGGTATTCCTCGTTGTGTCTGGTCACTGAAGTCTTGGTTCCATTAAGTCTGCAGACAGCCAGTATGACCTAACAGATTTCCTTAAGGCTGAAATTTTGAAGTTTCTTTCTTCACTAAGCACTCTCTTAGGTTCTGTAAGTTTTTGATGAGATTTCAGAGTTCTGAACAAGTCGAGTCTGTCATTTTTGCTGGCTTAATGTTGTTTTGGTAGAAGGACCGATCTGTGGAGTTCCCTACTTTGCTATATTCTCTGACATCATCCAAAAACTAGCATTTGACCAGCTCCCCAGCATTAGTCTAGGGCATCTGAGCTTCTTATTGGGGAAATGCCCATGAGAGAAAACAGGAAGGCTGGCAGAGCTATTATCTGACCCAAGTGCTGTGGGGTGGGTGTGGGGCTGCGGTCGTCAGACCAGAGTCAGCCACAGAGGTAGTCCCGTGGTCCCAGAAGGGGCTGCGCTAGTGGCACTGCTGCACTTTCTCCCTGGCGGAGGCACAGTGGAGCCCAGAGTCAACCTGCTTCGGTAGGTGGGGCCTGGCTGTGACTGCAGTTCGGGGATGCAGAGCACCGACCTCGCCTGACCTTGTCCCTCCCCACAAGCCTGGGTACCTCACTTCTCAAGGCAGCAGCTGGGCCCAGGGAGGGGTTGCATTCTCCAGTGCTTCTGACATGGTCCTGGCACTCGTCTGTTCTGAGGACCACATGCCTCACCGATTTTTAAATTTTGTGCATTTTCAACTGTTGGACACTCTGGTCTATAAGAAAAGTGAATCCGGGGTACCCAGGTGTCTCAGTCAGAAGAACATG
Source organism: Mustela nivalis (assembly GCF_964662115.1). Taxonomy (NCBI): domain Eukaryota; kingdom Metazoa; phylum Chordata; class Mammalia; order Carnivora; family Mustelidae; genus Mustela; species Mustela nivalis. Next base: position 61,990,527 of record NC_139036.1, read on the forward strand.
CAACTCTTGATCTTGGGGTTGTGAGTTCGAGCCTCACATTGGGTATAGAGATTGCTTAAAAATAAATTAAAAAAAAAAAAAAAAAGAAGTGGATACCATGAGAACTCTTTGACTTATTGTGTGTAGTTGTCCTGCCCTTCTGAATTAAAGTGCTTTTCTCCTTGATTAATGTGTGTGTGCTTCATTTCACACCCCCACATGCCCTCTTTCCCTACGGAGTGTGGCATTGTAAAGGGTAGAGCTCGTGGTGGGGGCAGACTTCTGTGGGCTGCTGGGAAGGCTCTTCAGAAGGCTTGTTGTCAGCACTTTGTTTTCCTCTTCAGTACAAATTCAGGAACCCCTTTAGCTTTACTGAGATACAGTTTATCTGACATGCAGTTCACCTGTTGAAGATACATGATTTAATGGTTTTGGTATATTATTTTTAAAAAACATTATAGGATGTATGTAACAACATCCGCCTTGCTGACTATATTTAAATGTACCATTCAGTGGTATAGACCAGATTTACACTTTCTACAACCATTGTCATTATTTCTGAAAACTTCATCATCCTGAACAGAAATGGTGTCCCTATCAAGCTCCCCTCTCCCCTCCCCTGCAGCCCCTGGGAACCAGTCCTCTGACTGCCTCTCTGAGTTTGTTGTAGGTGCCCACACAGGTGGAGTTGTACAAGATTTGTCCTTTTGTGTCTGGCTTGTTTCCTGGAGCAAGAGGTCTTCAGGGTTAATTCATGCTCTAGCATGTGTCAGAACTTTATTTCGCTCTCTCTCTCTTTTTAAAAATTTTATTTATTTATATGACAGAGAGAGAGACACAGCAAGAGAGGGAACACAAGCATCAGGAGAGGGAGAGGGAGAAGCAGGCTTCCTGCTGAGCAGGGAGCCTGATGCGGGGCTTGATCCCAGGACCCTGCGATCATGACCTGAGCCGAAGGCAGACGCTTAACCATCTGAGCCACCCAGGTGCCCCGGAACTTTATTTCTTTGTATGGGGAGTAATAGTCCATCGTAGTCCACGTTTTATCTGTCTGTTCATCTGTCAGTGGTGCTTGTGTTGCTTTTGTCTTTTGACTTGTGAATAATATTGTTGTGAATATTGGTGTACACACACCTCCTGAGTTTTTGTTTTTCCTTCTTTGGGGTGTATAGATAGGAATGGAATTGCTGGGTCATAGGGAAATAATTATATTTTTATCTTTTTGAGGGTTTATTGCTTTTTATATATTAAGATTAAAAACTTAGAACTCCTAAGTTGGGTCACAAGAGAATACAGAAAGTTACTATAGTTAAAAAAATCAGCAAGACTGTTTTGTTTTGTTTTGTTACAAAGATCTAGAACTCCATTGTACATTTTAAATTACTATTATTATTTAGAGAGAGGAGGAGAGAGAATCTCAAGCAGACTCCCCACTAAGTGGGGAGCCTGATCCAGGGCTGATCTCATGACCCTGAGATGATGGCCTGAGCCGAAACCAAGAGTCTGATGGTTAAGCAACTGAGCCACCCAGGCGCCCTCCATTGTGCTTTTATAGAGAGATCTGGAGGGCCTGCGGGGGTCTCCGTGACTGTGATATGTGGCCTGTGGGGCAATTACATGAGGAGGGCTCAGTCGTGATGCTGCGGGCACACAGAGCTCCACAGTGCAAATCTGCAGGTCGGAGTGGCCTCTGCCTTCCCCGAGAGCCCTGGGGCATGCACCCCCTCCCGTGAGGCACTGTTGCAGGAGGGTTGGACGGTCCTTGACTGTCATGGTTCCTCTTCTTATCACTTAAGATGACACCTGGCACTTTTGGGTGAGCTCTAAAACACAGTGGTCTCAGAATCTCTGGGCCCTTGACACGGAAGGTGCTCGTTTGTGTGAAGCCCAGGGCGAACTTGTCTGCGGGGCGCTGGGCTTCCTCTCACGCACGGTTTTGCTTCCCGAGGGCGCTGACTTGCCGGAAAGCAGGCGTACCCTACTTTTGTTCCTTGTATGAAAATGAAAGAGCCCTGGGATGCTAGTGAGGGGGCACACGTTCCTCAGGTTTGTGTCGTAACAGCAGATGTGGTTTTCTGAAGGCACGTCTCAGCGTCACGCGGCCGTGCGCAACGGCCCTTTGTAGGTGCCTCAGGTGACCTGTCGGAGGACAGGGCCCTCTTGAAAAGTGGGAGGAAGGGGTCCCGTGAAGGCCCATGGGGTGGGGCATGCCGGTGCTGACGGCCTTTTCTCAGGGGGGCAGTTATGGGAACTGAGGCCTGGGGAGGCCAGGCGGGTGTGTGTGCCTGGACGTGGTGGCTGCCGTTGGGGACCGCACACGCAGGCGTGCTCACGCTCACATGCACGGGCAGGGGCTCATTTTCTGTTTAACGGCTGCCTCAGCTTGTTCCCCTTCTCAGTGCCTTTGTTACGGCAGACTAAAGCATCACACAGGGTTCACATATTCTTAAAATCACCTATGAGTTTATTGGAAATTAGCAATATATACATCATTGTAGAAAGTGGAATGTGAGGCTGAACGAGTTGGGAAATTTCCTGTAGCATCATGAGGCAGGAGAACATGCAGGAGCTGCACCAGCAGCCTGTTTTTCCCACTGGAAATAAATTATGTGTATAAATAGCCTCTCGTTGTTTGTGTTATTCACATACAACAAATCACAGAGTTTTTACATAGGGCACTTTAATGACAGTGCTGGAAATGTTTTCTCCTGGCGTGTTTTTTTTTTTTTTCAGTAATTGTTACTTACTTGAAAACACAGTAGATTTGATAGCAAAACAGTTAAAGCAGTTTGTTTTAGTGCTAAGGTACATGTAAGAAAAGTATTTTTAAAAGCTTTCCTATAAGATGGCATACACCTAAAAGCTGTCTTTTAGTCTGTGTATTCAGTTGACATTTTACAGAAACAAAAGGCAGTGTTTAACTCCTCAGTCTTAAGAGTATGAGTCATTTAAATATTTTTACAACCAAAAGTAGAAACACTTTTGAATATTTATGATTAATATTTACAGAAAATGAACTGAAGTTCATGGTTTTCTTTCTTTCTTTCTTTCTTTCTCAGAAGAAAAAAGGAACTGCGTTGTCAGAATTGACCAGATAGAGCAAAGGTACCAGATTGGCTGCTGTTGTGACCTCCTTTGGAAGTCACGCCTGCTCCCCGCGAGCCGGGCACTAAGACACCCGTGTTCTCTTCCGAAGAGTGAACACTCTGGCTGTGTCGCTCTGCTTCGTCTTCTTAGTTCCTTGCTGGGACTTCCCAGCCTCCCTCGGGCTTGTCCGCTTTTGCCCTCTGGGTCTGAGGTCACACGGAGCCTCCTGGCTCTCCGTGGTGCTGGGAGTGGGCGCGTCTTGTTGGCAGGTGGACTCCGGGGCCGTGGGCTCCCTGGCGCCCCCCCGGACATTCCCCGGGCTGTAGGCTGCCAGTTGGCAGAGGGCCACGGCTGCCGTCTGCTTCTGCTCGTCGCTGCTGTCCACCGCTCTCGTGTCCTGGGCCTTCGCAGCAGGGGCTGGGGCTGTTGATGGCACCTCAGGCGCGTCCGGGCCAGTTTGGTCTGTCGGGGTGTGGTCTGGCCCATCTTCGGAACTTCCCGTCTCTGTGTGGTGAGCAGCTGTGGTGGCAGGTTCTGCCTCTCGCGGTGGGCTGTGGAGGGAAGGTCTCCGGGTCAGGACGTTGCAGGGGTCTTTCACCGAGAGGTTCAGGGGCATGTCCTGCAGCTCCGCATAGTCCTTGTACACCGGGCTGTGCGTGGCCGCCCTAGCCTCGGGTTTCTTGGAGAGGTTCAGCGGAGCTGTCCGGGAGCTGTCCTCTGGGCTGGAAGGTGTGGCCTCCGGGCCACGAGAGGCACTTCCCGCCTCAGCTGGGGCATCTCCGTTCATGGCGTCAAGGCTGGAAGAGGCAAAGAGAGGCCTTAATAGAACCTTGCTTAGAAGAGCATTTTAGCATGTATGAGGTTGGCTGATTGAGCACAACCAGAGACATGCTTCGGAGATTTTGAAAATGGAATTTTCTTACCTTTTTGCAGACTCGTCTCTGTTTTCCGGAGCTTGGGAATGTGGGCGCTCTGTGCTTTTCTTGACAGGCTTGAAGGCTGTGAGGCTGTGTTCAGGCTGATGGAGCCTTCCCAGGGCGCTGGAGGTTGGCTTGTCTGAGAGGCTGCACAGCTCTGCGCACGGCTGACTTGTCTGTGTGAAGTTGGTGGGACTTGGCCTTCCCGGGGAGCCTGTGGCTGCGCTGCCTGCTCGAGGGCTCATTTTGGTTCCCTCTGTGTCCCTTTGCCCGTCTTTGGAGGAATCCTTAGCCTCAGGAGTTGGGCTCTCCTTCTCAAACTCGGTGTGTTTTTTGTGGGTGCTGGAAGGATTTGACTTGGATGGACTCAAGGCTGGGTAGAGCAGGGCGGCTTCTTCCAGTAGGTGGGAGCTCTGATCTCTGGAAATACCCACGACGGGTGGAAGTCTGAGACCGCAGGAGGAGAACGCAGACTCCGGTCTGTAAAACCCGTAAGGAATCGGCAGGCCGGACGGGTACTGCTGAAAGAACCTGTAATGGTCATATGCCGAGGGGGCGTTCAAGTGCTTCGGGACTGGCCCCGGGGGAGGCAGCAGGTGCCTCTGGTCTTGGGCCCCGTAGACGGAGAGCAGGGGGGCCTCGCATTCGGGTGAGTTCCCGGCGAGTAGGTAGGGTGAGTAGATGGTGGCCAGTCCGTGCTCTGTGTAAAAGTGTGGTGAGTACTCCGGGATTGCGGGCTGCATGTAAGGGGAAATGGCACCAAACCCCTTTGTAGCAGGGATTTTGTGTGCGAACTCTGGTGGGAGGAAAGGCGAGCCGGCTTTCCACGGGTAGCCGGGAGCATGGAATGCAGACTTGGTGTGGAAGGAGGTGGCTTTGGCCGTGGGGTTGGGCAGTGCCAGCAGCTCAGGAGCCCCCGTGCGTTCTGGCCCTTTCAGTCTGTGCTCTCCCACCGGTACAAACGCCGAGGGCCGCGCAATGCCTTCCAGAACGGGCTGGGTGCCCCTGCCGGCCTCTGGAGCTGGGCTCAGGGGAGCTGCTTCCTCGTGGAGAGCGGGCTTCTGTCCTGGGCACCGTTGGGGCCCACGTGCGTGCAGGTCCAGGTTTTCCTTCACGTCGTCCTTGGCAAGGCTTTGCTGGAGCTTGGCGTCGAAGTGTGGGAGCCCGCTCGCGACAGGCTGGGCAGAGGCGGGCTTTGCGGCTGCATCTGGCTGGTTCACTTGCTTGGGGTCCAGGGAGTTGGCTTTGGGGCACTTAGGGACGCGGTCCTGCTCTGACACCAGAGTGATGGAGTTCTTGCAGAGACCGTACTTCATGTGGTTGAAAAGGTGCGACTTCTCGTTGCAAGTGAAAGGGCACTGGAAACACTTGTACTTGAAGGGCTTTCCCGGAGGCCTGGGGATGTAGTGCGGCTTTTTTGGTTTCCGCTCTTTGAGAAGACTCATGTTCTTTCTTGCAGTGTGGGCGCTGCTGCTCTCGCCGGTCCGATCACGGCTGGTTCCTGTCTAGTTACGATCTGCGGGGGCCGCTTCTCCTTCACTGGCTCTCCCTGGGCTTCTCTTTGTAGACTGCAGCCCGTGCTGGGCGTCGGTCCGGGACGTCTTGCTCGCTGGGGCCGTGTGCTGCAACAGAGGAGCACAGCCTTAGCGACAGGACACGGGCCTTGCGGGTGGGGGAGGAGTTGGCCCGGCTTCATAATGCTGGCCTGGGGGGATGGACGGGTCCCACCCTCGTGCTGGCCAGGATGACACGCGCACCAGGTGCACCTGCTTCTATCCTGGCCACCAGCCCCTGTGATGTTCCCATTTTCTCAAGTCTGACCTGAAAGGTTCTCTCGGGGCTGTGAAGAGTGTGGTGTGTCCGCGTCAGCCCCGAGAACGCCTGTACTCTTGAGTAGACCCCTTGGGAATCTTTATCCTGTGACCTGAGGCCTCTGATGCCAGGAAGGTTGTAGCCGGAGGCCAAGGGACTGTTGGGACCCCCTCCCCCTCCCCCCACCCCGACCCAGGTCCATGGCGTCTGCAGTGCTGGTCTGACTGTGCTGACCGTGACTACAGGGTCCGGCCTGTGCGGGACACCCACATGGCTTACTTAGAGCCACGGAGTCTGGGTGTGACCCGGAGTCAGCGCTCCTTGACTGTCCTGTCCTGTTTAATCACGTTGTGTGCTGTGCGTGGGGACTTAGAAAAGATGTAAATATGCAGTCCTACCCTGCTGCTCCCAAAATCAAACGAAAAGTCAGCTTTATCGGAGAGGAGCATTTATGCTGTCTCAAATACAGAGGTAAGTGCTGTGTTTATGTCGACTCTGGCGATCTTGTGATGCTATCAGGGTGAGTTTCTGAGCCCTGTGAGGGACCCAGCATTCTTCTTGGCTGCTTCCACCGCCCGCCCCGGGAGCCCTGTGGAGTAAGTTCTCGCACTCCCCCCGCGCCCGCTGGGCCAGCAAACGCAAATGCGCGTGGACAGCTGAGAGCGCGTTGGGCCCAGGGCGCCTGCCTGCCTTTCCGGCCTTCCCTCCGAGTGGGGGTGCTCGTCTGAGAGATGGTTGGGTCGTGGCAGGACGCCGTCCGAGCCTTCACCCGTGGAAGCAGGCCCTGGGCCATCTCTGGCAAAGTCCTGGCCTGCAGTGTCTCTGGCCTTCTCTGCCTAACCCCAGGGCCCACTCCCTGATCTCTGCCCCCTCCCAGGCTGAACCGTAGAGCTCAGCCTGCTTCCCTGAGAGGCTGCCCTGCACACCCCTGGGGCGCTCTCCCTGCCTCATAACCGAAACCGAGAACAAAGACGTGCGGTCTGGGAGGATCTCGCATGGGCCAGCCGTGGAGTGACTGACTGGGAGGGAGCGTGTGGGAGGGGAGGCTGCAGGGCTGCAGGGCGACAGGAGGAGTCGGCCTGCTTTCACTCAAGAGCTGCAGCTTCTCCACATTTTCAAGCAGCTTAAAAATAAAATTAAAAGGAAGTGATTTAACAAAACTCTTCTCAGATGTCGTTTTGCTTGAAGGAATAGGCAGATGAGGTCAATCCTGAGTCTTGTGGGATTTCGTGGGTAAAGCATCACTTTCTAGACATTGGGTGGTTAGACAAGGCTGGAAAACAGCCTTTCCAAATGGAGAGATACATATGGGAAACTGAAGAGACTGGTTTTCACCAAATAAAACGTAGTTTCTCTGAAATGCCTTTCCTTGCCACCGCACGCAGTGCCATGAGCTCATCGGTGGTGTGCAGGGGTGGGGGCAGGTGGAGTTTGGGTTTTCACTTGGATACTTTAATTTCTGAGAAAGCTGTCTGATTTATTCTCAGCAAACTGGTTTCTCTACTCCTTTATTCCTATTCCTTAAAAACACAAAGAAGCACCCCCCACTGCTTTGTCATCCATTGTTCTCCACATGCGGATTTATTACGAGGTAGTTTCTGCCAGGGTCTGCGGCCCTTGTGGTGAGGCACATACATCGCGGGAGAGTTTTTGGCTGCCCTGTGGCCGTGACTGGCAAGGGGGTTTCTCAGAGCCCTGGGAAGGGGCTGTTCATCGGCTCACCCTGCCCCTGTGCCCCTCTCTCATGCGCGGCTGCACGGCAGTGTCAGAGCCCAGCATGTTAGACTTGGAAGCATAGCTTTGTGTCTTTCTAAACTTCCCCTCTTATTAAAGGGAAAAAAAACGTGAAATAACCCTTTATGAGTTCAGCCCATGCCCTGGGGGTTCGGTATGCTCTGGGCTATAAAAGCACGATTTCCTCCGCCCATCCGGAAGCGATTCCCGCCAACCTGGGCCAGCTAGATAAGTCAGCGGGCGTGTGCCGGCATGTCTGCCTGTGCTCCCTGGTTCTGAAGGCGTGAGAACCTCTGCAAGGCAGGTTCCCATGATTGTATAGGGTATGTTATGGCAAAGATCCGAAAAGTGATTTCATCACTCGCTGGAAGCATCGTGATCAAAATGATGACAGTTGCAAAACTTTATCAAGTGTGAGTCCAGAGTCCGGCGATACCGAGAGTGGACACAGACACGCCACCACCAGCCTCTCAAACCCCGGAGCTCAGAGGAATGAAAAATTCCCTCAGGATTTAAGAGATGATTCAGATGTGTTAAAAAATGATGTGTTCGTTGGTTGCGCATAAATAAACCTATGTTAAATTTGCTAAACATTTATAGGAGGCAAGTTGCATTTAAGTTATCTTAGTGTGACCTGGAAGAATAACTTGGGTAATTGGTTTTATGTTAATTTTAATGTATACTTTTTTCAATCAAATGATGTCGTATGTAAAGTTCTGGTCTGAATTTTTGTTCTTTGTTCAGTTAGCATCCAGGGACAGTAAATAGTTTCCCTGGGATCATGCCGGCGCCCTGGGAGGTGAGAGTGCTCCAGGGCTGACCTGTGGGGAGGCGAGCCTGCCGCGGACTCACAGGGGCAGCAGTCGTAGTAGCTTTGGGTAAACTGACCTCTCAGGGTTGCACAAGTCACTGATTAAAACAAGGGAGCCCAGCTGCTTCCGATGCCGGCGGAGACAGGCGCATCCACCGCGTCATAGAGATGCAGTAACGTCTGAGAAATTAGTGGGATAAAATGGAGGCTACTGTAAGCTTTCGGAGGGAACAGCCTGGATAGCATGGGGTCAGCCTGCGAGCTCTCCTGTGGGGGGTTAGCAGGGCGCGGGAGCCCGACCTGGCCCCTGGGGCCTCGGCGGTCTTGCCCTGCGTAGGGACATGGTTTCTGGACGTGGTTTGTGGTTTCTGACCGTCTCTACCCTCGGCAGGGCCGGTTTCTATCTGTGGGGCTTGGTGCTTGCAGGCAGCTGCTGGTGTTAAATTTGCCGAAAAAAAGGGTATTGTTGCCAAAACAATGCAATGGAGAACTTTAACTGTTGGTAGTTAAGTTTGGATTTGCATAGAGAGGTGAGGTTTTCCTAAAGGTGCTGCCAGTTTGTCACAGCCTCTTCCTGGAGAGGCGCGCGTCTATCTGAGTTAATCTGGACGCGGAGAGCTGCTGGCCGTGCGGGGCCCCTGGGAGGCGGCTGCGTGGGGACCCGCAGTGTCTGCTTGGTCCGCAGGCAGGTTTGTGGTTCGCTCTCCATAAGCAGCAAGTGCGGGGAGCTGCTCCTCACGCCCCTTCCCTCCCTCCTGTCAGGGTCCGAGTGGCTGTCACTGAGGCTGTCACTGAAATTCGGGGGGGGGGGTCTGTCCTCTGCCTGCCTCTGCGACTTCCCTGTCAGACTTCAGTCAGACGACACGGCCGTGGGCACAGTGTCCACCGTGGGGGTGGGTGGTGACTTAAAGGCGCATAACAGGGCCCTGGGTGAGCTTCCAGAGGTTTCCTGTTTTATTTAAAGATGCCCCTTTTGTGACATCAAGCATTTTAAACGCCTGCTTGTGTTGAACTGATGTACTTTTTTGCCTCAGAAAGTGCCGTGAGCCGGCCCTGGCTGCCTTGGTTCTCCCCCCGCGGGGCGCCGGCGGGACTGCCCACACAGCGCCTCAGCGGCCTGTGGTTTCGGTTGGCCACAGGCTTTTGTTTGCTCGTTTCTGAAGTTCTAAATTGCCAGTGCGCTGGCTTCCCGTAGGTTCCTCAGTGCAGACAGTTAGTGTCGTTGCCGGGTGTAAGGTAATGCTGAGTGTTGAAAAAGTTTCTAAGGAGTTTGAAATCCAGAAAACAGACAAAGAAAAAGATTTTTTTTGAACTTTGATAGGACATCGTAGAGGTAATTACAGCTTAGCTTTATAGGACACCGCTGTGACGGGCTGGCTGCGTACGCTGGTCTCGCGTGCTGCCCTGTGAACTGGACTAGTGCCGGAATGGTCCCTGCGGTGCCGTGCGGCGCTGGCAGGGAGCCCCAGCTGGTAGAGCGTTGTGAAGGGCATGCTATAATTACAATATTGTGATGTGGCGTTATTGCATAACCCAAGGACACGCCATTGTCGCCTGCCCACTGGGGTGTCGCAAGAACGAGATTTGTGAGTTTTACTCCAATTGAGCTTTTCCAGTGACTAACCGCCACGCCCGCCCAGACTCCTAGTTCTTTAAAATGAAGGATAAACTTGGGGCACCTGGGTGGCTTGGTGGGTTAAGCCTCTGCCTTCGGCCATGATCTCTCAGGGTCCTGGGATCGAGCCCCGCATCGGGCTCTCTGCTCAGCAGGGACCCTGCTACCCCCACCCCTCGCCTGCTTGTGATCTCTGTCTGTCAAATAAATAAATAAAATCTTAAAAAAAAAAATGAGGGATGAACTTCATGATGACCATTACCTAGGGAGGAAGACCGTTTTCCAGAAGGTAGTTTGAAAGAATGGATCTGGAAAAAAAACCAGGCCTCTTTGTAGTTTCAGCCAGAGACCCCGAGTTACGACTAGGCGCCTACCAGTAAGTGCACGTAGCTTCAGCTCAGCCTGTCACCAGAGCCAGTCCCCCTCGGCCTCGTTTATCCCGAACAATACCAGTTTGAGGCATTGGGAGGACTTTGTTAATGCAAAACAAAGATAATAAATGTAGACAGAATTTGCTTAAATAAAGTCTGACTAGACTTGGCCATTTGGTCATTAATTGTTGTTGAAACGGGTTTATGAGAAGCTTTGTAAGGGGAAAAAACCCTCTTTTTGTATACTTAGAGATCCTCTTAGGTTTTGTTCTTTGTTTTGGTAAGCACATGTCAAGCCAGTACTTATTTTAGGGACGTTAGGGTGGCACAGTTGGCGAAGCGTCTACCTCCGGCTCAGATCTCACGGATCGAGCCCCGTGTCGGGCTCCCTGCTTACTGGGGAGCCTGCTTCTCCCTCTCCCTCTCCAGCTCCCCCTGCTTGTGTGCTCTCTTTCTCTCTCTGTCAAGTAGATAAAATCTTAAGGAAAAAAAAAGGACAGGACTTATTTTAAACTTCGTAAAGTTTTAAAATGTGACCTGTAAATTTAGCAGTTATTTGAATATATGTATATAAGTTTACATGTATTTGTATATACATTATTCTTTTAATGTTGTAATTTACTCTAGTTTTAAGGTAAGGAACAGGTAAGCACTTACATACGTTTAAGTTTTAGTTTAAATTTTATGTAGAAATGAGGACTTAATTTCCAAATAAACTTGTTCGTACTCTTAGAATAAAGTGTAACCCTTATTAAAAGTTTTGTAATAATGGTCTCCTTTCCAGCGATGCACCTGCTGGGTCCTGAGTAATCCTCAGGGAATAGAGCAAGGCAGAGCACACAGCAGGCAGGTGGTTCGCTGAGCCAGATAGTCAAGTCAAGATACATCCAAGAGCAGTTTTGAAAGAAAACTTGAATTTGAGAAGAAATGGGTACTTACCGGAGATGGGCTGTGCTGGGAGCTGTCGGGAGCGGTGGCTGACGGTGCCGGAGAGCAGGACCTGTTCTCACGCTCGCTCACCAGCTGAAACTGGAGCCGGCAGTTCCCGTGGGAGGGGTTTAAGTGTAGGAGTTGAGCCCTCGGGGCGTAGAGATGCACCTGATATCCCTCCTGCCCGCAGCTACGATTCATGTGTTTGCCCCCACCAAGCCGCCTAGGAGCAGCGTCACCAGCGGGGTGCCTCACGGCCGCTCCCTGCTTCAGGGTGGAGAAGGCCATTTTGGTGCTGGTCAGAAGTTCCTGGGCTGGAGGGGGAGCCGTGTTTGCGGCTGGAACCGAGACTGAGGAGTGTAGATGGGACCCTGACCGGTGTTTGATGTTGTGGCAGAGACACCCTGTGTGAGATCTCCTTCAGAGCCGCCAGCATAAGCAGGAGCTGCAGTCGACCCCAGATTGAGTCTTAAACACATCTCCCCTCGGAGGCCACACTCCCTGGTGTCCTTGCGCTGCGGGGTCTGCGTGAGCCTTTCATCTTGTTGTCTTTCTGTCCTCACCCTTGTGCCTGGGAATCCTTGCCTGCCGTCCTCCTTGTGGGGGGCGGGCGGGGGGAGCCTCCGCCGCCTGGCCGCGGGGGCCTGCCGGCGCACGCCCGGGACCGGCACCAGCACCGAGCTCGCTGCTGTTGCCAGGAGGCGGCTGTGTGCCTCTCACTGCCCCTGGTCTTAGATACAACTGAGACGCTGCATTTTGGAGCCGTGTATCTCCCTCCCTGCTTAAACGGCTTGCTGTTGAACCGTGGCTGTCAGTGAGGCTGCCGTGTGGTGCTGGTTTGGGGACAGGGAAAGGAGGTGGCGTGGGCTGGGGCCAGGCCGCCCCCCACCCCCCACCCCCCCAGTATGCATGGTGGTGCTGGGTCAGGCTCGCCAGGCCAGATGCTGTAGGTTGTTTGTTTGTTTTTAATTCAAGGCTTAGGATTTTACTTTGCTTTATCTTTATATTGAATTCTTTAAAAAAATGTTTTTAGTTACTTTTGTCCAAATTAAGTGACCATGAAATTTAAAGGGTGAAAAAATCGTTCTGTAAGTCTTGTCACAAAACACTAGTTCATTGCTGTTCCTCTGATGAGCCACCCCGAAACTTGGGGCCTTAAAGTTTTCTGACCTCTCGTGTCTCTCTGTGTGGGTCAGAGGTGAGGGCCAGCTCCACGGGCACGGCAGGCTCCGTTGGTGGGGCCCTGGTGGTACTGAGCTGGGCAGAGGGGCCACCATGGTGTCGTCCACCTTGTGTCTTGGAGTGAATGGCTGAGTGCTCTTCTCCATGTGGCCTCACTGCCCAGGCCTGTCCAAGAGTGTGGCTGATGAGGCATCTCTTGTGTCCTGCTTTGTTTGCCCAGCCTGGATGGGAGGATGGCAGGCCCTGTGGCTCATTGGGGCACTGCCACACGGCTTCCCTCCCATCTCTGCCTAGGAGTGGGACTGGAACCTTTTCTTAGCGGAGTACTTTGGTGTTCACTTCCTTGATTCTAAATAACAGAACTCTGTTGCTACTTCTGTTCCCTCCACCTGCCTCCAACTCCCAGTCCTAGGTCTTGTCTGCTGACTTCCTTTGTGCAAAGTCAGAGTTTTGTCCTCCTCTGCCCTCCTGCGTGCTTCCCCATCATCCTGGGGTTGCTTCCCCTCTCTCCTGTATCAAAAACCCGCTTCTGGGATCCCATGTCTTCTCTTTCGGGTTGAGTTTTTACATTGGTACGGAGCACATGCTGTTATTCTGTGTAGGCTCCTGGGAAAGAGTGCGAGAGAGGTGGCTTTGTGGAGACTTTGCATGGTTGATGGCATCTTTATTCTGCCTGGTTGATAGTCTGGCTGGGTATAGAACCCTGGGCTAGATGTTGTTCACCCTTGGTTTTAAAGTTGCTCTCCTCTGCACGTAGCTTTCACGACTGCTGTTCAGAAGTGCCTGCCCACTCTGATTGCCTGATTCTTTCCCTCCAACATTTAAATATGAACGATACTGAGAGAGAGAGAGCCAGCGAGAGCACGTGAGCAGGAGCGGGGAGGGGCAGAGGGAGGAAGAGAGAGTGAATCTTAGACCCCTCAGTTAGCCCGATGTGGGGCTCCATGTCACAACCCTGAGATCGTGACCTGAGCCGAAACCAAGAGTCAGACGTTTAACCGACTGAGTCACCCAGGAGCCCCCAATGGGAATGATCTCAAACAAACAGGGAAGTTAGGAGAATCCTGCACCCGGATTCGGTGATGCATGTTTTCCTAAGTTTGCTTTATCACAGAGGTCTGCAAGTGGTGCCTGTCTGGGGTGGGGGTGATTCCGGCACTCCACGTCTTGGCAGGGAGAACGCGTCCCAGAGCTCTTCAGACCCGTGCAGTTTTTACCTTTAAGAGAGGAACTATGGGCAGATAGTTCCTGACGTGCCTGCTGATGCGCTCAGGGGCACCGTCGGTGGGATTTCTTCCACCCATGCTCTTCTAGAACTTTATGCAGGTTGTGACTCCCGACCCTCCTCCTGACCCGCTTTTTCTCTGTTTCTAAAATGTTTTCTGTCTGGTAGGTGCTGCTTTTCTGCTGCTACGCTGTTCCCGGGAGCGCTCTGGGGTTCTCTGGCGCCCCTCCGTAGCATCTCATTCTTGGACGGTCGTCGCAGGGGCTTCTCTTGTTTCTCCGAGGGTCTTCGCGATGCTTTGGGCAGGTGCCGGGCGTCTCCACCCTCTTACACAGGTTCTGTGTTCTCACTGTGGCCCTCCGTAGCCTCTCGGCACATCTGGAGAAGTGACTGCTGACTTTGCTGGGGCGGGGGCTTCAGGGGTCTGCTTCACTGGCGACCTTCACGGTGCTCCTTGTTTTAGCCACTGCCCTGCTGCCCCCGCAAGCCCCGGCGTTGTCTGGAGCCTTTCAGGGATCCTGCTTGCTGACCAGAGAGGTTCTGGGTTGCCTCACATGCGCTCAGGTGAGGCCTCCAGCCTCCTGAGTGCCGGCCCTGCCAGGCCTTCCCCGTCTCTCGTCACCCTGTCACTCATGCGTTGGAGATGGAAGGTGCTCTCCGAGGTTGCGGGTGGGATTGTGCCGGCTGGTACGTGCGTTCTGTCTCCTCCGTTACCCTGACATCTTGCGGCCAGGTTTCTGACCCAGGTCGCGTCTTCGGGAAGAGCAGGGGCAGCAGCGTGCACGGGCTGAGTGCTCACGAGCTGTGAGGCCTGCGCTCATTTAGTCAATCACTGCGGCAACTGTGGGGTTTGCAGGGCGGCGGCACAGAGACTGTGAACCCTCTGGCTGAGGTCACCCAGCCTGAAGGGTCACAGCAGAGCAGGTGGGGGTGGGGGAGGGAAGTGCCTCCCTGTGAGATGCTAATGGCTGTGAGCTGGCTCAGCCCCCCTGTGCTCAGAACCTGGTGGGAGTGGAGAGGGGCTGGTGGCCAGGCTCTGGGCCTTGGTGGGTCTCACTGGGCCCAATGGGTCGAGTGTGGGGATGGACCGGCGCCGTGGCTGTGGCTACTCTCATGGGGAGCAGTGGTGTTGCCTGTTGGGGGGGGGCAGGCATCATGACCGGACTCACACAGAGCCCGGACTTTCCCGCATGGGGTGTGGGTCTAGCTCTCCTGCAGAAGGGTGAGCCCTGGCGGCTGGCAGCTGCTCGCTGGGCTCCTCCCACCTGCCCCCTGCCCTCTCTGGGTGGTGGGTCTCTCCCTGGCGCCATCCCTGTCCCCTGTGTGCGCCCTGTGCCCCTCCCGTTCCCCACTCAGCAGCACGTCTGCACGTGGGTGCCCTGCGGCCCCACTGCTGACTCCCTCCGTGCGCGGGTGGTTAGGACCGGGACCTCCGTCCTCTGTGCTGCAGGGTGGCCGCGGGCGGCGGCTGCTGGTGGGCTGCCGGAGTCCTGGAAGCAAGCGGTAGCCCAGGGCCACTGCGTGTGCCAGAGCTCTCTGGGGAAGGGAGCATTGGCTTCCTCCTGTAAGGAAGAAAGTAGGAGACGGTGTTCATTTTGACACTTTGGGGGCTGCGTCCGGGGAAAAGGAGAAAGGGAACGAGAGCTCTTTGGGGTGGGATTCCGCGTCTTCAGTCCGGGGGGGATTCCGCGTCTTCAGGTTGGGGGTGATTCCGCTTCTTCAGTTTGGGTGGTGGTTAGAGGAAGTAAGCCCCAACCTGCTGCCGAGGTGACATTTGTTAGGTCTCCTGGTTAGCAGATGCTGTGTCACATCCAGCCCTGGTGGCCTGGCCCGGGTGGGGGTCCCCTGAGCAGGCGAGTGGGGGCGGTGCGTGGGCTGGGGTGCCTACTGCCCAGGCTCTACCTCAGGGCCGTGTGGGAAGTGACGGGCTCAGGCTGGGGGTCCGTCCTGGCTGACCCAGTAGTGAGACTGGGGGGGCCTTTCGTGGCCGACACGGTAGTAAGACTAGGGGGTTCTTTGTGGCCAACCTGGTAGTGAGACTGGGGGTCCCTAGCTGGCCTACACAGTAGTGAGACTGGGGGCCCTTCGTGGCCGACACGGTTATGGGACTGGGGAGGCCCTTCCTGGCCGACCCCACGCCCCTGGTGGGTAGGGCGGCCTTGTGTTGTTCATGTGAGCACACAGGTGTGTTTCTCAAGGTTTCTTGACTGTAATTTGTTTCCAGTTGGAACCCCATAATGAGAAGGCCATCTAAGGAGCCTTCTGTGACCTCTCCAGGCTCCTGAAGCCTCGGTTCTGCTTGTCCTGGGGGCTGTCCTTGGCCCCCATTGCTGATGGGCACCTGTGGGGCACGTGGTGGCCCTCTGCCCCCCTTCTTGGGTCTCTCCCTGCGGGTCGGGTGTTTCCTCCCTCCGTGCCAGAGTCTCGGTGCTGAGGACCCTGTGTCTGCTGCCAGCACCCGTCCTCTGCTTCTGGGTTTTACGCTGCGTTCTCTCTGTAGCCCAAGGGGCAGCACTGTTCCCCCAGATCCAGCGTCTTTCTTAAGCTTTCTTGGGGTCTCTGAAAGCCTGGCAGCCTGGGGCAGGAGTTTGGGCCCTGCCCTCCTGCCTGGAAGCCACCAGCTAGGCCTGCACCTTGTCTTCTGAGATCAGGAACCTAGGAAGAAGTGGCCGCCAGGTTTCTGACCTGGGTCTGTGTGTGCCGGGACATGCCCCTGTGAGCTGAGCAAGCAGTGGGCTCCAGGGACCTTGGAGGGAGTGCGGCAGCGCTCAGGGTCCTTGCCTTCCCCTGGTGTGGGGGCTCGGCCCTTCGAGGCTGAGTGCTGGGGAGCACAGAGTGCTTGCTGGCGTGGGGAGGGCTCAAACGGTGCTGGTCTTCTGGGCGCCTGATTTCTCCTATCAGAGTGTTGAGAGTGTCGGTGGAGTTTTGCTTTGTCAGACAGTGGCCGGTAGAAGCAATGAAAGTCAAGTTAGTTCGGTCATCTTGTGAGGTAGGCCACAGCAGGTGGGAGTGTTGGGAAAGCTCTGTTGTCAGACGTTCCTTTTCTTTTGATGAATAAGTCGGAGATGTGTAACGTACTGCCCCAAATTCCAGGAATGCCACCACGTGGATTTGTGTGGAACTGGGGCTGATTTGGTGTTGGAGGGGAGCTCACAGGCCCCTGTTCCAGCCGGGCTGCGGGGCGGAACGGTGGGCGGTGCCCTCCACCTGGGCGGAGCGGGGCCTGCCCGGGAGCCCCACTCAGCCCGGAGGGCCGGCGGTCTGGCTGCAGGCTCTGAGGACCGGCTACTGGGCTCCGCAGGCTCCTCTCTCTGACACCTTCCCCCCGAGGAGTGCGAGAAGCGAGAAGCGGGGTGGAGATGGGATGTGGAGTGATCCTGAGCCAGAGTGCGGGCGGGAAAGCTCTGTGTCCCTTCTGTTTGGATGGGGTCTCGGAACCCTGTGCTGTGGCCGCTCTGGCTCCTGGGCGCCTCTGCCGATAGGCTTGTTTTGTCCTGGACTGGGAAACCGGTTCAGGTTGGTGAACGTGGGCCAAGTTTGAGGGTTCCCACCGTTTCCTCACCCGCTGTCCGCCCCGGCAGTAAAGTGGGGTTTCGGCCTGCTCGCCTGGGCTCCTTGTGGCGTTCCAGGAGCAGTCGGGGGCTCTTCACCCCCTTTGTGCCGCGTGTGTTGGGGAGTTTGCTTTCGGCGGACGGCTGTCTGCGGTCTGTCGGCCACCACACAGGTTTCCTTTTTCCCTTTTTTCTCCTGATAAAACAGCATCGCTGAGCGACAGCAGGTGTGCTCCTGGAGCCTCTCAGGCTCTGCCTCCGTCCCAGCCAGACCTGGTGACTCGGGGCGCCCTCTCCCCACACCATGGGCTCCCTGTCCGCAACAGGCTTGGCCCTCATGGCCATGGCTCCTCTCGGCTGAGTCCTGAGTTAGTTGGGTTTCAGATGGGGCAGTGAGTCGTTTTCCGTCTTATTTCTAGACTTTTGTCTGGGTCTTTCTATGATCTTCCTTCTCTCTGGCTTCCAGTCCTGTTTTTTTCTCTTGAATACAACAAACCTGTGTTCTTGGTGGTAGCCTTTAGGTTCTGTTGCCTCAGGTTCTTGGGCTTCTGGTTCTTTGTCGTAGCCATAGACACTCCCCCCGCCCTTTCTCCTGTGATAGAAGATGATTCCTTCCTGGCTCGTTTTCAGTGGGCGTGAGTTACTCCGTACGCCATGGGGCGTGCTACAGTGTGGCTCTGTGCTGCTTCTCAGGGTACCGTGGTGGGCAGCCTGGAGCAGGCTTCATGCCTGTCCCTCAGCTTGGCCTTCCCCCACTCCAGATGGTGTGCACGGATGGCCCAGGCTGGGGTCTGTGGCTTGTCACGGAAGCCTCTCTCCTTTTTCAGCCGCCCCAGGAACAAGTCCCCTGCCAGCCCTGCCAGCCCTTCCTCCCACCGGCAGCCCCTGTGTGAGAGGCCCTGGTGTTGTCCAGGTCTCGGTAGGCCCAAGGCCATCTGTCCTGAGCCTGCCGTAGGGTTGGTGCTGTTCCCAGGCCCTCTGTAGGGTATACTTGCTGGCTGTAATCAGAATAGTAACAGTGACGGTAAGAATTCATCTTCATCGAGCACCCGTGTTCTAAGCACTTAGGTGAGTTACGAACCCTCCCTGGTCGCCCCAGGGACTACAGTGTTGCGAGAAGGCAAGGGACTTATCCAGAGCCGCAGAGGCTCTGTCTGCCCCTTGGTGTTTCATCTCCGTGCTGGGGTGCGCACGCTTCCCTTTGTAGGGTGCTGCCACTTACCGCTGTGGTTTCGCGTCATGCTGGCTTAGCTAAGGGGGGACCTCTGCCAGCATCCCCCTCCTGCTGGTTCTCTGAGAGACTGTGTGTGGCTTGGAAGGCAGAGGCAAGGCAGTGCCACCTGGGTGCCTGTGACGCTGACCCTGGGGTGCTGCAGACAGCCTTGTGGGTTGGGTGGCGGCCCTTCTCCCACGGGATTCCCTCCTCGGTCCTCTGGACCCAAGGACCCACACCCTCCAGGCTCCACTTCTCCTCACTCGTGCTCAGGGGTCCCCTGTCCTCACTGCTCCTCCCCATGCTCAGCTCCGGCTGATACCAGGCCCCACAGTCGAGGCGGAGGGAGTAGGTGTGCACAGCCACATCAGCTCTGATCCCTGTGTAAGTTTGTGTGTTCCTTGGCATTCCCCCTGGCTGATGCAAGTAGCTTATACTTAAGGCCGTGAAAAGCAGAACTTGGACGACAGGGATAAATGAGCAAATCCTCTCTCCCTTATCAACAGATTGGTTAGGAAACAGCAGCGGGAAGCATGTATTTGGACAATAGAAGTAACAGGCCCAATTCCCTGGATTTATCCGGGGCTCTGCAGCCAGCCCCCAGGGGTGCACTTAAAATATTACACTGTTACTGGGCCATAAAACACCAGTCTCAGGAAATTTCAAAGACTCTGTAGTGCACAGACTGCATTCTTTGACCACGAAGCAGTGAAATTAAAATTCAGATACAGAAGATAAAGGTAAAACGTGAATTTTTAGTTTGAAAACATACAGATCTCTAAATAACAGGTGAATCAAAGAAGAAATCCCACTAGTAATTTTTTTTTCTTCCTTAAGTAGGCTCCACGCCCAGCCTGTAGCCCAGCATAGGGCTTGAACTCAAGACCCTGAGATCGAGACCGGGATGCTCAACTAACTGAGCCACTTGGGCACCCCCCACCCCATACAGTAATTTTACAATAGAAATTTAAAGATCGAAATGAACAGTAATTAAATTATTACCTATCAAAACTTTTGAGATGTGGCTGCTGTGTGTTTGAAGGGGAGCTTAAAATGTTGAGTAGGAGTTGTGAAACTGGCCCACGGGCCCAGTCTGGCCTTAGAGCCAACAGTGGCTTTTCCTTTTTTACATGTTGTCTTTAAAAAAAAAAAAAAAGGGAGACTGCTATGGCCTGCAGAGCTGGAGTACTCAGGCTCTGGCTGACCCTGCCTGACCCTGTGGCGGCAAAGAAGGAAGGTCCCGGGTGGAGGCCGAGGGGATGGCGATGGGCGGAGCAGCCAGGCGGGCAGTGCTGGAGACGCAGATGGAAGGCCGGGCCCGAAGAGGGTAAGCTTCTGGCTCGGTGACGGGTCAAGAGGCAGAGCAGCCAAACCGTGCGGCAGGGGAGCTGTGCGGCGTGCTCTGCAGGGACTAGAGCGGACCCAGAACGTCTCTGCTGCTGCGCTTGGTCGCTTAGACGAAGTAGACATCCCTAGAAATGCGGTTTCTCACCTGTGCTTTAGTACCCTTGTTTATGAATGTAAATATGGAAATGGCATGTAGATACTGACCTTCTAGGGGTACCTGTTATGTAGCTATTTAAAAATAGTTCTGTTGAGATACAACTTCACATTTTACACAGTTCACCCATTTAAAGTGTACAAATCAGGGACATTCAGTCGGCCTGAGCAGTGCAGTTGTCACCACCATCCGTTCTAGAATTTTCACCCCAAAAGGAGTCCCTCTTTGCTGTTACCCTGAGTCCCCATCCTCCTCAGCCCTACATAGCACTGATCTGCTTCCTGTCTCTCTGGGTCTGCTGTTTGGGGTCTTTCTTGTACCAGGGTCGTTCAGGGTGTGGCCCTTTGTGACCGGCTCTTCTCACTCAGTGCAGGGTTCCTTGTCTTGTGGCGTGTGGCCACACCTCGTTTCTTTTAGAGCTGAAGAATATTC